>NC_137771.1:2615145-3215145 GCF_963455305.1 Plecotus auritus | reverse complement strand
ACGTGTGGCGGGAAACAGTGGGGTTCGGTACATACAGGTGGTGGATGGTTACGTGTGGCGGGGAACAGTGGGGTTCGGTACATACAGGTGGTGGATGGTTACGTGTGGCGGGAAACAGTGGGGTTCGGTACATACAGGTGGTGGATGGTTACGTGTGGCGGGAAACAGTGGGGTTCGGTACATACAGGTGGTGGATGGTTACGTGTGGCGGGGAACAGTGGGGTTCGGTACATACAGGTGGTGGATGGTTACGTGTGGCGGGAAACAGTGGGGTTTGGTACATACAGGTGGTGGATTGTTACGTGTGGCGGGAAACAGTGGGGTTTGGTACATACAGGTGGTAGATGGTTACGTGTGGCGGGAAACAGTGGGGTTTGGTACATACAGGTGGTAGATGGTTACGTGTGGCGGGAAACAGTGGGGTTTGGTACATACAGGTGGTAGATGGTTACGTGTGGCAGGGAACTGCCGTGGGCAGGAAAGAAAGCCACAGCAGGAAAGAGAAGAGGGCGCTGCAGCTGGGACCTGAGGCCTGTGTCTTCTGCGGCGTCTTCCTGTGTTTTCACTGAAACCGAGTTTACCCGGAGGACAGTGCCCGTGTCCTGAGGATGCAGCTCAGAGAGCTGTCACCAGCACAGCCCGAGACGCGGGAGAACGTTCCCTTACCCTTGCACCAGAGCGGTGCCTCCGGCCGTTCCCGTTCAGGGTGCATGCTGCCAGAGGAATTCCGAAACGGCCTTGTGATAGGAATGATAGCCAGCGTGGCTCAGTCCTACTGTGTGCACGGGTGTGCTCTCAGTTCCTCCCGCAGCAAGCCTGGGAGAGAGGTTCTGCTGTCCACAGGCTCACAAGGAGAAAACGAAGGAAAGGAGCACAGTTTGGCCAGGCCAGTGTGCTAGAGCACCAGTCCGCGCGCTGAAGGGTCCCGGGTTCAATCTTCCGTCAAGGGCATGTTCCTGGTTGCAGCTTCATCCCCAGCCCCTGTCAGGGCTTGTGCGGGAGGCAGCTAGTCACTATGCCTCTTCCACATCAAGGTTTCTCTTTCCCTCCCTCCCTCTCTTTCTCCCTCCTTCCCTCCCTCCCTCCCTCCCTCTGGCTCCCCCCCCAGCCCCCACCCCCCGCTCTTTCCCTCCTTCCTGTGTGGTTAAAACATTGTCCTCTTTGTCACCTGTGCTCTTAGTATGGCCCATTTTCCCCCTCACATTGACTGCTTAGGAGAATTGGAGAGCTGTATTGTTGGGGAGCCCCTTGAGTTGGGGGGCTTTTGTTTAACTACAGGCTAGTGAGGCAATTTTATCTGCTTCACGTGGTGCCTTTCAGAGTTAGGGGTTGAATTAGCTGTGTGAGTTGGTTTTACACTTTTACTCGTTTGTCTTTGACCTGCACTGGTGAATATTCATTGAGGGTTTTTTTGACAGAACATTGATGGAGTGGGTGGCATTTCTGGCTCATGGCATATAGCTTCCTTCCTTCTGAACAGGTACCCTGTGTGGGGCACCTTGGGGTGAACTACTTCAAATGACTTGGGTAAAGAGTAAGCGGGCACCCACAACGTTTTAGTTTCAGCTCAAACACCATTGATCCCGGGATGAGACAAGCTTTCATGCCTTCTCCTAGCAGCGTTTCCCAGCGGAACGTAGTAGCTGTTAATGTGCATAATTGACCACTTCATTAGCGGGGGAAAGAAGGCTTATTGGGGGAATAAAGCATAGCTTCATTGCTCCTGTGTGGAGCGGGCACGCAGTTCGGCGCGGGGCTGAGGTTCCGTGGCCGGCGGCTGTGCGGTGAGCCCGGGAGGGCAGCTGGGCGCTCTAACCGGGCCTCTCCCCTAGGCCGCCGCGGAAGAGCTGAAAGCCGCGTACCGGAGGCTGTGCATGCTGTACCACCCCGACAAGCACCGAGACCCCGAGCTCAAGTCACAGGCGGAGCGGCTGTTCAACCTTGTCCACCAGGCTTACGAAGGTCAGTGCAGCCCGGGCGTGGCGGCCGGGCCCCGGGAGCAGGCAGTCCATTGTTAAGAGACTTGATTTGTAGAGGATCGCAAAAGAGAGCCCTCGGAGGTGTCTAGAAGAGGTGGTTAGTCTGGGCCTTTCTACTGACAGCGTCTTTGAAAGAGGAAGATTTTGTTTGGAAATCAATATGTGTCCGGTTGGTAGGAGACGGGTGCTCAGGGGAGGCCACCGGGCGGGAGGGAGTTGCAGGGGAAACTCCATTTCCAGATGGTCGACCAGTTAGTTTCTCCTAAAGGGACTGTCAGCGATGAAAGGCCGATCATTAAGAGAGGTTTCTGCTGTCCTTTTGAGCGACCACACGAGAACATTTTTTCATCTGAAAGTGAATTTATTGACTCCGTAGCATTCAGTTAAGGAGAGGTTCTAACAGAAGAAAAAAAAATGATATTAAGAAGGCTAACAGGCAATAGAACTAAGTAATTCAGACTTTTATACTTACACCTTATGGATTTCAGAAAGAACATTTTGTGACATGCTTGCTTATAAAATATTGAAGTCATTAATAGTTACAGTTTCTGTTTGCGATGATGAAATGGTGATGGTTACACAACAAAGTGAATGTACTTCATGCCACTGACCTGTGCACTTAAAAATTATTAAAATGATCAATTTTAGGTTCTGTATATTTTACCGCAATTTTAAAGATACAAATTTGTAAGATGTTCAATCACTTTTAGGGTGTATATCAAGTAGAATAAGTTGTTTATTCCAGAGCCATTTGGTGATTTGCTCTTTAATGAGACTAAAAATTAGATAATGTGTTTCCTTATAAAATAAAGGCTTCTTATTATAGACATGAGACATAAGCTGCACTTCCCTTTATCGTTTTACCAAGAAGTTAGGTTTGAATGACTGTGAACCCGGGGCCACGGCTGGTGATATATGTGAGTCGGCAACCTGTCTTTAGCGAATTCACTCTAACCAGGCCCCTCTAGGGGGCCTGACCACAGGCCTGGGCCGCCTATGGCAGCGGTCGCCAACCGATGGTCCGAGGACCCCTGGTATCCGTGAGCTGCGGAAGGTTGGCAGCCGCTGTCCTACAGGGGGCCGTCGTCCGGAGGCTGCTTTCGTTTTTCTGTTGTCCAAATGACCGCAAACCGGGACATGGCTCTGGAGGTTGGGAAGAGTTAGGAAGGCCCTCCCTGTGCGTGCGAAAATGCTGCAGCAGCAGCTCTGGCCCGCGCTCAGCCCGGAGGGAGACCCACGCAGAACACTGGCTTGATAGCCCTGGTTAAAGCCCAGGGATTGACTCCAGAGGCCGCGCCTGTTTCCCAGAGGTCAGCATCTCCCTCCGCCCCCCTGACTTGACCATGGACAGGATCGTTTCTATCGTTTTTAAATTAGGCCTAAAAATATATGGGCGTCTCTCGGGAGCAAAGATGCAAAGGTCTCGACAGGAGTTGGCAGAGCAGAGCAGGAGCTAATGGCTGAGCTTACTGGTTGACATTCGGGGTGAATCTCCTTCCAGGAGCTCTCGGCCTCCCTGGAAAACCTTTCTCGGGCACTCAGCGGATGTGGCCAGCGTCAGAGTGGCGCGCGTGTGGGTCTTTCTAAATGACTTACCGATAAAGAGGAGAGGCAGGAGGAAGGACAGAAGGACTAAGTCAGACTTGTCCAGGGTCAGAACCTTGCCCTAACCTTACATCCCGCCTCTTCAGAAAGTGCAATTAACTCTTTCAAGCCAAAGTACATTACAGGCTGTACGTACAAACTTACTGATTCTCTTAAAAACAGCTGTCCTTTAGTGACACAAGGTGCACCTCTCAGTTCAGAGTGGCTCATTCGTGGCCACCTTTAAACACGGCCCCGGTTAGAAAAAAAAAGAAAAATAAATAAATAAGCAAACCCAGTCAAAGTTGGATGTGAGAGCAAAGAGAAGGACGCCGAAGGAAGGAGAGGGTCTGTGTCCAGGAAGAGAGGGTGGGCAGGGTGGGACCTGCTGGGATGCTGCTGTCAGGACCAGAAGGCGAGTTCTGTGCTTTGTCAACCTGTCCGGCTTCTGTTTGCAGTGCTTAGCGACCCGCAGACCCGGGCCATCTATGACATCTATGGGAAGCGAGGACTGGAGATGGAAGGATGGGAGGTAAGAGCGAGCGTGTCTGCTGCCCCAGAAAGATCATCAAACACCTGCAAACAGCCACCCCAAGCCCCACGCGGGGAGGAAGGAGCCGGCAGCCATTCCCCAGGCGCCCAGGCCAGCAGCTCCTGCACACGTCCTGCTCTGTTCGGGCCTCTGGGCCTGCGCTGCCAGTCTTGTCATTCTGGAGCCTTAAAACCTGTTTGAGTCTCCCGGTGTGTGTTTGGAATCATACGGGCATATTCATGGGGTCTGCACTACTGGCTGATCAGACTGTCTAATCCAGGGGTGGGCAAACTTTTTGACTCGAGGGCCACAATGGGTTCTTAAACTGGACCGGAGGGCCGGAACAAAAGCATGGATGGAGTGTTTGTGTGAACTAATATAAATTCAAAGTAAAGGAGCGGAGGGAACAGCAAGAGAACCCTCCGCTCTTTTGGCTCTGCGGGCCGGATAGAACAGCCGAACGGGCCGGATCCGGCCCGCGGGCCGTAGTTTGCCCACGGCTGCTCTAATCTCATTCTCAACACCAGCGTCCTGCTGACCAGAGTATCCGTGTGAATATCCAGGTGGAGCAGCCAGCGCCTGGGCCCGGGAGGCAGCACTGCCAGTCCAGACCCTCCTGGTCCTTAGTGAGGCACAGGTCACCGCTGACGGGGGTCCCAGCACATTGTGGTCCACAGCCACAGGCCACTGAACGGGGGCCTAAGGGGCAGGAGCCACGGTAACAGGCTCGAAGCCATTCTTTCTTGATCTTTCTGGATCTTCAAGCTGAAATGGAATGGCTGGTGACATTTCCCTGAAGTGCCTTTATTTGTCTTTTCTTTGGATGAGGGGAGAGGCTGACAGATTGAGAAGAGAATGCAAACTGCACCCCGCTTTCTGTCCCAGGCAGGGTGACCTGGGGGCGGGAACGTGCCGGGAATGGGTGCCGTGCCCTTGGTTCGTGAAAACCAGCAGGTGGCCGTGCTGCTCAGCCAGGCGCTCCGAGCAGCCGCTGCCTGCCACCGAGGACTTGCAGTTGGTTTTCCGATGGCTGTCAGTGTTTTATTCTAAAGCTGCCTTTGAAAGAAGCACCTTCCCGCCCTGCCGGTGTGGCTCCGTGGATAGAGTGTCGGCCTGCGGACTGGAGGGTCCAGGGTTCGATTCCGGTCAAGGACACCTGCCCGGGTTGCGGGCTCGATCCCCAGTAGGGGGCGTGCAGGAAGCAGCCAGCCAGTGATTCTCTCTCATCATGGACGTTTCTCTCTCTCCCTCTTCCTTCCTCTCTCTCTAAAAATCAATAAAAATATTAAAAGAAAGAAAGAAGGAACCACCTTGCCCTTTTTAGTAATTAGTGGTTTAGCTAGGGTTATCAGAGGAGAAAATGTTGGTTCTGGGACTTTTTTCCAGGTACTCCCTGAAAGCAGTAGTGAAGGAATTTCCTGACAGTGTTTTTGGATCAGGCCAGTTTTTGTATTTATTTTTCTATATTGCTGAATAGTAAAATCAGGTTGCGCAAAAACCCATAATGTGACCCTATGATGTTCACATATGTACACATACATGTATATGCCTAGAAGATTTGTAGGGAGACACACAAAACACTAAGTGTTTGCTTGTGAGAAGAGGGAGGGTGGTGTATCCTTCTCTGCTGCTTTGATTTTTTTTTTTTTTTTGCTATAACCATGTATTTTTTTAAAATAATTTTTAAACCTATGATTTCTAAGATGGCTTTTTCTCACATCACCCACCTTTTCGATGTTGTTGGAGTCTCCCACTGATACAGGGAATGTGCTGGCTGGTCTTTTTCCCTCTCGTCCGTCTAATGACTCACTCCTGTCTGCTCTGCGCTCTCAGTGTATCTCACAGGCCGTAGCCTTTGGGGCCCTTAGCACGTGGTGCGTTTCCTCTCTCACAGATGTGACCCTGAGGTACCCTGGGCCTTTCCCTGCCCCTCTAACCTCAGCTAGATCGTCTCCTTTCATGAGGAGCTAAGAGCGGCCAGGGTGAGCGGCCTGATTTTCTCATAGGCTTGACATCATTGTGCATCCCTGGGTAGTGATGCTAACGTGGTCTGCTCTTTGTTACCTAAGTATTGTTTATGCTGAAGTGTAATGATGTTATAGCCTGAGGTTCATGTCGTATTGTAGGGGGGAGAGTCCCATAATTCATAAAACACCAGACCTGGGCTTGAGGTTCCTCGATCTGAGAAGCTCGGGGCACCTCTAGTGACGGCCCCTCACACGGGAGCGGCGGCAGTGCCACGTGGACACTTTGCCTTCGTCTTGATGTTTAACACTTGTTATCTGGAACTCATTAGGGAATTGAAACTGAGATGTAAGGTGGTGTTTTCTTTATAAGACTAGAGGCCCGGTGCATGAAATTCGTGTACGGGGTTGGGGGTGTCCCTCAGCCCAGCCTGCACCCTCTCCAATCTGGGACCCCTTGAGGGATGTCCGGACTGCCCTCTCACAATCCAGGACTGCTGGCTCCTAACTGCTCGCCTGCCTGCCTGCCTGATTGCCCCTAACCACTTCTGCCTGCCAGCCTGATCACCCCCTAACTGCTCCCCTGCCGGCCTGATTGCTCCTAACTGCCCTCCCCTGCCGGCCTGGTCACCCCTAATTGCCCTCCCTTGCCAGTCTGGTTGCCCCCAACTGTCCTCCCCTGCAGGCCTGGTCACCCCCAACTGCCCTCCCCTGCAGGCCTGGTTCCCCCTAACTGCCCTCCCCTGCAGGCCTAGTTGCCCCCAACTGCCCTCCCCTGCCAGCCCGGTCACCCCTAACTGCCCTCCCCTGCAGGCCTGGTTCCCCCCAACTGCCCTCCCCTGCAGGCCTGGGTCCCCACCAATTGCCCTCTCTTTCCAGCCTGGTCACTCCTAACTGCCCTCCCTTGCAGGCCTGGTCCCTCCCAACTGCCCTCTCATGCTGGCCTGATCACCCACAACTGCCCGCCCTGCCGGCCATCTTGTGGCGGCCATCTTAATGTCCACATGGGGTCAGCCATCTTTGACCCCATGGGGGTGGTCATCATGTGTGTTGGAGTGATGGTCAATTTGCATATTACTCTTTTATTAGATAGGATTCCTGCAGCCTCAGAGACAATTTACTAAAATGATGGAACCATGACCTTGGTTGTGAGCAGGGCGCAGAGCTGCGAGGCTGTGCAGGTGAACCTCGCCATCTGCTGTAAAAAACTCACCCCGTTCCGTTGACGTCGCTCGAAGTCCTGGACAAGGGGTGCACAGCAGGTTAACGATGTGAGCTCTGGCTGTTTCCTTGCCTCCTGGGTCCCTAACTGCTCTCCCCTCGATCCGCCCTAGGTTGTGGAAAGGAGGAGAACTCCAGCCGAAATCAGAGAAGAATTTGAGCGGCTGCAGAGAGAGCGGGAAGAGAGGCGGCTGCAGCAGCGAACCAATCCCAAGGTGAGCCGCTCCGGCCCAGCTGTGGCGAGGCTGCACAGGTCAGCATCGTTGGGTGCTGGTGGTGTAAACAGCAGGACCACGCAGAGCAGCCTTCGTTGGGGAGGGCAAAACCACCCCCGGTTCTCCCAGAAGCCACGGAGACTCCCCAGCAGAAACGTGGCTCGCTCTCTGCGACGTCTGTCTGGTCGTCCTGCCGAAGCCTTGACTGTGGAAAGCAGGGAGAGGACAGTGTCGGGAAAGGAAGCGCGAAGCACACTTAGCAACAGGTTCCTGTACCAGTCAGGACTCGGAGAGCGGGCGGTGCGGGGGGACTGGGCCATTTCCCAGTGCATCAAGCGGGGGCCGTGCTCATCACCCCAGGACAGCGGTGCCCGTCGCCAGTCCCAGGCTGTTCTTCAGTGATGAGGTGCCCCTCTTCACCTCGAGCAGGTCCCTGGCGGATTTAGGTCATGTAATCAGTGACGCCTGAACCTGGGGATACATTTCAGGCCGGCCTATGCAGTCTCTTTCCTTAGATTTGTTGGGGAAGCAAATGGTTCTGAGTGCGTGCCCCAGCCCTGTGGCTAATGGCTAATTGCACGTGGCCCGGTGATCCTGGTCCGCGGCTTCGCCAGGGGACTCCGCAGCCGGGCTCCGTCAGTGTGGCTGGGGTGGCCTGGCAGGCAGCCTGAACATCTGTGGAGGAGAACAGGTGCGAGCTTACAGCTGGGGAGCACGAGGATGTGAACTTCGGGTCAGATACGTTCTGGAAGGCCCCGCGGCGTCTAAAGGACTGGAGGTTTAGAAACCTCCGTCTATTTGCGTCCCGCCTTTCAGCGTGCAGAGCACATGCCAACGCCTCCTTCCACCCCCCGCCCCTCAGCTGTGGCCTCGGTAGCGCACAGTTGGCTCTGGTCCGATGGAGTCGCTGCTGCACCAGCTCAGGGCGTGCGAGGTCGTCAGGAAGCTGAGAACCTCCGCGGCGCCCTGAGCTACTGGCTCCCTGCTCGGCTCTCCCGGCTGGTGCTGGGCGGGTCTGGTTGAAAGGTCAGCATTGGCAGATGGAGGCGAGGGCGGAGGGGATGGGAGGGAGCCTGGCCGGAGCGGGCTGTGGCTCTGGTGTCTGCTGTTCTGGCTGGAGTTTTGCAGCATTTGGAGCAGTGCAGGGGGAAAGGGCGTCCCCGGAGCCTGGGCCTGTGCTGTGATGAAACCGGCCATCTGGGTGTGCACAGTGACGGCCGCTGGCATCTGTGGAAATGTGCCTCCAGGCCACGTTCTGCGGAATGCGGGGTGCAGCTGCGGCCATTCCACAAGCAGGCCAGCTACTGGAAAACGCCAGCACTTGGTCCTGCCTTGAGCTGCTTCCAGATACAGAGGATGTCTCCTAACCAGCAGGACTGAGCGATGACCAGACGCTGGCTCCCCCGTGTTTTGAAGAGGGTTTCAAACGGGACCTTTGGCCCCATTTCTGAGTGTTTTGCTTTTCAAGATGAGTGGAAAGTTTAAGAACATTCTTACCCTAAGAAGAAAGGGGTGATCTCTTTTAAGAAGACCATAGGGAGGAGGACCCCCTTCAGGCTCAGCACTGGCCTGCCCCCCCCTCCCACCCCCGAGAGGATCACAGCTCGTGGGGATCGGCAGATGAGACAACATTCGTGAGCTGCCATCTGAAACCGGGTGGCTATTTCTCTCCATTTTCATCAACAAGAGGCCGTTGCGGGGGTTTTCAGTAGGATGTGCATGCCAGGGACGGGGAAATCGTAGGTCGGAAGTTCTAATCTGAAAGTGACGTGGGACCCAGACAGAGCATTTGACTGTGTGTGGTTGCCTCACTCGTAAAAGGAGGGTATCTGTCCTGACCAGCACACCAGGCTGTTAAGTGGTTGAAAAAAGAGGCAGTGGGTACTGAATTATTAGAGAAGGCAAGCTGCTAATAAATGCAGAGGGGGCTAGGCCCAGGCGAGGCTAGGAGCTGGGTTTTGCTTTAGTGTCTCGTGCAACGCTCAGGGGAAGCCCTGGCTGGCCGGTCAGGCGGGTCCCTGGCCTGGGGTGCTGGGTGTGGCTGGGGTGGTGGATAGCACTCGGGGACTGGAATGAGTGGAACCCCAGCTCCAGTGTGTGGGACACACACACCCACGCTGGAGGCAGTGAGGTAGAGCTTCTGGATTGGGGTCAGATCCCGCCCTCCAGCCTTCGCTCAGTTTCTCTCCATGTGAAGGGGGTGTGCCATGAGGCCCACTGCTTGGGGTCAAAAGTCCTTAGTTTGATCGCCTCTAATCTCTGCCTTTGCTGTGGGAATAAATTCCTCTGCCTTTCCACCTGGGAAGGGGTCCAGGGGCTCCTGGGCCGGCCACACCGGTGGGAGCTCCCGCCCCCTCCCTCCGTCTCAGGTCTGTTTTGTTGGCGCACTCCGTCGCATCTCCTGCCTTTAAGAGACTAAGATCACACAGTGCCGTGCTCATTCATCTTGATTATTTCAGTTCCTTCTCTGGCAGCACCCACAAGTCTTGTCTCTGGGGACAGCAGCCTCGGTGAGGGTCTTTGAGGACAGACCTCAGGAGCCCTGAGGGACGGGGGCTGCCTTCCCGGTGAACTGCCCGGAGCCCGCGTGATGCCGAGCCTGCGGGAGGACTCCGGGGAGCTTGATTGTGTGTCTGAGGGCAGAGCTGCTTTCTTGGTTGACCCTGTTACCTCACAGGTTTCTGGAGCTTGTCGAAGGGTTTCCTGGACCCCCCCATTATCCTCTCTGATTTCAAAAGGCCGTCTTCTCAGTGGTTCCTGTAATAGCTTAGAAACAGTTCAGCTCTATCAGAGAAAAAAATTAAATCATGCATCAAGGAAGACATAGAACCATAAAAACACTTTTAAATCCCAAAATGTGTTCATAAAGACAGATGAGTACATTACTCAGCCATTTTGAAAGGACTTTTTAAAGATCGGTTTTGGTTGCCATGGCTAATGATTATAGCCATCGGAACGGCCTGTGGTTATGACTGCAGCCTGCTCTGTGGAAGCGATCCTGATGTCATAAACTGACGCGGCTTGCCGCAGGATCATCGCGGAGGAAAAGCAGCCTGAACCCATCTGCTCGCTGTGCGCGATGCAGGAGGACCGTTTGCCGCATGCAGCGCTGGGCTGCGACTGAAATGGAAGAGACTGGGAAGCTGTCATAAAAAGAAAGGGACCGAGCGTGGGCAAGTGCTGTGACATAGGGTGGAGCCTCTGCCAAGAGCGTGGGGCGCTGGAGAAGGCTCCCGAGAGCTGCCCCTGCCCCACCTGTGAGCATCGTCACTGATAACAAGGCATCGGCCTAGGCCTGCTCAGATAGAGGGCAGACGTGGGGCTACTGGAGGGGTGTGGCTGGGACCCGGCTGTTCGGAGAAACCTGTGAAGTTTGAGTTTGGGCCTCCATGACATTGGGGAACGCGGTTCTGCTTGGATCTCAGAATGAGTCTCGAGCCGGTGTCACCGGAGGCGCCACGGGTTCGTTCATCTGCTGTGATCAAGTGAGCGAGCATCACGTGGCGTCGGAACGGAATTGCCTCTCCGGGTGGAATTTTCCATCAGTAAATTGCTACTTTTGAGATTGCATTTGACAGAAATTTCTCACATTATCCTTATGGCCACATAGCAAAACATAAACATGGAAATGGTTCAGAATGGAGCGCTCCTGGCTGAAGAACAACGGACTCCACTCAGTGAGGGCCGACTCAGGCGTCCTTTCCAACCCGGTCAGGCCTCGTCCTGGAGAAGGGCTCGAACGGGGCGGCCTCTCCTGGGCTGGCTGGGGCCTCCTCCCAGCCTGGCAGCCCCAGGGCACGTGGGGTGTTCCGTGTGAGCCAGCCTCCCCGAGGGCACGTCCCCAAGGCCTCCGTGAAGTCGGTCGTCACCTCCACTGACTTCTGTTGGGCAAAAGCAGGTCCTGGCCCGTGCAGAGCTGAGGAGAGGGCCCCGCCAGCGGGGCCCCATGGGCCCCCCGGGAGGCTGCTCCGGTTCCAGGGCTACCGAAAGCCTTTCCCTTTCGTAACATTGCCTGCCATCTTCATGAAAGTTGCGTTTATATTTAAAGGTGATGTTTCTGACATTTAATTAACTCTTCTCTGCACATCATAGTATTAATGGAGAAAAGTGTGTCTTAATTCTAAATTTCCCCATTCAGAACTTACAAATATTTTGGCCCACACACTTCCCCGGGCATTGTCTTTTTGCCTCCACTCGGAGTATTTTTCTCTGACAGATCTCTTATAAATCCTCTGTGATCTTTTGATGCCTCATCAAATTTAGATGCCGCAAAACCGGAGGCTTTTTCAGTTTTGTTCCATTCCAACACAGAATATAAGTTTAACTAATTACAAATGACAGCCCCTCCAGAAGATTCTCCCCAAAGTTGAAATATTCCCTGAGGCCGTATGGGAGTTCACAGCGACACCAGCTGCGGGCGGGAGCTCTGGTCATGTTGTCTGTTTGGGTTTTCCCTCAAGAGATGAACTTCAGGGTATTCTCAGCGACAGGCCTTACGTTCAGTGATTGCAGTTTCTTCTCTTTTTTAAATATATTTTTATTATTTTAATATTTTTTAATTTATTTTATTGATTTGTTTACAGAGAGGAAGGGAGAGGGATAGAGAGTTAGAAACATCGATGAGAGAGAAACATCGATCAGCTGCCTCCTGCACACCTCCTACTGGGGATGTGCCCGCCCTTGACCGGAATCGAACCTGGGACCTTTCAGTCCGCAGGCTGATGCTCTATCCACTGAGCCAAACCGGTTTCGGCTAATATATTTTTATTGATTTCAAAGAGAAAGGGAGAGGGGGGAGAGAGAGAAACTTCAGTGATGAGAATCATTGATTGGCTGCCTCCTGCACGCCCCCTACTGGGGATCGAGCCCACAACTTCAGCATGTGTCCTTGACCGGAATCAAACGCGGGACCCTTCCGTCCACAGGCCGACGCTCTATCCACTGAACTAAACGAGCTAGGACAGTGATTGCAGCTCCTTACATGGTTTTAAAGCCGCGGGTTTACGGTGCTTGGTTTTAAAAGGGCCTCTGCGAGGACTCAGACACGCCTCCTGCAGCCTGTGTGCCAGACCGAGGTCTTCTGTGTTCAGGAGCAGCCTCACGGGAGATGACTGTCGCTCTGAACATCCAGAAACGCTTGTGCACTTGGACACTCGCAGCTGTTTGCCGGAGGCGGGCTCCCGCAGCTGCTTCTGGCACAGGCGTGCACTCTCACGTGTGCCAGTTCCAACAGCGTCCTGCTCCGTGGGTTCCGTGCTTCAGTAAGAACGTTTTACCATGATCCTGTACCTCCCAGAGCTGGTATTAGAGTCCGACCACAAAGATAGGTCTACATTCAGCGTGGGACTTCCTGACCGAGTTACAGGAGCACGTCACCCTCGATGGGTCCAGTGATCACGAAGGATGATAACTCGGCTGGTTTTCTGTTTGAAGCATCTAATGGAGCCGGGGCGTCACGTGCAGCCATGGGGTCTCCTGCTAGAACCAGCACAGAAAGAGCGGCGGCGCCCTAGCCGGTGTGGCTCAGTGGGTGGGACATCGGCCTGTGGACCGATGGGCCCCAGGTTTGGTTCTGGTCAAGGGCACATGCCTGGGTTGCGGGCTCGGTCCAACATGCAGGAGGCGGCCAATCAGTGATTCCCTCTCATCATTGATGATTCTGTCTCTCCCTCTCCCTTCCTCTCTGAAATCAATAAAAATACGTTTTTTTAAAGAAGAGCGGTGGCCTCATCTTTCATTCCTGCGTCAAACGTTAAGGGGGGTACACATATAATACCTTAATAAAAAAAAAAAATTAAAAAAAAAAAAAAAACATGTTAAGGGGGAAGTGAGTGCAGTTAGTGGAGGAATGACCACGGGCTCTCCCTCAAGTCGCCGCACAGTTCCAGGGAACACGCCTGTGTTCGTAAAGCGCAGCTGGCGGAGATGGGGGAGCTGCCTTCGCAAGCGCACGCGGGTTCACGTGTGCCCTTAGCACTGTGGGTGGTCAGCGCTGGGAAACAGCTCACCACGGTTCAGTAACTTTCCGGGAAGATGAACATTCAGTGCTGTCTTTTTTTTTTTTTTTTTTTTTAATATATTTTATTGATTTTTTACAGAGAGGAAGGGAGAGGGATAGAGAGCTAGAAACATCGATGAGAGAGAAACATCGATCAGCTGCCTCCTGCACACCTCCCACTGGGGATGTGCCCGCAACCAAGGTACATGCCCTTGACCGGAATCAAACCCGGGACCCTTCAGTCCGCAGGCCAACGCTCTATCCACTGAGCCAAACCGGTTTCGGCAGTGCTGTCTTTTTTTAATCCTCACCTGAGGACATGCTTATTAATTTTTAGAGAGAGAGAGAGAGACAGGAAAACGTCAATCAGTTGTCTTCCCATACACACCCGGGGATCAAACCCGAAACCTAGGTATTGGGCCCTGACTGGGAAGTCAGCCTGCAGCCTTTTTTGGTGTAACAGGATGATGCTCCAACCACCGAGCCACGCCGGCAAGGCAGTATTTTTTTTTTAACCTACAGTATGGCCCTAGCTGGTTTGGCCCAGTGGATAGAGTGTTGGCCCGAGGACTGAAGGGTCCTGGGTTTGATTCCAGTCAAGGGCCCGTACCTCGGTTGCAGGCTCCATCCCTGGCCCTGGTCGGATGGCTCAGTTGGTTGGACCATCATCCATACACCAAAAGGTTGCCAGGTCGATTCCTGGTCGGGGCTCGTACAGGAGGCAACCTATTGGTGTTTCTCCCATCCATGTTTCTCACCTCTTTCTTTCCCTCTCAAAAATAAAAAATAAAATACACACACACACACCATCGTGTGAGGATAATAATAAAAAGATAGGCCCATTTGAAAAGTCTTATGACAAAAAAATAAACATTTATTTTCTGAGTAAGGAGCATTTTTATCAGTCAGCAAAATTTTAACTTAGTACTTTTTGAGAATATGGTGGTGTGTTTCTCAAAACTTAATCCTCAAATTAATGTTCACAGGCGGAACAGTTTTTCATTTGTTCAAAATTTATTTTGTTTGCACTTCTTTACCTTGGAAAGTATTTTTATGTTTTTAAGTAGTTTTGTGGTGTAAGAATATTTACAAGAAAATCTTTAATCCGTGTAGCTAGTTTCTAGGTTGTTTTATTAAATCGGGAGACGATCTGTTTAGAGCCATGAAGTGGGTCCTATTTGGTCTCTGAAAATCAAATTGTGTAGATTTTTTTATTGATTGATTGATTTCAGATAGAGAGAAACATGGATATTTTGTTCCACTTACGTATGCATTCATTGGTTGGTTCTTTTTTTTTCTTTATTGATTAAGGTATATGTGTCCTTATCCCCCCATTGCCCCCCCCCCCCATCCTTGGTTGATTCTTATATGTGTCCTGACCGGGGATCGAACCCGCAGCCACATTGTGGTGATCTTATTTCTTTCCCTAACACTTGTCTTCGGATGCCCTTCACCTGCAGGCGACAGACAGGTTTTCCGACATGAAGTCGGTGGAGCTCTGCTGCTGCTTGCCCTGAGCCGGGACGTCCATGCTCCGTGCTCCTGGGGGGGTCCTGCCCCCGGGACCCAGGGGCCACTGCTGAAGGTAGTGCGTTGTCTCATTCCACGACACCTGCCCTGTGCTGACTGCTCCCTTCTCTGCCCCAGGGGACCATCAGCGTTGGCATCGATGCCACCGACCTCTTCGATCGCTACGAGGAGGAGTACGAAGATGTGTCCGGCAGTGGCTTTCCGCAGATTGAAATTAACAAGATGCACATATCCCAGTCCATCGAGGTACGGCGCACAGACGCCCCGAGTGCAGTGGGCTGGGTTAACGAGGGGGTCTTCCGGGGTTCTTCTCACCTTTATTTATGAAAGGAGGCAGTGAGCCCCTGAAGAAAGAGCTGTAGTCCCAGCCTGTTGGTGACTGCAGCCCCAGTGCCGGGCAGAGGCTTAGCTTCCAAGGCAGGGGTGGGCAAACTTTTTGACTCGAGGGCCACAATGGGTTCTTAAACTGGACCGGAGGGCCGGAACAAAAGCATGGATGGAGTGTTTGTGTGAACTAATATAAATTCAAAGGAAAGGAGCGGCGGGGAGAGCAAGAGAACCGGATAGAACAGCCGGATCCGGCCCGCGGGCCGTAGTTTGCCCAAGGCTGTTCCAAGGGCTCAGGGCTTCAGTCAGGAGGTGCCAATGGCCTGGGAGCCAAGGTCGTGGTGGTTCTAGGGGAGAGGGCAGACCTTGCGGGCAGTTCCAGGACCGGCCCACACTCTCCCGGGCTGAAAACACAATATTCAGCTGAGCCCTGCGGGCTGCTCTTTGGATGTGGCAGTGCCAGGCCATTCTGCTGAGGGTACAGTGGTCTCTGCCTCTCATCTCATTTGTTCTCAAGCGCAGCAGCCCAGAACCTGGAGTCCTGGCTCAGTCGTGGGGCCGCGGGAAGGCCCACAGAGCAGAATGACGCCGCGGGCACACGGAAGGCCAGCACTGAGTTTGCTGCTTCCCTGGTCTTTTGACATTTGCCCATTCGAGCTGTTACAAGCCATGACCTTGGTGGCCACATGCAGTTCAAGTGGCGAAGAGGAGGGAAGTGAAGCCATTGAGGTGCTTCTGCCTCCAGCACCCCTGACCGCGGCGTCGCCTGCACTTGGGCCTTGCTCTTACTGGCGTGTTAGGCTACCAGGGGTGGGCAAACTTTTTGACTCGAGGGCCACAATGGGTTCTTAAACTGGACCGGAGGGCCGGAACAAAAGCATGGATGGAGTGTTTGTGCGAACTAATATAAATTCAAAGTAAAGGAGCGGAGGGGAGAGCAAGAGAACCCTCCGCTCTTTCGGCTCCGCGGGCCGGATAGAACAGCCGAACGGGCCGGATCTGGCCCGCGGGCCGTAGTTTGCCCACGGCTGGGCTAGTCCCTAGGCTGCTGCCCTGGGCACTTCCTGTTACTTGGACTCATCGGTTACCAGCACCTGTCATTCCCTAGGCACCCTTGACAGCGACGGACACCGCCATCCTCTCTGGAAGCCTCTCGACCCAGAATGGGAATGGAGGGGGTTCCATTAACTTCGCGCTCAGACGGGTCACCTCTGCGAAGGGATGGGGAGAGGTAAGCACGTCAGCTGGCGGGCCATGTCGTCCAAAGACTGACTTGAACATTTCTACTAAAAGCTGACCCTCAGATGACCTGGGTTGGCCTCATCACTGTACAGGGTACCAGGTGTCAAACTTCACAAGGTAACTCCCCAAGAGAAAAAGGTCTTCGATCTGAGAGGGAACCCCAACTGCTTAGGCTGGAACAGCAGCTTTCCCAGAGACGCCCACTTCCAGAAAGCGAACCTCTGGAACTCGGGGGCTTTGTTCCCTTCAAGCAAAACCTGTAGGCTGGTTCGTTCCCCACATGATCAGAAGGCAGTGCCTCTGTCTCGGTGCCTGGCCCACCAGTTGGCAGTCATTTAACAGCCAGTTCCGCCGAGCACATTGAACGGCATCAAATTAACATTGAAGAGTTGCCTTGAAAGTCACCCAGACTAATAAATGAGGCAGCCAGGGCTGGCGGCTTCGAGGCTGTGAGTCAGAACCGCTCATGGGTTTAACGTCAGGCCCCTGAGAACCATCGCCAGTCACCCGAGACCTGCGGGTGGCGAAGCTGAGCGGATGGAAAGGCAGATGGCCCTGTGGGGGCCAGGGGGGCCCCACCTGACTGCACAGCAGCCGCTCTGCGGACAAAGGAGCCAGTCTCCCCTTCCTCCCTGAGCTGGTGGGAAGGGCGGAGCGGTGTCTGCTGGAGGGAGGGGCTCCTTCCTGAAACACGCCTCAGTGGACAGGCCTCTGCCTGGCAGAGGTCAGGAGGGACAGCGAGTCTGCAGCCCTGCCTTGGGAGCCCTGCCCGGCCGGTGCATGGCATCGGGGGAGGAATCACAGCGGTGCCAGCCGGAGACCTGGGCTGCTGCTGCTGGAGACGAGCCTCCGTTAACGCTTCTCTCTTTCCTTTCCTGAACAGTTAGAATTTGGAGCTGGGGATCTGCAGGGCCCTCTCTTTGGTCTAAAGCTGTTCCGTAACCTCACGCCGAGATGGTAAATATACAGAGATTAACCCTCTTTGAGGCCTTCGTGGATTGGAGAACAGAGGCTACGTGATCTCTCTGGCAGGGTCATCTGGATTTGCGGGCTGCCCTGCGGGTCACTAGGCAGGCGCTGAGGCTGTGGGAGCAGGGTGCACAGAGCCCTGGGTGGGCCTGCTCTGCCCGGTGGTCTGCAGTCCTCTGTGGGGCTGTGAGGACCCCGAGACGGGGGAGGCGCCTTCATAGGGACATTGGTTAGCGTCTGACACATTCATGAGCTCGGGCACCATCTCTGTCCCTGAGAATGAGGGTAAGCTCTGAAAGGGGCCCCCTGAGCAGTGGAGCTCGGGAGACCCCCTGTCTGTGGAGCGAAGGCGCCAGTGCTTTAAGCCCTGGGCCCTAGTGTCACACTCCTAAACTCCCTCCCTGTCCCTTCTGGAACAGCAGGGGTGTCCTCGTTCGCACTTGGGGGTACTGTGAGCTCAGATGAGGATGAAGGTGGGGGAGGGGGGTAAACTAGCTCTTTCCTCGGGCGGTGACATGTAGCTCCAGGAGGCCTGGGGTGGGAGCTCGCTCCAGTGGGTGTGGTGTTGGCCACACTGCAGGGGAGACCGGCCCTGCCCTGTGGTCTGTAGGGAAAGCAGCTCCGCAGGTCCATCCAACACATGGGACGCACGGAGCGGCGGGGGGGTCGGGGGGGGGGGGAGTGTGAGATAGAGGACGCCACCTGGGGCGGGAGAGGAGCGCAGTGTGGGAAGATGGGCGCGGCCTGGGCAGAGAACGCGGGGAGGGCTCCAGGCTCCCCACAGCCTATCGGTAGAATCCGGCTCCCCCCACCTCTGCTCTAGGACTTGGACCTGGGTCTGGGAAGGGGCAGGATTCATACTTTACCCAGAGCATCCGGTGAGCAGTGTCTGTATGCGTGTCAGCCTGGCCCTGACCTTGTCTGCCTAGGCTCGTCACCTCTGCCCCAACCCCTACTGTGAGCAAGCAGAGGCAGGGCATTCTGAAGATCGGACTCGTGAGGGGACACTTGAAGAAAATCCATGGGCCATTTCATCTAGTTGAGCCTCGAAGTGTGCAGAGTGGTCACCGGGGTCTAGGGCTGGCTCGCCACCAGCTGTGCAGGTGTGGAAGTTCCAGCGTAGCCTCCAGGTCAGCAGACCTGAATGGAGGTTCATAACAAGGACACTGGTCATCCGTGTGCACTGTCAGCTCTGAGGGCGCCCTGGTCCCAGCTCCACTTCCTTGTGAGTCCAGATCCGTGATGAGAAGTTGATTGTGTGGAATCGGCCCTAGAAAGGCAGCAATGCCCTGCGGAAGGTTCTCGGTCTCCCGCGCAGGGCCTGCCTGCCAGTCTCCCAGGGTCTGTCTCTCTCTAGGACACGCTGGATGAAAATAAACAGGGTCTCACTTTTTATATTTTGGTTCTTTTAAATGTCACTGTCACTCTCTTAAAGTCCAGGGTGACTTTTCTCTCTCTTCCTGCTTACTCTCCGGGGTGACTAAAGCAGAAAACGTAGCCTCTGGGTGTGACCTGAGGATGAGCTGAATGCGAGGGGAGGTTAGGTTGGGCCTGAGGAGGGCAGAGCTCATTCACTTGGCTGTGGGAAGCCATTGGAAGTCTCCGAGAGGAGCGAATGTGATCAGAGTCACCACATTTGTTATTTTAATGGCAAAAGGGTCGCTTCAGAGCTTGGGAAGAAGAGAGCAACTAAATTCAGGCAATCGAGTGCCTGCGGCTGCGAAGGCACCCTGTTTGCTCACCTTTGAACACCTTGAGTCAAATGGTGTGAATTCCTTTGCTTCTGAAGTGAAATACCCCTTTTAACCAGAAGGTGGGGCTGGCTGCCTGGAAACTGGCCGCAGAGGCCTTTCCTGGAATGGCTTTCTGTGCGGGGCGCTGGCATGAGGTCGCAGCCTGCACACTTCATTGTAGCACTCACGAGATGCCGCAGGAACTGACTCCTGTTTGTGTCGGTCAGCCTGCGGTAAAGCTGGTTTCGTTACCCGTCGTGTAGCTTAAAAGTCCCAGGGCCTATTGAGGACGTGGAGGGAGGGCTTCGGGCACCAGCCCCCAAGCAGCTTCAGTCTGTGGGTGGCCGTCAGCATCCGTGGGCAGGCGTTACATGCCTGGGCCCCCGGACATTCCGGCTGAGTTGGTCTGGGGGGGCCGTGGGCAGTGGTTCTCAAACTGCTGCCGTTAGTCACCTGCAGCTTTTAACGCCCACAGCGTTCTCTAGACTCGAGGTGAGCCCAGTGGGCGGCTCCCCGGGCGATTCCGACTTGCAGTGGGCCTGGCTCCCTGGCTGGGAGCAGGCGTCAGTGCCTCTGCTGGGGCTGAAGTGGGGATGGGAGGGATGGGGGGTGCAGATCAGCAGGGCGACAGCGGGAAGATTTCCACTGAGTCGCCCTCTGTCTCCCTCTTATGATAGAGGCTCGGCCTCCTGCTCTCCATGCCGGGGGTGGCCCAGGGGTAATGGGCGTGCTGTGAGCAGGGTCTTAGCAGAGAGGAAGGGGCTAGGAACGGCTGAGAGCCAGCATCATCCGGGACCTTTCTGTCTGCCCCCCACCCCCAGCTTTGTGACGACCAACTGTGCGCTGCAGTTTTCGTCCCGGGGGATCCGGCCTGGCCTCACCACTGTCCTGGCTCGGAACCTGGACAAGAACACCGTGGGCTACCTGCAGTGGCGGTGGGGCATCCAATCGGCCATGAACACCAGCATCGTCCGGGACACCAAAACCAGCCACTTCACCGTGGCCCTGCAGGTGAGGCCGCGTCCGCCCGCTCCCAGTGTGCCCCCGGCAGCCTGCCCGAACCTGAGCGCCCGCCCGGAGGGACCTCGGAGCGTGTCCCGAGCACTCCCTCTCGGGGTGGAAATGCCGCTGTTCTCAGGCTCCCAGGGTAGCTGTGTCCAGAACCCTAAAGCCAGAGGCCTTTTCACAGCTGCTGCCGGGAGGAGTCCCAGAATCGGGGGGAGCGGGGGGCAGCCCAGGTTGGTAGGTGACCCAGAGCAGAGTTGTGCACTCAGATGCCTCTTTGTTGGGCAGGAGAGTGAGACCGGTCATCCCTCAGGGGCAGCTCGGTGTTACCAGGTGGACCGGTTACTAATGCGGATTTTGTCATCAAAACACGATAATTTCAAGAGAAACATCAAAATTGCTTTATTCAAAGTAATGTCCATCGCTAGCTACACATTTCCCCATCTTTCAGGGAATTTGTGGGTACCGTCCCAAAAGAACGTTTCTTGTTTTGAGGCAAACCATTCAGAGACCCAATTTTCCACTTCTTCGTACGTTTTGAAGTGCTGCTCAGAAAGTGTGTGTGCCATCGATCAGAACAAGTGGTCATCTGAAGGAGCAAGGTCTGGTGAATATGGCGGGTGGGTTCATACTTCCCAGGCAAGATCTTTTTTTTTTTTTTTTAATATATTTTATTGATTTTTTACAGAGAGGAAGGGAGAGGGATAGAGAGCTAGAAACATCGATGAGAGAGAAACATTGATCAGCTGCCTCCTGCACACCTCCCACTGGGGATGTGCCTGCAACCAAGGTACATGCCCTTGACCGGAATCGAACCCGGGACCCTTCAGTCTGCAGGCCGACGCTATATCCACTGAGCCAAACCGGTTTCGGCCCCAGGCAAGATCTTTTAACGTGTCTTTACCTGGTTTTGAAGTGTGTGATGATGCATCATCATGAAGCAAAATTACTTTGCCGTGTCTTCTGGCCCATTCTGGTCATTTTACAATCAAAGCATGGCTCAAATTGATTATTTGTTGTCAGTAGCGATCAGTATTAACAGTTTCACCTGGTTTTAGAAGCTCATAATACACCACATCTTCCTGATCCCACCAAACACAGAGCATTGTCTTCTTTCCGAAGCGATTTGGCCTTGCATTCGATGTTGATGGTTGACCTGGGTCAGTGGTCGGCAAACTGTGGCTCGTGAGCCACATGCGGCTCGCGAGCCGCGGTTTGCCACTCTGTTAACTAATGAGTTTGCCGACCACTGAGATAGGGGCTTAATCACAAGGAACAACAACAGCCTGTAATTATTGGAATTGAGAGTCTAGGTCAGTGGTCAGCAAACTCATTAGTCAGCAGAGCCGCAGTTTACTGACCTGGGTCAACCCATGATTTTGTGCGTTTGGGATTCTCAAAATAAATCCACTTTTCATGGCCAGTCACAATTCGATGCAAAAAAGACTTCCTTTCTTGTCGTTGAAGCAACATTTTACTGATGACTTTTCGGTTTTCCATTTGTCTTTCGTTCAGTTGATGTGGCACCCATTTTCCTTCCTTTAAAATCTTCGCCATTGCTTGTAAGTGATTGGAAATTGTTTGCTGAGCAACGTTTAATATTTCTGCAAGTTGTTTTTGAGTTTGACACACATCTTCATCCAATAATGCTTGTTGTTGGTCTTCAAACTTTTTCAGTTGACCTGGACATTCTTTGTCTTTCACATCAAAATCATCACTTTTAAAGCATTTAAACAAGCGTTCATGAGTATCTTGAGATGGAGAATGTTCACCATAAGCTTCACAAAGTATACGATAACTTTCAGCAGCAGTTTTCTTCAAAATAAAGTAATGAATTAAACTTCTCGCAAATGCTCTTTTTTTTTAGCATGAAATTCGACATTTTTTAAGCATAAAAATATCTATGATGTTAACGCCTTCAGAAAGTTTGACATATGAAGTTTTGAAGCTTGTTGTCAATACAACAAAATAGCATATATATCAAATCGCATATATATCAACATATGTGTAACTCCATCTCTTGAAAAAAATCCGCATTATTAACCGGTACAGCTGGTAGACTTCATTCTCATGAGAAGGCAGGAAACTGGGTTTTATGTGAAATCCTGTGTAAATATTGGCTACGGGTAAATTTTTCCACCCCTCCTGGGGCTGCCAGGTGGTGGCCCTGCCGGAGAGGCCGGCCCGCGGTGTGTGCCCAGCGGCCAGTCAAGGGCAGTGCCCTCCTGGCCACAGGGTCCCGGCCACCGGCCATGTCTCTTTCCCTGTCTTCTCAGCTCGGAATCCCTCACTCCTTCGCCCTGATCAGCTATCAGCACAAATTCCAGGATGATGATCAGACTCGCGTGAAAGGGTCCCTGAAGTGAGTGCCGGCCCCGGCCCCGGAGCCTGCCCACGGGGTCTGCAGGTGGAGCTGTTGGTGGAAGAGCCCGCTCTGTCCACCTGTCACGTGTGACGTTCTCAAGCGCCTCCTGCCAAGAGGCAGCGGGATTCACTCCTGTGGGGGCCCAGGGGGTGAACTGGGGGGTCGAATGGCCAACCTGGATCGTCAGTGTCTGGCTTTGTTCTGTCCACTCCTGGGTGGTGGCAGGGCGGGCGGGTGCAGGCCCCCACCCCTTTGCGATGACGGTGCCGTGGACGGGCACTGACGGCCCTTGTCGCCATCTGCGCCCTCAGGGCCGGCTTCTTCGGGACGGTGGTGGAGTACGGGGCGGAGAGGAAGATCTCCAGGCACAGCGTGCTGGGGGCCGCGGTCAGCATCGGCGTCCCGCAGGGCGTTTCTCTCAAAGTCAAGTAAGTGGGGCTCGGATATTTGTGGCCACCGGTTACCTGCTTCCGTGCTCACCTGGGCTTTGCCTACGTGAGGATGAAACAGATTTCACTGGTAATGTTCTCAAAGGAGCGGCTGCCTCTCCTGTCTTTGGTGTTTAAGCAGATGTCAGGGAGCCCAGGAACTCGCCCTCGGGTAGCGAGGCCCAGCTTCAGGGTCTGCGTCTCTCTGCCCTGCCTCCCTGGCGGCCTGGACGCCTGGCCGGGTGCCAGCTCCTCGCCCCCCTCCCCGATACCACACGCGCCTCCAGCGTCCTCAGCAGTCCAGGCAGCGGCGGTCATCCCTCTACACCGGTCCTTCTGCCTCTCTGCTGCCTCTGGCTTTACCTGGCCAGTTGCTTCTGATCGCATAGCCTGAGAAATGGCCCTCGCGCTGCCCTCCTGTGTGTGGGTGACTGGGAACCCCGATCGGCCTTCACACAAACACGGGTTGTTGAAATGTAAGGCAGTGAGGCCACCCTTCTGCCTAAGCCCAGGCACTGCCTCCGGGGGGCAAAAGCCAGCGTCCTTCAGGGCCCCCGAGACCTGCCGTCTGGCTAATGGGTACTCTACTCTTCACAGAACCAGCTCTTGGCTTTGCTGACTTTCTCTACTGCTTACCTGTTTCCTGTTTCACAGATTTCTGATTTTATTTCCTTTTTCTACTTATTTTTGTTTAATTGGCTCTTCATTTTCCAGCTTTTTAAGGTGAAGGCTTAGATTATTAATCTTAGACTTCTCTTTTGTTGTTGTTAATCCGCACATATTTTCATTGATTTTTTTTTTTTTTAGAGAGACTGGGAAGGGAGGGAGGGAGGGAGACGTCGATGTGAGAGAGACATCCATACTGATGGATGCCTGCGGCAGTCGTGTGCTGCTTTGGATTGCTGTGCAGCACCACGTTGTGTCGCCGTCCACAGTCCGTCCATCAGCTTAAAGGTGTTTCCATTGTGCCCTGCCGGGTGGCTCCGTGCTTGAGCATCGGCCTAGGAACCAGGAGGTCACGGTTCCATTCCGGTCAAGGGCACATGCCCAGGTTGTGGGCTCGATCCCCAGTGGTGGAGCGTGCAGGAGGCAGCCAATCAATGATTCTCTCTCATCATTGATGTTTCTATCTCCCTTCCTCTCTGAAATCAATACAAATATGTATTTTTTAAAAAGACGTTTCCATTGTTTACAGTTTTTGATGACTACAAACAAAGCCTCTCAGACGTTCACGCATAGGTTTTGTGTGAACAGTGAGTTGTGATTTCTCTTGGGTAAACGGTAGGGGTAGCTGCTGAGGTATCGGGAGGTGTGTGCTTACTTTACACCAGAGTGCCCAGCCTCTTCCGAAGCGGAGGTTTTATTTCATTTCCCAGCAGCGGCGTGAGCGTTCCAGTTTCTCCGCTTCCTTGCCAGCCTTCGGATACGGTCTTAATTTTGCCTCTTTGAGTGGGTATATAGGTATATCCTGTTATGGATTTTTTTGTGGGTTTTTTTTTAATATCTTCTTATTGAATTCAGAGAGGAAGGGAGGGAAGGAGGGAGAGAGAGACAGAGATAAAAACATCAATAAGAGAATCATCGATTGGTTGCCTCCTGCACGCCCCCTACTGAGGATCAAGGCCGCAACCCGGGCACGTGCCCTCAACTGGAATCGAACCTTGCAGTCTGCAGGTCGCCGCTCTATCCACTGAACCAGACCAGCCAGGGCTCCTGTTAGGTTTTGATTTGCATGATGGTGAGTTGAGCATCTTTTCATGTGCATATTTGCCATCCGTGTATCTTTTTTTAATCTTTATTGTTGAAAGTATTACAAATGTTCCCTTTTTCCCCACTAACCACCACCTGCCCCAGACCACCCCCACCACCTGCCCCAGGCCAGTGAAGTCTGCATTTAAATCCTTTGGGTTCTTATTGGGTTGTTGGGGTTGTTTTTGAGTTTGAGTTCTTTATAATTCTGGAGCTGCTTTTATTTTTGAAGGGTGTTGTCACTGGACATAGAATTCAGGGTTGACAGTTTTTTCTCCGCGCTCGAAAGGTGATGTTCTCCTTGTCTCCTGGCCTCAGCTGACTCTGACGGAGCTCATTCCCCGGTGGGACCTGCGTATCATGTCTGTTTTTTTGGCTCCTGGACTTTGGTTTTCCTTCTGTTTTTCAGCACTTTGGCGCCCCTGTGCTAGGTGCGGCTTTGCTGTGTCTGTGCTGCTTGGGCTTGGTAAACCTGTGCATTTGTAAACTTATGAGCTGCGTCAGTTTGGTATTTTTAGGCCATGGAGTCCTCAAATACTTATTCCTGCCTCGTTCTCTCTCCTCTGGGCCCTAATCACTTGTGTATTAGATCTCGCTCTCTTTTTTAAGAGACTGGAAGGGAGGGGGAGAGAGAGAGAGAGACATTGGTGTTAAAGAGCCACATTGATTGGTTGCCTCCTGCCCGTGCCCCAACAGGGGCTGGGGATCGAGCCTGCAACCGAGGTATGTGCCTTTGACCGGAATCAAACCTGCGACCCTTCAGTTGGCAGGCCAGCGCTCTGTCCACTGAGCCAAACTGGCGAGAGCTGTATTCGATCTCCTGCTGCTTCCGGCAGGTTCCTAGGCTCTGCCCACTTGTCTTAAAAAAAGACGTTTCCATTGTTGACAGTTTTGATGACTACAAACAAATAGAAGCACCTGCTCTGACCGCCCACTTTTCTCTCTTGGTTCTGCCGACTGCATAGTTTCTGTTGGTCCGTTTACACGGACACCGGCTCTTCTCCTCAACCGGAGTCCGCTGTTGGGCCCAGGGGCCCATCCAGTGAATGTAGATGGCTTTGAGCATAGTATAAACGTTAAACCCTCCCTGTGCCCTAGCCGGTTTGGCTCAGTGGATAGAGCGGCGGCCTGCAGACTGAAGGGTCCCAGGTTCAGTTCCACTCAAGGGCAGTGTGCGGGAGGCAACCAGTTTTAGCCAGTCAGGTGGTCCAGATGAGAGGTGCCCTTAGGCTGAAGCTGGGGGACCAGGAAACGGGCTCCATCCTTTTAGCGCCAGCCCCCTTTCTGCCCTCTCCTACCTGACAGTCCGCCTGAGGGCTGACCGGTCCCGGGGGAGCTGCTCGGCCGTTACTGGAAGCAGGACCTCCTCAGCCTGCTAACTGGGCGTGTTCACACACTGCGGACAGGTGGCCTAGGCCTGGGGTGTGGCCCTGTCTCCAGCACACCTGGCGGAGCGTCCACTCCTGTCTCCTAAGGCCACGTCTGCTCTGGTCAAGCGTTAGTCTGTGGCTTTGCCCTTGAGGTCAGCAGGCACTGGGCCCTTCTTCTGTCCCATTCATCAAATCCCGCAGCTAAGCTTTGGGATGGGGTCCAGCACAGGAGAGGGGTTCCTTCCACCTGGCGTCCGGTGGGTCTCAGCGGCTCTCCCTGGGGCTGAGACCCCGGAACGTCCCTGGAAACCTGACTCGCCTTCCGTGTTCTGTTCTGTTTCCGTTTTCAGGTTAAACAGGGCCAGTCAGACTTACTTCTTCCCTGTTCATTTGACGGATCAGCTGCTCCCCAGCGCCGTGTTCTACGCCACCGTGGGGCCCCTCGTGGTCTACTTCGCTCTGCACCGTCTCATCATCAAGCCATACCTCAGGGCGCAGAAGGAGAGGTGAGTGAAAACGTGTCACGGGGACGTCACTAAACGACTCGGTGCCTCGGTTCCCTCGGCTTTCCAGGGGAGATGATATTAACAGGGCCCACCCCCTATTTACATCAGGAAACATACTCCATGTGTGCAAAATGCTCAGCACGGGGCGTGGTCCAAAACGGGCAGCCAGTAAACGTTGGCTGTTCTAGAAGGGCTGCTCTTAGCCTGCGTCGTTCATCCCTGCTTTCGGAAAGGATCCGCTTACAAAATGGTTGAGACTTTAAACCGGGGTTGGGAACACCCTGCCCAGGCAGAGGGCCCGTCCATTCAGGGAGTTCGGGGCCTCGGCTTCTCAGGAGGCTTGGGCCGAAACAGGATGTGCTGGCTCAAGGCTTCTAACGGGACCGGTGTGTGCTGCCCGGGTCCCCGTGCGTTGCCGACGGGAGAGGGTGTGTATGGATCTGAAGGCGTGTGCACGTCCTTCCCAGAATGTGATGTGGTAACCCCCGAAGGCTGGCATCTCCTGTGACGCACCTGCTCTGACCTCCCACGTCCCTGAGTCACTTCAGCTGAGGCTTCTCTCCACGGGGACTGGCAGTGGGTTTCCCGTCGGCTCTGGCGAGGAGGCGGGGAGCCATCCAGGGACAGGGCGAAAGCTGCGTGACAAGCAGATTTGCTAAAGTCGGGGACTAGGCATGCAGTGAGATCGCAGACTGTTTGCTGGGCACAGGTCCAACGGGTGACACCACGCTCACACGTGGCTTGTGTTTTTGTCGCGTAAGGGAACTGGAAAAGCAAAGGGAAAACACAGCCACCGACATCCTGCAGAAGAAGCAAGAGGCAGAAGCCGCGGTAAGCGCCATCGGGGTCCCCCACCCCCCACCCCCCCGTCCTTTGGCTGTGTGCTCTGAGCGCTGCGGCAACCACACTGCTCCTCCGGGTTCCGGGCCACGGGTCCTTACCTCGGTCTCAGTCCTCAGGCCTGGGGCTCGGGCTGCTTCCCCCCAGCTGCGCTCGCATCGCAGTCTTTATGTCGCCACTGGCGTGTCATTCCGGGAGCTGCAGGCTAGTTCCAAGGATGAGACTTGGTGACCCTCGGAAGGCATAGCAAGGTGTTTTCACGTGGTGGGTAGTGCCCCCTCTCCCTTCCCCTCCCGTGACTTGTTTGACGTGACATAACAGACGTCCAGGATAAGTGACCGTACTGCCGGGTCCCTGCGGACAGGGGCGGCTGTGTCTCTGAACCAAGGGCGGAGCCCGGGGAGGGCCCTGATGGCCGCCTGCCCCCTTCTTTGCAGGTTCGGTTGATGCAGGAATCTGTCCGAAGAATCATCGAGGCAGAAGAATCCAGAATGGGTGAGTAGGCGTGGCCTCTCTTGGGACAGGGTGGGTGAGGGGGTTCTCAAAGGAGCACCTGCTCGTGCAGTCCAGCTGCGGGTGGACGGGAGTGAGGGTGTCGGCCGGGGCCCCGCTCTGACTGAGCCCGTCCTCAGGCCTCATCATCGTCAACGCCTGGTACGGGAAGTTCGTCAATGACAAGAGCAGGAAGAGCGAGAAGGCGAAGGTGATCGACGTGACGGTGCCCCTGCAGTGCCTGGTGAAGGACTCGAAGCTCATCCTCACGGAGGCCTCCAAGGTACAGGCCAGGCCCCCCAGGACTCGGACAGAACGGCTTCTGGGGCAGCTGGCCACTGGGAATGGCCACGTGGCCATTTCATCGCATCAGAATCCTGCCCAATCTCACACCCAAGTTACGTCCACGTGGGAGCAATTGACTTCATGCTTTCACCCATTCGTCCACTCAGCAAGTATTCACTAAGCACCTACTATGTGCCAGTCACAACAGCAAACAAAACCCCTCTGCTCCCTTTCAGGAGCGCGCCCGCGTCGTGGTCCCCTCCTTTCCCCGGCGCATTGCCTGGGCCTCGCCCTCTCCTGAGCTCCCAGGGCCCGCCCTTCGCTTCTGTCACGTTTCCTGAGCTGCAGGGGCCAGCTGCCTCCTTCTGCTACCGCTGTGCTCTCTAAATGAGCTTTCTCTTAGGGTTTGAAAAACAAAACACAGTGTACATCCTGCCTTCATGGAGCTTGCCCGCTGCCTATTGCTCGCCTTGTGCCAGAGGCAGTGAGGTCGCCCGGCACAGCTGAAGCTCACGCTGGAGCCTGGGGTGTGGGCCACGAAACTGAATTAAAGTGCAGATCCGCGCCCTGGCCCGCGTAGCTCAGTGGTTAGGGCGTCAGCCTGCACACCAGAGGGTTGTGGGGTGATTCTCGGTCAAGAGCACGGACCTGGGTTGCAGGTTTAATAATTGGTCCTGGTCCCGGTCAGGGTGTGTGTGGGAGGCAACCAATCGCTGTGTCTCTCTCATCGATGTTCTCTCTCTCTCTCTCTCTCTCTCTCTCACCGCCCCCCTCCCACCTTCTCTAAAATCAATGGGAAGGATATCCTCTGGGGAGGATTAACAAAATGCGTATCGCTATAGAGTGCTGGTGCGCTCAAGGCCCAGAGCTCTAGGCCCCGGAAGCCTTCCAGTGTGTCCGTCTTGGTGGGGCTTCTGTGAAGACAGTGGTGTATTTGGGGGCGGGGGGGGCGGCGTGTTGAGAGGGAAGGCTAGGACTAAATAGGCAATTTTTTCAAATTCTCATTTCTTTCTCCTCAAGTGGCCAAGTGTGCGCCTTCCGAGGGAAGAAGACCCCTCCGAGGGCGCCACGCCTGCGGGGGGAGGGGGAATAGACCGTGGGCGTGCGCATTTAGACGCCTGTCTTGGGCCCCCCTCGAATCAGGGTCTCTGTTCCAGGCTGGGCTGCCCGGGTTCTACGACCCGTGTGTGGGCGAGGAGAAGAGCCTGAAGGTGCTCTACCAGTTCCGGGGCGTCTTGCACCAGGTGATGGCGCTGGACGGCGAGGCGCTCAGGATACCCAAGCAGTGTGAGTAGCTGCCCCGGGACCGGGGATGTCCGTGTGGAGCCACGGCCGGCTGCCCGCCCTTACGCCTGGGAGCAGACGGCGTGGGCGACTCCCTCGGGCCGGGGCGCTGCCCTGGGGGCGGGGGCCAGTCTTTCTCAGGTGGAATTACAGGGAGCCCGTTCCTTCAGCTGCAGCTCGGGTGGCAGGGTATGAGGCAAACCCCGCTGCTCCTTTACGTTCCAGAACCATCCGTCGGCCGCCGGCCTCTGGTCTGCTGGTGGCTGAGCCGGGTAGAGGCCGGCCGTGGAAACAGTTGCCTTTTGCTGCACTCAGTCTGTCTTCTCTTACAGCTCACAGGATCGATACAGACGGATAAACTGCTTGAGAAAAAGGATTACAAGAGGCTGCAACAATCTCTTCCTGTGAGTCTACAAATTCGGAAGCAGGGAACCCAGACATCAGAAGTTTATTTTATATTATTCCTGAGGAGGTGGCACCGTGTCATTTACATGAAGGGACACGCACACCTGCTTTTGTGGGTGCTGTAGGCAGACAGGCAGCCCCGCCAGGACCAGAGCCTCAGACAGCCGTGTCTGTCTCCCAAGGATCATGTCCCCGAGGGAAGGGCCCCGGCGCCACCCCCCTTCTTGGTCTGTGTGGAGGCCGCCGGGAACATCCTGCCTCACACAGGACCGGGACTGCCTTTCCTGACACCACCCTGCCCTGGAAGGAAGGGAAGAACAGGCCTCCAGTCCAGCGAGCATCTGGGTGGTCGACTTGCGGAAACCGCCTTTTCCTGCTGAATATGGAGGAGCGTGGGTTTATAAATCTGCTTTTTATCTGAGAACAAATGGCTTGGGAAATTAGTCTCTTCTGTCCTCCCAGAACTTCTCCAATCATTCCACTGGCACCTGGCTTGGGACAGCAGTGACCTCTGTTCCCAGGCCCATCCCTGTCACGGGTCACTTCCTTCCAGGACCCGCCCACCCATCCCACGCGGCTCAGCCTGACCTGCTTGTGCCCCCCTCCACGGTGCAGTGCTGGGGTGAAGAGGGTCGGGAAGTGGAGGGGAAGCATAGAGGCCTGGACCACCCACCGCAGACTGCCAAACCCGCCCTAGCAGCTCCCAGGCCCGCGCCTTGCCCGCTCGGCCAGCAGGTGGCGCTGCTGCTCTGCGCACCCCGACTGGCCCAGCTCCCTCAGGAGACTTCTTTCTGGGTGTCTGCTCCCCAGACCTCCTTCCTCCCTCGCCTCTTTTGGTGCAGGAGCCAGGAAAGGGCCGAGCAGCCCGGTCTGTTACCTGTCAGGAGAGGCCCGTGGGCGGTGGTTCCGACAGCTTCAGGCTTCACCTCTGCGCTGGTACCAGTGGAATCGTTAATCCCCTCCCTCTTGTCCCTCCAGTTTTTACAAACAATTCAGAGTGTCCAACTATGAAATATTTATCTCCATTTTAAAAGTCCTCTGAGTTGCTGCTCTGATGTGAATCGTGCAATACGCGTTGCGTTTATTGAGTCTGACTTTGGACCCACCCATTCCCTCCGAGCAGGTGGCTCCTCTGGGCACCGACTCTTCCTTCTGCCTGAAGGGACTGCAGGAGGCCTCTCCCCACAATAAACTTCCTGGAAGCGGGGGTGTGGCGTGCATCTGTACACTGTGGAGTGAGGGGGGTGTGGCATGCATCTGTACACTGGAGTGAGGGGGGGGGGGTGGCATGCATCTGTACACTGGAGTGAGCGGGGGGGGGTGGCGTGCATCTGTACACTGTGGAGTGAGGGGTGTGTGGCATGCATCTGTACACTGGAGTGAGCAGAGGGGGTGGCGTGCATCTGTACACTGTGGAGTGAGGGGGGTGTGGCGTACATCTGTACACTGGAGTGAGCGGGGGGGGGGGGGTGGCATGCATCTGTACACTGTGGAGTGAGCAGAGGGGGTGGCGTGCATCTGTACATTGGAGTGGGGGGGGGGTGGCGTGCATCTGTACACTGGAGTGAGCAGAGGGGGTGGCGTGCATCTGTACACTGGAGTGAGCAGTGGGGGTGGCGTACATCTGTACACTGGAGTGAGCAGGGGGGGTGGCGTGCATCTGTACACTGGAGTGAGGGGAGTGGCGTACATCTGTACACTGGAGTGAGCAGTGGGGGTGGCGTACATCTGTACACTGGAGTGAGCAGGGGGGGTGGCGTGCATCTGTACACTGGAGTGAGGGGAGTGGCGTACATCTGTACACTGGAGTGAGCGGGGGGGGGGGTGGCGTGCATCTGTACACTGGAGTGAGCAGGGGGGGTGGCGTGCATCTGTACACTGGAGTGAGCAGAGGGGAGTGGCGTACATCTGTACACTGGAGTGAGCAGAGGGGGGTGGCGTACATCTGTACACTGGAGTGAGCGGGGGGGGGGGTGGCGTGCATCTGTACACTGGAGTGAGCAGGGGGGGTGGCGTGCATCTGTACACTGGAGTGAGCGGGGGGGAGGGTGGCGTGCATCTGTACACTGGAGTGAGCAGGGGGGGTGGCGTACATCTGTACACTGGAGTGAGCAGAGGGGGTGGTGTGCATCTGTACACTGGAGTGAGCAGAGGGGGGTGGCGTACATCTGTACACTGGAGTGAGCAGAGGGGGTGGCGTGCATCTGTACACTGGAGTGAGCAGAGGGGGGTGGCGTACATCTGTACACTGGAGTGAGCAGAGGGGGGTGGCGTACATCTGTACACTGGAGTGAGCAGAGGGGGGTGGCGTACATCTGTACACTGGAGTGAGCAGAGGGGGGTGGTGTACATCTGTACACTGGAGTGAGCAGAGGGGGTGGCGTGCATCTGTACACTGTGGAGTGAGGCGGGGTGTGGAGTGAGCCACCAGAGGGAGGTGCCTCCTCAAAGGCCGTCCCTCCCCATAGCCTTCACTGACCAACTCTGGTCAGACCCTGAGGTCGCCCTGGGACCTACCGGCCTGTTTTGTGCTCTAGGCAGGGACCGGAGGCGGAGTCCAGGGCTAGGAGCTCTCAGGCTTGTTTGCTGCTTGTCATTCTTACTAAAATCACCTTCTTTGTAGTCAGAGGTGGTCACGCCCTACCTGCTCCTCAGCGGGAGACAGGAAGTCAGTCTTCGCAGCATCACCACAGCGAGCAGGAGAGAGAACTTCAAATTAGTGCTTGTTTTCATTTTTTAACTTTAAAAACCTTTTTTATTGACTTTCAGAGGGGGAGGTAGAGAGAAACATACATCAATGTGAGAGCGAAACATGGACCTGATGCCTCCCACAGCTCCCTACCAGGGATCAAACCAGCAACCTTCTGATGCCTGGGGTGACGCTTAACCAACTGAGCCACACCGGCCACTTTTTATTGAGTTCAGAGATGCACAGAGATAGGAACATCAGTTATGAGAATCATCGATCAGCTGCCTCCTGCGTTCTCCCCACCGGGAATAGAGCCCACAACCTGGGCATGTGCCGTTGACCTGTGACCTCCTGGTTCATAGGTCAACGCTCAACCACTGAGCAACACCAGCCGGGCCCAGGACTATTTTTCAGTTGAGAGAAACATGGGTTTGTTCCATGGATTTGTGCACTCACTGGTTACTTCTAGTATGTGCCCTGATCAGAGGTTAAACCCCCAACCTCGGCGTGTCGGGATGATACTCTAACCAACTGAGCACCCCGGCCGGGGCCAGCGCGGGCTTTTGTACAGGAGGAACCCCCGCAGTGGAGGGAGACGCTTGGTCGCCTAGTTCCATCAAACCAGGCCGGGCAGAGGGTGTGTGAAAAGAGGTGCCGTAGGCCGGAGGGGGCTGGCCAGGCAGGGGAGGGCCCAGCCTGCTGAGTCCTCTGTCCCCGCTCTGGTGTGGTGGGAGTGACCCAGGCACCGAGTCCCTCCCCATGGGGGTGTCTGCCACTCTGCTCAGCGTGCTGTGGGTCTGAGGACCCTGGCCTGGCTCGTGCTGAACGGACAGCTGGGCAGTCACTGGATGACCCAGCTTCTCACGTTCACGGCCCAACACCACCACAACACCTGAGGCCACACTGCCCCCTGTCCTCAGCAGGACTGAAAGGCTCATGGCCAGCGCCCCCGAACCGCAGTCCCACGCGCCAGGCTCGGATGAGAAAGCCGGGCTCAGCTCTGCTGCTCTGGCTGGGGGCCTGGCCGCCCCGCTCCACGGGCTCGCAGGCGGCGGCACAGCCTCCGCATCACCAGCCTCTGGGCCTTCAGGCGCTTCCGGAGCTTTTCATTTTCCTTCAGGGTCACAAACAGTTTCTTCTTTAGGGCACCCAAGTCCAAAAGGGCATAGCTGTGATCAGATGGCTGCGGGGGGCTGGCCGGCTGAGCAGGGGCCTCAGCTGCTTCCGGTGTACATGGCAGGACCTGGGGACAGTGGGTGGAAGGTAAACCGAGGCCACAGCCAGGCACCTGCAGCCTGCCCTCCAGCAGGAGGTGGAAGGGCCTCGGTCCCGTCCCGCAGCTCTCCTGCCCCACGTCTGCCCACCTGGTGGCGCTTCCTGTCACACCCCAAGGTGCTCAGTTTGGGCACTGGTTTTCCTCATTTTATTTGAAACAAATCCCCTCTTGCTGAGACCAACCCGCCATGTGGCACCTTGGCGCCTGGCCTTACCTGCCCTACAGGGTCTCCGGCGCTGGGAGGCGGCTGCGGCCCTGGGAGGGCAGTGTCCGGCCTGAGCTCCCTGGCCTCCGCTTCTGGGAGGACCTGGAAACGCAGGGCAAGGCTGCAGGCAGACCGGCCCCAGCGCAAACTGGCCCCCAGCGCAGACCGGCCTTGTCCTTCTCAGAGTCGCCATTCCCACCCTTGGCGGCCGGGTCTGGTCTTCCCTCACCAGCTGACAGACGGGGCTGCTGTGGACAGTGGCCTGATGTTGGGCGCGGTCAGGGTGTGAGTAAGGGACCTGCACCCCAAGAACCTCATTCTCAGGCCCATGTTTATCCAAGTATCTTGGGCCTTGAAATCCAACCCACCTCCACCTCCGCCCACTGGGATCTGTTCTCCCAAGACGCTCCCAAACCTTGGCCAGAGGCCCTGTGAAGCCAGGGACCTAACTTGTGTCGCCCTAGGGCAGCTGTGGGCAAACTACGGCCCGCGGGCCAGATCCGGCCCGTTCGGCTGTTCTATCCGGCCCTCGGAGCCGAAAGAGCGGAGGGTTCTCTTGCTCTCCCCTCCGCTCCTTTCCTTTGAATTTATATTAGTTCACACAAACACTCCATCCATGCTTTTGTTCCGGCCCTGTGGTCCAGTTTAAGAACCCATTGTGGCCCTCGAGTCAAAACGTTTGCCCACCCCTGCCCTAGGGCCTGGCATTCAGGCGAGTAGCAGGGCCTCACATTTTGCTCCGTGAGCGGCAGCCGTGTGGTGCAAAACATCCGCCTCATCTGTCCCCAGGCGCTCGCAGCTGAGCGGCCCACGGCCAGACCAGCTCCAGGCTCCAGACCCATCTCCCGTCCTCCCCGCCCCCCCACCCCCCCAGTGGTTAACTGCAATCCCTCTGGGACAAACAGGACCACAGGAAAGTGACCTAACTCCTCTGTCAACAAACACGCTCTGGGGTTGGGGTGCAGTAGCTGACAGTGGGCAGTTCCAGTGAAGCCGCTCGGTGACTGCTCCACCGGCCTGGCCCGTTCGCGGGGAGCTCTCAGCCAGCACCCACAGCACCCAGCAGGACCCCAAGGGAGAGGTGCTGAATGGCAGTGGCAGCCTCTGGCTTCTTGATCACAGGTGCCCAGGCCCTGGCTGGCTACTAGGAAGGGGTCCAAATGCAGCTCAGGGGCTGCCTCTGCTGGGAAAAAATCAGGGGTCCTCAAACTTTTTAAACAGGGGCCAGTTCACTGTCCCTCAGACTGTTGGAGGGCCGGACTATAGTTTAAAAAAACAACTATGAACAAATTCCTGTGCGCACTGCGGGCCCGGGACGCGTCGGCTGCTAAGCAGGACAGGCAGTGGCCCCCGGCGGGCCGGATCAATGTCCTCGGCGGGCCGCATGTGGCCCGCGGGCCGTAGTTTGAGGACGCCTGGCTAGGTCTTCGCTGCGCGGCTTGGAGCCTGCGTGGGACCAGGCATAAGTGAACCGCATAAAGGACCAGGCTCTGGCCACACTCGCCACTCGCTGCTCCAACAGCCTCCTGGTGTAAGGCGTGACTCATTTCTAAATCGGCTTTATGTTGGGGATCTCCCAAAACGAAGGCCATGGCCATCAGGGCTGGCTGGGCCCCAATCCCGGGGGCTAAGCATGCTGCCCTCAACTCCACTGCCGGCGCCTGTCTCCCTCCTTGGACTGTGTCACCCTCCCCAAAGGCAGCGCCATGCATGGAGTCCGGGGTAGGCGGGCTTGGCCTCGGATGTTCCTGGGAACGCCACCCCGCCCCCCCCACTGCTGGGTGGACCCGCAGGCGGGCCCCGGGAGGAGCATTCACCTGCCTGGCGTCCTGGAAGGCGAACTCCGTGGGCACAGCGTTGTGCTTCAGGTTCTTGCGGTTCCCAAAGGCACTGAAGCACTCGGGGCGGAAGTGCTCCGAGCAGATGACCGTGTGCTGCTTGGGCTCGAAGTTGCCCCGCCCGATGTTCAGCACCCATTCCTTCAGCAGCTCGGGCCGGCTGAACGGGAACCTACGGGCCAAAGGAGGCGGCGGGAGGGAATGAGCGGACATGTTCCATCCTCACACAGTATCTAGACAACCGGGAAAGTCCAGTAACCTCACTCTGTTAAACCACATCCAATTTCTGGAAGCTTCTGTCACGCTGTCTACAGCCTCGTTAGGAAAGGTGAGACCATGAACGTGCCAAAGAGCTGTTTCCAAAGCTCCATGTGCCAGGTGAGCCTTCATCCGTCCCCCTGGGAGCCTGCCATGTGGGGGGCCTGCTCTGGGTGCGGGGGGGGGGGGGGAGCGAGTAAGACGCTCCGCCTCATGCAGCCAACGTTCCAGAACGTGCAGAGGATAACAGACAGACGCAGACTGTGTGGGAACGGAGAGAGGACGCGGTCAGGGGAGGCCACCTGAGAGCTGTCGTTCGAGCCGAGGTTGCTGGGAGTGGGAGCTCAAGCTGTGGGAGCGCACGTGTGTGGGTATCAGAAGGGGAAGCAGCCAAAACCGGTTTGGTTCAGTGGACAGAGCGTCGGCCTGCGGACTGAAAGGTCCCAGGTTCGATTCCGGTCAAGGGCATGTACCTTGGTTGTGGGCACATCCCCAGTAGGAGGTGTGCAAGAGGCAGCTGATCGATGTTTCTCTCTCATCGATGTTTCTAACTCTCTATCCCCCTCCCTTCCTCTCTGTAAAAAATCAATAAAATATATTTTTTTTTTAAAAAAAAAGAAGGGAAAGCAAGCCGCAGGCATGTGCCCGGTGGTTAAAGGAGCAACCAGAGCAGATGTGGCTGAGACAGCCAGAGTGGGACCGAAGGACATGAGTCTCGGGCAGATCTGGACAGAGGGGGATGACCGCGCCCAGCCGGCCGATGCAGGAGGGTAGGACTTGACAGAGCTCTTTTGTGGAAGGGGGTGGGGGGGGCAAGAGTCTAAGTGGAACGGGTTGGAGAGTGAACCGAAGGCAGCTCCACCCACATAGACACATGCACCAAAGACTGGTCCCCGCAGAAATGCTGAGCCGTGTGTGGGTGGCCAGAACACGGAGGCCCCCAGTGCCCTTCGGGAGAAGAGGTTAATTCCGGCTTCTCATTCAGCGGAATACTACGCAGCAATGAACTGCAACCGAGTACCACTCACAATTCTGGACAAAAACAAGGGGTTTCTATGGAGACTCCGGGGTAATCTGATCGTAAATTCCTAACTGGGCAGGTCATGCTGGGTAGTCACGCCCCGAACCTATAATTTCTTTGGTAAAAGGTTTGCCTTTGCCTTGTCCTTTATTTTTATGCATCTAGTTAACACACCTTGTTATCCATCCTGTAATCTAACCCCCCCCCTTGCTTTCTCCCTCCCTCAAGTAATCTTTACATTCCCTCCTCAATTTCAAACGCATAAAAGGAACCTGGGAACCTAGAAAGTCCTCTGCAGGTTTGGGCATTTCTTACATCGACACAAACACAAGGTGAGAGAGAAAAACAAAGCTCGGCCAGCGAGCTCCGTTGACTGGGCGTTGTTCCGTGCACCCAGAGGTCGCCGGTTGGATTCGTCAGGGCGCGTGTGGGTTGCAAGCCGCCTAGTTTAGCAGATGCCTGCCTGGGGGGGGGAGAAGGGGGAGGTGCGGGCCTGCCCGGGGGAGAGCGCAGCTGGGCGTTTGTTTTTAAGGGGGTTTAAAGGCTGGGACTTTAGGTCTTAAGGGAGGGTCAATGGAATACTTATCAGCTTTATGCTGATGGACCAAAGCGAGTTTTAGTCTGGCCCACACCCGTCCACCGGTGTGGTTGGCAATGGCCCCAATTGGAGTTGTGCTATCTGAGACGTGCACACCATTACTCTTGAGTGTCCCTGGAGCGGGGAGCCGGGGTTTACTGGGAGGCTGCACCCTCACTGCTGCGTATCTGGCTCGGCTCCCCTTCCGCTCGTCCAGGCTGACCCGCCTGTCTCAGCGCCGCCGGGAAGCCCCGAGCTCCGAGCAGGCCGCCGCCATCCCCCGCCCGCTGGCGGGAGGCTGCGCCCTCGGGGCGGTTACTCAGCCCTCCCCCCGTTCCCACGCGCCCGGCGGCCCAGGCACCCGGGCCGTAACCCCGCCCGTCCCGGGCCCCCCGCCGCCAGGCCTCGGGCTCCCGCGGGGGCCGCGGCCAGTTGGCCCGGGCGAGGCGGGCCGGGCAGCCAGGACCCGCGCCCCCGGCGCCCGCGGCCTCACCGGTGGAAGGTGAGCTGCTTCCTGCGGTTGCTGTAGCGGTTGCAGCACTGCCGGGCCGCGCACGACTTCGGCATCTCCAGACCTCGGGCCCGGCGCCCCTAACAAAGATGGCGGCGGCGGGCCGGGCGTGGGCGGCTGGGGGCGGGGCCTGTAGGGCGCGGTGGGCGTTGCCGGGTCTGAGGGGCGGGGCCAATGGGAGGGGCGGGGCCGCCGGGAGGTGCTGGCGGGCCAGGCTCTGCTCTATGGCCCGCATCCAGCCTGCTGCCCGGGACTTGCGTTGTCTGATGGGCTTCCCCTCTGTGCAACCCCATTCGCTGAGGACCGTCGCCCTCACCCCGTTTGGGGCCCCTCAAATTTTATACCCACCAACAGCCTTAGACAACTGGAAACAAAGGCTCAATGCCCAGCCTGGCCAGTATTTTCAAGACTTTAGGAGATGCTTAGATGTCACTACAGGTGCTAGTTGGTCCCAAATTTGAGTTCGATACAGCTGACAGAACAGACTCAGGCACTACAGGCGCCAGGTGTAAAGGGGCCGTATGTGCACCCCCAGATCCCAATCCTGCTTAGGCAACCTGAGGCTGCAGCTTTCACAAAGACGGGTAACCACTCACTGGGTTTAAACTCAATTTGATGAAGAAATTGTGAGCCCTAACCGGTTTGGCTCAGTGGATAGAGCGTCGGCCTGCGGACTGAAGGGTCCCAGGTTTGATTCTGGTCAGGGGTATGTACCTTGGTTGCGGGCACATCCCCAGTAGGGGGTGTGCAGGAGGCAGCTGATTAATGTCTCTCTTATCGATGTTTCTAACTCTATCCCGCTCCCTTCCTCTCTGTAAAAAATCAATAAAATATATTTTTTTAAAAAGACATTGTGAGCTGCTCATGTCTATTCATACTGTGGTTTCTGGAGAACTTACTAGCAAAGGAGGTTGAAGGCTGCGAGCATTTTCATCCGGCTAAACCGAACTCTAACTTCCCAACTCTCGTCATCGTGGTTTGGGGCAGTGATGAAGGCAGATGAAACACAATTGTCCTTTAGCACCGAACAAAAACACCTGAAGCTGGACATCAACCTCAAAGTAGCAATATCTTTATTTACAAAATATACAGTTTCACAGAAACAGCTTCGCTTTTTACACAAACTTTACAATTACACAGAACCATGTAAACGATGTTAAGTGTCTGGCCTGGCCAAAGCCAATGGGAGGGACCTGCTTTTGGGGTGACATCTTTCCCTCCTCACTTCATCAGCCACCAACCAAGAGCCCTAGCTGGGCCATGCCTAATTTGCATAAAGCTGATTGCAGCTGCCAGCTCAATCAACACAACACACAGAAAAACGAGGTGTCTTCTTAGACACCGCCCACAGGGATGCACCTGTTAAAAGAACCGAAAGGAAATGGAGAAACAAATTGAGATGAATGTCAGAGCCTTGCAGGAGCCCCCGGGCCTTGAACCTTCTCAGAGCAGGTAGATCGCCAGCGTTGGCTGTCCCACTGTAAAATCACAGGTGCTCCTAAGTGCACCTTTAAAACTTCGTGGCGTTATTTTTAACAAGAGAAAAACACTTTGGAACTTTGGCTATTCTCATGGTGAAGACACTGGACAGGCAATGTCCTGGGGCAGATCTTTGGCAAATTCCTCTCCCAACTTCTCCTGCACATTTGCCCTCGCCAGAGTCAGAGCCAGCTGTCTGGAGAGGAGATGGTTTCTGAGCCAGCTTCTTACCATTTCTCTCTACTGCACGACTTCTCCTTTGGGGATCTTGACAATAAACTGGGTTTCAGAAATTATGCCTATTTTTGTGTTAATAAAAGCAACAGAATTAAAAACGAAACAAAGGCAGTTGGCTTGTCAAGCATGAATGATGCCAGGACAAAATACGGGCTCTGATTGGCCTACAGTTGAGCGCGTGGTGCTTCAGTGAGAATGTGGAGGGGAGACGGGTCCATCCTGCTGTAAACAAACATGGCCAACCTGGGCATTCTTCCCTTTTCACGCTTTTACAAGAAACAATGTTTATGAAAACACACCCATGGATTTACAAAAAACAACAACAAACAAAAACAATTTTCGAGAACCAGTACTTGAACTGCTGAGCGCGATGTCAATTTGGGACAGCGCTGAGGCCCTCCTCCGTGGAGCCCTAGGACCACCAGTGTCCCAGGGTACAGTGACCTGGAGCAGAGCCCTGCAGGCTTCCTCCAGAGCCGGGCCCTCAGGGGTGTCCCCGAGTCCAGATCCGAGGACCTCTGCACAGCTCACCGGCACATACCTGGAGGCCAATGTTAATATATCTCACTCACCAACTCAAACCAAAAAGGCTTCAAGTCCCAACCTTGGCCTGTGGGACCAGCAGGCCAATCTGTCAGGGGACACTAAGAATGACCCGTGGGACAGGCCCTCCTCCCAGTTCTCCTCTACCCATCCCCCACTCCCCCGTGACTGCCTAACCTTTATGCTGCTACTGGAATAATGTGGGGGGGAGGGAGGCGAAGGAACCAAAGTGCCCCCTCCCTCAAAAACACCTTGCCTGGGCACCCACAGGCCCCCATACGCCAACTGGAGAGAGAGGGCACCCAGGCAACAACCTGCCAATACTTTTGGCTACAGCGTGCAAAAAGACAGTTTCTACATCGTGCAAAACGGGAAACAGTTATGAACACGGGCCCCTTCCATCTCCCAACCAACCCTCTCTTTGTCTACAGAGAAGTGGCCACAGACGACCCCTTTCAACAAACAGAAGGAAAACCAGGGACCATTAGCTCGCCCCCCGCCCCTGGCTCCTCTGAGTGAGGCCGAGGAGTCCAGCAGGCAGCCCCGGGGACAACGGGCCGGAAGGGCGGACCACTAGGGAGGGGCAGCTCCGATGGCTGCTGTACGGACACTTATGGTAAAAGACACACTCAAGAAAACGTTTGCACGTATGGCTGTTCACAGGCCGGGGAGACCACTGCCCCCAACACAGCGGAAACGGGAGTAACAGCACTTGTTCCAGTCGGCGGGAGTCAGTTAATGAGAGCAAGGATTCACGATGACCACGGACCCTCGCTGTCAGCGACCCACACCCACTGCCCGGGCGCCAGTCCGCCTCGCTGCAGAGAACAGCTCCGCAGCCGCTGTGGCCACGGGCCTTGCTCCAGTCACTGGCTATGTACAGTCTACACCTGGACAGCCTGTCCTTCTGCTTAGGCACCTGAATGGCAGGGGTCTGCCTGCATCAGAGCTGGGAGTTCTGTGCTCAACTAAGAAAGGGGCCGCAAAGCCCACCGTCCCGTCCCTTCCGATTCCTCGCTCTGTCTGTCTCCTCACTCGCCAGCAGTCAGTCCAGAAACAGCTTCCGGGAGCCCATCCGGGAGCGGCTGGAGCGGCGGATGTCGAACTTGGAGTCCCGGCACTTTTGGCAGACAAACACTTCCGGCACGTTGGATTTCCGGATTTTGGCACAGGACAGGTGAATCCAAGTATGGCACTCGTTACACTCTATCATCGGGCGGCCGGCAAATGGCTTCATGCAGAAGCAGGTGACGAGGTCCCACGAGTCGTCGTCTGCAAGAGAGGAACACGTCAGAGGAAGGAAAAGACACCTCCTGACCCCTCCCCATCAGGAGAGCCGCCCTCCAGTGGGACAAGGACAGAACCAGAACCCAACTTCCACTCCCGGTGCCACCTGCGCCCTGAGAGCGTCGTGAGTGCGCAGAAAGGGCCCCAAAGCTGTGGTCCGGGGAGCCCGGTGACGTGTGCACCATGAGCCGCGTTATTTGTGGATTTCGAGGTCAGGACCCTGAGCTGTCTCTAGCGGCCATCACCCCTTCCCTAGCACCTGTGCCCACCTTCTTGGACCTTCCTCCCTAGAGGCGGTGGGCGCTCTGAGGCAGGGACCTCCCGGAGACGCCGGCTTTCAATCACTCTCCTCCGACCGACGGCAGCCAAGAGCGTGGCCGTCGTCCCGGGACCGCTCACCTGAATCCACCATTATGTCCTCGTCGTTGCCAGTGCTGTCCTCGTCGCGGAACACCACCTGCTTCCCCTGCCGGACGATCGTCCGCTTGCCCTCAGTCTTTATTTCTTTGACCTGGTCAGGTGACACGGTGGCACAGGAGCCACTGGACGGAGTGTCGGAGTCCCAGCCCGAGCAGGGATCGCTGGGGGCCGGGGGCATATCCTGCAGGGGGGGACTCGTGGGGGTCTCCACATACGGATCGGCAGCTTCCAGCTTCAGCAAGCTGCCCATGTACCCCTCCTTCCCGGGCACCTCGCTGTCCCTGCGCTTCCTCTTCTTCTTCTTCTTCAGCTTGTCCGTCTTCTTTCTGTCCAGCAGGAAGTTGCTGGGCTTGGCACGCTGCAAGAGGCTGGGCTGCAGGTGGCCAAAGCAGCGATCGGAGACTGGCAGGGGCACCCCGGACGAGATGTCGGGGAAGCCAGCGTCCCAGCCGTCGCTGTCAACAGTGCCCGCGGTGCTGTTGGCAGGGCTGGGGCTGCTCCTCAAAGGGAGTTCCTGAAAGGAGAGAGGCACAGGTTCTGGTTACTTCCACGGTCCCGGACGAGCGCCGGCCCCACAGATCTCCCAGGCACCAGGCAGGGCCGGGCCGCAGCCTTGCGCTCACAGCCCCAGGCTCCCAGCTCTCCTCAGCACTGCTTTTTAGGAACAATGGCATTTGCATTTCATTGCGACCATTTAGACAACGTGCCCCCAGGAGAGGGGACCTCCTGCCCTGGCAGAACCCTCAGGAACCCGGCTGGTGCTGGGTGGACCCCTGTGAACAGAGGGGAGACCCGCTCCCCAGCCCAGGATCCTTCCCTGACTGGAACATCTCCCTCCCTCCGTCCTCCCACAGGGTGCATTTTTTAATTAAGTGAGTTTAAATTAGTTTTGAGAATTTCCCAGTACACTTTTTTAAAACTGGAGATATCCCAAAATATTGCAAAAATTAAAGTGGATAATTATTGCCCCAAAGCAGTGAGTGAGCTACACTCTGGTTCCTTCAGACCATTCAAGCACTTTATTTGCAAATAATGGCCACGTTCTGTGTGGCACAAAGCAGGCATGATCCAGCGACAGCGAAGCAAGGGATACACTAAGGCTGGGACCTGGCCCCTAGGAGTACCGGGGTCCCTTCTTTTTAGTCTCGGTCAGTATAAACGAGGCTCTGAAGTTTGAGGACCATGGCAGTGCTGCTCCACACTTCTGCCCATTTATAAGCAACGGGGGCAAAAAAATCCCTGAAATCCCGTGGGATTTGGGCCCAAGTCCCCGTAGGTTCTGTACGGGACGTGCACAGCAGCCAGGAGGCTGCTCGCCAGACTCCACCATTCACTGGCCTGTGACCCAGGGCAAGGCGCTCCCTACCTTGTCCTAGCTTTAACATGGGGACAAGTAATTTCCCCTACCTCATACTGTAAGAGCCAAAACCAGTGCTGGCCACAGTCAGCACTCAAGAAATACTGGCCATTGCCCTGACTGGTTTTGCTCAGTGGCTAGAGCGTCGGCCTGCGGACTGAAGGGTCCCGGGTTTGATTCCGGTCAAGGGCATGTACCTTGGTTGCGGGCACATCCCCAGTAGGGGGTGTGCAGGAGGCAGCTGATCAATGTTTCTCTCTCATCGATGTTTCTAGCTCTCTATCCCTCTCCCTTCCTCTCTGTAAAAAATCAATAAAATATATTTAAAAAAAAAAAAAAGAAAGAAATACTGGCCATTAAGAGCAAGCAGGTAGCACAGAATGGGGGACACAGTCAGTAATACCGTAATAACTGCGTACGGCATCAGGTGGGCACTGGAAATAGCAGGGGCAACACTTTGTCAAGTATATGGCGGATTGTCTAGCCACTATGCTGCACACCTGGACTAACACGATGCCACACTGAATGCAAACTGCAACTGAAAAATTAAATTTTAAAAAAGAGCTGGCTGATAGCAAATAGTTTTCTTTTTTTTTAATATATTTTATTGATTTTTTACAGAGAGGAAGGAAGAGGGACAGAGAGTTAGAAACATTGATGAGAGAGAAACATCGATCAGCTGCCTCCCGCACACTCCCTATTGGGGATGTGCCCGCAACCAAGGTACATGCCCTTGACCAGAATCAAATCCGGGACCCCTCAGTCCGCAGGCCGATGCTCTATCCACTGAGCCAAACCCGCCAGGGCGCAAATAGTCATTTTCAAGCAAACTCTGAAAGTTTACGAAATCATTTCTAGACAAGCCTGCATTTTATTTCCTACCAGAGTTTGAGGAGCCATTTCCCAGGCTGGTCTAAGTTTCCAAGGAAGATTTTTGCCCAACTCTTATCTGAAGCCCTCCCACACAACCCTGGTTGCACTGCCAGAAAGGTCCCCAGTGCTGAAGATTACCTCCTTCGGATACGGGATGTAGCCGGCATAGGCCAGGACAAAGGTGCAGAATTTGTTGAAATCCTCCACGGTCCTTCTTCTCTTGTAACCAGGGGAGTACTCCTGTGAGCAGGGAGAAGGGGGTGTTTGAAAGTAGACACTTGTAGGTGGACTCACACAAAAAAGCAAAAAGCAAGCTGGAGCTTTTATTGCTGCCAGCAACTCAAAAACACGCTGCAAGATTTACTAACACCTTAGACCCGTGGTCGGCAAACTGCGGCTCGCGAGCCACATGCGGCTCTTTGGCCCCTTGAGTGTGGCTCTTCCACTAAATACCACGGCCTGGGCGAGTCTATTTTGAAGAAGTGGCATTAGAAGAAGTTTAAGTCTAAAAAATTTGGCTCTCAAAAGAAATGTCAATGGTTGTACTGTTGATATTTGGCTCTGTGGACTAATGAGTTTGCCGACCACTGCCTTAGACACAACACCAGGTAAGCGCAGGTCAAGAAGAAACACTTTTCAGGAGGCTGAAAGCGGGGGTGCTGTGCCAATACTGGGAAACTGGCTAGGAGATAAATAAAGCTTGTCCAAAGCCCATTTCTTAGCACTCTCGGCATGTTCTGGCTCTCTGTTCGCTTCCTATCAGTGCTAATAACTACTTTTTTGCTACACGTTTTCCATTTTGAAAATAAGCTGCTGCTGCAGCTGTGACTGAAGCACTGAGTGACTTCAAAAGCCAACTGCTCTCATCCTTCCCAGCTCACTCAAGCCTGACCCCTCCCCAGCCAGGGCTGCCTGGGGGCCTCCTCCCCTGGGTCCCTCCCGCACGGGCACTTCCTGCTGCTCCCTCTCCCACTCCACCATCCAGAGGCCAGGCACCCGCGTGTCGCTCCACTCCCAGAATAAAGCAGAACCGTCCTGCTGGCCTGCCTGCCGTGGAAGATGAAATCCTCGAGTTTTGGCTTTGGAGCCCGCCCGATCCCCGTTCAATCTAAAGATGCCCTCACCGACAACGGACTTTCCCTCAAGAGCAGAGCAGTTCAAGGAGAAAGCCTTTATTTGCTCCTGAGCACAACTCTACTTCGTTGTGGTTGATTACCAGCGGACCTACTGAGGTTTTCTTTAAGCATTTATTTTATCACCCGCCCCAGCCCCCTTCACATGGCCTACGGGCCCAGCGCCCTGCTAGGGTGGAAGGGAGGGAGAAAATGGGGGGTGGGCTCAGGCCACCCAGGACAGGGCTGAGGGCAGCGCGGCACCAGCGAGCCGCCAGCGGGTCTCCTTCCAGGTGCGCCACTTATTTTCTCAACTTGGTTCCAGCAAATCACCTTCTCCCCCCACCCCTCGGCCCCCGGCCCCCGAGGGCGCGCAGGTTAGCGGAGCACCGGGCTCAGCGCCCGATCCGGCGCAGGAAGCGCAGGAGATCCTGCCTCCACCCCCGGGAACCACTGACCGCCCTCCCTCCGACCGGGGTGGGAAGGCAGCAGCCCTCGGCCCTCAAACTCTCGGGAAAAACTTTTATTTCGGCGGGGAACGTGCAGAAGTGGGTCAGGAGCCGGGATGCCGAGTGGCAGTCGGCGGCGCCCTCGGGCGCGGGGCGGGGGGACCTGCGCCGCCCCCACCCCGCCCGCCGCGGCGCGCCGCGCCGCCGCCTTTAGGAAAAGCAGATGGCGGTGCGGCCCCCTCCCGTCCTCCCGCGGAAGCCGCCCCCCGCCGACACTCGGCCCCGGAAGGTGCGGGGCCCATCCCGCGGGGGAGGGGGCGCGAGAAGTCGGCAGAATCGGGGATCCGGGGATGGCAGGGCCCGCAAACCCCCGAGGCATCAGCGCGGCGGGAGAGCGTACCCAGCGCCGCCTCCTGCGGCCCGACCCGCACCCCGGACCCTGCGGGCCTCGGGAAGGGAGAGGGGACCGCGGCAGGGGCGCCAACCGGGAAAACCGAGGGCCGATCCCCGGAAGGAGGAGTGGGAGGCGGGGCGAGCAAAGCCTGCGGGCGGGGGGCGGGGGCCCCGGAGGGGAATGCGAGCGCGCGTAGGGCGGGGGGGTCAACTCGGGCCCCCGCAGGGGTGGGGACCCCGAAAGACTAGGCTCCCCAGAGCCGGAGGGGGCGGGGGCCGCGCGCGAGTCAGGGGGCGGGGCGCGGGCCACTGGGCCCGGGGGATTAGGGGAGCAGGCGGGGGCGCGCAAAGCCGGGTCCCCGTCCGAGGGGGGCCGTGAGCCCCTCCGGAAGGAGGAAGAGGGGGCTCCTCCGAGAAGCGAGAGCGCGGGGCGGCGGCGCTCGGCCCGAGTCCCCGGGGGCGGGGAAGGGGTAAGCAAGGCTACGGGGCGGGGCCCGGAGCGCAGACAGGTCCCGAGGCTACCGAGGCCCGGGAGGGGTCGCCGCTTACGGCCGCGGGAGGGGTCGCCGCTTACGGCCGCGGGAGGGACGCCGAAGCGGGGGCCCCAGTGGGGGGCGGGGTTGGCCGCCGGGGGGCGACGACGCAAAGCTGGGGGAGGAGGGCGGCGCTCGGGTGGCGGGGTCCGGCTCCGGGGAACGAAGGACGGAGGTGGGGGTGGTCGGGGGGATCCGGGCGCAGCTCTTACCTCTGGGTGGAAGGCGGCGGCGCAGGAGTCGGAGTCCATGTTCAGGGTGGGGGGCGGCGGCTGCGGGAGTGCTGGGGCCGGAATGCGGGCTCCGGACCGTGGGGCCGCTCGGGGCTGGGGGCTCCGGCGGCGGCGTAGGACCAGGGCGGACCGGGGAGGGGTCGCCCCGGCTAGAGGTGATGGGGGGGGCTCGGCGTGTCGCGTCCCGGACTCTGTGTTCCCGGACCAGCGGCTCCACGGCCGAGCAGAGTTCGCGATGCAGCTCCCGCGGCCGGCGCGGCAGGAGAGGCGGGAGAGTCGCTGCGGGGGGCGGCGGCGGCGGCGGCGAGCGGGAACCCGACCGGCTCCCCGACCTGACGCCCAGTTCGGCTCGTGTCTCAGGAGGGAGGGCGGGAGATCCGCGAAGCCCGTCGGGAAATGTAGTCTGAGAGGAACGGGAAGCCGATAAGGAGGGGGCGCGGGGGCGGGCGCTGGGCATTGTGGGAGTCGTAGTCCCAGGCTCCGCCTCTGAGGTGCACAAAGGCCGCCTCGAGGACTCCAAACCCCATAGAGCTCCGCGGCGCTGCGGAGGCGGTGTCTCCGGGACTGGTGACCGCCGGAGCTGGGGGCTGTGCGGGGGCTCGCGCCGGCTGGGTGGTGGGGGAGGGGCCGCGCGGGCGGTAGCGCCTCTGTCTCCGCGGGGGCGGTGGGGGCGGTGGGGGCGGGGCTGACGGCCTTGGTCTGGGAGCGCGGCGGCGGCCGACGCCACCTCCTCCTTTAGGATTAGGGGTTCGTGCTCCTTTGTGGGGCCGGGGTCCCCGCGCGAGAGGGGGGGGGGGGTGGCGGCGCTGACGTCGGGCCACCCCCGGGCTTGGCTCCCCGCGCGTCCGTCCGGGGAAGCGAACTTGCCTTCGCGGCCGTGGGGTTTCTGGCCGAGTCCTCCGTGCCCCGGGATCCGGGGCCGCGGGACCGAGACCCTCGTGGTCTCCGGAGGATCCACTTTGAGGTGTCGGGTTACGGCATCTAAAAACCCCTCCCTGTGTTATCGATGTTTTGGGAGATGTTGGCTTCTCTTTCCCTCTCCCCCTAACCTCGGGGCCGCCTCTGTGTGCTCACTTGGAGTTATTCCCTGAGTATATTCCTTGCAGGATTGCAATGGAGGCAAAAATGTGATGGAGCTCTCGGATTGCCGTTGACTGTGTGTACGGATATTTAACCGAGGCGTTTGCAGTGAGTGCGGCGACGCAGCGTATTTTACAACTTTTATGTTGGAGGTTGGTTGGCCGTGAACACCTTGTTGAAAATGAACTCCTCTGATCCAAGGACCAGGAGGAGGCCTGACATTATTATACATTTTTGAAAGAAAAAAATCTATATGCCGATGCCTCGGTAGCATATTCTGTAGCTTCGAAGACAAAAACTTAATGTTAAAGAGGAGTAAGGTAACATTTTAAATTTAAATCAGAAAACTGACTTTCCGATACACGAAATCAGCGTGATGGTTGGAAGGGCCCCCGACAGATAAGACGATTTCCGAGGAGGGAGTGAATGCTGGTGGGTTGGCCAGTTGGGTGGTTACGAGAATTCTGATAGAAAGTTAGTGGCTAAGGGGCTGGGTTTATTCTAGAAATACTTTCCTTGAGCCTCAGTTTCCTACGCTCTAAAGATTGCAGGGTAGTACTGGCCTCCGTAGGTGGTACTTTACTATGGTTATTTTTTAACGTTATTTCAGCAATATCTGGGCAGATTGGAGGGCTCCCCAGAGGTGATAAGGAACAGGCACTGACTAGGCGCTTTACAAAGCTAGTGAGATAACAATAGACATTGGGCTTGGTCTGTGGAAACAACGTTGACACCTTTTTTTTAATATATATTTTATTGATTTTTTACAGAGAGGAAGGGAGAGGGCAAGAGAGTTAGAAACATCGATCAGCCAAAACCGGTTTGGCTCAGTGGAAGAGCGTAGGCCTGCGGACTGAAAGGTCCCAGGTTCGATTCCGGTCAAGGGCATGTAACTTGGTTGCGGGCACATCCCCAGTAGAAGGTGTGCAAGAGGCAGCTGATCGATGTTTCTCTCTCATCGATGTTTCTGACTATCTATCACCCTTCCTCTCTGTAAAAAATCAATAAAATATATTAAAAAAAAAAGAAAGAAACATCGATCAGCTGCCTCCTGTACACCCCCTGTACTGGGGATGTGCCCGTAACCAAGGTACATGCCCTTGACCGGAATCGAACCTGGGACCCTTGAGTCTGCAGGCTGACGCTCTATCCACTGAGCCAAACCAGTCAGGGCTTTTTTATTTTATTTTATTTTATTTTATTTTATTTTATTTACTTTTATTATTTGTAACATAGGCACAATTATTTAAAGTTACTGAGTTTTTATGTAAGGGATTTCACATGTTCTGAGTCCTTCCACTGCCTTAGTTCCTCCTGAGTCTGAGTCTTAATCACCAGGGTCAGGTTCACCAGGAGCATCTTGGTTTGCCTGAAGAAGAAGGGCCACGAAGGATTCTGTCCTGTTGGTAGTTTAAAAGTACAGATGCCAAAGAAGAATTACAGGTGGAATCCAAAGGGGAGAAAAGGGAATTTATTATTATTATTATTCTAGAGAAGAGGAAGGGAGAGGGAGAGAGAGAAACATGGATTGGTTGCCTCTGGTACCCAATCTGGTTGCGTGCCCTGACCAGGAATCGAACCCGCCACCCTTTGGTGCACGGTACAATGCTCCCACCAGCTGAGCCACACCAGCCAGGGCAAAAAGGGAATTTCTCTAACTGATCATTATTCCCTATGAAACCATTTTTTACGATATGCACATTAACACACCGCCTCCGTTAAGAAACTGAAATAAAGAACTTGTTCATAACAATGGCTGGATGTCAGACAAAACAGCCTAGAACGCAGGGGCCACTCAGTCACACGAAGGAAAGAAAAACCCCAACTTGGACTGTTTCACAGGACAGTGATCACTCTTGCTCACTAGGTATCCAATAGCTATTTCCTGAAGTTCTTAGTAAATAGTAGTTCTCAGCACATGGATGTGACCAGGACTACCTGCTTATCTCCCTGCCTGACACTCTAGGGCAGCGATTTTCAACCTTTTTTCGTTTTATGGCGCTCATAAACCACTACAATTCTGTGGCACACCCAAAAAATGTATTTTTTGCCAATCTGACAAAAAATAATAGGTATAATTCTGATGCATTCACACCAGACAGCTATTACAGTATTGGCTATTGTCACTTCTTGAAAAAAATATTTGTATTGATTTTTAGGGAGAGGGAGAGAAAGATGTCAATGTGAGAGTGAAACATCAATTAGCTGCCTCCTGCACCTAATTCCTCCCCCCACACACACACACCAGGGATGGAACCTGCAACCTGGGCATGTGCCCAGACCAGGAATCCAACTGGCAACCCTTTGGTGTACTGGATGACACCCAACCAACGGAGCCACACCGGCCAGGGTGGGTGTTACTTTTTTGACAGTCTAAGAGAAAAGAGATCAGCCTCTGACTAAATAGGTAATTGCATCTTTTGTTTTGTTTTTACTATGTGTTTTTTATTTTATTTTATTTTATTTTACTGATTTTTAGAGAGAAGAAGGGAAAGGGAGAGAAACATCGATTGGTTGCTTCCTGCACGCCCCCTACCAGGGATCGGGCCTGAAACCCAGGCATGTGCCCTGGCCTCGAATTGAACTGGTGACTTCTCGGTGCATCGGAAGACGCTCAACCAATGGAGCCACAGCAGCCAGGGCGGGTATTGCATGCTTTCACAATTCTTGCGGCACACCAGCGTGCCGTGGCACACCAGCTGAAAATTGCTGCTCTAGTGAAATAGAAAACGTCATGCCGAAACCGGTTTGGCTCAGTGGATAGAGCGTCAGCCTGCGGACTGAAGTGTCCCGGGTTCGATTCCGGTCAAGGGCATGTACCTTGGTTGCGGGCATATCCTCAGTGGGCGGTGTGCAGGAGGCAGCTGATGGATGTTTCTCATCGATGTTTCTAGCTCTCTCTCCCTCTCTCTTCCTCTCTGTAAAATATCAATAAAATAAAAAAAAAAAAAGAAAGAAATAGAAAACGTCACGGAGAAGGACCTTCTTTGTCTCTCCTTCCTTTGATTTCCCTTAGAAATGTCACCCTTTGGAGAAGGTACAGAATTAATACTTACCGCCCCGGCTGGTTTGGCTCAGTGGATAGAGCGTCGGCCTTCGGACTGCAGGGTCCCGGCTTCGATTCCGGTCAAGGGCACATGCCCTAGTTTCTGGTTCGAGGGCAGGAATCAGCTGATCGATGGTTCTCTCTCATCATTGATGTTTCTATCTCTCTCCCTTTCCCTCCCTCTCTGAAATTAAAATATACATATATATTAAAAAATATTTGATTGGGGGGTGAGGGCATGTATGGGAGTGGGGTGGGGGTGGGGGGCAATGGTAAGATATGTACACATATAATACCTTAATAAAAATTTGAAAAAAAAAAAAAAATATTTGAAAATATTTCTAGCCCTAGCTGGTTTGGCTCAGTGGATAGAGCGTCAGCCTGCGGACTGACGGGTCCCAGGTTCGATTCTAGTCAAGGGCACATGCCCGGGTTTCGGGCTCGATCCCCAGTGGGGGGAGAGGCAGCCGATCAATGATTCTCGTTGCCGTTTCTAACTTTCTCTCTCTGTCTCTCCCCCCGCTTCCTCTCTGAAATCAATAAAAATAAAGAAAATATTTCTAAAAAAGAATTAATACTTACCATCCAGTCCCTACCAGGGGTGGGCAAACTTTCTGACTCAAGGGCCACAATGGGTTCTTAAACTGGACCGGAGGGCCGGAACAAAAGCATGGATGGAGTGTTTGTGTGAACTAATATAAATTCAAAGTAAAGGAGCGGAGGGGAGAGCAAGAGAACCGGATAGAACAGCCGGATCCGGCCCACGGGCCGTAGTTTGCCCACAGCTGCCCTAGACTCAAAAAAAAGGACTATAACACCAGTAACTGACTCACACTCAACGGCATAAAGTGTGGGTAATAAAGCGGATCTCTCGGTCGGACAGGTGTAGGTGTCTTCAGTAGATTGTTTATTTCTCGGGGATGCTGCCATGCTCCCGGGCTCCAGGGCAACTCTAGAATTGCCACACTAGCCAGATCCTTGGAGTTTATGATTTTTGTTTGTTTTTTGCTTTAAAAAACAAATTACACCTCCTGCTTGAATGCTAATTCTCCGATGATTATTGTTACTTAGGAAAGAGGAAGAAAAAAGCCAACATTAGCACAGGTTGTGACAAGTTTAAAAATACTAAGAATACCACGGTTTCCCAGTAAGTAACTTGAGAATGTCGTTATTTTAATTGGGTTACCAAATATAGCTCCACCTTCCTAAATCTCACTAGCTGCGCTGCATTCATTGGGGAACATTCAGGGAAGGTTCGTGCCTCCCATGTTTGAGTGTGGGTATGACCATAACCAAGGTTTTATTTTTCCTGAAATTATTTTCTGGTGTTTCAGCTTTTTGTTCGTTTTTTTGTTTTGTTTTGTTTTGTTTTGTGTGTTTTTTTTGTTTTTGTTTTTTTGTGGGGTTTTTTTGAGAGAAAGAAGGGAGCGAGAAAGAGAAACACGGACTTTTTTGTTCCACTCAGTTATGAATTCATTGGTTGATTTTTGTACGTGTCCTGACCAGGATCGAACCCTCAACCTTGGCCTATGGGGACAATGCTCTAACCAACTGAGCTACTGGCAGGACTTAATAGTCTATTCTTACGCAATTTTTTTTTCTACCCTCAGTTTCCTGCCTTTCTCACTTCCATTTCCAGGAGAAGGAAAGAATGAAAACTCATCAAAATATTATTTCAACTTTTAGTACCTTGACTACTGTATTAATATAACTTAAAACCATTAATAGCACTCTCTCTCCAGGGAGCACGCCCATGCCACCCGCTTCCCCTTCTCCTTCCCCCCAGGCACATATCCCCTAACCTCTAAGGGACCCCATGAGACTTACAACCAGGGGAGCCATGGGGGGGACCCTGAACCTGTCTGCAGGCCCCCTTTCTCCCACTTCCCTGTGTGCTAAAGCGGCCCAGCCGGAGCTCTCCTGTGGCTGCTGTGCATGCCCTTCCTCCTTGCGCTCCCTCAGTGTGTGTTTGCTGCAGTCAGTCAATTCCTACTTACTTCTAAAATAAATAAATAACTCTGGCCCTTTGGGCCCAGCGTTGGCCTGCGGACCCAAGGGTCCCCCGGGTTGGCTTCCAGTCAAGGGGCACGTCTCAGTTGCAGGTTGCAGGCTCCTCCCTGGCCTGGGGTCTCCTGCAGGAGGCAATCCATCAATATGTTTCTCACACATCGATGTTTCTGTCCTTCCCTCTCTCTTCACTCTCTCTAAAAATCAATAGAAAAACATCCTCGGGTGAGGATTAAAACAAATAAAACCATTAATAAATAACTCCTAAATTATATACTGTCAACTTTTCTTATACAGGAAAGTAAACGATGCATAGAAGAATCAAATGCATTTAAAAAAAAAAAACACAAAACACTCCTGCCACCTAGCCTGATATTCTTCAGGGCTATCCACACACCCTCCCTTTTTATTTTTATTTTATTTTATTTTATTATAGTTATTTTTATTTTTCATTTAATATATTTTTATTGACTTTCAGAGAGGAAGGGAGAGATAGAAACATCAATGATGAGAGAGAGAGACAGTGATCGGCTGTCTCCTACACAGCCCCCTACTGGGGATCAAGCCCGCAACCTGGGCATGTGCCCTTGACCAGAATGGAACCCGGGACCCTTCAGTCCGCAGGCCAAAGTTCTGTCTACTGAGCCACACCAGCGAGGTAAGGCTCAAATGCATTTCCTATGGTTCATACAGGAAAAAATATGAAGATTAATAGCAACACTGTGTGCCAAACACCTTAAATATTTTCGCTTATAGTATCTCATTTACATAGAACAATGCACTTAATGGATAGAGAATACTATAAAATTCCTTAAAGAAAAAAGTTTATGTATAATAAGTGTGTTACACCCCACACCGTAGGCAGCCCAGAATCAGGAAAAAAATCCGTGTCTAATAGGAAGAAAAGGTGCAGTCTGGTTTTGACTAAATGCTAAGGTATGTGTTCCCAAATGTCCCCAAAGGAAAAGAAAGAAAAAATAACAGCAGCCTTTAAAATGATCTCAGTCACTTCTTGTCCTGTCTGCCTAAAATTAGAATTCAAATATCTCCGGGTCAGGGCGCAGATAGGAGTCAACCAGTGGGTACGTGGGTGAGTGGAACAAGTCAGTGTTCCTCTCGCTCCCTTCTTTTCTCTAAAATCAAATAACAATTTAAAAATAAATATCAAAATGAAGTAGTTTGGATTTTTAAAATTGAATAGCACCATCTTTTGTTAAATTACACTATCATAAAGGAGTTACTTAGGCAAAGATGATTCTCCTCCTTTTAGGAAAGGTAAACTTTCATGGCTGAAGTTTAACCATTAAATACAAACATTTCGGCCTAACAGGTTTGGCTCAGTGGATAGAGCGTCGGCCTGTGGACTGAAGGGTCCCAGGTTCGATTCCGGTCAAGGGCATGTACCTGGGTTGCGGGCACATCCCCAGTGGGGGGCGTGCAGGAGGCAGCTGATCGATGTCTCTTCTCTCATCGATGTTTCTAACTCTCTATCCCTCTCTCTTCCTCTCTGTAAAAAATCAATAAGATATATTTTTAAAAAAATACAAACATTTCCCCACCAACTATTGCTTGTGTCAGTTATTTTTCAATAAAGCTGGAAAGAATCGCCCTGCTGGTGTGACTCAGTTGTTTGGGCATCGCCCTGTGCACCAAATGGTTGCTGGTTTGATTCCCCGGCCAGGGCACATGCCAGGGTTGCAGGCTTGATCCCCAGCAGGGAGCATACAGGAGGCAACTGATAGATGTTTCTCACATCAATGTTTCTCTCTCTCCCTCGCCCTTCCTCTCTCTCTAAAAATCAATTTAAAAATCTTAAGAAGAAAAAAAACCTGGAAAAAACAGAAACTATTGCTTGTTTGGCAAATGTTAACATCTTCCCCACCAAACAATACTAGTAGTAGTGTTCCAACCCGGCCAGGGGGTTGGGTGCTGTCTAAAGAATGTACATCTCCTTAATTCAGGGGTCCTCAAACTTTTTAAACAGGGGGCCAGTTCACTGTCCCTCAGACCGTTGGAGGGCCAGACTATAGTTTTAAAAAAAAACTGTGAACAAATTCCTATGCGCACTGCGGGCCCGGGACCAGTCGGCTGCTAAGCAGGACAGGCAGCGGCACCCGGCGGGCCGGATAAATGTCCTCGGCGGGCCGCGTGTGGCCCGCAGGCCGTAGTTTGAGGACGCCTGCCTTAATTAATACAGTTTGGTGACTGTATCTGTCACACTGTCATATGGCAATGAGAGTGAATTTCCCACATTCCCGTGTTAAACTTAGAGGAGATTGATGAGAGAAAAAAAACACAAAACTAAATAGCACACCTGGGTTGGTAGGTTATTAAAAATTCCAAACAGCTGATAAGTCTAAATCTGTTCCTTTCTTTTCTAACCACATTCATTTATTGACTTAAATATACCCACCTGGTTTCAAATACTTGTCTCTTAGGTCTGAGATTTTAATAATATAACTTCCCCCCCTAATAACTGAATTTTTAAATTTTATTTTGAACTTTTATTCTTTCTTTAATACACAGGTTATATATTTAGTACTACCTAGAGAAAATGTTACCCTCACAATTTTTTGTAAGCATCTGAACATAACAAATTGGGTCATATTGTGGGTAACATTTTTTTTTTAAGTATATTTTATTGATTTTTTACAGAGAGGAAGGGAGAGGGATAGAGAGCTAGAAACATCGATGAGAGAGAAACATCGACCAGCCGCCTCCTGCACACCTCCCACTGGGGATGTGCCCGCAACCAAGGTCCATGCCCTTGACCGGGATTGAACCCGGGACCCTTCAGTCCGCAGGCCGATGCTCTATCCACTGAGCCAAACCGGTTTCGGCTGGGTAACATTTTTCACTTGTGACTATAGCATGGACATCTTTCCATTTCAATAAATATCGACGTTATTCTTCCCAGTCAGACTCAAACGTGATTTGCCGAAATAACCCATAACTGGACTCAGTTCTTCAGGACAGAAACAGGACTGATTTCGGAAGGACGATTTACGCCAGGTGGGGGAGTTCTGTCTGACCTGAGGGACCTTGGTACTTTTCCCTACAAACACCCCACTTCCTGGCTACTCAGACTTCGCGTGTCACAGAGCCGGTGCATGGAAGCGATTGGCCAGGCTCCTGGGCCCAGGAATGCTGTTGCCTCCGCTACTAGCTGTGTGAACAGTCCATCTATGGGCAACGGGCAGCGCTGGTACCTGACTGTTTTCTTACTCAGGCCTGTGCTTCCCATGCTGGAAGTGAGACCAGAAACGTTCTCATGGCGGCCTGGTGAGAGAGAGAGAGAGAGAGAGAGAGAGAGAGAGAGAGAGAGAGAGAGAGAGGGAGGAGAGGGCAGAGCCTGCAGCTCTCCTTGCAGACCCGCAATGAAAACAAGATGTCTTTCGCAAAAGCTGTGCACGCTTGGCTGGAAGCAAAAGAAATGACAGCAACTCCCCGGTGCAGGCTGGAGGACTCATCAGGAATATGTATATTTTTAAATACATTTTTATCGATTTCAGAGAGGAAGGAAGAGGGAGAGAGAGCTCATGGATCAGCTGCCTCCAGCAAGTCCCCCACTGGGGATCAAGCCCACCACCTGGGCTTGTGCCCTTGACGGGAATCGAACCTGGGACCCTTCCATTCGCAGCCCAACGCTCTATCCACTGAGCCAAACGGGCTAGAGCAGGAATGTTTTTTGTGAAGCTCACAGGGCAAGGGGGTGGGAAACTATTAAATACAAAACCCAGGTCTCATCTGCAACACCAGAGGGCTGCAGGCGAAACAGGGATCTTGTCTAAAACTCAACAAAACTCACATTAAAGGAAAACGCTCTCCAAGTGAGGGACCCCTTTCATCTGCTCGCGTGGAAAACGCAGTCCGGCCAGGTACTGTGGCTATTGGACCCAAAATAAGACAGATTCCTTTCTTAAATAAGTCAGGTTTCTCTTTCCGTCACCCCAGTGACTGATGCTTCTGAAGGGCCACATTCCTGCTTTTTAAGGCAGGCAGGCTCCTGTCTGACCTTGAGCTGAATGCACTGTCCCCGGGGCCCCTAGTGTCCCCTTTTGGAACAGGAAAACTGCTTTTTTCCCTCCGGAATTGTTTTCTAGTGCTTTCGTTTTTTTGTTTAATAGTATACCCTTAGGATTTTCTCCTACCCTCCGTCTTCTGCCTTCCCCACGTCCATCGCCAGAAGAGGAGAAAGGTTGGGGGGGCCGGGTGTCCAAACCCAGAGCAGGCCAGCCCCCTTCGGAGCGCAGCTCCGGAACCAGAGTCTGAATCGGAAACTGAAACTGCGCCTCGATGCTGACGAAAGTTAATGACCGCGTTAGTCAAGTTTGAAACTCCTGCAGGAACACAGCCGAGCGGATTCCTGGCATCTGGCCCCGTATAGTGAGCCAAGAAAAAAAGTCACTCAAAACCGTATAGTTGTTCATGCTCTGGTCCCCAGTTGCAAAGATCCTGCTGTTTGAAAATGTTCCCATGGTAGGGTTAACTAGCAACCCTCAGAACTAGTGAAATAAAAGAAATTTTAAAGCCTTTGTGCGGAGCAGCCTGGGGCTGGGGGCGGACGCAGCTGGAAGTCTGGCGCGAAAGGGGTGATGCAGTCTGGGCGCCGCGCTCGCCCCCACCGGGTTTGTTCAGCAGCCGGGCCCGGGTGGGTCGTGGGCAGGCCCGGGGGGCCCCCATCCCGGCACGCGGCAGGGCCACCCCCGGAGAGAACACTTGTCACCCGCCGGCCCGGCCCGGGCGTCGGCGCGAGGCCGCAGGAAGCCCCGGAAGGGCGGAGAGGGGACGTGCGCAGGCGGCGGTGACTCAGCCGGGCGCGCGGGGGCGGGGAGGGGAGCCAGCGCCGGGGCGGGCGGCGCCGGGCCCCGAGGGGTTAAGTGGGCGGTGCCGGCGGCGCCCCGCCTTCTCCCAGGCCGGCCCCCCGGAGGCCGCGGAGCCCGGCCGTATTTATAGCAGCTGAGCCGGCCGCGCCGCGTCTCTCCCGCTGGCCCCGGCCGCGGCCTCTCCCCGGTAGCGCGTCCCGGCCCCGCGCCCCGCAGCGAAGGCGCCATGGAGCGGCCGGCGCCCCTGGCCGTGCTGCCCTTCTCGGACCCCGCGCACGCGCTGAGCCTGCTGCGCGGCCTGAGCCAACTGCGCGCCGAGCGCAAGTTCCTGGACGTGACCCTGGAGGCGGCGGGCGGGCGCGACTTCCCGGCGCACCGCGCAGTGCTGGCGGCCGCCAGCCCCTACTTCCGCGCCATGTTCGCCGGGCAGCTGCGCGAGAGCCGCGCCGAGCGGGTGCGCCTGCACGGGGTGCCGCCCGACATGCTGCAGCTGCTGCTCGACTTCAGCTACACGGGCCGCGTGGCCGTGAGCGGCGACAACGCCGAGCCGCTGCTGCGCGCCGCCGACCTGCTGCAGTTCCCGGCCGTGAAGGAGGCGTGCGGCGCCTTCCTGCAGCAGCAGCTCGACCTGGCCAACTGCCTGGACATGCAGGACTTCGCCGAGGCCTTCAGCTGCGTGGGGCTGGCGAACGCGGCGCAGCGCTTCATCCTGCGCCACGTGGGCGAGCTGGGCGCCGAGCAGCTGGAGCGGCTGCCGCTGGCGCGCCTGCTGCGCTACCTGCGCGACGACGGGCTGTGCGTGCCCAAGGAGGAGGCCGCCTACCAGCTGGCGCTGCGCTGGGTGCGCGCCGACCCGCCGCGCCGCGCCGCGCACTGGCCGCAGCTGCTCGAGGCCGTGCGCCTGCCCTTCGTGCGCCGCTTCTACCTGCTGGCGCACGTCGAGGCCGAGCCGCTGGTGGCCTGCTGCCCGCCCTGCCTGCGCCTGCTGCGCGAGGCGCGCGACTTCCAGGCGGCGCGCTACGACCGCCACGACCGCGGGCCCTGCCCCCGCATGCGCCCGCGCCCCTCCACCGGCCTCGCCGAGATCCTCGTGCTCGTGGGCGGCTGCGACCAGGACTGCGACGAGTTAGTCACCGTCGACTGCTACAACCCGCAGACGGGCCAGTGGCGCTACCTGGCCGAGTTCCCAGACCACCTGGGCGGCGGCTACAGCATCGTGGCGCTCGGCAACGACATATACGTGACGGGTGAGTGGGCTGGTCAGGACGCTGAGCTGGCCGACCCCCCCCTCCCCCGGCAGGGGTCTCTGGGGCTGGCCTCCTGCGCCCCTGTGGGAGCAAGCCTACCTTATCGAGAAACGCACAGAACCTGGACCGGGGACCGCGCCCAGCGGGCACTTCCCCTTCCCCTTCCCCTCAAGCTGGCCTGCGGTTCTCTTCTAAGCCGGTACTCTCCACCTAAAAGAAGGGCCTCTGTGTGAGCGGGACACCCAGCTGCTGTTTGTGGGTTTCTTTCCCGCGCTGCGGGGCCTCTCTGGGGAGCCCACTCTTTTCCCCAGGAAGTGCCACTCCCCCCATTTGGTTGGAAGAGATTGGGGCATTCACCCCGCACAATGGGTGCTTTCTTCTATCCCTAGGGAATCCGGCGGCAGGCCTGGGCCGACGCCCTGTGACACATCCATTGCCCCCTCCCGGGGCCTTCTCCCAGCCCGGCCTCCAGGCCGTGGATGCTGGCATTTGGTCACCCTTGACGGGGTTCCCCTGGCCTTGCACCTGGGCTGCGAGCTGTGGGTCACATGGTGTTTAGGCTGCTCTCTGCCCAATGACTGTAAACACAGTCACATGCTGAGAGGTTTTCTTGCAGTTACTTGGCTCACACCCCAAAACACTGCCGAGTCATGCTGGGCGGGTCCACATTGGGCTTCTCCCACATTTTTTATGGAGGATAAATCTTGGCTCAAACAGGAGGCTACCTCCTTTCGTGCGGTGAGGAGGGGTGGTCTCCGCGAGGGCTATATAAGGAAAGAAGCCGGCTGGGTGTGCACTCCGCCCGCTGCGGGCTGGGCCTGGCACGCGGGAGAAAGTCCGCTCTGAGCCGGGCAGTGTCCCTGCGGGCTCTGAGCTGACAAGTGGGAGGCCTCCCGGCCTGAGGACACACTCCCGTCTGTGGCCACAGCTTCCTGACCTGCAGCTCCGGTCCAGCCTCTGCTGCCACCCCCCAGAATGCCCTTTGCAGTCTGAGGTCGGCCCTGCGTTTGGGAACCGCCCCCGCCCCCCCCAAGCTTGGCGGGGGAACTCTCCAAAGTGGTCAGACTGGCCCTGACTCTGCACGCCCTTCCTAAGTGTCTCAGCTGAGCAGCTAATCCTCGGGGTTTAGACAGGTGGCCGGTCCTTCCAGGCAGCTGCCTGTCGGGAATTTCACGGGGAGAGGGCGCCGCCTCAGCTGCCTCGGGGCGCAGTTCTCCCGTAGAAGGAAGAAGGCCCGCCACCGGCCCACACGTCTACCCGCCTTGTTCTCTCCCTTTAAAAAGCTCAGGGCCACCAGCCGGATAGAATGTCCTGTCTGCGCTGCCTGTGGCGCCAGCCTCCGGGGCAGGGAATGCAGCCCCTGGGTCCTGGGGTCCCTTCACCCTGGGGTCCCTTCACCCTGGGGTCAGTCGCGGTCCTGGGTCCTGGGTGGACTTGTTTACTTCATGATTACAGTCAGCGCCGTTGGCCTTCGATGCTTATTTTATTTCGGTTCTTTTTGGAAACGTAGACAGAAGAGTCTGTGTGTGCCGAGTGGGGAAAGTAGTTTTACAGTTGTCGGCGTGTGAAAGCTTATTCTTGTCCTTATTTATTAGTTATTGTATTGGAAAGTGGACTCCACTGTAAACCTGCTCTTGCCCCGCCCTGTGTTTGTACAACTTGATGGGTTTTTCCTAAATCAGGAACTGGGGCTCGGAAGCCCCCTCGGGCATTACATTCTGTGTTGGCTTCCTGCTTGCGCCGTGAAGTGGATTTCCTCTCGGCTCTTTCTGCACAGCCTTGCTTAGGGGGTGGCCAGGCAGCCTCGACTTTGGGGAACCAGTCCCTGTGCATCCCACTCCCGTGCCGTGTCCCCAGGAGAACCGACTCAGACTTGATGCCCAGGTCCAGTTGAGGTGCTTGACGTGTGTACGTGGGGTCCAGACCCAGGTTGTTTACTTAGAACGGTGGCCCCAGGGCCTTTGCTTGGCCCACAGATTGGGCGGTGTTTTAGTGGCGTGAACCCGGCGCCCGGGCCGCGAGCCGTGGTCGGTGCAGCAGGAAGCCCCTGGCCCAGGCATTGGTGCGGGAGGTCATGCGTTTACATCCACGTCGGGGAGGTTCATTCCTCCCCCGGAGATGCCCTCTGGGGTGTTCCGGAAGGCGTAGGTGGGTGACTCACCCCAGCGGGCGGGGACTGACTCTTTCTTGGGCTGTGCCTGTCCCGGCAGGTGGGTCCGACGGCTCCAGGCTGTACGACTGCGTGTGGAGGTACAACTCGAGCGTGAACGAGTGGACGGAGGTGGCGCCCATGCTCAAGGCCCGCGAGTACCACAGCTCCTCCGTGCTGGACGGGCTGCTGTACGTGGTGGCGGCGGACAGCACGGAGCGCTACGACCACGCCAGCGACTCCTGGGAGGCCCTGCAGCCCATGACCTACCCCATGGACAACTGCTCCACCACGGCCTGCCGCGGCCGGCTCTACGCCATCGGCTCGCTGGCCGGCAAGGAGACCATGGTGATGCAGTGCTACGACCCGGACACGGACCTGTGGTCGCTGGTGGACTGTGGCCAGCTCCCGCCCTGGTCGTTTGCCCCCAAGACAGTGACCCTGAACGGACTCATGTATTTCATCAGGTGAGTCCCCCCGGGGCCCAGGCCCCGTGCGAAGCGCATCGTCCCGGTTCTCGCCACGAAGACGGGGCCCTCGGGTTGGGATCCAGGGCTGGTCTTTCTGACCTGCAGCCTCTGTGCTGACGGGGGTTTCTGGGGCTTCTAGGTTTCCCTAGGGAAGGGGTCCGGGGGTGGAGCTGGGTCCTTCCAGGGAACCAGCCGTGGGCAAACTACGGCCCGCAGGCCGGATCCGGCTGTTCTATCCGGTTCTCTTGCTCTCCCCTCCGCTCCTTTACTTTGAATTTATATCAGTTCACACAAACACTCCATCCATGCTTTTGTTCCGGCCCTCCGGTCCAGTTTAAGAACCCATTGTGGCCCTCGAGTCAAAAAGTTTGCCCACCCCTGGAGGCGCTAAATGGGAAAAGCCCTTGGCCTGGACCTCCACCTGGGGGAGCCCCGAAGGCCCCAGCTGTTCCTGCACAGCCTTCATTGGAAGGACCCTGTCCTGTCTGAGGGATTCTGAACCTTAGACCAGGGGACACTGTGGACACTCGGGACCTTGGGGAACTTGTGGTCTAGACAGAACGACCCTTTGCTCACTGAGCAGAGTGTCCACCCCGCTCAGGCCGGTGGGGGCCTGCCGCCAGGTGCCAGCGGCCAGGTGGCTGCACTGCCCCGCCCCCTCTTTCGTGTCCAGCGCGCTTCTGCCGGTTCTGGGTCTGTCTGTTCCCTCCCCGCCTGGCCCGGCACCGGGAGGGCCCCTGACTCTGGCCTAACGAATGCTGTTGTCCAAGGTCCCGCGGCCGCTCTGGACCGGGCAGGGAGCCGGTGCTGAGCAGGCTGCTGCCTGGGGGGCTGACGACAGTGGGGGCACCCGCTGGGGCCTGCGCTTGCTGAGCGCCGTGTTGCCTGCTTCCTGGGCGTTGGCATGGTGACCCCCATGCGGTGGGCCCCATTGTCGGCCCGTTTCACAGAGGGCGGCAAGGCCTCCGGGGTAGGGGACTTCCTGCCACAGGCTTCACGTGGTCGTACAAGGTGTGAACCGAGGATGCCCAGGTCGCTGTGTGGCGCCACTGCAGCATGGCAGTACCCGCAGGTCTCGATGACTAGTCACAGCCACGTGCCACCGCCTCAGGCAGGTGGGCATCCCGGGGCCAGCACCCCCTGCGCACAGCCTCTGTGTGCTGTGTCCCTGCTGCTCCCCTCCCTGGCCTGGAGCCGTCCTGCATATACGGACCAGGAGGGACGGGGATGGTATGAACAGCACCATGCCCCAGTGTCCCCTCTGTCCCCCTTCGGCTGGGGCTTTGAACTGGGAGCCTCAGAAGCTCCCCCCGACCCCCAAGCCCCAAACCATCTGAGCTGCCGCTCCCCTCTGCTCCCCGGGCTTTCCGGTGAGCGCATTCAGGCAGGTGGCCTTGCTTGCACGTGGCCGAGGGGCCAGGCGTCTCCGTGTGCAGGAGCCTGGGGGCTGCTCTGAGAGAGCCCTGGAATCTTGCCAGCCCCGCGTCCTCTCATAGACGCCACCTGACCCTTCACCCAGCTCTCCCTCCCTGAAGTCGGGGTGGGTGTCTTCCGAGAGGGGTGGAGAGGCTATAAATACAACTTAGCAGAGCGCCAGCCTCTTGCAGGCTCTCCGGGTTGCGTGCCTTTGAGAACGTCCTCCGCCCCGTGGTCCCAGGGCAAGGTGTGCCCAAGGCCGCGTCCGCGCTCACCTCCTCCTGGTCTCAGTCACTTGTCGTAACCCAACCGCCCCACGTGGGTGCCTCCGCATTGTTAGCCTTTGTAAGGGTTTACCTAAGTGGGGGGGGGCTGGGGAAGGGGGGCCCAGCTCTGCCCGCCCGCCCCCCCAGCCCGGCTGAGAGAGTGAGTGGTCCGGAAAGGCAGCCGGTGGTCCTCGGGTCCGGCCGTGACCCACCTGAGTGCAGGCAGCACCGGGTCTGATGTGCTTGCATGTTTGTCGCAGAGCCACCCTGTCATTTCCTTGGGTGCCTCCTGAACCACACGCCCCCTGGTCGGAGCGCCACCCGTGGGGCAGCTCCTGAAGGTGTCTCCCCAGGGAGGCGGCTGCTGTGTTGGGGCCTGATCCCATGCCTGCTCCCATCCTGGCTGTGAGCAGGCTCCCCCCCGCCCCCCAGTCACCCTCCCCAGCTGTGTCCCCATTTAAGCGGCTCCTTGGCTGGGGGCCCTGCAGAGCAAGGGGCTGGCAGCACTGTCCAGCCTGGCCCCAGCTGGCTGCAGCGTGTGCGTCTGCTCGGGGCGGACAGCCCGCTGGCTCCAGGATTCATGACCGTGGTGTGTGCGGGCCACAGAGTGGGAGTGGCTTCTGCACTTTGAAGTAACTTGAGGGGGGAAATCAAAGCAAGAGTGCTATTTTGTTGGTTTTTAAATAGGTTTCTATGCATTTCAGAGAGAGGAAGGGAGAGGGAGAGGTAACCCAGACATCAGTTGGCTGCCTCCCACACAACCCCCTGTGGGGATCAAGCCCGCAACCCGGGTATGTGCCCCGACTGGTGCTTGGGTCAGTGCTCAACCACTGCGCCACACCGGCCGGGCAAGAGAGCTGTTTTATGACGTGAAAAGTGTGAACTGGCAGATTTCTGCGACCCTGGAGTAAGCTTGATTGGAACCAGCCGGCCCCTCTGTTTACAGGGTCCCGTGGCCGCTGGGGCAGGGCCTACAATTCTCACTGTCTGGCCTTGTCTGCGATCATTCTATTTTGGGGAGAGGCTTTGCTTTTCAAGGCTGTGCCTTGGAGCCTTTAATGCAGGGGTCAGGAGTGTGTCAAGTCAGGGTGACCCCAAAGGGAAGGGTAGCTCGGGGGCACCTTCCTTCCGGTAGCCGTGGTTACCCTGCTGTGCGCTGAGGATGCGCAGTGGACGGGGTGGGGTAAGGGGTTGACAGCAGAGGTGAGGGCAGTGGTCGAGGATCGGTCCGGGCCACGTGGGGAGTGCGTGATCGGGTGGTCGGCCACGGAAGACTGTCCTGAAGAGGTGGCACAAATCCAAGTCAGAAGGACGAGTAGGAGGCGGGGGGGGGAAGAACCCCGATAAGTTAAAGATCTGAAGCCAGTGTGGCTGCAGCGGGGAGGGCAGTGGGTTCGTGCTGGGTGCTGGGTGGTAGGGAAAGGGCTAGGCACCTGAGGGTGTGATCTTCCGGTTTAGGGAGAGAGGCTGGCTTCTGGCCTCAGAACCCAGGCCAGAGGTGGCGGGGCCTGAAAGCAGGGCTAGAGTCCAACTAGGTAATGCGCTGTCAGATGGCACCAAAGAAGTCCCCAAAGGTGAGGGGCTTGGAGGACCCTCCTCTTCAGTCCCTCCCACCCACTCTCCCCTCCTCCCCTCCACAGGGACGACTCCGCCGAGGTGGATGTGTATAACCCCGGGAAGAACGAATGGGACAAGATCCCATCTATGAATCAGGTAAGTCTGCCCGCATGGGAAGCACGGGCCGCCCCGAGGCACAGAGCATGCTGGGGAAGAGAGTTCACAAGCGGCCACACGTGCAAAGGCCCTGGGGCACGGCGAGCCTGGTTCCTAGAACAAGGTCTCCGCTCAGTGTGGCTGGTACAGTGAGCAAGCTGACAACAGAGGGGACAAGGTCAGACAGGAGGTCTTGGGGGCTGACCTTGGCAATGTACTTATTGAGCGCCTGCTGTGTGCTCTGAGCAGGGCACCCACTCGGTGCTGGTGCTGTTGCCTGATCGGGTCTCGCCTTCTCTCTGCGCCATGAGGAGTGAGGTGCCGAGCCTGACAGCGTCATGGAGCCACGAGGCAGGGGCGGCATCCGGCCACGTGGGCAAATTTCCTTAGTCCCAGACCCACCTACACCACCTGCATCTCTTCTGTCTTCCTTAACATTTCCACACCTGCTCTCAGGACACCTCTGCGTGACACACGCCACAGTTTACAACATCACAGCGTGACATCTTTATCCTTAAGAAATTATGTTTTTCCCCAAAGTGAGCTACACATACTCACAGCAAGTGTGAGGAAGACGATGGTCCAGCCTTACGGCTCGGCGCTTAGTCTCGGGTCATCCCAGCGGCTCAGGTCCCCATCTGTCAGGTGGGAGGACCGGTCGCACCTGCCGGAGAGGCCAGTGCTGCTCCCAGGGAGACTGCGCCGCTGCAGCCCCCTGACCACCGCAGGGCCTGGGTGTGGAGCCCCTTTTCCGAGGTGGGGTGTAGGACGGGTGCTGGCTTCCCTTCTGCGGGGGCTCTGCCAGGCCCTGGCTACTGGCCTCCACTCACCTGTCCCCCTTGACCCCCAGGTACACGTGGGAGGCAGCCTGGCCGTCCTTGGAGGGAAGCTGTACGTCTCGGGGGGATATGACAACACGTTTGAACTCTCGGACGTGGTAGAAGCCTATGACCCTGAGACTCGGGCCTGGAGCGTGGTGGGGCGGCTCCCAGAACCCACCTTCTGGCACGGCAGCGTCAGCATCTTCCGCCAGTTCATGCCCCAGACGCCCTTGGGTGGACGTGGCTTTGAGCTAGACAGTAGCACCAGCGACATGGACGTGGGCCAGCCCCGGCCGCCCCCGCAGCACCCCGACGAGCTGCACTAGCCCCGGCCTGGCCCAGGGAGGGCCTCGATGCAGGTAACCCAGCACCTCGGGGGCGGCGACCCCCTCCTTCGTGCTGAGGACAGGTTGGGCTCACCAGGTGGAACCCGGCTCTTGGGCTGCCGACGCTTGGACCCTCTGCATCTAGACCCTGAGTCACAGCTGCGGGGTCAACGCCAGTTGTGAACGGCCCTCCCTTGGCCCAGGAAGAGCTGCCTCCTCACCGACACGTGTCTGGCTCCAACAGGCCACCACCCCTGCACCCCCGCCTCCCCACTGTCACCCCCTTGCACCCAGCTCCGGGGGAGGAGAGCCACTCTGGGGTGTGAGTGGAGGGGGTCTGAGAGTGGCCGAGGCCTGCCTTCCTGCGGGCCGCGTTGGGGATCAGGCAGGCGATGGCTGCATCCCAGCGCGCCGTCTCCCCGGATGAAAGGGGCAGCGCACAGAAATACCCCCCAGGGAGGGGCCTCCAGCAGCCGAGCTCAGACCCGGGGGTGCAGGGCAGTGGGACGGGTGTGGCCTTGGAGGAGCCCAGCGGGCCTGCCGAGTGTGTGTCCGTGCACCGGGGCGGAGCCTGATGTTGGGGTCCCTCCCACCCACCCCACCAGCTGGCATGTCCGCCCTCCGCCCTGGCTCAGAGGCCTCTCCACGTTCGACCCAATGCGGTGGGTAAAAGCCTGCAGGTGTAAGGTCGGGCTCCTCCCGGGAGGTGCTGGGAGCCGGCCTTGGAAGCCCAGCCAGGCGAGCTGCCCTGCCTGTGGTCGGGAGCCCTGCCTCGGGAGCAGCCCCGGGCAGTGTGGCTTCGTGGTCGGTTGCAAGGTGTGAAAGGCAGTTGGGGCTTAAGAGGTGGCGGGAACCAGGGCTAGTGATCTGTGACCTGTTGCAGGCCTCTGCAGGGCGGGTTGGGGCGGGGAATCCAGGAGGTTGGAGCCCAGGGCTCAGGGCACGTTCCTGGGGGAGTGTGAGTGTTTTCATGGATTGTCCCTCAGGCCCCCCCGTAGCTTTGCTGGAGTTGGTCTCCGTCCAGTGAGGAAGGTGTTTGCATCTTCTTGGGCGACAAAGTGAAGTGTTTGCTGAGCGGCCATTTCTGTGTGTGCTCACCGGAAGAGGGGTTCGCGGCTTCACAAATGCCCCCGAAGACCCTGCGTTGGCCAGTGGCACCGGTTTTGGGAGGAAGCCTGTGGCCTCCAGGGCTGCTGGCTGGGTGCTGCTGTGTGTGCTCATCGCAGTGGGTTAGACCTCGTGTTCCAGACACGTGCTGGGTGGCCACAGCTCACAGCCAGCCCTTCCCAGCCCCCTGGGGGCCTTCCCACTGTGAGGTCAGGCACCGTGGGAGGGCATGTAGGGGTCGGGATTAGAACGAGCCTTCAGACGTGTGCTCCCTGCCCTGGGGCCCCCCTGGCACGGGGTTCAGGCTGGGAAGCCCCCACCACTTGCAGATGAATGTACTGACTTGGGGACAGAAGGCTGGACCAGCTCGGGGTGGGACTGTGTGTGTTGGGGGCACACCCTTTTTTCAGTCTCCAAGACAAATTAAGTTATGAGAGCATTAAGTTAATGCTGACCCAACATATTCTGTATTTATGACTAGCCACCCTCCCCCGTGGGCACCCAGGCCAGTCCCAGAGGGCGGGTGGGTGTGCGTATTTATTGTCTGTTCTGGAGGCAAACGTCACGTCCAGAGTGCTGGAAGGTGGTGTTAGGGCGCCTTCAATACTTTCTGAAATAAAAATGTTTCCTATACACTTGGTGTCATTGCCTTTACTCTGCTGGCACCTTGGGCCAGAGGCCACGTGTGAGGCGGCCGGTGCTGGGCAAGGGGCAGAGGGCCATGCCAGGGCTCATGCTAAGGCCAGGGGCAGTTTCCCAGGCCCTTTCTCATCTTGAAGGACTACAAGGTGTGAAGTGGAGGAGGCCATGAGGTGTGAGGACACAGCTGGCGGGTGTCCAGGCCCCCCCCCCCACCTGCTGCTATTGGCCTGTCTGCCTGCCTGTGGGCACTCCGCCCTTGCCCCTCCCCCAGTCCAGCCTGATCTTCTCTGCAGTGGGTGAACCTGGACCTGGGTGGGGGTGCCCGGGAAGAACTGATTCCTGGGGCCCAGAAGCACTCACCTCTGCTGAAAAGCAGGCCCTTCTGAACCCAGGGAAAAGGCCGGTGCCTGCGCTGGGAAGGGGCGTTTTGAGGCCATAGTTTGCCTTTTTAACACTCTTTCGAGGCAGCTCATAATCTGGTGTCAGTCATCGCACTTGAGCTCATTACCTGAGCTCCCCAGTGGTCAAGGAGTGAAGGATGGTGAGGTGGGTTCCTCAAACCCCAGGAGGACTTAGCATGCTGCGGGGCTGTTTCAGGAACCCTCCAGGAAGGGTCTTCGGGCCTGACTCAGGCTCACGATCACAGGGGCGGAGGCAGGTGTGTGTGTCACGACCATTGCTACCACCTCCCAAACAGCACTCCCCCTGGGGGCAGCTGGAGGTGTACAGGCTGCCGCCTCCCCAGGGCGGGGGCTGCAGCAGAGGCGACACTGACTTCAGGCTGGGACGCAGAGGCTGCAGGTTTGGCCTGTTGGACTCTTGCTGGTGCCCCCAGCTGCCAGGCTCAGAGTGAGCCGTCTTGAGAGCAGCCCCAGACCCAGGGAAGGTGATAGCAAAATGGGGGCTCTCTCACTTAATCCCACCTATGAAGCGTGTGCTGTTACTAATTCCATAAAAAGCGAAACGAAGCGGTTAGTAACTTGTCCCAGGTCAGCACTCATGCCTCCCGCGCCGTGACGAGCAGCACCCACTCCTGTCCCCGTCACAGGGAGGGGACCTCTCACCTCTGGGCTGGCTTTGTCTGCGCCCAGGCCTCCTGGACAACCTAACCGGCCTTGGGGTCCAGAGCTGCTTAGCCCCGAGCCGGCCTCCTCGGGCCCCAGTTACGCTCGGCCGCACCCTCCCTGGGCCGCACCCTCCCTGGGCAGGAGCCTTGAACCAGTGAGGCCACGGAGTGGGGTGGGGATGGGGGGCTGGCTGACCCCAGGGTTCAGGGAAGTCGGCATGTTCCTGTGGGATCTGTTCCCCGCTCCCCATGCTGCAACCAACTGAACGAGGGGTGGGAGACGGATTACTGTCCTGGGCCAGAGCTTGGCCCCCAGAATTCCCCGCCAGGGTGTCCCCTGCTGAGGTCTGACCAGGTGGGAAGGGCTGGGCTCAGGTGCAGAGGCTCAGCCGGCGTGTTTCCTCGGGGCTGGGACAGACTGCTGGAGGGGCTGAACGGAGTGTGAAGCCGTGTGGTTTATTGGGGCGGGGCCGTGGGTGGAGGCTAGGAGTCACAGTCCTCGGGCATGGCAGCGGCGATGAGCAGCGAGGGCTCCATGACGCCCGGGAAGCTCTCCTCCGCGCACAGTCTCTGGGCGGGGAGCTGGGAGGCCAGGCCGCCCTGGGCCAGGGACTCCACGATGACCTCGGCCGAGCCCACCTCCAGCTCGGCGGGCGGCTGGAGCGCTACCACCACCACCTTCTCGTCCTCGATGACCAGGTTCCGGAGCTTTCGCTGCCGCGGGTTGTAGTTCTTCACGCGGTCGTGGATCTCCATGTGCCTCCGCAGGTGGGCCTGGGGGGAGCGGGGCTCAGGGCTGGGCTGGGAGGCCCGAGGGGGGCGGGAGGAGGTGACCCCAGGCCTACCTGCCGGGTGAACTTGTAGCCGCACTTGGTGCACTCGAACTTCCTCATGCCCTTGTGCCTCCGGACGTGCACACGCAGCTGCTCCACGGCTGCCGAGGGCAGGGCCCGCAGGAGAGGCGTTAGAGGGGCAGGAAACGGGGAGGTGGCGGGTCCTGCCTGAGCTGGGAGTCCTCAGGGTTTTCAACCGCTGCTTGGGGCCCTGCCACCTACAGTGCCTCCCGAGGTCACCACTGCACAGGACCCGGGAGCTGCCCCCACCCCGCTCCCGCTTGAGACGAGGATTAAATGCGAGAGCCCTGCTTTGTTATCACTGCTGGATGGCAACCCCCAGACCTTCCTTGGGGACTGGGAGATCCGCCACCAAGAGGTCCCTGCGGAGGAGGAGCGTGGGAAAGCCACGGCCGCCCCGGCCTCTCCCAGGGGAGCCCCCCGGCTCCGGTGCGCAAGCAGTGCAGACGCCGGGCCCTCTTCCCCGGAAGGATGGGGTCAGGTACCTTTGAAGGTCTTCCCACAGATCTGGCAGAAGTGGGGGCGGCCCTCCTGGTGGCGGCTGGCCACGTGCCGCAGCAGGGGCCCCTTCTCGGTGAAGCGCTGCTCGCAGAACTCACAGCTGAAGGGCCTCTCGCCAGTGTGGGTGCGGTTGTGCTTGTCCAGGCTGGCTGTGGGACCAGACGAGTCAGCGGGGGTCCGGCCCGGGACACTCCCCTCTGGGACGGGACGGGGAGGCCTGCCTCACCTTGGGTGCGGAAGGTCTTGCCACAGAGGTGACACTGGAAGGGCTTCTCGCCCGTGTGGGTGCGCAGGTGCGTGTTGAGATTGGCCTTCTGGGTGAAGGCGTGGCTGCAGAACTCACAGACGTAGGGCCTCTCGTTCCTGTCCGGGAGGGGACACAGGCCATCACCCAGGGAAGGGGCCCCCTTCACTCCACTGCAGCCGAGAGCCCCCAGGTTCGAGCCAAGGCAACAGCAAGGTCTGAGCCGGCCTGAGCCGCTCTGGGGGGCCGAGGCTTCGCCGAGCAGCTGGTGGAAGGAGGGCTTGGGCAGTGCCAGCAAGGGGACACCGACTCCTGCCCAGGGAGGTACAGAGCCTGTCTTAGCCTGGAATCGCCTCCCCCTCTCCGCCTGGCAAACTTGCTCGGCCCTCTGATGCCCCTGCAGGCGCCCCAGCGTGGAGGGCACTCTGACCGTTGTGTAAGCACACTGCCTTCCGGCCTCCTGCTGGCCTGGAGCCGGCGCCGGACCAGACCCTGGGGGAGGCGGGTCAGCCCCCACCTGTGCTTGGCCTTGGTGTGCATCTGCAGGCCGTTGCGGCTCGAGGCCCGGTGCCCGCACTCCTCACACACGAACAGCTTCTCTCCGCGGTGCTTGAAAGCCTCGTGCAGCTGCAGTTCTGTCCGGGACAGGAAGCACTTGGCACAGGTGGGACACTGCAGGGCCGAAGGGACCGGACACAGGGAGCAGGGTGAGGGCGGGGCGGGGCTGCCCGGGAGCCCGCACCCCCTGGGCACCCCGCATGGCAGAAACCGCACGGCCGCCCCCGGAGCAGCTCCAGTCCCAGCATCTGAGCGCGCTGGCCCAGCCCTCGGCACCGCCCGGCACTCACAGCGTGGGGCTTGGGAGCTCCGTGCAGCTTGATCATGTGGCTCTGCAAGTCCTTCTTCTGCATGAACTGCTGGGAGCAGGAGGAGCACTGGAAGACAGGCCGCAGGCACCTGAGGCAGCCCGCACCCCAACCCGGCCGCCTGGGCGGTGGGGGGACAGAGGGCAGGGCACCCCAACCCGGCCGCCCTGCGCAGTGGGGGTACAGAGGGCAGGGCACCCCAACCCGGTCGCCTTGCGCGGTGGGGGGACAGAGGGCAGGGTACCCCAACCCAGCCGCCCTGGGCGGTGGGGGGACAGAGGGCAGGGCACCCCAACCCGGCCATCCCTGGGCGGTGGGGGGACAGAGGGCAGGACCCAGCCAGAGACACTGGAAGGCCCCTTGACCTGGGTGACGCCCACGCTGGGAGGGCGCCCCATGCCATACCCGCAGGGATGCGGAGCTGCCCTCTATGGGAAGAAACAAGGGCCCAAAAAGGACCAGGGGCCCAGCCTTAAGGTGTGGGGCACTGGATGGGCAGGGAAGGCGGGGCTCCTTGAAGCTGCAAGGGGGAGGCACCCAGTGGGAGGGGTCCTGGGGACAGGCCGAGCCTGACCTTGTAGGGCATCTCCCCTGTGTGGGACACCATGTGCACCCGCAGCTCCATCCTCCGGCGGAAGGTCTCCTGGCACACGGAGCACGTGAAGACCTGGCAGTGTGAGGGGCAAGCAGGGCCGGCATCAGCGGGGGCCTCTGCCGGCGACGGCGGCCTCTGCCCGGGCTTCCACTCGCTGCTGGGAGGAGTCTGCCCGAGGAGGGGGCCGCTAGGGTGGGAGAGGGAACACGTAATCTGCCTGCCCTGAGCCTGACGGTTCAAACCCTCCACACCAGGCCCCTCAGACCCGGCAGGCTGCGGGCAGGGGCTTAGCGGCCTTGCGTGCAGCCCCTGGCCCTGGCCACAGGCCTCTAGGAAGACAAGGGCAGGACGTGGCTGCCCCACCACATGGCCCGCCAGGGGGGTGAAGGGAGTGGCAGGCAGCCCCCCACCAAGGTACCCCTTCTCCAAAGCCCAGGGGCCTGGCAGGCAAACCCCAAATGCCTCCTGGGCTGTCCCTTCCACTCTTGGGACCTGTGTCCCCACCTGTAAACCAGGCAGCCAGCTTGACGGCATCCAGGGACCCGGCGGCTCTCGCGCTGACCGCCCCATTGGTCTGCGGGGCCTCCCGAGGGCAGCAGGAGGCTCCGTGCCCCTGCCCACACGCACCTGCTCGGAGCGGCTCATGCAGTTCCGGGCTTCGTGTTCCAGGAGGTTCTCCTTCCGGAAGTAGCACTTCCCGCATTTGGGGCACTCGAAGGGCTTCTCCCCGGTGTGTTTCCTGCCAGAAGCCACAGGGGGTGTGGGGCTGAGCGACTTCGCGCCTCCCCCTCGCCCAGTGCCCCCTCTGGCTCTCACCACGCGGCTGGTGAACCTGCAGGTGGAGAGGGAAACCTTCCCCCCGCCCAGCTCCAGCCCAGCTCCAGCCCAGGGCCGCCCGGAGCCGTGCCCATCTCTCTGAGGGCGGAAACAGTCTCTGGGTCCAGATTCCCTGGAGAAACCACTCAGTCTGCCCGGAACTTGTGTGCGCTCCCCCTTCAAAACGGTGACCTTGCCCTCCACTGGGGCAGCCCAGGCTGCTCTCTACCAGACAAGTCCCTTCCCAGGTGGAAGGTGGGAAGTGCCACGGAGAAGAAAGGACGGTGGGGCCAGGCCTGGGGAGCTCAGGGACGGGTCAGCTTGTAGTTTGAAAGGAAGATGGAGCAGACTCCGAGCAGGTGAGGAAGGTCACCGAGCAGAACTGACCACTGCGCCTCCCCGCCGGCAACCCCCTGGTGGGGCCACACAGGGCCCTGGGCCTGGCCTGAGCCTCCTGCCTGAACCCCACAGCAGCCTGGGCCCCACAGCAGCCTGGGCCCCACAGCAGCCTGGACCCCACAGCAGCCTGGGCCCCACAGCAGCCTGGGCCCCACAGCAGCCTGGACCCCACAGCAGCCTCCGGCAGCTTTACACGTCAGCCAGCAGAGGAGCCGTAAGGAGGCAGGTCTCAGCGCCGCTTTGCTCAGCATCTCCAATGCCTCGTATTTCCCCTGAGAAAAGGCCTGGGGGTACAGCTGCCACGCCCCCTACCTTGCTGGCCTCACTCCCAGGTCTCTCTGCCATAGTGTTCGCCAGCCCACTGGCCCACCCCCACCCACGGCCCCCGCTCTGGCTCTTCTCTCAGCCTGAGCTCCGCCCAGCTTCCGCTCGGTGACCTTCCTCACCTGCTCCGAGTCTGCTCAATCTTCCTTTCAAACTACAAGCTGACCCGTCCCTGAGCTCCCCAGGCCTGGCCCCACCATCCTTTCTTCTCCGTGGCACTTCCCACCTTCCACCTGGGAAGGGACTTGTCTGGTAGAGAGCAGCCTGGGCTGCCCCAGTGGAGGGCAAGGTCCCCAAGGCGTCTTCGTTTTGTTCACTAAGGATCCCAAGCACCCGGAACAGTCTCGTCGGCTGTTGGCAGGCAACTGCTAACCTCCGAGCCTACGAGCGGCACCCGCAGCTCTTGCCACCTGCCCGCTCCTCTCGTCCTCTGCCACTGTCCTTGTCCCCACCCCAAGGACCTCAGGAGGCCATCACCCCCTGCAGCCCAAGGGGGCATGGGACAGTGCTTACATGGGGGAGTGGCCAGGCAGATGCGGTCACCCCAGGGTGCCTCCCACACTGGACTTCCCCAAAGGCTGCACTGGCAGCAGCTGCCCCAAAGCAGGGGGGTGAACAGGCCCCTCCCTCCTCCCTCCTCCAACTCTGCCGGTCGCCAGTGGCTTCCCAGAGTGTCATACTGAGAAAACCCGTGTGGCCCAATCTGGCCAGAAATTGCACCAGGTGGACCAGTGATGCCTTGGGCTAGAGAGTGGCAGGGCTGGAAGGCATGTCACCTCGGTGCCATCCCTGGAGTATCTGGAGCAGCGCCCTCCAAGAGAAGCCCCTGCGGCGATGGGAAGGCTCCAGGCTGGCGCCGCCCAATGCAGCAGCAGCGCCGGGTGGAGGCCGAGCTGAAACGTGGCTGGCACATCTGAGGGACTGACGCCATTTACCTGTGCTCACGTCTACTTCCCGTTACAACAGCTCCTGTGGCATCTGCTTTCCTTGGTGGACCCCACAGCTTTAGCCAACGGTCCCTCATGCTCCACTGCCACCCCGGGGCCAGTTTCCCCAGAACTGCAGGCAGCACCAGTCCTGCCAGTTACCATCCTGGCCCAAAGCCTGCACTGTCAGGCTTCAGAAACACCTAATGTGTGGCCTCGGGGGCTTTCCTCACCCCCTTGGCAGAAGCCAGCTGGAGGGCGGAGCTGTTGACAGATGTACACAAACCCTCTCCAACCAGGGGGCCCACAGTAGGAGGGGAGGAAGGGATCCGACCCAAGGCTAGGTTCTCACTCCCTTATTATGTGGGTCTGAGACGGAGCCCCTGGCCCTACATGGCCCAGAAGTGGGGAGCACAGGCCCCCTCCCCCGACATGGGAATGGCAGACAGGAAAAGCAAATAGAAAAACGGAGTGTTTACCTGTTGTGGACTTTTAGGTAATATTTGCTGAGGAACTTTTTATGACATGTGGGGCATTCAACCGGCACCGCTGTACCTTTTCTGTTCGCGGGGGGCTCGGCTGCCAGGGCGCCTGCGCTCAGGGCTGGCTCGGCAGGGCAGGGCTTTCTGAGTACGTTTGCTTTCCTCCTGGTCAGCACAGTCTCCGTCTCAGAAACACAGGCGCCATTCCCGTCATCCTCAACTTGAACCACCACTTCCCACTAGAGAAGAGGCAGGAGGAGGAGAAGGCATGTCACCGCGAATCAGCAGGGCCCCTGGGGTGGATGCAGCAAGCTCCATCCCAAGGCCCGCCCAGGCCCATCCCCAACCAGTGCCCAGGCCTGTGACCGTTCCCGTCAGGGCCCCGGACGGACAGCATCAGAATCTTGCACTCAAGGCAGGGGCTCCATTGTGGGGAACTGGAAGTGGCTGGATTTCACTGCCCTGGGGAAGAAGCACCTGCAACCCTGATGCTGCCCACTCCACGCCAAGAAGCTGGCAACCACGGACAGCTGAGGCTGCAGGGCAAAGCCAGCTTCCTGTGTTTGGCAAAAGCCTGTTTTAAACCCACATAACAGAGATTCTACCTTGGGGTCCAGCTTATGCCAGAAAAGTGTCAATCTCTTCCCCCTACACCCACTGCCCCCATTTCCAGCACCCTGCATGCAGTACCTCATTACTCCTGCCCTGCAGCTGGGCACCTTGAGCCTCCAAGGGCCTTGGGGGCACTTTGCAATCCTCAGGCTCCTTGTCCTCTGGGGGACAAAGCTTCAGGGCCTGCTTGAGTTTCCCCCGCAGGGACGGACTCTCAGTCAGAGCAGGGAGACCAAGCTGGGGCCTCTGAGGGCTGGTGCTGCCGCTGGGCTCCTGATCCCTGGGGACTTGACCCATAGCCCTTGCAGCTTCCTCTTCCTCCATGCCTGCTAGCTCCTTGGGGTGGCTGCTCACATCCCGGGGGGCAGGTTTCTCGAGCCCACTCTGGCCACTTGGTGCCTGTCCCGCCGAGGTTTTGGGGTTGAAGCTCTGGCACAGTTCCACAGCCTCTGGCACACACAGCTCCCTGGCAGCCAGGAGCACCTGATCCCGGTTCCCTGACGTGAGGGCGAGGTGGCCAGTATAGAAAAAGTCCAACAAGAGGCCAAAAATCTCAGCGAAGCCAGCAGGGAGGACAACGCTGCCCCCGGAGCCAACCCCATAGAGGCTCTCAAAGAAGTGGCTGCAGCAGGCGAGGACACTCCAGTGGGCCTTGAACACCAGGTCCCCCACGGCCAGGGTGGCGTCGCAGTACTGGCCCTTCTCCCGCTGCTTGTTGAGCTCCTGCAGGACCCTCACACTGTGCTGGATGAAGGAACCATCCATGATCTGTCTGGAGGGGAGGAAGGCAGAAGTGACATCCTGGCCAGCACAACCCAGGGGTAAAAGAGAAAGCCCTTGCATTTGCGAAGTGGGAGAGGGGAGGTGGCTTCTACTCAAAGTCACATTTAGCACCACGAGAGCTCAGATCGAGACCAGAGTGTGCATGCAGAGACAGGAACAGACTGAAAGCTTCCCCGGGGGCTTCCCCGGTGAGCAGCCCATATTAGGGTTGGCCAGAGAGTGGGTGGCGGGGCGCAAGGGGACTAGGTGGGGGGACGAGGCATGGCTTGGTGGGACACGGGGCAGGGTCGTCAAGGGGCGCTGATGGAAGGGATTGAAGTGTGAAGAGAGGAGCAGCGGATCAGCACGAACTGATCGGCCTGGCACAGCGAGAGGACCCGTAGCAGCGGAGGGCGGCGGCTGCAGACGGGTGAGCGAAGCCCACGTCGCTCCCACGGCTCCCGAGCGGCCGGACATAAGGCGGCCGCAGCCCTTCCCTCTCTCGCCCGCGCCCCGCCCTTCTCACCCGGGCCGGTCCTCCCTGCGCCGGCCCCACCGATTCCAGACGCGTCCACTCCACAGCCCCACCCGCCAACTGCCCGGGCAGTGTGTACCCAGCCCACAGTACGGAGCGGAGACGCCGCCGTAGCCACCGCCGGACGTGACGTCAAGCCGCGCCCGCCGAGTGGAACACCTTAAAGGCGCAGGGTTTGAGCGCTAGCATTTGGGGGCGGGTCCACGAAGAAGACGACCAATGAAATGAGAAAGGGAAATGGGGCGGGGCCAGGCCCTGGACTTCCGTTACAGGCCGCCTCCCAGAGCTGCCTAGCAACGTCAAGCTGGGCGCGGGGGTTTCCTCTGGTTCTGGCCAAGTCCTGAGGTTCTGGCTGCGGTTTGCCGGCCGCTGCGCTTTCAGGCTTGAAGAGGTAGCGCCTCACGCTCGCCCAGCCTGGAAGCGCAACCAAGACGCACGTGTGTGTGTTTTTAAATCCTCACCCGAGGATTATATTTAATGGTTTCTGCCTCCCTTAGGCGCCCAGACCAGGGTTGGAATCCGCAACCTCTTGGTGCACAGGATGCCAAGCCAACCAGCCTAGCCACCGGGCCAGGGCACATGTCTCCTCTTTATTGGTAGCCCAGGCGCTGCCCCCGACACCCCGCTGGCCGGCAGGAGCCTTTGAGGTGGCGGCGGAGGCTCAGGACCGCCGGCAGAGGGCGCCCGCCGCTCCCAGGCCGCTTCTTTCCGACGCTCCACGGGCTGCGGGGCGGAGCGATGAGATCACGCGAGATTCTCGCGCCGCCAGCGCCGGCGACCAGCATGGCGGACACCCTGCAGCTGCAGAAGCGGGGGCCCTTTCGCTCCACGTGGGCGCGATCCCGCAAGACCCGGACCCAGCTCATCCTCAGCCGCCGGCCCCGCCGCCGGCTCCGGCTCCTGCGCTGGTGCGGCCGGAAGCTCCTGCGGCGGCGGCTGCTGCAGGCTCAGGCGGCCGGCGCGGACTGGCGGGAGGGCAGCTGGGTGGTGTCGCGCTCGGCGGCTGCCCCGAGGCCCAAGACCGCGGTGCCCAGCCCGGTCCCCAGACCTGTCCCCAGCCCGACCCCCAGCCGGGCTTCCAGCCCGACCTCGGACGAGGACACCGCCCCGAGTTGCCCCGCGAACCTCCCCATCCCGCCACTGCGTCCGGCCGGCCCGGGCCGCGCGTTGCTGCTGCTGCCGCGGGAACAGGTGAGTCGAGCGCCCGGAGAGTCCGGCGCGCGGAGCGGGAGGGCGGAGACGCAGCCCCGGGGTGGCGGGCCCGGGGAAGACCGTGGCTTCTCTGTGGGAGTCGAGATAGTCCTCCAGACGGAGGTGCTGAGCAGAGGGTAAGAAGGACTCTGCTTTGGGTGATGTCGGTCTTCAGAGCCGAAAGGGACTTTAATGGCGATGGTTTTGGTAATAGGTCGCATTTACTGGGTGCCTAGTAACGTCAGGCTCTGCGTGTTCTGAGCGTCTTGGTTGTATGAACCCATGTAATACTCCCAGCTCACCTGGAGTCATTGCCTCGATTGCTGAGAATGTTGACAGAGGAAGAAACTGAGGATTAGCTTAGGTAACTTCCCAAAAGAACACACTAGTAGGATCCCGAACCCCCGCAGCCTGATTGCAGGGTCCCTGCTGTTCACTTGGACTCTGGTCTGGGAGGCCCCCCTCCAATGCAGGAGGGAAATAAAAGCCAGCAACGCAGAACCTTGGCAGGCAGAGAGCCTTTTAAGGACAGCAGAGCTGGGCTCGTTGGGACCCCCTTGTTTTTCCTGTGTTCATGTTCACCAGCTGTCTGTAGCTGCCATGGGATGTGATCTTAGGTCAAAAACATTAAGTACCTGAAAGTCACCCACTACAACGTATCCTGTTATTTAGAAACCTGCCACCTTTTGATATGTAACTAGCAATGAAAGTTTTAGAAAATGCAGTCATTAGTAACAGCATCCATAATGTTATTTCTTTTCTTTTGTTCTTCCCCTGTGAGGTTTTTACTTTTAGCGGGACCTGTCGCGTCACTTGCCTTTATGGCCAGGTGCAGGTGTTCGGTTTCACCATTAGCCAAGGCCAGCCTTCCCAAGAAGTCTTCTCTACCTACACCCACTCTCGCCTGGCTCTCAGTGCTGTTCATTACTCGATGCCTGAGAAAAGCAAGAAGGAGATGAAGAGAGAAGCCCGAACTTTGCTCCGAGCTCATCTTAACCGGGGTAATGAGAAGTGCCGGATCATCGACTGAGGATGTATTGGAATGAGGCTGATAACTTTTAGATGTGTGCGATGGCCTAGACATTGCCCACGTGACTAGATCTACTTAAACCCTCACAGCCCTGGCCAGGTGGCTCAGTTTGTTGGATCATCATCCTTTATACCAAAGGATTTGGGGGGGGGGGTGTCCCATTCCTGGTCAGGGCACATACTATTGATGTTTGTTTTTCTCTTCCCCCTCCCCCTCCCTCTCCCTTCCTTTCTAAACAGCCTACCTTAGCTGGTTTGCTCAGTAGTTAGAGCATCACCCCCCACCCCCCAACTGAAGAGTCTTGGACTCGATTCTGGTCAAGGGCACATACCACTGTTGCAGGCTTGATCCCCAGGCAGGTCCGGGATGCAACCAATTGATGTGTCTCTCTCACATCCATGTCTCCCCCGCTTCCTTCTCTCTCTCCCTCTTTCACTTCCATTCTCTCTCAAAATCAATGGAAAGAATATCCTCAGGTGAGGATTAATAAAAATAAATAATTAGTTAATTAAATATATCCTCAGAAGTCCTGAGAGTGACTTCTCATCATATTGTTTTCACCGTTTTACAGAGGAGAAAGGTTGCCCACGGCCACACAGCTAGTAGGTACCAAACCTGGATTGACTGCTCAGCCCAGGTGTGTTCCTGTCATGCAGGACGGCCTCCTGAAAAAGGCTCTCAAGTGCAATGTCTCCCCTCAAAAAGCTCACAGTTTAGCCGAGGAAATGGCGGTCCTAAAGGGCATGGAGTTTAATGGAGTTACTATTTGTAAGGTAGTTTAATTTTCTCTTACAGATGACAGGTGTTGGTTGATGAAGAACTTTTCTCCTCTGTGTTCCATTGTGATGCTAGAAAACCTGAAAAACTCCACTGTGAACTTCATAACCAGCCATCCAGGCTTATCTTACGTTTTCGAACAAGAGGTAAAACCAGTTTTCATTCAGAGTCTTGCAAATTACTTTCGCCAAAGCAGTCATGTCACGTGACTGTGTAGCGTGCTCCCCTCGGAGGTCAGCCTCTTGTGCTGTACGTCCTACAGGTTGTGATACGTGTGCTCAGTAAAAATAGTCCCTGCAGAAAGGTATATCCTTAGTTTCATTCCCCAGCAAAAGCCATCGGTTTATATTGTAGTCGGTTCCGTGCCTTTTGGCATTTTAAAAAAATGGTTATCTTGTATCTTGACTTACTAACATGAGACGGTATACGTTTTCTCTAAACTGTGAATGAGTACTTTCGATGTACTTACACCTTCTCCCCGCTCTCTTTTCTCACCTGTGTATTTTGCTGGCCCTGTTAATAATTCCCTAAGGTCCAGTTTTTACTGTAATTGCCTCCCGTGAGCCCGTAAATTGAATCTAACCCATAAGATTGTTGGACAGACCAGATGGTGAGATGTGAGGAAGAATCAGGGACTAACCTGGCCTTTGGGGCTAAATGGCTGGGTGCTTGGTGTTTCTATTAACTGAGACGGGGCGACTACAGGAGCAGGTGGAGACGTGTGGACTTTGAGGTGCCTGTTAGATGTCGAGTCTGGAATGCGGAAAAGAGGTTGGAAATGTAAATTTGGAGCTTTGAGCAGAAGAGGATCCAAAGGCCTCAAGGTGGGAAAACAGCACCGAGGGAGTTGATAGAGTTAGAAACGCGACGGTTCCAGGTCCAAGCCCGAGACGCTCTCAAGAACTGGGCTCCATGAGACCGAGACAGCGTGGTCATTGGTGTCAAGACTGAAGGCCTGCTCCCTCGTTTTCTAGAATCCACAGTTGCTGATAGCAAGCCTTAGTGCCAGGCGGATTCTCATTCCTTTTACGACGCTCTTTCCTTGTGATCCTGGGCGGGTCTCTTCCGTGATCCTCTTCCACGCAGCGGTGTGTTCCGTCCAGGCTCCAGCTGCCTCCGCGGGAGTGGGCTCCCGTTCCTCGGGTGGCTTTCCCGCGGTTTCCTGTGCTTCTAGGGTGCCATCAGGCTTCGTGGACCCGCCTCCCACGCCCTTTCCGCTCTGTCTGCGTCTATTCTGTCCGTCAGTTTGGGGTATTGCCTTGACTTCGTTCAAATACCCAGCGGGCTCTTCGCCTGTGGCCTCCAGTTCCATTTTCCTTCTGGCAATCACTCTCACGCGTGTTCTTTTGGGCGTGTCCTCGGGGGCGATGGCGGCTGGGAAGTAAGCATAGGCGATGGGAACAGGCGCTGGTGCTTTATAGGAGGAGAGTTGGCAAGGGTTGGGTTTGGGGTTGGAAAAGGGCGGGATCACATTTATCTTTAGCTCACAGTTGCGTGAGGCTTATTAATTCAGAACTGAGGGGAACGGGCGCATTTGTTTTCACCTTTTCTAAAAGTTGATGTTGTTGCCGAAACCGGTTTGGCTCAGTGGATAGAGCGTCGGCCTGGGGACTGAAAGATCCCAGGTTCGATTCCGGTCAAGGGCACGTACCTTGGTTGCGGGCACATCCCCAGTAGGGGGTGTGCAGGAGGCAGCTGATCGATGTTTCTCTCTCATTGATGTTTCTAGCTCTCTATCCCTCTCCTCTCTCTTCCTCTCTGTAATAAATTAATAAAATATATTTAAAAAAAAAAATAAATAAATAAATAAAAAAAAAAAAAATAAAAGTTGATGTTGTTGATTGCAGAGGACAACTTTCCAGATTAACGCTGAGTATTTCGCCATGAGGTCTGTGGGCATTAAAAGAGAGAAGAAGAAAAACGGCCTTCAGTTAACCGAGAGTGTCCTTTCGGCCCTGGAGGAGCTGGTCAGCGTCGCTTGTGGTGAGCGAGGCCTTGCTGAGTTTGGGTGCTCCCGCCGGAGCCCGAGTCCCGGGCGAGTAGAGCCCTGGGGAGAGGCTAACTCTAGGGCCATGTCTGTCTCACCTCCAGAGGAAGCCGACGGCTGCCCCATCATTCTGGTCTGTGGCTCTCAGGACGTCGGGAAGTCAACATTCAATAGGTACCTGATTAACCAGCTGTTGAACAGGTAAGCGTGTTCTTGTTTTGACAGGTTGCTCGAATTGGGGCGTGAAGTAGGCGTTTGGATTTAGGAAACTGGACGGGGATGCCTCTTGACTTCTCAGAAGAGAGTATTTACAACTCTGCCCAGCAGCTCGGCTAAGCGATGGCTCTGGGTGCTGACCTGCCTGTCAGCGCACTTCGGGGAGGGTCACTGCGTCTCAGCATCTGTATTTGTCCACATCGAGATGCAGAGTAGGTCAACCCCGCTGTCTTTTACAGGTAACGTTTTAGGAAAGGTGACGGTGTACCACATTATGAACGGACACTGTGACCCATCACATGTCCTCTTTAGGCATCGTATATGGATTGAGCAGTCCACTCAAAAGCCTGCCTACGGTGGGTCAAAACCATCCTATATAATAAAAGGTCAGCGACCATAACGGTGTAACCACCAGAACGACCGATCGACCAGTGGCTATGAGGTGCATTGACCACCTCTCAGTCCCTCCCCCAGCCCGCAGGCTCTGATCGCTGGATGGCGAACGGGAACCACGGGGAACCGGGATGGATGTAGGCGGTAGGGCGGGACTGGGGACTGGCGAGCGGACGGATGATGGCCCTGATTGCAGGCTAGGCCTAGGGACTCTACCCGTGCAGGATTTCGTGCGCTGGGCCTCTAGTATAGCACATAAAATCCTTAAGATCTGCTTTATCCTCTCCACATAGTAAAGCTAGTTAAGATTTCCTTTTGAATTTTCAGTATTTCCTGCGTTGACTATTTGGAATGTGACCTGGGACAGACAGAATTTACTCCTCCGGGTTGTATTTCTCTACTTAACATCACAGAACCGCTTCTAGGTACGTATTGTAGATTCCTAAATGTTCTGGTGTTATAAAATGTGAGGATGATGATACTTAACCAAAAAGTCAAAGAATGTAAAAGTATAAAATATAAATGTGAGCATACCCCTCCAAACTCACTGTCTTCCCATAACTGTCCGTCCAGCCTCCAAAAATTAAAAAATAAACTATGACACTTAGTGGGATTCCATTTTAGTGAATGGACCTGCTGTCCGTTTTGTCACAGGTAAGTTAGAAACACGGCTTCCTTTAACGTTAACATCTTATTTAACCCCATACAACGGTCTAAACCAGGAAATTAACATTGATACAATGCTGCTAATTAACCTATATATTTTATTCAAAATTAACAAGTTACCCACTAATATCCTTTTTCTGGTTCAAAATCCAAACCAGAATCCCACATTGCTTTTTTTGTTTGTTTTTGTTTTTATTTTTTTAAATATATCTTTATTGATTTTAGAGCAGAAGTGAGAGGGATAGAGAGAAACATCAATGATGAGAGAGAATCATTGATTGGCTGCCTCCTGCACGCCTCCTACTGGGGATCAAGCCCACAACCTGGGCATGTGCCCTTGGCTGGAATCAAACCTGGGACCTTTCAGTCCGCAGGCCGAAGCTCTTACCCACTGAGCCAAACCAGCTAGAGCTGTTTTTATTATTTTTTAAATTGATTTTTTAGAAAAAGTGGGAGGGAGGGGGAGAGAGAGAGACATCTATGTGAGAGAGACACATTGATTGGTTGCCTTCCGTGCACGCCCTGACCAAGGCTGGGGCTAGAACCTACAACCCCAGGTCTGTGCCCTTGACTAGGAATCAAACCCGAGACCCATTGGTGCTTGGGCCGACATTCTCACCAGTGAGGAACACTGGTCAGGGCATGGATTCATTCCTGTTATCTACCTTCTTAGGACCACCTTTCACCCACCAGAGGACACCACAGAAAATGGTGTATTTTGGGAAATCTACTTGTAAAAACAGCTATGAGAATTACATTGAGATCATCAAGTATGTGTTCAGCTCCTACAAGAGAGAGTCCCCTCTCATCATCAACACAATGGGCTGGGTGACAGGTAAGGCCACCGAGGCCCACGGGGCAGGGAGGGACGCGTGGGAGTGAGCTCCCGGCTCAGACCTGCGGCTGGAGCCGTTTTGGGGAGACCCTCCGGCCGAGCGCTGTCTCGGAATGACCTGGGGCCCTGACGCTGACGTCCTCTCCTTCCCGCAGATCAGGGCCTTTTGCTTCTCGTCGATCTGATCCGCTTGCTGTCGCCCAGCCACGTGGTTCAGTTCAGTTCTGGCCGGAGCAGATTCATGCCGCAGCTCACCCCCAGCTACGTGGACGACATGGATGGCTTGTACACGAAGAGCAAGGCCAAGGTCAGAGACCGAGGCTTCCACCTGCCAGAGTTTGCAGACAGTTTGGAATTCGGTGACGAAGACAAGGAGAGCCCGGTGGCGTTTTCTGGACATAAGCTGATGTGCGTCCAGTCGGACTTTGCGTTTAGAAAAACTCCAAGAAATCGGTAAGTAAACCGTCATGGCTGGAGAATTCCGTTTTCTTCAGTTTAACACGCCTTCTGCCCTCAATTCCTTCAGAGCGGTAAGTCCCGTATCACTTTCCATCTCCAGCGCAGTTGTGGGGGAGGGGGGATGGGGGAGGGGGGAAGCAGTCAGGCGTTTTCCCGTGGGAATGTCCAGAGTGGGCTCCCGCTAGGAGAGTCTCCCTGCTCCAGGTCCCACGGGCTTAGAGAAAGGCAGGGCGTGGGGGTTCCCAGGGGCAAACGGATGTACGTAATGACAAGTGAGGGGGTGGGCCTGTCGGGGCCTCCTCACTTCCTGTCTGCTTTTCAGAGAGTCGCATAACAGAGTTCTTCGGGACCTGGCCTTGTTGGGTTACCTTGGCCAGCTGCATCCCCCCGCGCCGAAGCCGCTTCGTCCCCTGCACAGCCTGACCCCCTATCAGGTACAAGCGGAGCTGGTGTGGGGACCACTGTGGCTGCTGTGGGCGGCGCTCTTCTGCCCGCTTCGTAACTCCTCTCGTAACCCTCAGGACCAGCCCACGGGTGGGCCCGGTGACTCCCCGTTTTGCAGACGGGAGCTGAGGAATCCAGGGCAGTGGCAGAGCTGGCATCAGGCTGTGCTGTCCTGGGCACAGCTCTGGTTCTGGGCCAGTGGGACTGTTCTGCCTGACCCGAGAGGTGGCCCTGGATTGAACCCAGGCAGCCTGGTTCCAGCGCCCCCACTTCCGAGCTGTGTGCTTCGGCTTGTCGTTGGTAGAGCGGAGGCAGTTCCCGACCTGGTGGGATGGTTGTGCGAGTCCACGGGCGTGCACAGTGGTGCCTGGCCCCCAGGGGGCGCTCTTAAAGCCTTGCACATCATTGTCAACGTTAGATTCAAGCACCAGATTTGTGTATCTTGGGATCCAGAATTATTTGGGGGAGAAACCACCTTAATGCTAGAATTCTGGGTGATGGGAGAATAAAATAGTGACAGGCAGCATTTCCTAAGTGCTTACTCTGCTGTGCTGGGTTCTAAGCCTGTGTTCCTCCTTTACAATGGCTGTTATAATCCCCATTTTACAGATGAGGGGACTGAGGCCAGGCACCCTGAGTCAGCTGACCCAAAGGGGCACAGTAAAGGTTTGGGCTGGACTGCAGGTCATGCAGCCTGACTCCAGAGGCCAGAGCATGCGCCCTCTGCTGTATGCCCTGTCCAGTGTTGAGCCCTCGCTGTGCTAAGCCCATTACCAGGAATGGCCTGGTACCTGCATGGCACTGGGAGGGCGACGCTCGTATGTCCCGTTTCCAGCTTAGCGACCTGGGCACAGTCGGGTGGAGGGGACAAGGCTGAGGCCTCGCAGGCAGGCACGGCGGACCTGCGCGGCAGGGATGTGCCTCAGCCTGACGGCGAGATTGGCCCCAGGCCTCCAGTCCCCACCTGAGAGTCTGAGGCAGTTTGTTCACTGGAGCTTTGCTTGCCTGGAGAAGCTATACAGTTGAATTTGGAACTTACCTGCCAGTAACTTAACCTGCCTTCTTTTTTTTTTTTCTTTTTTTTATATATATTTTATTGATATTTTACAGAGAGGAGGGGAGAGGGATAGAGAGTTAGAAACATCGATGAAAGAGAAACATCCATCAGCTGCCTCCTGCACACTCCCCACCGGGTATGTGCCCGCAACCAAGGTACATGCCCTTGACCGGAATCGAACCCGGGACCCTTGAGTCCGCAGGCCGACGCTCTATCCACTGAGCCAAACCGGTCAGGGCTGCCTTCTTTTTATTTCACATTTGTTTTGAAATTTAAATAGTATGTGTAACAAAGTACTTTCCTACTTTAAGAAGGTGAGATTACCCAGAAAGTTACATTAAAGCTAGTTCTTTGTCTTGAGCTCCAGGAGTGTGACGCATTTGTCTTAATTCAGTGTGTTTCATTAGGGAATGAGTGGCGACTCTCCTCACTGAGTGGGTTTTGGCTTTCTTACGTTAGAGACCTCCGTGACGGGGTCCTCACAGTCTCCCGCGACTGTAACCCCTGTAGGACCTCCACAGACTGCGTCTGATGTGTCTCTTTAGACAAGAAAGTTCCAGGCATTGGTTCAGATTTCCAGCACGTGTGGGTGGTGCCCAAGGCCTTGGGGTCAAGGGTTCGGCTCTCTGTTAAAGCAGTGACCCCGAGCTAATGCTGGCTGGGTTTCCAGACTTTGAGATACTTCTCGGCAGGCAGTTTGGCAGGCATAACTTTGGAGAGCTGGCTCGTCAAGCTGATACAAATGAAAAGTAGTTCCTCAGAATTAATGGAGGGCGGTGGGGGTAGTGAAGGGTAAGGAAGGTCGTGTATATGGTGACGGAAGAAGATAGGGGTCTGGGCGGTGAACACACAATGCAGTAGATTATCATGGAAGTGTACGCTTGAAACCTGTGTACGTTTTTTAAGCCGTGTCACAGAATTTAATAAAGAGAAAAAGAACTAACAGGGAGGTGCCCATGGGTGTTGCAGGTCCCTTTCAGTGCCGTTGCCCTCCGGGTCATCCACTCCGATGTCGCCCCCACCCATGTCCTGTACGCTGTGAACGCCAGCTGGGTCGGCCTTTGCAAGATCCTGGACGATGTCGGAGGATACACAGAGGGGCCCGTCCTGCTCACACAGACTCCAATCTGCGATTGTTTGGGCTTTGGTGAGTGAGAGGGACACGTGTCTGTAAACCCACTGAACTTGACCCACCTCGCCAGCTGTAGATGGCCGGTCTACGTGGGGCTGTCTCGGCTCGATGGTCAGAGAGCTGCTCTGTCTCCACGCACCGTGGGCCTCGGGCCTCGGGCAGGCAGGAAGCGGGTCTTCCTCTGCTTCGTCACCGGCCCCTCTAAATCCCGGATCCCCAAAGTCTGGCGGCGCCTTCTCACCTGGCGTGTTTCCTCGAGGCCGCTCGCCCACCCCTGGGGCTCTCAGTCCATCTTCCTGCTGACTTCCCAGAGGGTTCCAAGCCCGTGTTACCCGTGCGCTCACTCTCTGCTTGGATAGCTCACGGGCGTCCAGGACTCAGGTCCAAAACTGAGATCCTGATGGTCCACAGGCCTGATGGTCTCCCCGGGTCCCCTCCTCTGCACCCCCCACCACCTCCTGTCCCCGTAGGTCCTTCAATGGTCCTTCAAAGATTCACGCTGGTGTTTGGGCCCGACCCCTGGGTCCTCCTCGCCTCGTTCTCCACATCCCCCCCGCGCGCAGGTCAGGCGGCTTCTGTTCTTGAACTGAGTCAGGCTTCTCCATGTCAGTCATGTCCTCCCGTGCCCGTGTGAGCATCCTCGTCCCCGCACTGGACCCCACACTCGGGAGTGACCTGAGCACAAGCGACGCGGTCACGTCCTGACATCCTGGCGTGTCCATAGCACAGTCTAGGCCTGGCCGCGCAGCACCCGCAGCTCCGGGCCCGTCTCCTCCGAGCGCCCATGCCCATGAGGTCAATAAACGTCAGTGAGCACTTCTGGAAGGTTGACCCAAAATTAGCAAAGTCCTTACGTAATGACACATTGCTGATGTAGACAGTACTGTACTTCTCAGAGCGTCTCATAGAGACGTGTCACTTTGTGCAGACCATGGAGCAGGAGTGGGTGAAGGGGAAGGTCGAGTCACCTTTGCCCCACTAGACTGTCTCCCGGGCGCCGGCGCCGTCTAGGACTTTGGCATGAGGACCACTCGCTGCCTCACAGCCGAGCAGGGAGGAGCTACCCTGGCTCCCGGCGTTCCACGCTCCGTCTCCCACGACTTGGTATTTTCAAAGCAAAACGCAGTTGAAAGTGAAACTCTCTTTTAAAAGCTGCTCCGCGGTGGGAGTGGGGGGAGGCCTGGCGCCTTGCGGAGGGTGATTTGCGTGTGCTCTGGGTCTTCCAGGGATCTGTAGAGGGATCGACATGGAGAAGCGGCTTTACCACATCCTCACGCCTGTGCCCCCGGAAGAACTAAGAAATGTGAATTGTCTGCTGGTCGGAGCCATTTCCATCCCGCAGTGTGTCCTCAAGAGCCAGGTGAGCGTGGCTCCGGGACAGCCAGGAGGGAGCTGGCTGTGTCCGTGGTAGAGTGAGAACCTGAAGTTGGCCGGGAGCCGTGGGCAGGTTATTGTTGGGGAGACGGAAGCCAGGGAAGAGGCAAGGCCGTGAGCCACCAGCCTGTGGGAGAGCCATTCCCGTCCTGAGGCTGAGGCCCAGCTTCAGGTGCAGCCCTGGGGAGGTCACGGCAAGGTCATGGTGGCCAAGAGCATGTGTGGCCCCCAAGCCAAACTGCAGGGCCTGTGGGTGGCCAGGCTGCTCCTCCCCTTCTTACCTGCTTGTGGGAGACGGAAACACCCACACTTACACTGGCTGTTGGATGTGCTTGGGGAGCTGACTAGACAGGCAGGAGGCGGTCACCTTGACCCCTGCTCCCCCAGTGCTTCAGGGCCTTTGGGGAGAGAGCTCAGGAGGGGGCGGGGCTCAGGAGGGGGCGGGGCTTGGGAGGGGCGGGGCTCACTCAGACTCCATGCTGTCTTCTGGGGGAGGAAGATGGGACGGACTGGGAGTTTGCATGTTTTCTGTTTCCTTTCAGCATGGGTTCGAGGGGACGATTCCTTACGTCACCACAGATTATGACATTAAACTTCCTGGAGCATCAGGGGAAATTGGAGCAAGAGAAGCTGAGGAGACGTATAGAAAGAGACAACATCCAAAAGCTAGGTTCTACCGGAAGGCACACTGACGTTTCTAACGAGCGAGGAAGCCCGACTTTGTCTCCGGCCTGACGGCAGCGGACTGATGGGCTCTGCGCTGCGAAGGCGCCCTGGCGAGCGGCGTTTCCTCCACAGCTCCTGGGAGCCATAGTCCACTTAAGTCCCTTCTTAAGCTCCGTGACCTCGTTTTGCCCTAACCTGCTGCGTGGTTCATCAGACATGATGCTTTATTTTCTAAAGGGAGGAAGCAGCAGGGAAAAGATACGCCATTGAAACAAAGAACAAAGTTCTTCAAGAATCTCCTTGGAATCTTGGTGAAAATAGGGAGACAAGGGCCCCAAAAGATGTACCAAGGAGGAAGGCAGGCTGGCCAGCGGGATCTGAGCGTAACAGGATGTGGGGACGCACCTCGGCCCTTGCCCACCTGTGATGGCCGGCCGGGGACGGGGACCTGCTGGTGGGTCGTTCCCATCCCCTGATCACGTGACTCCCATCCTCTTCCATTCCTGTGGGACAAGTATTAAAGATCGTGTTTCATCTTTAAAGGTAATCAAGGTTTAACAGATGGAGGTCTGAACTCGAGAAACCTTCTTTTTCTCTCTTTAATCCACTGGTTTTATGCTGAAGAAAAGCTTGCTCTCAAATCCAGGTGCCTCTCGGTTTTGCCCTGGTTGGCTTCTCCTCCGAGACCGAGCCTGGGCAGAGCGGTCTGGGAGAGGCCTGGCAGGGCAGCCCTGAGAAGGGCCCATTCCTGCCGTTGGCGGCTGAACCTGAACTTGAACATGAACATGCGGACAGCTCTGGGCTGGTGAGCGCCCCTCCTGAGTGCGGGAGCTGGTGAGGCGCCATTCTCCCAGGTGGAAGTCTGTCCCCTTCTCCCTGGTGCACACGAGTCCTTACCCCCCGAGGTGGGTGGTTTTGGGGGGCAGAGAGGAGCCGTCTGAGGAGAGCGGGACACTGAACTGAGGCAGCATTTCAAACTTACCGTGAACGTCCGCTTCCTGGTGGATCATGTTGAAGGAGGTCCCCAGGATTCACAGGTTTTACCACCATCTCCATTTAAATCGCTGCTTATTGCTGCCTTTACGCTCTCAGAGACCCTCAGCGTGCACATTCTCACAGGAGCCTTGTTCCTCCCGGGTGAACTTTCGGATTCTGGAGACCATTTACGGTCTAACTTCTTCATTGCCTCTTATTTATATTGAAGTTTACCAGGTACACATGTTTCTATTTTGACTTTGCAAGTAATTGTGAGACAATCCACCACCGTCAGCTTCTGGCCTCCTTCCCCAGCCCCGCGTCTTGGTAACAGTCACTGTCGGTTGTAGGTCGTTGGCAGGTCTGTAGGTCGTTAGCAGCAGGTCTCATTGCCTTTTCAGGCCTCCAGGCCTGCCTTCAGCCTCCCCTCTGGCTGGCATTTAAGGACACTCCTCCAGGGCCCTCTGTAAAGGAGGCAGACCGGGCCACTAGAGGGAGCTGTCAGCCGTGGTCAGAGGGCCAGACCCTCTGGGTCCCTGGGTCTGGTCAGGCCGGCTGTAGATGTTCCTTTGCTTACCAGTGGCGGTGGTTTGGGCTTGTTATTTCCAGTCGGTTGTGGTTCAGGGTGTGTAGGAATGAGTCTGCATTGAGTTATTCTTAATCATCGGTGTGTGATTTCCAAAGCAGTACATGCTCATCCTAGGCTTCATTTTATTTTATAAACAGACGGCTCCGTGTTCCCTCCCGACCTGTTAGTCCGGGGGTAGGGGTCCGTGGGTGCCCAGGCCCCCGTCTGGAAATGGGATTAGAGGGGGAGGGACAGCGGGGGTGGGGAGGTCCCAGAGGCTCTGCCTCCTCCACTGGGTCTTTGACAGGTGGCACCCCCTCGGCTGTCTGCCTGCCAGCGTGGGCGAGGCGATGTGGGTACAGGGCCCCTTTCATACCAGTGCTGAGTGTTTGAGGATGGATGGTAGAGGCTTTTTAGATTTGGATGTGGCGGTGCCCTGGGTAAGACAGCAGGCGGTGATGGTAGAGCTCTGAGTTCAAATCCTGGCTGGACCGCTGGCTCCGTGAGGTTGTGTGGGAGACATTCCCTGGAGCCTGTTCCCCCTCTCAGACGGGACGGAAGCTCTTCCCTGGGGTCCCTGCCTGCGCAGCGCTGAGGCCGGGCCCTGAGGCGAGCAGTGACTGCGTGCGGCCGCCTGGAAGGCAGGGACCAGGATCGGATAGTTCGCGGTCACGCTGGGTGGGACGAAGCAGAAACGCAGTGTTGGAATCAGAAACCCCTTACCTGGCCCCCCTCCAGCAGGTTCACCTCAAAACCGTTCTGGCCACGTGTCCCGCTAAAGAGCTCACGCGAAGGACCCCCTTCCTGGGGGTTTTTCCTAAACCTCCGTTGGCGCTTTTGAACTTGGATGAGCAGTTCACGCACTTAGACCATGAAGCTGTCTTGTCTGGCATCTTCTAGATTGTGTTTGGCGTTTACCACCCTGGTGTCCTGCTGGGTGTGTGGTTTCCTATCTAGCTCTTTTCACTTACGTCTCTCTCATATCATTAAACATTTCTGAGGACATGAGTTGGTGTAATTCCTTACATACGTAGACCATTTTGTTCCAGGAAATTACTTCAGTGATAGGAGCAATGATGGCAGAAACACCAGGGAAAATAAGACCCTGGGGGGGGGGGGGGCTGGGTGCCGGGGCGGGGACACGGGGAGCCCAGCAGATGCCGGCGGCTTTCCCCGCAGTACTGAACGCGGTGGCAGTTTAATTTTTCTGTTTGGGTCCAGGTATGTGAGTTGAGAGAGGGTGCTATCTCCTTTCTGGCTGTCTTGGAGAGTGTATTAGAAGGAGAGAGAAAATTCTGCCCTGGCCGGTGTGACTCAGTGGATAGAGCGTCGGCCTGCGGACTCTAGGGTCCCAGGTTCTATTCCGGTCAAGGGCATGTACCTTGGTTGCGGGCACATCCCCAGTGGGGGCATGCAGGAGGCAGCTGATTAATGTTTCTCTCCCATCGATGTTTCTGGCTCTTTCCCTCTCCCTTCCTCTGTGTAAAAAATCAATAAAACATATTTAAAAAAAGAATTCTGCTCCCAGAAAAGCTCAAATTAAGGAAGAGAAGCCCGGGTCGGGCCTGTAACTGCCTCTGGACAGTGCCAGCAGCTCCGCTCCCGGCTCCCGGCTCCCCTCCCAGGGCTGGGCCTGCCCCGGAGAAGCTGGCTGACAGGCCGAGCCTGAACAGTGGCTGAAATAAATACGGGGCCATCTGTGCCGAGAAGGGGAAGGAGCCACGTGATGCCCGGGCCTCTGTGGAACGAACAGCTTTGCTAAGCTAAAGATTTCCAGGGTTTTGCCAGGAAAAGAGTTGGGTAGAGAGGGCTGGGCGGGCACAGCCTGAACGGAGCCGCACTTGGAGTCCAGTCGGGGCAGCAGGTCCCCTGGAAGTGCAGGCGCTGAGTAAGCAAACAGCTGAGCCGGCAGACACTGTTGGGCTGGGAAGCCCAGGGTTGCCATGGTGACTGATGCCTCCGCGGTGCTCAGCAGACTGTGGCCTGGGCTTTCCTAACGCTTTGGAACTGACTTGCTCTCCTGGGTGAACGGCTGCCGGGCAGGGAGAACCCGCCGAACTTGCAGGCCTGCCTCCTCGCCAAGGCGTCCAGCGGGGCTGCTGCTGGGCCCGCGGAAACCGGGGTCAGCCTTGGAGCCTGTTCCAGGGGCGAACGGGTACCTGGGAATGGGAAATCCAAGGGGGGGAAACCACCAGCGGGGAGACGCAGTGCAGACGGCGGCCAGGAAGCCCACATGGTAGAACATACGGCGCCCAGGGGGCCTGCGTCGGAGGGAAGCAACTTGGCCAGGGTGGGGGCTCCGTGGCTTTCTGTGCCGACGGACTCTGCCGGAGGAGCTAGGATTGGGGCTGAGGCCGGGAGAAGCCCTCCGCCCTTGGGTCTGCAGCCGGGCCGACAGGGACACAGACCTGGGGGCCTGGCACGTGGCTCGAGGGCCGGGCGAGGCGCCACCAGAGGTCAAGCATGAATTCGGTCCTCACAAAGTACGGGTCTCCCCCTCGCGGCTGGCTAAGCCTTCGTCTGGGAAGCAGTGAGTATGTTTTCTTCCTCTCTTGTCCAGAAAGAGGGGCCGACGGCTCTGAGCCAGGAGAGGAGCCGGGGGCGGGGGGCGGCTTGGAGGGCCACTGGGTCCCACGCCTGCTAACTCGGTCTGGATGCTTTAAGAAGCTCCCCTCACTGATCTGGGGGTTCGTGAAAGTGGGGAAGGCAGGGTGGCCCAGCCCGTGAGGGTTAGCCCTCAGCCTGACCCCATCGCTAGGGTGGCGCAGATGACGCCGTCTTCTGAGCAGGCCGAGCAGGGAGGGTCTCTGCTGAGGACTGCTCTGCTGGCAGACGAAGGGCACGGGGGGGGGGGGGGGGGGATGGGGGGGCGGTGCCCAGGACCCTTCACACGGCCACGTTCTGTGCATCACAGTCCTGCCCCCTCGTGGGGATGTTTTGAGTAGATTCTCACCTTGGCCTTTGTAGCTATTTGTAAAAGCGCCGTGAGCCCTGGCTGGTGTTGCTGAATGGTTAGACCATCAGCCCACACACCAAAGGGTCATGGGTTTGATGCCCGGTCAAGGGCACGTGCCTGGGTTGTAGGTTTGATCCTCGCCCCCGAAATCGGGGTGCGTGCGCAAGGCAACTGATCAATGTGTCTCTCATATCGATGTTTCTCTTCCCCCCTACCTCCCTGGTACTCTCTAAAAACCAATGGGAAGAATAACCTCGGGTGAGGATTAGCAACAACCAAGAAAAGGGCCATGAGATTCCCCCCAAGCCGTCGGTGTGTTTTGTCCGTACGCCATGACGCATTGGGAGTGTGGAATCGGGACGAGTGTTTATGGGATCAAAGAGCCTTCCAACGCCCCAGAATCGGAGCCCCGGCCCCAGACACCCCATTCCTGACCGCAGGGCAATGACCTGGCCACGTTGGCCACTGACCTCTTCGTGCTCAAATAAGCACCCCCGTTCTCGTCATTATCTACACCCCACCTGTGGCTGGCCCAACACACCTGTGAAGCCGACAGGGAGTCACGGAGAATTCTTCCAGCGCCCACACCGGCCCTCCGTGCAGGGGTATCCCCGCCCAGGAAGGGGTGTGCGCTGCCGACTTCCTTCCCTGGCTCACCCCACAAGCAGCTTGCCTGTGCCACTGGGGTCCCCTGGGGAAGCAGCCAGAGAAAGGGAAGGTGCCGAAGGTGTCAGACATGTGACATTCATCTCTGAGCCCCAGTGACTGGCGTCCGGTTAATTGAAGGCCCAGCACAGCTCACTCACTGAGGGGGGGGGGGGGGGGCGTTGTTCCCAGGGGTGGGTGAGCCGGGTTGCAGGCCTTTTGGAGTGTCCCCCAAGCCATACCTGCCACGTGGGTGGCAGAAAATGGCCACCTACTCTGCTTCGGCTTGATCGTGTCTGTAAGCCATTTATTTATTTGACAAATGTGAGTGTGTCATAGTTATTTAATCACTTAACAAATATTTATTGAGCACTTTTGTTGTTAATCTTCACCCGAGGGTATTTTTCCCATGGTTTTTAGAGAGGAAGGGAGGGAGGCAGGGAAGAAGGGCTGGGGCGGGGGCGGGGGGGGGGGGGTGGCGGGCAGGAGAAACATCGATGTGAGAGAGACACATCTCCTGGCTGCCTTCCGCACGGGCCCTGGCCGGGCTTCAAACCTGCAGCCCAGGTACGTGCCCTTGACCGGGAATCGAACTCTGGCCTCCAGTGTGGGACCGACGTATTGAGCACTTACTGTCAGGCATCGTATAGGGCTGGGAGACGCTGGTGAACAAGGTAAATGCCCGTCTTAGAAGCTTAGTGACTAATGAGAGATAAGGGATAGTAAACAGGAATTGAGAAGTCGTTTGCGTGTAAAACACAGTGATTGTGGGGTGATGAGTTCACAGCTGAATGATAACCCTCTTAGGACACCGAGATCGTAGGCGTTTTCTGAGCAGTAACATCACCTACAGGGCAAACTGAAGTCAGGGGGGGGGTGCGGGGGGGAGGGGGTCAAAGGCACTTCAGGGAGAGAGAATGACAGGCAGGGGGTTTCTGCAGTGGGACGGGGCTGACATTCCGAGGACGGATGGGGGGCTGTGGGAAGGGGGCAGAGATGGGTGGTGGAGAGGTTGGGGGAGCACCTGACTCCAGACCACGCTGGCGGCAGTGAGAACTGAAGAGTTTTCGCAGGGGGTCTGCTTGCCTTTTAGGAAACCCCTGTTCGGTAGCAGTTTGGCCAGTGGACTCGGGAAGTGTGGGGAGGAGAGTCTGGCAAGTAAAGAGCTGAAGAGTCAGGAGCCATCGCAGGAATGCAGGTGCCAGGTGGTCGTGTGCGCCCTTGGTTAGCATAGAGACCTGTGGTCGCCGCCCTTCCGGACCTCAGGACCACCAGTGGCGACCACTGATCTCCAGGGGTCCTCAAACTTTTTAAACAGGGGGCCAGTTCCCTGTCCCTCAGACCATTGGAGGGCCGGACTATAGTTTAAAAAAAAAAACTATGAACAAATTCCTATGCGCACTGCGGGCCCGGGACGAGTCGGCTGCTAAGCAGGACAGGCAGCAGCACCCGGCGGGCCGGATACATGTCCTCGGCGGGCCGCATGTGGCCCGCGGGCCGTAGTTTGAGGACGCCTGAGACAAATCTCACACACACACACAGACACACACACACACACACACACACACACACACACACACACGTGCGCGCTCGCTTCGGCTTCTCCGACCGGTGTGTTTTCATTATAAGGGGTTCAAACAGTACCTAGAGAATGAAGCCCCGGGTCCTCCGATTTCCTGTTCATTCCAGTTGTATTCCAGATGTTTCCCCATGAATATCACACACATGTTACATGTGTGTGTGCGTGTAAAATTTTTGAACTAGTAGAAAGTATGCAGTTTTACAGTTGCTTTTTTCCATTAATACTCTATTTTAGACATTTTAAAAACGCCAGTACACGAAAACCTACCTCGTTTTGTTAATGGCTTTGTGAGATGCGGATATGCCTGACTTTTCCCACCGGCCCTGTGTGAGTGGACACTGTGAACGGCCGCGGGGAGCACCCTCACCCCTCCCTTCACGCCCCTGTGAGGCAGCACCCAGAGAACCAGTTCCCGGAAGGGGAGCTGCGGGGTGGGGAGGTGCGACATTGTAACCGATAGCCCCAGGCCATCACCCAGAAGCCTCTATTTCCCCATCAGCCCATATTCTGGCCCTTCGTGTGCTCTGTCTGGTCATCACCTCCCATGGGCCTGTCCCCGACAGAAGAGGGTGGGTGGCTGGGCAGGTGTCCCCTGACATGGACCCCAGGCATTCCTCTTCTCTGTCCACTCCCATTCCTGAAACGCTGTGGCTCTCGGCCGAGGTGCAAGGGCAGCTGCAGGCTCTGACATCAGGCCTCTAGGACTTTGGAGGCGGAGGGCGTGCGGGGCGGAGGGCGTGCGGGGCGATGCCGGGCATAGGTCACAGCGGCACCCGGCCCGCGCTGCATCCCAGCTCTGCTGCTCCCTGGCTGTGGGGCCTTAGACAATCACTAGCTCCCTGGGCTCCCATTTCATTATCTCGGAAGGAGATAATAGCAGTGTCTGCCGCTCAGTCATCGTGGAGATCAGGTGAGGGGTAGCTGAGTTTGTGTGATAATTCCAGGCTCTCCTTCGCGGGGGGTGTTTCTGTCGGCTTTCAGCCATGGGGTGTTATCTACTTGTGTGCCTAGTCATCTTTGACTGTGTGCTGGACATTGCATTTTTTTAAAAATATATTTTATAGATATTTTACAGAGAGGAAGGGAGAGGGATAGAGAGTTAGAAACATCGATGAGAGAGAAACATCGATCAGCTGCCTCCTGCACACCCCCTACTGGGGATGTGCCCGCAACCAAGGTACATGCCCTTGACCGGAATCGAACCCGGGACCTTTCAGTCCGCAGGCCGACGCTCTATCCACTGAGCCAAACCGGTTTTGGCAGGACATTGTATTTTTAAAGTTATTTGAGGCCTGGGATGCTGGAGGGTTTGCATGTGCTTGCGCCGTATGCCTGGAGACACTCCCCGTCCGTGAAGACCTTGATCCAACGCAAGCCCGAGGCTCGGGGATTTTCAGCTCCTTTCCCTAGACCCGTAAGGCCAGTCAACCCAAAGCTCGGTCTTCCCGCTCTCCCTTCAGGACAGAGAGACCCCGTGAAGGCAAGACCGTCAGCAGAACCGCCTGGGCCTCCTCTTCTGCCTTCTGACCGCTTTGACGTTTGTAAGATTTTGAAGAATGTTTTTTCATTCAGCGCTTTTTCCCCAGGTTGGAAGGTGGGCTCGTTTGCCCAGCCCACCCTGCAGGGAGCCGTCTCCGCTGAAGCCGCATTGTCTCCTGTGGCTGGAGACTCAATGAGGTGGGACAGAGGCTTCCTGTGGCATCTAAGCCACAAGGGTCAGGACGTCCCCAGGACGCCCTTCGCGTCCCCCCTGTTCCAAAGCCACTTCTGTGATCGCAGCCTTTCAACAACGGAGTCCGATCACATCCCTTCTCTGCAGAAGCCTCCAGTGGCTCCCGTCTCACTCAGAATGAAAGCCCAGTCCTCATAGGCCCTTCCAGGCCCTGATGCGCTGTCACCTGCCTGACTTCCTCTCCCCCGCCCGCCCCCCTCCATTGACCCTGCTCCAGCCACACTGGCCTCCTGGAGGCCCCCTCAATAGGGTAACCAACCCCTCCTGGTTTTAAAACTTTAATTCCAGCCCTGGGCAGTGTGGCTCAGTGATTAGCCCATCGGCCTGTGCACTGAAGGGTCGCGGTTTCATTCCCAACCAAGAGCACATACCTGGGTTGCAGGTTCAGTCCCTGGCCCTGGTTGGGGCACAGTGGGGAGGCAATCAATCAATATGTCTCTCACATCGATGTTTCTCTCTTCCCCTCTCTCCCACCCTCCCTTTTAGTCTGGAAAATTAGTGGGAAAAATACTCTTGGTGAGGGTTAACAAACAAGCAAATAAGAACAGAACTTGCCGAAACCGGTGTGGCTCAGTGGATAGAGCGTCGGCCTGTGGACTGAAAGGTCCCGGGTTCGATTCCGGTCAAGGGCATGTACCTTGGTTGCGGGCACATCCCCAGTGGGAGGTGTGCAGGAGGCAGCTGATCGATGTTTCTCTCTCATCGATGTTTCTAGCTCTCTATCCCTCTCCCTTCCTCTCTGTGAAATATCAATAAAATACATTTTAAAAAAAAAAGAAAAAAGAAAAAAAACGATTAAAAAATAAATAAATAAAAATAATAATAATAAAAAGAACAGAACTGACATCCCAGTGTGCGGGGAAGCCTCCCCGTCCGGGGCAAAATGGAACAGCCGGTCCCTTTAACATGAACACAGACTGGGCCTCAAGGCCCCAGGGCCCCAGGGCCTTTGCACTTGCTGCCTGAGATGCTGTTCTTCCCAGACAACGGCCCCACCTCTGCTCGTCATCTTCCTCTCGGACCGTCCAAAGCCATGTGCACGTGCAGATGCAGACACACACACTCAGTCGCTCTCTGCCCTTCACCCGCTTGATTTCTCTTAAGATGCAGATGAATAGGGCCCAGTCAGTACCTGTCTGGGACCTCGAGGACCCGCCTTCACTACAGCACCCAGACAGGCTGAGACCCAGCAGCTGCCCTGCCCAGAAGCCGCCTCCCTCGGCTGGGCCGCATCCTGGGCTGGGGGGCGGGGGTCCTCTCTGGGCGGCCTGGGCCTCTGCGGGGGGTGTCGGGGGGGGGGCGGTGACGATAGTCCCTGAGCATCGGGACTGGTGCTCCCGCGATGAGCTGGCCATTTTGGAGTTCAGCTGTCCTGCGTGTCTGGCCTGTCTCCCCTGTGGTCAGGGGCCTGGCCCAGAAGCCTTTGTTCCTCGGACAGACTTGGCCCTGGAGAAGGCCCAGCCTCTCCGTCTGTCTGGCCAGGTTTAAAAGGCGGCGGCGGCCGGCGGCTGGCAGGGAGGCTGGACCGTGGCCATCGTGCCGCAGCCACAGTCAGCGCTGGGGAAGCAGGCCTCCTCTCCCCTTCTCCCCTTCTCCCCTTCTCCCCCACCCAGGCTGGGAGCGCCGGCAGCCGGCTGGCGGAGCGCCGGGTCAAGCCCGGGTCTCGGCTCCTCCTGGGGGTGGAGGGGTAGATCTGACCCCAAGCTTGGCGTCCAGGCCTGTGGGCTGCCCTCTGAGCGGGTCCTTCTTGGAGGCAGGGAGCCCTGCCACCTTGGCCTTTGAGGTTGTGGTGAGCCCGGCTGGACCACGCCTTCAGGTATTGGGAAGTCAGCCCTGGCGAGAAACAGATGATGGAGAATTGATCCAAGTTCAAGTCCACAAGCATTTCTCTGGCTCCTGCCTGGGCCAGCTGGGCCAGCTGGGCCTGGGCCTGCATTCGGGGGAGAACGAAGCCAGCAGCTGCCTTCAGGGGGCTCCCAGTCCAGGCGGAGCCGAGACCCCACTGTTCCAGGGTGTCACCTGCAGCAGAACGAGGGCCCAAGGGTGGGTTCTACACCACTGACCCGCCGGGAGCCGTGGCTGGGGCTGGGCCCCGAGGGTGTGAGCGGCCATGCCAGGGCGGGTAGCAGGGGTTCCGCCCGAGCAGTGACTTGCAGGTTTTCATGTTTGCTGTGATTGGGGGACACTGACCTCCGTGCCCGCGCCGGGGCAAACCTGAAGGTGAGGCGGCTGCTGCAGTCAACTCAGCGGACCCACAGCCACCCCGTGAGGTCGCGGCTGCGCAGGTGAGGGCGCGGAGGCCCAGAGCGGCTCAGCAGCCTGCCCAAGGTGGCACAGCTGGCAGGGGCTGAGCTGGGATCTGAACCCAGGTGCCAAGCTGCATTTCGGAGGCTGACGTGGCAGGGGCGAGAGTGAGGCAAGGCGGGCCCCCAGATAGGATGGTGTGGCCTGAGCCGGGGCCAGGGCCGGGGCATTCTAGAGGCAGAGCCGAGAATGGCGTGGGCAGCTGCTCGGCGGCCAGCCCGGCCCGGGCTGCACCTGTCCCGGGCTGTGGTGGGTGAATGGCAGGTGACAGTGGTCAGGCCCGATGCTGAACAGTGACTGGACCTCCCACCCCATCGTTGCCTGGGTCTGCGGGGCCTGTTGTCTGGCTGTCCCCCACATTCAGGGAGCCTGGGTCTGCGGGGCCTGTTGTCTGGCTGTCCCCCACATTCAGGGAGCCCAGGGAGGCACCCACTTTCCTGAGACCTGTGGCCAGTGGGCTTGAGGGTCAGGGAGACTGTCCCAGCTGGAAGGGCTCCCAGAGTGACCCCGGGGGAGGGAGGCGCTCCAGACTCAAGGTCAGGGTGCTGCCAGCTGTGGGCAGAAGGGCCTCTGACTGGACCCCGGCACCCATGGAACTGAAATGTGTTGACCGTGGAGGGAGCAGCAGGTGGCACGGAGCATGGTGGGGAGACTGCGGCCCCACCCGCCTCCTGCCGGACCCCCAGCTTCCTGCGCTGTAAGATGGGGGTGATCCCACCCTGGCCCATCTGGCTCAGTCGGTTGGAGCGTTGTCCCTGTGCACTAGAGGGTTGCACGTTCGACTGGGAGTCAGAGTGCGTGCAGGGGGCGGGGCAACCATTTGGTATCTCTCTAGTCAATGTTTCTCTCTCTCTCCCTCTCTGTCTCCCTTCCTCCCTCTCTAGAATAAAATAAAATAAAATAACACGGTGACAAGGATCGTTGGCACACAGGGCCTGGCACACAGGGAGGCTGGCAATGTCAGTGTCCCTACTGTGTGCCCACCAGGAGCCACAGCCAGAGACAGAGCACTCAGACAGGGTCCCTGGCCCAGCCGGAACGTCTGTGTCTGAGGGGATGAGAGCAGTGCGGGCTTCCCTGCCCTGGCCACGGGGCTCACGCCACGGTGCTGGGTTACACAGTCACACCTTGAGGGTTGGGGTGGCCAGCTTCGGGGGGTGGGGGCCTCAGACCAGAAGCCTGCAGGAGCCACTCGGGGGACAGAGCAGCAACCACAGGCCTGAGCCCTGCTGTGCCTGGACGTGGTCCCAGCTCCAGGGAGAATGGAATCCTATCTGATAAAGAGGGAATATGCTAATGGACCTCACGCCCTCACAAAGATGGCAGCAGCCACAGCCAATAAGGAGGGAATATGCTAATGGACTGCCACGCCCTCAAAGATGGTGGTGCCCACAGCCACAAGATGGCAGCCAGCCCCCCAGCCGCCCAGGGCCGCCCGAGGAGCAGGTAACCAGGGCCGGCTGAGGCTTGTGCTGCCGGCAGTGGCAGCAGCAGAGGTGGATGGGGGCGTCATCTTCCCCTGATCTCCGGGTCGCCTCCTGCCCCTGAGGGCTCCCTGACCGTGAGAGGGGGCAGGCCGGGCTGAGGGACCCCCCTCCAGTGCATGAATGTTCATGCACCGGGCCTCTAATTGAAAATAAGGCCATGTGGGCAGCATGGGACCGTGGGGTCGCCTCAGCCCCCCTGCCTGGGAGTGCAGCCGGTCTGGTGGGTGGAGGGCCACGGCAGCCTGGGCTGGGGGCGGGGGGTTGTGGGGAGATGGCTCGGGCTGGCTGATGCTCAGGGGTCGGGCTGGCCTGAGGCCAGGTAGCTGTGCCCAGATCTCTACCCGCACCTTCCACATAGATGGGCCCACAGGTGGCCGAGGTTTCGGGCCCATGTTTCCAGTCTCTGGAACGGTTTGCTCTGCAAGGAAGGGTCTGTGCCACCCACACCAGGCCCACTGTTTACCCTCCTGCCGGTGCCAGCCTGGGCACACACACTGCCTGCTGGCCGGGCTCTGGCCTCCACCCCCCAGGGCCACCACCAGGCTGTGGTCCTGGAGGGTCCTTTGCCAGCACCCCTGGCAGGTGGGGACAGAGTCTCCTCATTCCCCGGAGCTGGGTGGAGGGTGGGAGGCGGTCAGGGACCCGTCCTCTCGGGCTTGGCCGGCGGAGGCAGAGGCTGGCGGCAGGGGGCTGGGTTACATAATGGGCCTCGGGTGGGAGGGCTGGCGTCGGCGGCTGCAGCCCCACCTGGGAACACTTAACGCAGCCCAGCCGCGAGGCTGCTTCTCACGCGAGCTGGCGGCTGGCACTGGGCACTGCCTGTCAGCACCAGTCTGTTCCCAGCCCCCCCCACACACACACACACAGCTGGCACTCTGGCCGCCCTGGGGGTCCACACAGGCCTCCCCAAATGCCAGGAGGAGGAAAGGATGTGAGCGCCAGCTCCTGGGGGGCTCAGGGGACCACAGAAGGTCATGGTGGACGTGGACCTTGCCTGGGAGAGGGAGTGAGAGGGGCAGGCCCCCTTTCAGACTGCAAGGACCGCCCCCCAAGTCTGCGTCCCCTGCTCTCTGCCAGACCCCGGCGTAGCCCCGTGAGCAGGATCTCGGGGAGCCGCCCAGAGGGGGCTCCTCCGAAACCCCGCGCAGATGTGGAATCAGAGCCTCAGGCTGCCAGCCAGGGAGGCCCAGGGAGGACCCTCAGCTGGTCCCCACCCCTTTGGGAGCCGCCCTCAGGGAAGGGGTCTCCAGGGCGGGTTGGGGGAGGCGTCTGGGCTCAGCTGAGAGACACCAGCGGGGGGAGGGGAGTTTTTTGGGGGCGCTGAGGGTGGTTCAGGCCACCTGTTCCCCTTCCAGCCCCTCACTCAGCTGCCTGGGGTCCCCTCCAGCCTCGGGGCGCTTCGCCCTCAAGGAAATAGCTGACTTGCCAAGAGGCTCGCCCCTCCTCTCGCCCAAGGCGCTTGCCAGGCCCTGGATTAAGCAGCCCCGACGCTCCAGGTCGCGTCCCTCTGTCTGTCCTGGTCCGAGCCAGTGGCCTCCTGGCTCCGCTGAGAGGAGGCAGGAGGAGGGGGCAGGAGAGCGGGCCTGGGCCGGGAGGCTGGGCTCCCAGCTTGGACCACCCTGACTAACTCGGGCCTCGGGCCGCTCACCTGCAGGGACTGTGTCTTCGAGGCCAGGCCGTGTGGCTTATGCCTTGCGCCCTGTTAACTCTGGGTGGCCCTGGGCAAGTGACCCCCGCCCTCTGTCCCACCTCAGCTTCTGCACCCTGGTCCTGGGGTGACAGTCCCGCCTGCCTCATGGGCTGACGTGAGGATTAAAGGAGAGAACCTATGAACCGCGCTCAGCACGGCCTCTGGCCCGAGTCAGCGTAGCTGTCATCGCTCTGCCCCGGTCGGGGGGGGGGGGGGGGCGGGGAGACACAGCAGCGCGCAGGTCAGCCATGCCCACCCGCTGTCTCAGCCGCGGGGAAGGGACCCCATGTCTGAGCCGCATCGCCAGCGCCAGCGCTCTAGTTTCCCGGCTCCCCCAGCCCAGTGCAGGCTTGCAGGCCTCCCTCGTGCACCCCGGGAGGAAGGAGGGAGGCGGGGCTGGGGACCTCCAGCCTGGACAGAGGAGAGTGGGCGACTCTGTGGGCGCCGAGGGGACATCCGGGCGGAGGACTGGCAGTAGCCGAGGCGGGGAGGTGGGAAGCAGGAGGAGCATTTGGGGACAGAGAACCTGGGGATGGGGCGCATGCATCCTGCGAGCGGGGAGGGAGGGGCACCGCTGGCCTCGGTAGTTGGGTGTGTGCAGGGGCAGGGGCTCCTGTGTTCACCCCAGAGCTGAGGGTAGGGAGGAATCATTGCTGCTACCCCCCCACCCTCTCCCCCACCCCCCCCACACCTGAGGCTGCCTTGGGGCTGGCTGTTCTGAAGCCATAACCCAGAGCGGCCCCACCAGGTCCGGCACAGGGGCTTTGGGGCTGGGTCACTGCTCCGGGACCACCCCCAACTCTGCAGCACTGGCCTCAGGTGGGTGGGCACTGAGACGGGGCCGTGGCTGCCGGGGACACATTGTCTCACTCCCCAAGCTCGGCCTGACACCCCCACACTGGCCAACTGCCCATGAACACGAGGGGGGCACCCCCAGCCTCTTGTGGGCTCAAGCCCAGGCCACGTGGGTGCCAGAGATCGAGGACCAAGGAGCCCGCGTTTGTCCATCCCTGGCTCCGAGCCCGGGGGGAGGGTAGGCGGGCATATGGTTTGAATTACTCCGCTGCCTCTTGGCACCTTAGCCCTCAGCTAGGGGTGAGCAGGCTGCCGAGACAGCCACCCAACCCCCTCCCACCCCCGCGGCCCTGGGCGACCCCCCTGGAGGGCAGAGCCCTCTGCTGCCAGCTCTCCCCGCCTGGACCTCGTGCCTCCCTGTCGCCAGGCGTCTGGAAGGTGGGGTGCTCTCCTCTGCCCCAGCTCAGCCCCCAACGCCAGGCTAGCTCCTCGGGGCCCTGGCAGGCGGGGGGGCACAGAGGGTCAGACAGAGGCGGCTCAGCAACATGGCATTTCCGGGTCTTCATGAGGCCAGGCCGCTGCCCTCTGACCCCTCAGCCTCCTCCCCTAGGTGGCTGCCCAGGCCCCCGACTTGTCTTTGAAGCCAGACGCTCCTGGGTTCAGATCCAAGTTCCGCAGCTCATTCGCTGAGCCCGTTTCCTCATCTGCACCGCGGGACAGTCCTCCCTCTGTGGGGGGCCGGGGAGTGGCAGGCCCGGCCTTCCTGAGTACCAGGGCAGAGGTCTCGCCCAGGGCAGCCATCAGTCTTCATGTTTATTTCTAACTACATACAAGTGTGCAGTTTTCACAGGGCTTTGGAATAACTTGACTGGTAACTTCCATGCTTTGCATAGCTGGACTTTTTTTTTTTTTAATATATTTTATTGATTTTTTACAGAGAGGAAGGGAGAGGGATAGAGAGTCAGAAACATCGATGAGAGAGAAACATCCATCAGCTGCCTCCTGCACACCCCCTACTGGGGATGTGCCCGCAACCCAGGTACATGCCCTTGACCGGAATCGAACCTGGGACCTTTCTGTTCACAGGCCGATGCTCTATCCACTGAGCCAAACCAGTTAGGGCCATTGCTGGACTTTTTATTCTTCTTAGGGTTCTTTTTTGGGTGGCTTATACCCCCCCATCTGCCAGCCCTTCCGACCTTCCTGCCCCCACCCCACCCTCCATTCCCACCCTCCGCCCACAGTGCAGGGGGCACCGAAGCTCCGTCCTGACGGGGCCAGAGGCTGTTTGCACGAGTTCCTGCCCCGGGCTCCCTGCATGGCGCTGCCGTTGGTGTGGGTGACACCGTCCGAGGAGGGAGACGGGTGGGGGGGCAGCCTGGGGAGGGGAGAGGCCCTCAACCAGAGCCCAGAGGGCAGATTCGGGGCTCACGGGCAGCCTGAGGGCCAGGCCTCTGAGCCCGGAGGCCTCCTCCAGAGCTTTGCTCAGCAAAGCTGGGACACCTGCCTCGAGCTTCCCGGGGACGGTGCCTGAGGGGGCAGCTGAGGACAGCTCCGGGGTCACTCCCCGGCCCCCTCCTGGTGCTTCCTCTCCGCATTGAGGAACCCCGCAGGGGCCAGCCAGGGCTGGGGCTGGGGTCAGAGGTCAGGGCCAGCGGGCTGGGATTGCTCCTGGGGCAGCACATTTTTCTCCTCTGAAAACTCATCCTAGCGAAGAGACCGCGGAACAATCGCACTCTTTTCAGGGCCTCTGCGTCCCCATCGCCGGCCCGTCCCCTCCGTGGGGGCTCTGAGGGGGCCGGGAAGTGGAAATTTGTAAAATGCTGTAGGAGGGGAAGAAAGGCGCTTTGTGTGGGGCCGGGCCCGGCCATTGGTCACTCCGGGCCCCCAGCCGCTCCCAGCAGGCTCCCTCCCCGGGGAGGCCGAGCTCCCGGCCCCAGGCCAGCCCCCGGGGGCCTGCAGCCCCTCTGCAGCCCTTGTGCCCATGGCGTCCAGGCCTCGGGGACCCAGGTCCCCGGGGCCGCCCCGCCTCTGAGGGCACGGGCCTGGTGGGGAGGCCTCCCTGGGCCTCGGCATGTTTCTCTACTGGAAGAAGCGGGGTGCCTATGAGCTGGAGGCGCTGCCCAGCGCCCTGGCCGGGCTGGAGCTGGGGGCCGTGGAGCGTTTCTCGTGGAGCTCCACCCTGGACATCATCGAGGACCTCGGGGGTAGGTGGGGGCCCCTTCCCAGGGGGGCTGTCAGGGGGCTCCCACCTGGTCTACCTGGCCGCCTCCCTTGGGTCGGAGCCTGTGGCCCGGCACCGTGCACATGCCGCTGCCGGTCACTCGCTCAGCCCCTCCTGAGAGCCACGGCTGGCGGAGGAAGGGGGCCAGCATGAGGACCCTGAGGGCCTCGGCAGCCGGTGGGCCGGGCAGTGTGGGCCCCGACGGCTGGGCTTGAGCAGGGCAGCCAGGGCGCCGGCCTTCAGGCTGGGCCTCCGCCTCTGCCTCTGCCTCTGCCTCTGCCTCCGTCTCCAGGTGACGAGGTCTTCTGGGCCGTTTATGTCCGAGGCCCAGACATGGGTCATTTCCCCATCAGGCCCTTGCAGACAGCGAGGTGAAGGCCCTGGAAGGGCAGGACAGGTCGTGGGGACACTGAGGCACACAGACCGCATGTGGGTGCCGACCTGGCCTCCTCCCAGCTGGGAGGTGTTGGGAAAGCCGCGTAAACGATGCCAGCGGCGTCCTGGGTGGGGAGAGGACTCGCTGGGGTGACACAGAGCAGGCACAGTCCCTGCGGGATGTTATTGTTGCCAGCTCTCCAGCGGCCCAGCAGAGCACGTGGCTTCCGGCTGGTGACCCCGCAGCGGCTGGCTGGGGTGGTCTGGGCCTCGGGTCTCTCCTCCTGGGGGGGGAGGGAGGGGGCCCAGGCGGGAGGAGCGGGAGCCTCTCCCGGTGCAGCGTCCCCTGGCTGGGTGGGCCCTCCGGACCCTCCCTGCGGACAAGGGGCAGAGTGATGAGTAGGCCCGGGGTCCCCCACGGAAGGGGACCGCGTGGGGCACGGAGGGAGACTGAGGTGTCCTCTGTGTGACGAGCCCCCTCTGCTTCCTGTCTCGCGGCTGCAGGGGGCGGCGGGCATAGCGCTCACCGGGCCCAGGGGCACCGGGCACCTTCCCAGGCGGGTGCAGGGGCTGAGGAGGCAGGACTGTGAGGAGGCGCCGCGGTGCTGGGCAGGGCATGGAGGAGGGGCGGGCGGGGTGGCCGGCCGGGCTGCGGAAAGCTCGCTCAGGAGCAGAGGTGGGGGCGGGCAGTGTGCCTGGGGGCCGCTACGGCATCCCTCCCGGGGCCAGAGAAAGGTGCACACAGTTCCTGCCCCAGGCCTGCAGCCCGCCTGCCGTTGTCCTGCTTGTCCTGCTTCCCCTGGCAGGTCCGTCTGCCCGAGGCAGGTGAGATGGCCAAGGTCCTCACAGGCCAGGGATTGGCCTGAGTCCTTTAGCCGGTCCCTCAGATTGTGCCCTGGTCTCCTGGGTCTCCCTCCATCCCTCATCCAGAGAAGCCGGGCTCTGCTCCGGCTGGGCCTCTGCCCGGATGGCCCACCGCTCAGGCGGCTCCTGTGTTCCCAGGCAGGACGGTCCCTGCGCCCTCGGAGCCGCCGCAGCGAGCATTTATTTATTTATTTTTTTAAAATATATTTTATTAATTTTTTACAGAGAGGAAGAGAGAGGAGAGGGATAGAGAGCTAGAAACATCGATGAGAGAGAAACATCGATCAGCCGCCTCCTGCACACCTCCTACTGGGGATGTGCCCGCAACCAAGGTACATGCCCTTGACCGGAATCGAACCTGGGACCTTTCAGTCCGCAGGCTGACGCTCTATCCACTGTGCAGCGAGCCTTTAGAGGGGGCTTGTCCTGTGCAAGACTTCTGAAGGCCTTGGCTCCCGGCCTCTTCATGCCCACCTGAGGGTGGGGATAATCCGTGTTTTGTTTTTTTCACACAGTCCCCCACAACCACAAATTATGCAGTCACATTTCCCACATTTGGGGAACATGGGGACAATTGTTCGTGTCCCCTCAGCAGGGTGGTGAGTGAGGCCCTCAGCCTCAGAGCCACCTGCTCACCGTGTGTCCCGTGCCCACTCCATCCGCTGGGAGGGAGGCCCCAGCACACGCTGGGTGGTGGGTACGCGGCGCATGAGCAGCCCGGGTGAGCTGAGGCAGGCTGGGGGTGAGCCAGGCACACAGCTGTCTGTGTGGGCTCTGTCCTCTGCAGCCAGCCGGTCCCTGGCCTGGGCCCATCAAGGGTGGGTGGTGAGCCCTGGTGCCAGCGAGTCCCATGATGGGGGTGGGGCTCATGCCCAGAGAGTGACTGTCCTGACTCGGAACCTCACACCCGGGTTCTGCAGCCCAGTTCCTGTTCCCCTTGGCCACTCTCGGTTCCTCTGAGTGGCCTGGGGAGGGAGCCCGTGGTGGACAAAGGGCAGGTGCCCGTGGCAGCCTCAGCCAGAGGAAGTGGCCGCTGGCTCCAGGCCTGGGGGCAGGAACGGGTGGACAGTATCTCTGGCCCCAGGAAGGAATTCTGAATGTGTCCACCCACCTCTCCTCACTGAGCCGAGGGCTGTGGGCGGCAGGGCAATAATTGGAGTCTCCAGGCCTCAGGGGGACGATGCCAGCGATGGCTCTGGTCTCCACGCAGGGAAGCGTCAGAGGCCATGGCCCGTGCCCCCTTCTGCCCACCGGATAGTCCTGCCCCAAGAGGCCCCGGGGGCTTGGAAGGGGACCACATTTCTTTCCTAGGCCCCCTATGTCGCTTGGCCCAGTGTCAGAGTGGGGAGGGGCGGATGGTTCCGGGGCCAGTGACAGTTGTCCAGAACAGGCCCTTCTGGCTTTTGGCCAGATGTGGCCAAATCTTGCCCTGGTGAGGGGTCCTGTCCCAGCACAGCCTGCAGCAGCTGCGCAGCGGGCAGAGGCTCCGGGGGGCTGGGCTGGCGTGGGAGGGGGCCCTCAAGGCCACAGCTGCTTCCTGGGAGCGGCACCCTTTGCGGGGCCAGGCCTGGGGCTGGGAGGTGGTGGGCAGGGAGCTTCTGCTTTCTTCGATTTGTTGTTCCACTTATTTATACTTTCATAGGCTGATTCTTTTTATTTTTAACTAGAGGCCCGGTGCATGAAAATTCGTGCACTGGAGGGGGGGTCCCTCAGCCCATCCTGCCCCCTCTCACAGTCTGGGAGCCCGCAGGGGCAGGAGGTGACCCGGCGATCAGGGGAAGGCGATGCCCCCATCACACCTCTGCTGCTGCCACTGCCGGCAGCACAAGCCTCAGCCAGCCCTTAGTTATACCTGAGCCTCAGGTGGCCCTGGGTGGCTGGGGGGCTGAGGAGACTGGGGGACTCCGGAGGCAGGCGCATGGAGTGGCCAGACCCACCTGGGGGTGGGCTCAGCCTTGTCACCCACCTGCCGCCTCGGCGGGACTGAGGGGACTGGGCGCCACCATCTTGTGGCTGTGGGTGCCACCATATTTGAGGGCATGGCAGTCAATTAGCATATTCCTTCCGTATTGGCTGTGGGCGTCGCCATCTTTGTGAGGGCGTGACGGTCAATTAGCATATTCCCTCTTTATTAGATAGGCTTTGTAAAAACTGATTTGAGAGAGGAAGGGAAAGAGGACAGAGAGAAACACTGATTTGTTGTTCCACCTATTTTATTAATTCATTGGTTGATTCTTTTTTTTTTTAATATATTTTATTGATTTTTTACAGAGAGGAAGGAAGAGTGATAGATAGTCAGAAACATCGATGAGAGAGAAACATCGATCAGCTGCCTCCTGCACACCTCCTACTGGGGATGTGCCCGCAACCAAGTTACATGCCCTTGACCGGAATCGAACCTGGGACCTTGCAGTCCGCAGGCTGACGCTCTTCCACTGAGCCAAACCGGTTTTGGCTGGTTGATTCTTTTTTAAAAAATATTTTTTTATTGATTTCAGAGAGGAAGAGAGAGGGAGAAAGAGCTAGAGCATCAATGATGAGAGAACCAATGATGAGAGAGAACCTCTCGCAGGCCCCGTCTCGAATCCACAACCCGAGCATGTGCCCTGACCAGGAATCAAACCGTGACCTCCTGGTTCATAGGTCAATGCTCAACCACTGAGCCATGCCGGCTGGACTGATTCTTCTTTTTTTTTTTTTTTTTAATATATTTTATTGATATTTTACAGAGAGGAAGGGAGAGGGATAGAGAGCTAGAAACATCGATGAGAGAGAAACATTAACCAGCTGCCTCCTGCACACCTCCCAGTGGGGATGTGCCCGCAACCAAGGTACATGCCCTTGACCGGAATCGAACCTGGGACCCCTCAGTCCGCAGGCCGACGCTCTATCCACTGAGCCAAACCGGTTTTGGCAGATTCTTCTTTTTTAAAAAAAATATATTTCTTTATTGATTTCAGAGAGGAAAGGATAGGGATAGAGAGATGGAAACATCAATGATGAGAGAGAATCATTGATCTGCTGCCTCCTGCACGCCCCATACTGGGGATCGAGCCCACAACCTGGGCATGGGCCCTTGGCCGGAATCGAACCTGGGACCCCTGAGTCCGCAGGCCGACGCTCTATCCACTGAGCCACGCCGGCCAGGCTGATTCTTCTTTTTTAAATTGGTTTTAGGGAGACAGAAACACCCTTTGGTTGCCTCCCATCCTTGCCCTGACTGGGGATCAAACCCACAACCTAGGTATGTGCCCTGCCCGGGAATGGAACCGCAGCATTTTGGTGTGCGGGACGATGTGCCAATCAGCTGAGCCCCCAGCCAGGGCTACATTCTTTCCTTTCCTTTTTTTTTTTTTTTTTTTTTTTTTTTCCTTTTTGCACTCAGTCTTGAAAATCCAGTGTGCATACAGAGCACAGTGTGCAGCCGCCTCACTGCCCATGCTCAGCAGCTACAGCCAGTGGCTGCGATCTGGGGTTAGACCTGCTGCAGAGGGTCAGGCGGTGGGTGAGACCAAGCATGGAAGCCGGAGGGCCCTGCAGGTGTGAGCTTTGGCAGAGCTATGGTCGTGGCGGTGTTCCTGGCGCAACCTGGTGGGGAAGATAGATCAAAAGCCATAGGGTAGCCCGGCCAGCTTGGCTCAGTGGATAGAGCGTCGGCCTGCGGACACAAGGGTCCTGGGTTCGATTCCGGTCAAGGGCATGTATGTACCTTGGTTGCGGGCATGTCCCCAGTGAGGGGTGTGCAGGAGGCAGCTGATCGATGTTTCTCTCTCATCGATGTTTCTAACTCTCTCTTCCTCTCACTTCCTCTCTGTAAAAAATCAATAAAATATATTTAAAAAAAAAAAAGTCATAGGGTAGCCCGGCCAGCTTGGCCCAGTGGATAGAGCGTTGGCCTGAGGGCTGAAGGGGTTTGAGTTCAATTCCAGTCAAGGGCACATACCTTGGTTGCAGGTTCGATCCCTGGCCCAGGTCGGGGCAAGTGTGGGAGGCAACAATCAATGTCTTTCTCCTATTGATGTTTCTCTCTGTCTCTCCCTCTTCCTTTCACTCTCTCTAAAGAAAAAATAAATGGAAAAATATCCTCGGGCCGAAACCAGTTTGGCTCAGTGGATAGAGCGTCGGCCTGCGGACTGAAGGGTCCCGGGTTCGATTCTGGTCAAGGGCATGTACCTTGGTTGCGGGCACATCCCCAGTGGGAGGTGTGCAGGAGGCAGCTGATCGATGTTTCTAGCTCTCTATCCCTCTCCCTTCCTCTCTGTAAAATATCAATAAAATATATATTTAAAAAAAATCCTCGGGTGAGGATTAACAGCAACAACTAAAGCAATAGGTCAAATCAAAGGGCCGCCCGGGCAGGGGGCCGAGGAGGGAGAGGCCAGTCTGGAGGGTGATTATGCTGAGGCAGCCGGGCCTTCCTGGGGCCTGAGTTCTCCGCCTTTGACTTGGGCCTTGGAGGCGGGCAGGATGTCAGTGGCGGGTGATGTGGAGGATGCGGCGGGGGGCAGGGGACAGAACCAGGAAGAGTGGGCCAAGGTCAGAGCTCGGTTCCTTCCCGGGAGAGGCAGTGAGGAACCTGCCGAGGGGCTCCGGGAGGCGGCAGGGAGTGGAGGGGGCCGCGGAGGGTGAAGGGTGTGTGTCAGCCCGAGGCAGCTGAGGCAGACACAGCTCAGAACCCGGAGCCATCACAAACACCACGGCCCGGAGCTGCCAGGCTCCTCTGGTTTGTCCAGAGAAGCCAGAAATCTGGATTTTTATGTGAAATCTGACTTTTCGGAGTTGGCAACCCATTCAAATTCTTTTGAAGCGCCGTGCTCAGCCAAAGCAAACATGTCTGCAGGCGGCATCTGCCCAGGCGCCCGGTCGCCAGTTGTGGGGGAGATCGTGTTGAGGGGCAGGCACCCTGTGACCAAGATGGGGGCGGGGGGTGGGCAGAGCTGGCGAGGGGCTTGTCTGCCCGGCTGGGGGGCTAGGCTTTCCCTGGGACCATGGGGGCTGGAGGAGCCGGGAGGGCAGCTGGGCTGTGTCAGACCCAGACCCAGGGAGCCGGCCGCTGGCACCCTGCGGGTGGGGCAAGTTCAGGGTTGCAGGTCTGCCTGGGGCTTGGCTGAGGACAAGTGGCCAGACACCTGCTCAGGTTGACTCCAGTCAAAGGGGGCAGCCCGGCCTGTGGGGCTCAGTGGTTGAGCGTCGACCTAGGAACCAGGAGGTCAGGGTTCAATTCCCGGTCAGGGCACATGCCCGGGTTGTGGGCTTGATCCCCAGTGTGGGGCGGGCAGGAGGCAGCCGATCCATGATTCTCTCTCATCATGGATGTTTCTGTCTCTCTCTTCCTCTCCCTTCCTCTCTGAAATCAGTAAAAAAACATTTTTAAAAAATCGGGGGCGCGGAGCTGGGGGGAAGCAAGGGCAGGCACAGAGCTGCCTTCTCCGCCCCGCTCTTTGCTCGAGGGCCCTCTCCATTGACCAGCTATTTCTGTGGGTTTCATTTTTGCTCCCCAACAATTGCAGGGTTCTGTATCCACTCAGACTGACTTTCCATGATCTCAGGGTTCCAGGGCCCAGAAGTCGTCTGTCTCCATTCAAGTTCCCAGGACAGTGAATCTAATTGGCTGCACGAGGCCAGGCGGCTACCTGGGACCCCAGCGGCTATGTCCCAGTCATGCCATCCCCTGGTACCACATGTCCCCCCTAACCAGGCCCACCCGCTCTGCAGGGCTGGAGGGGAGCAGCTTGCCAGAGGGCGGCTCCCGGCAGGCCTTGGTGGGGAAGACCCGTTCCTGTGCCTGAGCCTCCCCAGTCCCCAAAGGCCCCCTTCCTGCCCCGGGGGCTGCCAGGGTCCTCACGGTTTTCCTGGGTTTGGAGTCTCTGGGAAGCTCAGCTACAGGCCTCCTGGGGAAGGCTGGGTCCCAGGGGAGCTGGGAGCTGGGACCAGCGTCTGGAGAGGAGGGTGTAGAAAGCAGGCTGAGCACCTTGGAGGGGCTGAAACCAAGTTAGAGGCCAGAGGTCAGCTGGGTAGAGCCCCAGTGCCTGGAAGAACGTCCAAACCCCACACATCAACGACCCGGGGTGGCTGTGGGGTGGCTGTGGTGTCCAGCCCTGCAGTGGCTGTCATGGTGGGACCTAGAGAGCAGGGAAGGCAGTTCCAGACCCTGTGGGGGAGGAAGTAGCCTGGAGCCTACAGAATTTAGAGCCAGAACCCCAAACTCTTGGGGCATAGGGCATATGACCTTGACTTCATGCCCAGCGTTTCCAGAACCCAGGGATCTGGAGTCAAAAGATGCAGATCTTGTCTGGTGGAGTTTGATAGGCCCCAAGCAGGGTGTGTGGGGAAACTGCCCCCCTACCCCCAAAGCTGACGGAGGGGCCCAGTTCTCCATGGAAACCCAGATGGTGGAGAATGCTCCCCCAAAAAACCCAAAACAAACAAACAAAAAAGGACCCTGCCCCCTCCCTTCACCAGCCTTAACCAGCCACCTCCTGCAGGCGACCTGGGTGGGGCCAGCAGGACCACTGGCCCAGGGACCCTTCAGGGCCCGCCCCGGGCTTGGCACATGTGTGTTTGCTGAGTGAATCCAGAATCCAGAAACTGTGGGGCCCACACAGTTCCTTCTGCCCAAAGTCCTGAGGGCGGGGCCTGGGTTTGGGCCACCTGGGAGTCCCCAGGGCTGACCCCTGTAAGGCAGGCACCCTGCTCTGGCTGAGGGGTCCCTGGAGAAGGGAGCCTTGGGGAGAGGGACCCAGGTGCCACCGGCCACTGGACCTCCCATGCCTGGGTCTCTGGCGACAACCTGGGGTGGGAGGGGGTCTGGGGATGCCCAGCCTCCTGACCGGCTGCTGGCTGTGTTGTGAGCACGTGTGTGCCAAGCTGTGCCCATGATAGCTGCGCTTCTGTACATGTTGGTACTTCCATGAAGTTCTAAATGCCAGCCAGCGCAGAGATGGCAGTACTCCGGCAGCAGCCACCAAGCCCACGCCCGTTCATGGGGCCTGACCCACCCCCGACGCATTTCTAAGGGGGTGTCTCCTGGGGGTGGGCGTGAGGCGCAGGGAGCCCCTCTGGACCAGGGGAAACAGCAAGGAGAATGCTGATCCCCCTTCCCGGAGACAGAAAATGTCTCCCACCCATCAAACCGGGGGGGCGGGGGGGGGGGCCCGGCTCCATGTGAGGGGCCGGGGGCCGAGGGGGGCGGAGGGACAGCCTTCGGTCACACCCGCGACATTTCCAAGGGGGTCGAGGTGGGGAGCTCGGCGCGCTCGCCGCAGACGCTAACCCCGCGGGGGAGGGGCGCGGGGCGGGGGAGTCGGGAAGGGCGGGGCCAGCCCGGGGCTCCGAGCCCCGCCCCCCGAAGGCGGAGCCACGCGTCCAGCTCCTCCCGCCGCCCACCTGCCCCGCCCCGCCTCCCGCCGCCGAGGGTCCCGCGGCCGCGGCGCTCCGGCCTCTCCCCGCGCCCGCCCCGCCCCGCCGCCGCCGTCGCTCCCCCGCCCCCCGGGCCGGCCCGCGCTACGCCCCCCGCCTGCCCGCGTCCCCGCGCCCGCGCCTGCTCCATGGGTGAGTGCGGGGCCCCTGGCCGCGCCCGCCGTGCAGGCCCGCGCCTTCGCGCCAGCTCGGGGCAGGGGGGGGGCAGGGGCGCCGCGGTGGGGGGCGGGGAGCGAGGGGGACCTGGCCCGTGCCCTCCCCTCCGCGGTGGGGCGCTCGGTCGCCCCCTCCTCTGGGGAAGGCCTGCTCGAGGCGGGAGGTGGACGCCGGCCTCGAAATCGGGGCGGCGGGGTCCAAACCCTGCCCCCCTGTTGGGGTTCGCGTCACAGCACCTCTCCCCCAGCCCTGCCCGCTGTCTAGGGTGGCAGCCCCCTGCCCCCTCCGCTCTTGCACCCCAGCTCTTTTAGGAAAGGCAGCTTGGAGGGGGCCAAGTTCTGGGTCAGAGATGGACAGTGGGTAAGGGGGACCCTCTGGGCCTTTGAGGGGCGTCCATGCATAGTGACGTGGAGGGCAGGGGTAGGAATGGCTGTTGGACCCCTGGGGTCCCCCTCCCCCCCCAGCAGTCCTGCAGGACCCCCCAGGAAGTCAGGGGCCCCACCAGGTCTGGGAGCAGCGCCCCTCCCCCCACCCCAGACCTGTGGGACAGAGGGCGGCGCGGCTTTCTCCCGGTGGAATCTGGACAGTTTCCCTGGGGAACGGCAGGAGAAAGGACTCTGCACAGATTCCCGAGCAGATAAGCTGGCATTTAAAAGAAAAGGGACACTGACCTCCTCTGAAGGGAGGTTTGAGGAGACAGCCCCACCCATCCTCCGCTGGGGAGGCTCCTGGGGCCCTGGGTGCCGGGCCTGGGGTGCACCCTTCCCTGGGCCCCACCCCGCTGATAACCTCCTGCTCTCTCCCCTGCAGATGCCGGGAGCCTGGCTGAGGAGGGCCTGCGCTGTCAGAACCCCGACTGCATGGACAAGGGGCGGGCGGCCAAGGTAGGGAGCTGGAGGCCAGGGGGGGCTGCGGCGGGGCAGGGCGCTCACCGGCCTCTCTGTCCAGGCCCCTGCAAGGGCGCAGCTGGGTGGCCACAGTGCGCCTGGGCTCAGCAGTGGGTAGGGACCTGGGGGCTGGTTTCGGAGGCGGAGGGGTGCCCCAAAGCCCTTTTCTGTACTGCAGTTCGTGCAGCAGCCCTGGGGTGACAGGCGCCGTGGCCCCATGTCACAGATGAGGAAGCTGAGACTCTGTAGGGGGGAGCCCCCCCCCAGGTTCTGTTCCAGTGCCAGTTGGCACCCTCCCTGCAATATCAGGCCTGGGCACGGGTCAGGGACACGTTGGGACAGCGGCTGTGGCCCCGGGACGGACAAAGGGGGGGACAGGTTGGTCCCGGAGTGCCAGGCCTCCGGAGCAGGGGGAATCATGGTCAACAGGACGCCGCACTCCTGCCCCTGACAGGCCGGGCGTTGTGCCACGCGCTCTCTGCGCCGTATGTGCCGCTGGGGGGGAGCCGGCTGGGAAGACATCGTGGCCCCGTTTCCCCATGAAGATACTAAGGTTCCGAGAGGGCCTGTGACTTGGCTGAGGCCCTGCGGCTCAAGAGAGACCGAGCCAGGGTGTGAGCCCATGTCGCGCCCCTCCCAGCACGCATCTGAGCCACAGGTGGTAACTGCCACTGCTTCCTGCGTGGGGCTCGGGCTCAGAGGACTCAGGGTCACTTCCTTCTGGCTGAGATCTGTCCTGTCATTGTTCCCATTTGCACATGGGGAAACGGAGGCTCGGGGAGGTAGTGGCTCACCCAGGGACATGTTGCTGGGATGTGGTGGAGCTGGGATTTGAACCCAGAGCCCAGATCTGTGCAATGCCAGAGCCCGGAGTAGCTCGGCTCTGCCAGCTGCAGGAAATTAAAAATGCCACTCCCCCAGGTCCCTTGCCTTCCCCCTCCCCCCCCCTCCCCCCCCGCGCAGATACACAGCGTACAGGCTGCACAGGAGGACCACGGCCAGAAGGAACAGTCAGAAGGAACGCGGAGGACTGTTCTCGGGTGGGAGCGGAGGGGGAGGCTGCCGGTTGCCGTAGTCACCAGGCAAGGGGGTGTCTGTGATTCAGACAATCTGTTGGCACGGATGGTGCCTGGCATTGGCGCTTTGGTTTTGGCAGGTCGCCTCTCTCCCAGATGGGGGCTCCTGGCAACACATTGGCCTCATTACCCCACTCGCTGTCCAACCTGCCAGGGGCCTGCACAGCCTTGGGGCTTCTGCCTGACCCCGAGGCGTGACAAGAGGGGCCAGGCCACACTGTCCTGGCCCCTCCTGTGGGCAGCTGCCCCTGGGGCAGATCCTGGAGCAAGGGCAGGGGCAGGGGTGGGAGGGCCTGGACTGCGCAGAGGTGAGGCCTGTGGATGAGGGCCGGTTTCAGAGCAAGTGGGGGACCTCTGCAGCCACAGGTCCTAACTGAAGCCCAGCCGGGGCCTGCCTGGAACTCGGCAGTGAGTGCTGACCGTGGCTTCAGCAGCCCGAGGGTTGCCCAGCCTGCAGGGGGAAGAGCTGAAGCACTGTCATTGGTGGGACCCACTTTGGGGCAAATGGCACACAGACTCGCCTCAGGGACCTGAGTGATCAGAGGGAGGAGGGCTAGTCAGGGAGGACCTCCTGGAGGAGGTGGCCTCTGGTGAAAGTCAAAACATCCGTAGGCAAGCAGGAAGGGGGAACTGCCCCAGGCAGGAGTACAGAGGCAGTTCTTGGGAAGCAGATGGGGTGGCTGGAGGAGAGGGTGAGAGGAGGAGCAAAGAATATCCTGTTGTTGTTGATAATAATAACCACCGCTGACTGAACACGTTTAGGCGCTGGTGGGCTGTCAGGCCCTCACGGAACCCTTATGAGAACTTCAGGAGGAAAGCATTGTTATTCCCTCATGACACGTGAGGAAACTGAGGTCCGGGAGGTGACAGGACTTGCCCACACCACACGGCTAGCTTGGCCCGGAGTGAGATCAAGAACCTCCCCTCTGGCTGTTCTAGGAACGGCTGGCAGGATATATGAGCTCCTTGAAGGAGATGACATCATTCATTCATCCACCAAATCAGCTTTGAGCATCAGCTGGTTCTAGACCCTGGAGGTGTCCAGGAAACAAAGGTCCTGCCCTCCTGGAGCTGACATCCTGGCCCCCTGGGGGGAGGACGGAAGTGAGGACTCCGCTTTGCCCAACTGGCCCCCAGGCTGCCCTGGGGCAGGGCCATCTTTCAACAAGGGCTGGACGCTTCCGCTTCTGGGCCCACCCTGGAGGTTTTGTTTGAATCTCTCCTGGGTGCTGAGGCTTCTGAGATGAATCAGCTGCCCCACCCCTACCTCCTCCCCCTGGAGTTCACGCTGAGGGCTGGCATCCTGAGGAATGCGGAGCTATGAGGTGGAGGAAAGCTGAGTGAGCGGGCGGTATGTTGGGGCTGTGGAGTGAGCAGGGCCCGGGGGATGGGGAGAGGGAGGCAGAGCTGGATGGGAGCACCGTGATGGAGCGGCTGCCTGGGGGACCTCGGATGAAGCTGTGTAGTCCGGCCAGAGGCTCCGTTGGTTGAGCATCAACCTATGCACGAGACTCAGAATCAGGGCACATACCCAGCTTATGGTTTGACCCCTGGCCGGCATGTCCTCAGGTGAGGATTTTTTTAAAGGATGTGTAGAGTAGCCCACATCTGTGACCTCCGGAGTCACAGCCCACTCCTTCCCAGCTGCATGACCCCGGGCAAGTCGCTCCATCTCTCTCAGCCTCGGTTTCCGGATGAGTTGTGCTGAGGACTAAAACGCGCTGTAGGTGTTCGAGAGAATGCCAGCCGTGACCACGTGCTCACCCCGCACCGAGGGCGAGGGACCCCCAGGCCTCAGGCGCACTTTCCTTCTCCTCCCTAAGACCTGAGACACCCGGGGTCCCGTCCCAGACCCTGGCCAATCCCGCCCCGTGGACACAGGTTTGTGGTACGTCTGTCCTGTTCCAAGGGCAGGTGGAGCTCAGAGTCTGGGGAGCCGGGGAAGTGTTCTCTTCCTCCCTCCCTCATGGAGGGCCCGTGTTGATGTGATGGGGGTCCCCATTCTCCGGCAAGGGCCCCACCAGCCGGACAGTGTCTGGCCCCCGTGAGCTGGGCTCTTTGGTCAACGTCTGTTGACGGAGACATGGAAGAGGGCTGACACTGGGCTAACACGTTTGAGGGGGCAGAAGCTTGGGAGTGCCTGGAGTGGCCCCAGGGCGTCATCCTCAAAGAGAATTGGTTCCTCTTACTCAGCTGGGGGCCCTGTGTCCGGCTTCACCAGGGGACCCCAGCTGGTCCTCACACCCCTTCCTTGCAGTAGGCCCCACCCCACCTCCACCAGACAGGACACGGGGACGCAGGGGGTGAAATGACTAACCAGGGGCAGGTCAAGCCGAGTCTGTCCTCCGCCTCCCGTTTCTGAGGCGCTGTCAGGAGGAAAGGGAGGTTTGTTGTTCCGCGTGGCTCCCAAGGGCCCTGGCAGGGAGGTGAGTTTGGGTTCAGCAGAGGCCAGAGTTTGCAGCAACTGAAGCTGTTCCCCGATGGGTAGGTAGTGAGCACCCCCTGCCCAGAAGTATTCAAGCGGAGAGGGTGGAAGCTAGATTTGCTGAACAATGGGCTGTGCGGTGGCAGGGATGAGGGTGTGTGTGCGCGCGCCAAGGGGAGGGGCGGCCAGATGAAGACCCGTGGACACAGGGCGGAGGAAGGGGTGGGTCTGAGGTCCCTGTGGAGGAAGAATGAGCAGGATGTAGTGAATAATGGGAGAGGTGGTCACCTCTTTTCCCGTGAAGCACTCTTGGGGATAAGAGGTGGAGGTCAGGGAGCCCTTGACTGTGGCCAGATTCTGGGGTTCCCCGGAGGTAACTGGTCTTTTTAGATGCTGGTCAGCTGTAGACGGTGGCAGTCCAGTCTGAACCCAGACAAAGGGGTAGGACCAGAGAAGCAATGCCCTTGGAACTCCTGGGCTTTGGCTAAGGCAGTGGTCGGCAAACTCATGAGTCCACAGAGCCCAATATCAACAGTACAACGATTGAAATTTCTTTTGAGAGCCAAATGTTTTAAACTTAAACGTCTTCTAATGCCACTTCTTCAAAATAGACTCGCCCAGGCCGTGGTATTTTGTGGAAGAGCCACACTCAAGGGGCCAAAGAGCCGCATGTGGCTCGCGAGCCGCAGCTTGCCAACCACGGGGCTAAGTAATTGGGGGGGGGCGCGGGGAGACACACAGGTGAAGGCCTGGGGTACTTGGCCCAAGAGAGAGACAGAGGACCCAATCCATGTGACCAGGCTAAGGTCAGCTGCCCTGGTGTGGACCCAGCCCCCAGGAAGGCAGCCCCAGCCATGAGAGGGCTCCAAGGGGCTTGGTGAGGGCTGAGGGGTGTGGTCTGTGGTTGGGAAAATGCAGGGGGGCCCAGGATCTGCCCTGGGGCCGAGGTCACTGCACCCACCTCAGGAGAAGGAGGAAAGTGTGCTTGGGCAAGGCTGTTGCCTCTCCAGCGGTGCCCTGTCTCCCCATGCCCCGCCTGCACCCCAAGTTCCTAGCAGAGAGGGAACCGCCAAAGGGCGGAATGGCCCCTTTTGCAGCCATGCGTGAGCCAGGAAAAAAGAGGGGGGACACAGAGACGGCCAGACGGGTTTCGCAGGCGCCGTAGAGGCGCAGTTCCGAATCCAGCCATTTATAGTGGAGAGGAAGCGAGCCTGGCTTGGGGCGATTCCCAGAGCGGGCTCTGCCTGGACCCCGGGGCCCCTCTCGCTGGCCAAGACAGCTTCCTGCTGCAGGGCCTCCCAGGATGGGCGAGCTCCTGTCTTGAAGCCCAGGTTAAAGGCTAGGGACTTGGAGCTTTCCGGAGATCTGTAAAGGGCCAGCCCCCTTGGGGACAGTGACAACCGCCCCCCCCTTCCGCTCCCTGCAGGCCGGACCCCAGATTACTCCCTGAGCGCCAGCTGGGCTTCCTGCCATCCCCTGGGCCGAGTCAGGTCTGCCACCTGGGTCTGGCCTCCCCCATCCCAGCCGGGTGCATGATGGTACATCCCGACCCGCCCAGGTGGTAGCGCCCGGGCCGTCTACCGTAATTCCCTTATGTGTGGCGCCCCAAGCCGGCACAGATCCTCTGATCCCGCCGTGCCCCACGGCTCCGGTACCCCTCACCCTGTGTGCCCAAGGGAATTTGACATTCTTGGCCTGAGTTCCAGACATAGGGGAGGAGACCCATGTCCCTAGGTGAGTCTCACAGGGAAGCTGGGGTCCGGATGGGGTAAGTTCGGGTGCCAAGTCTCCCCCCAAATCAATGAACAGACCCGGAGTGGAAAGTCCCCTGCAGTCCCAGGCCCGCAGGTGGGTATCAGTGGGCGCCACTGGCTCTACCTCTGGGGGTGGAATGGGCCCAAGGGCCTGCCCCCGCCCCCCCAGTGGCTCTAGGGGGCAATCTGCTCTGAGATACGGCCCCGAGGTCGGGCCTGGAGGACCCTGTGGCGTCCCAGCCCACGGATGAAGTGTGTTGCTGGGGGGGCCTTGTGGGGGGGCTGGAGGCCTGTGGACTCTGCCCTGCCTGGGGATCAGAGTGGTCCCAGGCAGAAAGTCAACTGGAGGCCAGCAGGGGGCGCCAGAGGCACCTCAGTCAGTGGGGTGGCTGCGGGAAGAGGAGGGGAGGGGAGCAGAGAAGCCTGGCCAGGCCCTGCCGCCTTAACCAAGGCTGGGAAATGGCAGACAGGGGTCGCTGGGCCCCCAGATTCCCCAGTCACTTCCCCAGGTTTGGGCAGATTTTACAGTTCCTCTGTCCCTCAGCCAGGGTCCAGCCCCACATTAGGGCCCAGCAGCCATCCTAGACGGAAAATTCCTAAGAACTGACCAGCGCCTGCTTGGCACAGATGGGCAAGGGCAGTGTTAGCCCCCCCGCCCCCCGCTCCCCAGCACAGATTTTCACAGCCCCGCACATGTCCTCTCCCCCTGCGTTCCCCAGGAGCCTTCTGTCTGGGGCCGGAGAAGGTGCCAGGGGAAGGCGCTGGCTGCCATGCTCAAATCCGGGCTCCAGGCTCAGGCACATCTGAGCAGGGACAGGGCAGGAGTTCAGGACCACAGCCTCTGCCTCTCTCCCTGGCGCTGGACCCCAGCCAGACTGCTCTCTGGGGAGGAAGGGCCTCGCTGGTTCCAGAGGCCTGGCCAGTGGGAGAGGGAGATCTCCAGAGGACGGGTTCTCTACCCCCCTGCCCTCTGCCCAGCACTGCCCAGGGCCCAGGGCCCAGAGGACAAGGGGTGAGGTGCAGGCCTAGGGGAAGGGAGGAGCTGGCTAGGCCGTTGGGAGTGAGGAGGGCAGCCTGGCAGAACAGGCCCAGCCCTGGCGGACCTGCCCACGCACGCAGCCTCCACCCCTGGATCGCCAAAGTGCCAGATGGGGCCTTGGGGCTGGTAGGTTCCCAGGGGAGCTTAGCCCCAGTGGGAAGCCCTTGGGCAGGGGTGTCCCTCCAGCCAGGGAGCCCCAACTCCCTGATCCCAGGCTCATCTGCTGTGGGCAGAGCACAGACCTTGCCCCGGATAGAGATCTCCCTCTCCCACGGCAGACCGGAGGGGCCCCCAGCCATCGTGGGGGTGGGGATGCCCACAGGCCCCTCTTTTTCTGGGGCTGGGGAGGTGGTGCTAGGGGGGAGTGGAAAGGGGGCTCCTGCCTTGGAGACTTCATTATTCATCAGCCCCAGCATCTGGTTTCTGGGTATCAGTTTCAACAAGCCGGTCCTGACTCATGAGCCTGAAGCTGGGGCTGGGCTGGGAGGGCCCCTCCCCAGCGAGTCAGAGGCTGGGACCTCTTGGGCCTGCACTAGGGCTGGACTATTTCTGTAGGGAGAGGTGGAACCAGGAATCCGCGAGGGCCACCCCCTCTCCTGGTGCAGGGCCGGCCGCCTTTCCTCCCACCTCCGCAGGCTCCTTAACCCGGCACCCGAGGCCTGGGGCAGCTCCTTCTCTGGCTGGAGCATGACCCGGGGTGGCCGGGGCCTGGCCACTCGGGTGACTTCCAGTGGCCTGCCCTGGTGGTCTCCGTTTGGTCCGACCTGGTTACCCCAGGCCAGGGGGTTCCCCTGAGCTGGCTTTGGAATCTGCCCTGTCCCCAAGGGGGTGGACCTCAGGCACTGCTGCCCCAACCCCCACTTAGCCAGTCTTGAAGCACCTCATGCTGCCCTGTGCCGGAGACAGACCGTGGTCCAAGCACAGGCATCCGTTGTCCCACTTACTAGCTGGTGACGTTAGGGAAAGTTACTCCACTTTCCCAAGCCTCAGTGTCTTTGTCTGTTAAATGGGGATAGTGACAGCATCTCCGCCTTAGGGTCTTGGAGGAGAGTGAACAGGGTTTGCTGCCCCAAACTCCTGGCACAGGCCTCGCACTTGGGAGGGCTCCGCTGCTGGCCTGTGGGGTGGTAGCAGGGGCCGCGGGCCTGGCAACACCACCAGGATTTGAGGTGGAAACTGACCTGTCCAGGCCCACGGTCACGGATGCCAGGAGGAAAGAGAGCAGCTGTGGTCAGGCCTTTGTTGACTTCCCGGGGCAATGGCCTTCTCGGGCATGCAGACCCAGCTCTGCCTTCATTCACCCAGTCATCCAGTCTGCACCGAGCACCTACTGTGTGCCAGGACCGGGGGAGAGTTGAGGATGCAGTGTGAGTCTAGGCAGGGGTGGGCAAACTTTTTGACTCGAGGGCCACCATGGGTTCTTAACCTGGACCGGAGGGCCGGAACAAAAGCGTGGATGGAGTGTTTGTGGGAACTAATATAAATTCAAAGTAAAGGAGCGGAGGGGAGAGCAAGAGAACCGGATAGAACAGCCGGATCCGGCCCGCGGGCCGTAGTTTGCCCACCCCTGGCCTAGAGCCTCTGGCCTCTGTACAGGGCACTCCGGCAGGAAACGTGGCCAAAGCAGAAAAGTAACTTCAGGTGGCCGTCAGTGCTGTGGGGGCTTGGGAATGGCAGCGAGGGGCTCTCTTTGGCGAGGAGGGCGGAGGCCTCGCCGGGGAGGTGGCCTTTAGGTTGGGGCGCAGTGCCAGCCGTTGGAAAGTCAGGGGTACAGGCTGTGGAGCCAGCGCTGAGCTGGGTGAGCCGGAGGGAGGGAGGAGGCCGGCATGGCGGACCACCGTGCGGGACTCGCCCGGAGGCAAGGTGGGAGTCAGGCCGTGTGGGGGATCTGTTCTAAGCCACTGGAGGATTTTAAGGGTGTGTGTGTGGGGGGGGGCCATGATCAGGCTTCAGTGTTCAGAGGGGCTGCCTGTGTTGTTACAGGGAGGGACTGAGGCTCTGGGCGTGGAGGCAGCCCCTGGGGCCTCCCTCGGGGCCATGCTCAGAGGCAGGCCCCCCTCACCCCGGTTCCGGGGGGAACAGATTGAGGAGGAGCTGTCTGAGGGGTGGTGGGCTGGTGGTGGCATGTTCCCCTCGCCCCATGGGGACCGAGGAGCGCCATTCCAGGACCCCAGAGCCAGAAGCCGCCATCCCGGTCCTGCCTGTGGACTCAGGCCACTGTGTCCCCACACTCTGGATGGAGGCCACAGTGCCCGCCCCCACCTCCTGGGGATCAGTGTAAACGCGCTTTGACACACCCTGCCATAGGGACCCCAGCACCACACCCCATCCTGGTGGCCGCTTCTCGGGCTCCGTGTGCGCCCCCTGGCGGCGGGGCACGTGGGTGCACCCCGCTGCAGCCGCGGGGACCTGGGGAAAGTCGAGGTGTGCTTGGGGCTTTCCTGACCCGTCTCCCTCGGGGGCTCCCAGAGGACTGCTCCCCGCCTTCCTCCCTCCCCGGCGGCACCTGCGGTCCCCGGCCGCCGCTGCGTGGCCCGGGCAGAGGGAGCGGCCCGCCTCCGGCTCCGGATGTGGCTGGGAAGCTGGAGGTCAGAGCGGAGAGGGGTGCCCCGGCGCTGGACGGGGCGCGGGGTCTGAGCCCCGGAGGGGAATGTGCCCCTGTCTCGGCCCCCCCTCTTCTGCCACCAGCATTCGGGGAGCTCCCCCGGGAGAAGCAGGTCCTAGGGGGACACTGAGCCGAGGACCTGGCTCCGGGGTGGAGGCTGGGGGTCAGCGCGGAGGCGGGGCCGGACACGGCAGGCGGGCGGGGTTCCCGGCGCCCCCATCCTACCCCCCTCCGTCCCCCCGCTGTCCCCCGGGTCCCAGCGCTCGGCCGGCGGGCGCGGCCGCACAATGGCAGGAAGCGGGGCTCCGCGCTTTGTCCGGCCCGCGGCGCACACCGCCGCTTCCTCCGGCCGCCATGGGGACCGGGCCCGGCGTCTCCGGGCGCCGCACGGCCTCCAGGCCCGGCCCCGGGGTGCCCTCCCGCGACTCGGCGCCCTGCTGGGCCGGGGGTCTCGCCCGCGACAGGGAAGGCCAGGTAGGGGCGCGGGGAGGGGGGCGGCCTGGGGAACGTCTCCAGGGCATGACGGCGCACGCAGCAGCCGGGCCCCCTATCCAGGCGCTCACCTGGGGAAGTGGGGGGCTGGGACCCTGAGAAGTGCGCCCCCTCCCGCCATCGCGGGGGCCTGGAGGCGGAGGTGGATCGCCCAGCCTGGTCTTTTGTGTCTGGGCTGCCTCCGGGCGCACCGCTGGGGCCCAGGCCCTGCCCCCCGCACCCCTCCCCGTCCCTTCCTCTGCCCAGGCCCTGCCACACCCCTTACCCCTGCCGGGCCCCGCCCTCGGGTGAGGAGGGAGGGAGGGCACTTCTGGCGCCCCCTCCCCATGGCGCGGCCTTGACCTGCTTCCCCAGGGCCCCTCGGTGTTGGTGAAGTTCTGGTCCATCCGCCGCCGGTGGAGTGTCTGTGGCCCCCGCGGGCTCTCCCCTCTGGACTGAGTCCTGGGAACCTGAGTCCCTGGGCCCTGCTGCCCCTGCCCCATGCCCTCAGAGGGCGGAATGGTGGGCAGAGGAAGGGGGCCCTGGGCACCTGGTCTGAGGGAAGGGGAAGGGGCTGCCCCACCTTCGCTCTGGGGAGACCCCACCCCTGGAGCGAGCTGTGGGAGACCCTGTGGTTTGGTGATGGGGGCGGAGGCAGGCCTGGCACCAGCAAATGAAGCTGTCAGGGCAATGTGGAGAGGCCCGGACAGGGTCAGGGGGCCCTGTGCCAGGCTGGACTCAGAGGCGAGGGGGCTGCCGAGCTGGCTGTGGGCCTCCTGGGGAGAAGGGCTAAAGGAGGGCAGGTGCCTTCCCCGATTCTTTGGGGCAAAGCCAGACCCTCTGTTAGCGCGCCCTGCAGACCCCAAGGTCGGCAGGTGGATCCCGAGGTGGGCAGGCGGGCCCCAAGGTGGGCAGGCGGGCCCCGAGGTGGCAGGAGGGCCCCGAGGTTGGCAGGCGGATCCCGAGGTGGCAGGCGGGCCCCAAGGTGGGCAGGCGGATCCCGAGGTGGCAGGCGGGCCCCGAGATGGCAGGCGGGTCCCGAGGTGGGCAGGCGGGCCCCGAGGTGGGCAGGTGGATCCCGAGGTGGGCAGGTGGGCCCCGAGGTGGACAGGCGGGCCCCGAGGTGGGCAGGCGGGCCCCGAGGTGGGCAGGTGGATCCTGAGGTGGGCAGGCGGGCCCCGAGGTGGGCAGGCGGGCCCCGAGGTGGGCAGGCGGGCCCCGAGGTGGCAGGCGGGCCCCGAGGTGGGCAGGCGGGCCCCGAGTTGGGCAGGCGGGCCCCGAGGTGGGCAGGCGGGCCCCGAGGTGGGCAGGCGGGCCCCGAGGTGGGCAGGCGGACCCCGAGGGGGGCAGGTGGGCCCCGAGGTGGGAAGGCGGGCCCTGAGATGGGCAGGCGGATGGAGGCTGAGGCCTGTGGTTCTCCCACTTCCTTTCGGTGAAGTAGATAGAATAGCTGCTGTGCTTGAAGGGAGCCCTCAGCCTGACCTCAGAGCCGAGGGAGGGGCTGAAGGCTGCCTCGGGATCTGGGCCAGAATGGTCACAGCGCCTGCCTGGGGCCAGTGCCCCGGGAGCAAGTGTCCTGCCAGCCACGCCTCTGTCCAGGGGCGGAGTGAGGGACGCAGGAACCCAAGCAGCGACTTCCTCTTGTCTCCATGGCCCGGCTGACCCAGGCCAGCCCCCCTCCACGCTCCCTCTCAGGCACCAGGCGGTGGCGGTGGCGGTGGCGGTGGTGGTGACAGTGGCGGGAGTGTGGTGGAAACCTGGGATCTGGAGCCATGTGCCCTGGCCGGGGTGGCTCAGTGGTTGGAGTGTCGTCCTGTGCACCAAAAGGTTGCCCCTCGGCGATTTGCCTGGAAGACAGCGTGGCCTCAGCGCACCCACGTGCCAGGTCATTTGGGGAACTTGCTGTCCTCTGTAAAGTCACCTGAGGCACTCCCTGCTTGGCCACTTCAAAACTCTGTGTGGCCCTGGCCAGTTCGGCTCAATGGATAGAGCGTCGGCCTGCGGACTGAAGGGTACCAGGTTCGATCCGGTCAAGGGCACGTACCTCACTTGCAGGCTGGATCACCAGCCCTGGTTGGGGCTCGGGTGAGAGGCAGTCTGTGGTCTCACATCAGTGTTTCTCTCTGTCTGTCTCTCCCCGCTCCCGTCCAATCTCTATAAAACCAATGGAAAGTATCCTCGGGTGAGAGTAACAAACACCTGTGTCACAAAAGACACCCCCCGCCCCCCACCCAGGCAAAAAAAAGTATCGGGCCAAAACCGGTTTGGCTCAGTGGATAGAGCGTCGGCCTGCGGACTGAAGGGTCCCGGGTTCGATTCCGGTCAAGGGCACGTACATTGGTTGCGGGCACATCCCCAGTGGGAGGTGTGCAAGAGGCAGCTGATCGATGTTTCTCTCTCATCGATGTTTCTAGCTCTCTATCCCTCTCCCCTCCTCTCTGTAAAATATCAATAAAATATATTTTTAAAAAAAAGTATCGGGTACTTCTTCTCTAAAAACAATTTTTATTTTCATTTTTTTAAAATATATTTTATTGATTTTTTACAGAGAGGAAGGAAGAGGGATAGAGAGTTAGAAACATCCATCAGCTGCCTCCTGCACACCTCCCACTGGGGATGTGCCCGCAACCAAGGTACATGCCCTTGACCGGAATCGAACCCGGGACCCCCCAGTCCGCAGGCCGACGCTCTATCCACTGAACCAAACCAGTTTTGGCTAAAAACAATTTTTAAAAAATCCTCACCTGAGGACATGTTTCTTTGTTTATTTTTGTTTTTAGAGAGAAGGGAAGGGAGAGAGACAGAGAGAAAGAAACCTCCATGTGAGAGAGAAACATCGATGGTTGTCTCCTGTACGGGTCCCGCTGGGGTTCGACCCGCAACCTAGGTATGTGCCCTGACCTGACCGGGAATCGAACCTGCAACCTTCTCGTGTATAGGACTGAGCCAACTGAGCCCCCGGGCCAGGACAGGGCATCGATTCTGAAAGGAACAACCCAACAACCAAATGCATGTGCAAACCCTGATGGGCTCCTGTACGGAGAAGCACCCATTTAGAGGCTGGGGAAGTGCAGATGCGGCCTGGCTGTCACTGAGCAACGGCATGGATCCCTCATGGGCACCAGCGCCAGCGTCTGTCCCTGGTACCTCCATACCCCTTCCCTCCTGGCTTAGGAGTCGGGCAGGCTCTGCGGTTCAGGACCAGCGAGGCCATAGAACTGAGGGCAGAGGCTCCGAGTGGGAGGCGGGGGGCCTTCTGGTTCAGACACTGCGCTGCCGAACTCCGTTTCTGGGTGTCCTTCCTGCCTGCGCCCCAGGAAGAGGCCCTGGCTGCCCCCGCCTTCTGGTTACTTACTCCAAGGCTGCCCCTGGGCGCTGCGTTGCTGGGCAGGGCGTGGGGTTTCTCTGCATCCCTCAGAGTGGCACAGAGTAAGTGCTTGCGAAACGTTTGTCGAGTGAATTCCCGAGCACCAGGCAGCCGTGGGGAAAGGATGGCTGGAAATGAAGGGCAGCGCCTGAGGGGCCAGAGGCCCCCCTGGGCCCGGCAGAGGTCTGGCCACAGCCTACCTCCCTTCCTCGCCCACAGGTATGCCACCACGCCGACTGCCAGCAACTGCACCGCCGGGGACCCCTCAACCTCTGCCAAGCCTGTGACAGCAAGTTCCACAGCGCCATGCATTATGACGGGCACGTCCGCTTCGACCTGCCCCCCCAAGGTGAGTACAGATCGGGGTGCCCAGCCTGGCCCTGGAGTTCCTAGGGTTGCCCCACATCCCCTTTCTGGGGGCACCGTGTCTTGTACCCGGGTGAACCATGACAGAGCCGTCAGAAGGACAAGAGTTGACTGTAAATTATAAAATGCAAGTATGTTTCGGTCCCTTTTGTTCCACAAGTTTTTTGTTTTTTATTAAAATATGTTTTTAGCCCTAACCGGTTTGGCTCAGTGGATAGAGCGTCGGCCTGCGGACTGAAAGGTCCCGGGTTCGATTCCAGTCAAGGGCATGTACCTTGGTTGCGGGCACATCCCCAGTAGGAGGCGTGCAGGAGGCAGCTGATCGATGTTTCTCTCCCATCGATGTTTCTGACTCTCTATCCCTCTCCCTTCCTCTCTGTAAAAAATCAATAAAAAAAATCAATAAAAATATATTTAAAATATGTTTTTATTGATTTCAGAGAGAGGAAGGGAGAGATAGAAACATCCATGATGAGAGAGAATCCTTGATCGGCTGCCTCCTGCAGGCCCCACACTGGGGATCGAGCCCGCAACCCAGACATGTGCCCTGAACAGGAATCGAACCGTGACCTCCTGGTTTATAGGTCAACACTCAACCCCTGAGCCACACCGGCCTGGCCCTACAAGTTTTTTAAACAAGAGAAAGGGCTGGGGGTTGTGCCCCATCTCGGGAGCAGACCTGTCTCTCCCAGAGGCTGCGTCTGCACCTCCACGCTGCCCTGCGCCTGGACGGGGGCCAGCGAGGAGAAGGTCCCTTCTTCTTGTCCTCGGCCAGGGCACTTCTGGGCAGATCTTCCGGCGGCGGGGGTGGGAGTGGGGGGGCAGGTCAGAGGGACTTGTAGCCGGAAACAAGAAACCCCTCCTGCTGAATAGGGACCTGGCCCGGGCCCGCTGCCAACTGGCCGTGCTGGGGTGCAGCCTTTGTCTCCCTCTCAGCTGGTCAGAGGCACAAAAAGACTCTGCCCCTCTGCCAGGCCCCCTGGCACTTTGGGTTTGGCCGCGGGGTGGGGCTGGGGAGGCCTGAGAGAAAGAGCCATGGACCTTGGAGACACACCGATGACCCTTCCTGCAGTAACCCCAGAGGCTGGCTCCCTCACCCTGATTTCACAGAAGGGTAAACCGAGGCCGCAGGTGGATTTGTATTGAGAGCGGGGCATCGCCTACAGTGTCCCCTTGGGGCCCTTGTGTCTTTTTGAATCTGGGGGTGACAGTGCGGAGCAGTGACCGAGCACCTCTCCTCACAGAGCCAAAGGGCCCTAGCTAGTTGGGGGGCGGGCCACAGGGTCAGGGAGGGGGCCAGCGAGGGAGCAGGCACAAGCACACCGTTTTGTTTCCGTTTTGCTTTTTAAATATATTTTTTACTGATTTCAGAGAGAAAGGAAGAGGGGGAGAGAGATTGAAACATCAATGATGAGAATCATTGGTAGGCTGCCTCCTGCATGCTCCTCCCCCACTGGGGACTGAGTCTGCAACTCAGGCATGTGCCCTTCACCGGAATCGAACCCGGGACCCTTCGGTCCCCAGGCCCACGCTCTATCCGCTGAGCCACACCCGCCAGGGCACAACCCACTCCGTTTTACCCTAAAGGCTCTGTCCTGGCCCGGAACGTGTCCACGCGGTCATGCCCCCCACGCACCAGCCCTGCAGTGGACCTGGAGGAGGAGGAGGACGGCTCAGTGGATGGCAAAGGGTAGGTGAGGGGAAGGTGGGCGAGAAGACACTGCGGGGTCCCAAGGCTGGGTCTGAGATCAAAGGTCCAGGGACCAGCGGCTTCCGGCTTCCGAGGGGCTGACTGGAGACCCCTCCCTGTCTCTGCGGCTGCCTGATTCCTGGAGGTGGCCACCTAGCCTGGGCCAGCCCCCAGGCTTCACCTGGCTAGGTGCCCCTGGGTGTGATTCCTGTGGTGGCCGCCAGAGGGCGCACAGCCGCTCCTGGGCCCTAGCCGGCCTGAGGGCACCTGAGTTACTTGGTCACTTGGGGTGTGTGTTGGAGGTGTGGGTAGGCAGCCAGGGCCCACTCACAATTGTGTTTCCAACCACTGTCCTCCCTGGCTTCCTGCAGGGACCGGAAGAGCACAGGCCTGAAACTCTCCAAGAAGAAAGCCAGGAGGAGACACACCGATGTAAGGGGCCCCCGCTGGCAGAAGGGCCGGCAGGCTCTGCCTCATCCCCGAGCCTGGGCCTGTCCGCTCTGAACTCCGGGACAGGGGTGGGCCCGGTGTGTCCCTCCCTCGCCACCTGCCCTGTGGCCCAGCACGGCCCACCTTAGCCAGGCGGGGGGATGCTGTAGGAGAGCCTCCCTCGGGTCTCGGGGACATCGGCGGCCTCCCTGGGACACAGGCGGCTGGGGACTCCCTGTAGTCACTCCCCTGCTGGGGGTCCCCTTCTAGACCCTGGGGTGGGGAAGGCAGGAAAAGGGGGCACAGAAGCTGAGACCCATGTCCTCTCAGGACCCAAGCAAGGAGTGCTTCACCCTGAAATTTGACCTGAACGTAGACATCGAGATGGAGATTGTGCCGGCCATGAAGAAGAAGTCCCTGGGGTAGGGCCTGGCGGGAAGTGGGCTGGGGCCAGGGTCAGGCTCCTGCACAGATGACTGTGTGTGTCTGTGTGGTGGCCTGTGAGCATGACCCTCACCTGTGGGAAGACCCACCCCTGTGGTGTGACAGGCCTGTGCACCTGTGTGAGCAGTCCTACCCTGAGTGCGTGGCCCCGGCCCTGGGTGTGGATGGGCCTGGGACAGTGTGTGCCCTTAGGTGCAGGACACGCCTCTGTGGTGTGTGTGGGTGTGCGCACGCACCTGTGTGTCCGTGTGCTTGTGTGTGACTCCGTGGGTGCTCCCTTATCCACTGGGAAGGCGGGTGGAGCTGGGGCCCTGGGTAGGGTGGGGGTGTGACTGCCCCCTAACAGACGCAGCTCCCGTCTGCGGCAGGGAGGTGCTGCTGCCCATATTTGAAAGGAAGGGCATCGCACTGGGCAAAGTGGACATCTACCTGGACCAGTCCAACACACCCCTGTCCCTCACCTTCGAGGCCTACAGGTTCGGGGGACACTACCTGCGGGTCAAAGGTGAGCAGCTGGCTGGGTGGAGCATGGCTGGGGCCTGGCTGGGCCTCCTGGAGATGAGGCTTCTCCCAGGCTCAGGTTCCCATTGGCAATGGCCCTGAGCAGGCTCATTACCATACAGGTGTCTGCTGGGCGGTGCAGGGTGGGGCCTCCGGGAGGGCAGCTCGGCCTTGGTTCGGATCCTTGGGGGAGAGAGGACCTGAGCCCCCTCTCCTCAGACCTGGGTGTTGAGGACCTCTCCTTGGCCCCCAATGCCACCCCAGCCAGGCCAGGGGACGAGGGGAAGGTGGAGCAGGGAGTGAAGGACTCCAAGTCCCTGAGTCTGCCCATCCTGCGGCCAGCTGGAGCTGGGCCCCCGGGCCTGGAGCGCACGGACCCCCAGAGCCGCCGGGAGAGCCTGGACATCCTGGTGAGGAGGAGGGTGGGAAGGGCCCCAGGGAGGTCTGCTGGGCCCTCACTGCTCCTGCTTGGGGCTTTAATCTCCCCTTCTGGAAAACGGGGCTGGCTCTGGGAATAGGGGGCCCTTTTTGGATCTAAGGTGGTAGGTCTGTCTCTGAGAGTCTGCCTGTGCCCAGCGAGTGTGTGTGTGTGTGTGTGTGTGTACAAGCAGGTGTTGCGTGTCACTGACTGTGTGTGTGCGTGTGTGTGTGTGTGTGTGTGTGTGTGATGGATCCTCTGGAGCTGTGCTCCTAAGTGCACTGAGTGTGTGTGACTCTTTTCCCCGCCGGCTCTGCGCTGTGGCTGGGAGGCTGGGAGGGGTCCAGGTGCACCTGTGTCTGGATCTTGCCACCCCCAGAGCACCTGTGGGTCCTGGGAGCAGTGGCACTCCCACGTCACAGCCTGGCCTGAGGTCCTGGAAACCCCCCATGGGGCGGGGCTGTGGGGATCAGGGCAGGGCTGGCCTTGACCCCCCTCCCTGGCCAGGCCCCTGGCCGCCGCCGCAAGAACATGTCAGAGTTCCTGGGAGAGGCGAGCATCCCTGGGCAGGAGCCCCCCGCGCCCTCCAGCTGCTCGCTGCCCACTGGCAGCAGCGGCGGCAGTGACAGCTGGAAGAACCGGGCCGCCAGTCGCTTCAGCGGCTTCTTCAGCTCGGGCCCCAGTGCCAGCGTCTTCGGCCGGGTATGTGGTCCCGTGGGCCCTGGGGCAGGGCAGCGGCTGACCCTGCCCCCTGACCCTGACCCTGACGCTGGTCTCCTTCCAGGAGGTGGACAAGATGGAGCAGCTGGAGGGCAAGCTGCACGCCTACGGCCTCTTTGGGCTGCCCCGGCTGCCCCGGAGGCTTCGCTTCGACCATGACTCGTGGGAAGAGGAGGGGGACGAGGAAGAGGATGAGGATGATGCCTGCCTGTGGCTGGAGGACAGCTGGCGGGACCTCATTGATGGGCATGAGGTGGGTGCCACCCACAGCCGCCGCCTCCCTCTTCTGGGGAAAGGACAACATGATCCCCCCACGTGGTGGGGCCCTTCTGAGCACCCAGTGACAGGATGTTCCCAGGACAGCCCTGTTAAGCTGTTGTCATCATTAACCCACTTTAGGGAGACGGAGGCAAAGTGAAATCACAGTGTGCCGTTTAGATGTCTCAGTGGTAGAGGAGGGCCCGGAACTTGGGGGACCCCTGGGTCTCTACCGGGGCGGGGGGGGGAAAGGAGGTTACATGCAAGGTTGCTCCCCTTCCTCCTCCCTGGCTGTCCCTGCACCGGCTGCTGGCTGACCCGCCTTTCCCACAGAAGCTGACCCGGAGGCAGTGCCACCAGCAGGAGGCCGTGTGGGAGCTCCTGCACACGGAGGTCTCCTACATTAAGAAACTGCGGGTGATCACTAACGTGAGTGGGGCGCACGGCCCAGAGCCACCCCATCTGCTTCCTTTGGGTGCCCCCCCTCCCCCGCCGCAGAGTTAGGGCCTTTGAGAAGGACCTGTTGCCAGGCCACAAAGTGGGAGGAAAGCAAGAAGGGCTGCACCTGGAGGGCCTCCCGCGGGTTAGTGGGTGGAGCTGAATGAACGCAGGCCTCACGCTTTGATTCACTCGATCGGCGGCTATTCCCGAACACCTGCCGTGCTAGGTGCCCAGCAACCCACCCCCTAGCCGCGGAGACAGAGTGGGTAGGCACTGGGGAATGTGTATGCAGGGACTTCGATCTCCGGGGGAGCACTTGGCCTGGGCTTGGGGGTTCAGGAAGGCCCCCTCTGAGCTGAGAGTCAGAGGCTGAGCCAGGGCAGCGTGGAGCCTGGGCAGGGCGACCCTCCAGCGGGCCATGGGGTTTGGGCGTTTTCTGAACCCTCTCTGTCCCTGGGTGCCTCAGAGCCTCCTGGGAAGCGTGAGGGGTAGAGGGGAGCCTAAGAATCTGGGTGGGGAGTCGGGACTGGGACCCCCAAGCTGCAGCGCCCCGTACCCCCACAGCTGTTCCTGTGCTGCCTCCTGAACCTGCAAGAGGCGGGGCTGCTGTGTGAGGTACGGCTGGGCCTGGGGGAGGGGATTGGGATGGGGTAGTGGGGGCGGGGCTTAAGCAGGGGTGGAGACGGATGGGGCGGGGCTGGAAGAGGGTAGGACCTACAAGTGGAGTCGGTGAAGCGTGGGGCGTGGCTTCAGAAGGCGGGGATGGAGGAGGGGGGTGAAGAAAGAGGACGAACCAAGGCGGGGCTGGGAGGGGCGGGGCTAACGGGTCGGGTAGGCTAGGGGCGGGGCCGAGCGGGTCTGGTAGGCTAGGGGCGGGGCTAACGGGTCGGGTAGGCTAGGGGCGGGGCCGAGCGGACCTCCCACCCCCAGGTGGAGGCGGAGCGCCTGTTCAGCAACATCCCCGAGATCGCGCGTCTGCACCGCGGGCTGTGGGGCAGTGTGATGGCGCCGATGGTGGAGAAGGCGCGGCGCACGCGGGCGCTGCTGCAGCCCGGCGACCTCCTCAAAGGCTTCAAGATGGTACGGACCCAGCCCGCCCCGGGCGGGGTGACGCGGCAGCGGGGCTGGGGCGCCGATCTCATCTGCTCCTCACCCCACCTCCCTGGGAGTAGGGGCCCCGCCCGATTCCTAGTGGTCAGAGGCGAGGAATTCCCAGTCGGTCGCCCGGGTTTGACCCCGCCTGGCCGTCTGCCCTTGCCACCTGGCCGAGGGGGTCACGCCCGCCGAGAGGCTGTCTTGTCGCACGGAAAAGAGGGATGATAGGCTTGTCACCTGCGGGGTGGTCGCGAAAGAGCAGTAAGGGAGAGTTTGTGCAGGACCCGGCCCGCAGGGGCGTCAGGTAACCGGTGTGTGTTCCTCCCTGCGCCAGTTCGGCTCCCTCTTCAAGCCCTACATCCGGTACTGCATGGAGGAGGAGGGCTGCATGGAGTACATGCGCAGCCTGCTGCGCGACAACGACCTCTTCCGGGCCTACGTGACGGTGAGGGCGGCCGGGCTGGCTGGGGGCAGGGGCGCAGGTGGCCCACCTTGGCTGCTGGTGCGCAGGAGCTGGCAGGGGGGCGGGGCCTGGGAATCGGGGCGGGGCCTGTCCTGAGCCCCGCCCCCTCCCGCCGCAGTGGGCCGAGAAGCACCAGCAGTGCCAGCGGCTGAAGCTGAGCGACATGCTCGCCAAGCCCCACCAGCGGCTCACCAAGTACCCGCTGCTGCTCAAGTCGGTGCTGAGGAAGACCGACGAGCCGCGCGCCAAGGAGGCCGTCATCACCATGGTAACCAGGGCGGCATGGTTCCCTCTGCGGCTGGGGCCTCTCCCCGACCCTGGGCCTGAACCAGCCACTGTCCACCCCCAGATCAGCTCCGTGGAGCGCTTCATCCACCACGTGAACGCGTGCATGCGGCAGCGGCAGGAGCGGCAGCGGCTGGCGGCCGTGGTGAGCCGCATCGACGCCTACGAGGCGGTGGAGGGGAGCAACGACGAGGTGGACAAGGTGGGCGGCCTTGCCGGGAGGGAGGAGGGGCCAAACTGGCAGAAGGGCTGTGCTGGAGTGAGTCTCGCGTGGGGACTCCTGGCTGAGCTGGGAGGCCAGCCCTGACCCCCTCACCTGCGCCCTCCCCCCTCACCTGCACCCTCTCCCCAGCTCCTGAAGGAGTTTCTGCACCTGGACCTGACGGCGCCCATCCCGGGCGCCTCCCCTGAGGAGACGCGGCAGCTGCTGTTGGAGGGCAGCCTGCGGATGAAGGAGGGAAAGGACAGCAAGGTGACTCTAGGGGCCACCCCGTGGGCAGGGCCCCTGCCCCGCCCCCGCTGGCCCTGCAGGTTTGGACCACCCCTTCCTGGGCACCTCCTGGGTGGAGCCAGTGGTTCTCAGCTGCCCAGTCAGTTGGGCGGTGATTCAAGAACTAGTGACCTTGTGGTCTCTGAGGGGTGATTGTCTGCCTGCAGTTTACGCTTTACAATTTGAGCAGCATGGCCACAGCCCATGGGTGCCTGTCTGGCCCACTTGATGCCACGTGGTTTCTGGTGGTAGGGAGGGGCACACTGCATTAGCAGGCCCGGAACAGACCCTTGCACTGAGCTAGTAATCCGTCATGCATCATGTAGCCCAGAGCCTGTAAGTCAGGATTTTAAAGTTACCTCCCAGTGGGTAGAATGTCCGCCTGTGTACTGAAGGATTCGGGGTCCACTCTGGTCAAGGGCACATGCGGGCTCGATCCCCAGTAGAGGGCGTGCAGGAGGCAGCCAAGCAATGATTCACTCTCATTGATGTTTCTCTCTCTCTCTCTCTCCCTCTCTCCCCCTCTCCCTTCCTCTCTGAAATCAATAAAAATATATTAAAAATAAAATAAAATTTACTGCCCTTTCCTCTTTAATATCAAGTTTTAATTTAAATAAGTCACAAGTCTATAGCTCAATGAAAGAAAATCATCTTGTTCTCTTTTTTTATTGACTTCAGAGAGGAAGGGAGAGGGAGAGAGATAGAAACATCAATGATGAGAGAATCAGCAGTGGACTGTCCCCTGCACGCTCCCCAACACTGGGGACCGAGCCCACAACCTGGGCATGTGCTCTTGGCCGGAATCGAACCCAGGACCCTTTGGTCCGCAGACTGACAATGTATCCAGTGGGCCAAACCAGCTAGGGCTTGCTCTTCCTTTTAATTCTGCTCTCATGTTCACGGCCGTCGGGGCAGGGAAGGTGTTTGACAAAGTCTGAGTGCCCCCAGGAGAGGGCGCTGCAGCGGACAGGCGGAGGGTCCCTGCCTGAGGCCCCAGGACCCTGGCTCTGACCCCTGGCCTCTCCTGCTCCCCCTGTCCCCCAGATGGATGTGTACTGCTTCCTCTTCACGGACCTGCTTTTGGTGACCAAGGCAGTGAAGAAGGCCGAGCGGACCAAGGTCATCAGGCCACCACTGCTGGTGGACAAGATCGTGTGCCGGGAGCTGCGGGACCCTGGTGAGGAGCCCGCCCCCTGCCCCTGGGCCAGGGCTGTGATGGGCAGCGGCAGGCAGTGGTCTTGGCTGACACTGACTCGAGCCCTTCCTGAGCAGGCTCCTTTCTCCTCATCTACCTGAACGAGTTCCACAGCGCCGTGGGGGCCTACACGTTCCAGGCGAGTGGGCAGGCTCTGTGCAGGGGCTGGGTGGACTCCATTTACAATGCCCAGGTGAGAGAACGCCGGGCGGAGGGCGGGCGGTCTGGCGGGGGCTGTGGCTCACAGCCCACCTGCCCCTGTGGACGCTGCCCCCGCCTGCAGAACCAGTTGCAGCAGCTGCGTGCGCAGGAGCATGGGGGCAGCCAGCAGCACCTGCAGAGCCTGGAGGAGGAGGAGGAGCAGGAGGACGAGGAGGAAGACGAGGAGGAAGAGGAGGGTGGGGAGAGTAGCACTTCCGCCGCCAGCTCCCCCACCATCCTGCGCAAAAGCAGCAACAGCCTGGACTCCCAGCACTGGTACGCGTGCCCAGGACCCCCAGCTCCTGATCCCCAGGCCGCAGACACGGCACAGGGCCCGGCTCCAGTCCCTTTCTCTGAAAGGCTTCACGTTGTGAACCCGGCGGGGAGCGGGTGTGGGTTCTGGTGTGGGACCTTGGCTGCTACAGCCCCAGCCACAGGCGGGGTTGGCAAAGGATTTTCAACTTGACCGCCAACTCCGCTTCATTAGTAGCTGCCGGGAGCCAGCTGAGGGCTGAGATGGGGAGAGTCCGTGATGGGGATGGATGCCATGCTGATGTCCGCTGTGGGCACAGGAGCTGGGGGGTCTGGGCCCGTGCCACTTCGCCATCTCTGAGCCGAGGCCGTGGACCCCTGCTGTGCCCGGCCGGGGCTGACTCCCTTCCCGGCCCGCAGCGCCTCGGACGGCTCCACGGAGACCCTGGCCATGGTGGTGGTGGAGCCCGGGGAGACGCTGTCCTCTCCCGAGTTCGAGGGCGGCCCCTTCAGCTCCCAGTCGGACGAGATGTCTCTCAGTACCACCGCCTCGTCCGTCACACCGACCAGCGAGCTGCTGGCCCTGGGCCCCGGGGACGGCCGCTCCTGCTCCATGGACTCCGCCTACGGCACCCTCTCCCCCACCTCCTTGCAAGACTTTGCCACCCCAGCCCCTGCGGCGGAGCCAGTGCCCCGGCCCCTAGATTTGCCACAAGCCCCTTCGCCCCCGCCCTCGCCCCGCCTCCGCCGCCGCACCCCTGTCCAGCTGCTGCCCCGCCTGCCCCACCTGCTCAAGTCCAAATCTGAGGCCAGCCTCCTCCAGCTGCTGGCAGGGACCACCACCCAGGGGGCGCCCCCAGCCCCCAGCCGCAGCCTGTCGGAACTCTGCTTGGCTGCCACAGCCACAGGCACCAGGACTCGGGGCTCCCCTCACGAAGCTGGGCCCCGCTGGCATTGCGGGGGCGCGCCAAGCCCCGGCAGTGGCTCCCAGCCGTCAGAGATGGAGGGCAGGACCACCTGCCTGGCGGGGGAGCCTGAGGGGCCCCCCAGGAGGAGCAGAGAGCTGCCCTCGGGAGCCTCCCGCAGGGTCCAGCCTGAGCCGCCCCCTGGCATCTCTGCCCAGCACAGGAAGCTGACGCTGGCCCAGCTCCACCGCATCAGGACCACCCTGCTGCTTAACTCCACGCTCACTGCCTCGTGAGTGGCCTGGCCCCGGGTGGCGAGCGCAGGTGGCCCAGCGTGCTGGCACTGGGGGCACTGAGCCCTGGGGGCGGGTAGGGGCGCTGTTATGGCTGGAGCAGGTGGCACCCAGGGCTATGGAGGAAGAGGGAGCCCGGGGCCCGCCCCAGAGCTCGGCTGAGGGTGTCTGAACTGTAGTGGGGAGGAGAGGGTGGCTGGAGCCCCTCCGAGTGGCATCAGCAAAGGAAGGACTGTCTCTCCCCTCCCCTCCCCTGCAGGGAGGTCTGAGCAGAGGGAGGCCCCCAAGGGTGCCACTGACCACGGACAGCAGACAGCAGGCCTCCGGGGGGGTGCGGCCCCCGCTCCAGCTGCTGCCTGTGTGCGCCCAAGCCGAGTGCCGGGCAGGACCCCTGCCGCCACTGGGCCGTTTGCACTGGGCCAGACTCGATGGAGATGGAGGCGGGTTCGGCAGAGGCCCAGGCTCAGGATGGCCCCCACAGTCCTCACCGTCACTAACCTGCCCTCCCGCCCCCCCCCCCCCCCCCCCGCGCCTGCCCAGCGGGATTCCTCGTCCGCTATTCCCTGAAGTCATCAGCTCCCACCGCGCTGGACTCCAGGGCCACCCACCCCTCCGCTCCTCTGGCCCCGAGTGGGACAGTCCCTGGCCCTCTCCTCTGTCTCCCTCCCAGGCCCGCAGGGCTCGCTGTAAAGTCGCATATTTATTGAGCTTTTGATTCTTTTATAAAGACTTTGACATACTCCACTGGAAGGAGTCCTTTGCTTTTGAACCCATCCCTTTCAGGACTCAGGGCAACTGAGCTCTGGTCCCCCCATCTGTGGTGGGGCACCGGGGGAGAGACCGTGGGGAGCAGCAGTGAATTAGGGGGCAGAGGCCACCAGACCAACACCCCAAAACCAACCCATCCTCTGACACAGCCATGAGGCCCACCATTGGAGTCCCACATGGTGCCTGCCCTCAGCTGCCCCACGAGCTTAGGCCAGGGTGGGCGACCTGGCGTGGGCTCACCGGGAGTCTCTCTGGGGCTCCTCTCCAGGGGAGGGGCCCCTGCACCCACACCTTACAGTATCTGGAGGGGCCTGGCTCTGAAACCCCGTGGAGGCAGTTCCTTCACCCTGGAGTGGTGGTCTCAGGGCTGAGGCCGGAAGCCGGGCGTGGGGACCAGGGCAGCCCTGCCCTCTGTGCACCTTGCTGCCCGCAGGCCATGAGCTCCGGGGCGCTGGGGACAGCCTCCCCAGGTCAGGGCTCCACTTCCAGGGCCCCTGGGGCTGTTCCCCGACCCCCACCCCCAAGGCAGGCTCCCAGGGGGCGGGCCCTGCGGCTGGGTGCTGGGCCGGAACTGCGGTGGGCAGGGCGGGCAGAGTGGGGAAGCCCCCGCAGGCACACGCCTGGCCTGCCCGTCCCAGTCCCGCTTGAGGGCCCAGAGCGGCGCGGCACCGGGCCATGGACCAGCAGCTCCGGCGCTGGGCGGCAGTGGTGGCTGCAGTGAGTGGGGATCCGGGGGTGGGGGTGGGGTGGGGGGCGGCCTCAAGTCTCTGGGCCTGGATCTGCGCGGGGAGGAAGGGGCCCCGCGATTAGCCAATACCTGAATCTTGCTCCCAGACTGGCTGGGGGTTGGGCAGGCCCTCCCCTCTGACCTAGTTAGAGGCTCCGGCAGGGCGGGCCCTTCCTACGAGAGGAAACACCCTGCTAGGGTCCCAGAGGTCTGGAGGGCCCGGGAGAGAGAGCAGCGTCCCTCGGGCAGGGTGGGGCTGCCTGAATCCGCTGGTGGGGGGGCCCTCCGCTTGCCCAGCCTGGCCTGTCTCCCTGTCTCATCCCCAACCCTTGGGCACCCCTTCTGCTCAAGAACCTGAGAAGCAGGCTGCTCTGAGGGCAAAATCTCAGGGCCTCTGAAGGTGGGGAGACTGGGCAGGGAGAGGCCCCGCGTGGGGAAGCCGTGCTCACGCAGGAGCCAGCAGCCCCTGTCCCCCAGGCCCTCCTCCTGCTCCCGCTGGGCGCCCAGGGCCGGGGCGGCACTCCCAGCCCCAGGTGTGACTGTGCCCACGGCTCTCAGAAGAGGACCGGGCCGCTCTGCTGCAGGGGCTGCCCCGCAGGTGAGTGGCTGCTGGTGGGAGGGGCAGGCCAGGGGTGGCTGGGAGAGAAGTGGGGAGCACAGGTAGGAAGGGGGGAGGGAAGGCAGGGGCCCCTCTGACTCTCTGACCCCAGCCTGGGCTCCACAGGGCAGTACCTAGCGGCCCGCTGCACAGAGCCCTGTGGCAATGCCACCTGCGTCCCGTGCGCCCAGGGCACCTTCCTGGCCCGGGAGCACCACCACGAGATCAACTGTGCCCGCTGCCAGGCCTGTGACGAGCAGGGTGAGGCGCTGCTGGGGTCTGGTGGGGGCCCGGAGGACAGGCTGTGCCCGCCTCCTTCTGAAGGAAGCGGCTGGTTTGGGCCACTTAGGGTGCGAGGGCCTGTGGTCACCCCCCTCAGGCCCCTCTCCCCGACCCTGCCTCGGGGCACCTTTGCGCCCTTTCCTCCCGGCGACCGTCCTGTCTGCACACACCTCAGGCCTGGCCTGTGGGGTGTGCGCTGCCCTTTCTCTGGGGGTGGCCCTGTCTCTGGTTTATCCCGGCTCTGTTCTTCTGGGGATCTGTCCCACCTCTGGGGGGTGGTCTCTGCCCCTAACTGCCTCTGCTCCCCCGTCTCCCTGCACCCCCACCAGCCTCCCAGGTGGCCCTGGAGAACTGCTCGGCAGTGGCTAACACCAGGTGTGGGTGCCCGCCGGGCTGGTTTAGGGAGTGCCTGGACCCACACTGCATCAGCGGCTTGCCCTTCTTCTGCCACCCGTGCCTAGACTGTGGGGCCCTGCACCGCCACACGCGGGTGCCCTGTGAGTACCTACAGCACGGGCTATTGACCCCCCCCCCCCCGCTGCCTCCCTCTCTCCCACCTTGACCCTCCCCCCCTCCCTCTCTCCCACCTTGACCCTCCCCCCGCCTCCCTCTCTCCCCCGCCTCCCTCTCTCCCACCTTGACCCTCCCCCCCGCCTCCCTCTCTCCCACCTTGACCCTCCCCCCCGCCTCCCTCTCTTCCACCTTGACCCTCCCCCCCCGCCTCCCTCTCTCCCACCTTGATTCTCCCCCCCCCGCCTCCCTCTCTCCCACCTTGACCCTCCCCCCCCCGCCTCCCTCTCTCCCACCTTGACCCTCCCTCCCCCCCCGCCTCCCTCTCTCCCACCTTGACCCTCCCAGTCTCTTGGTCTGCAGGTTCCAGCAGAGACACTGAATGTGGCGCCTGCCTGCCTGGCTTCTATGAACATGGCAACAGCTGTGTGTCCTGCCCCACGTAACTTCCTGGCTGCCTTGGGCAGGGGGAGGGGAGCGGGGAGCAGAGTGGGGCCAGGGGCAGGGAGGAGGGGGCTTGGTCCTGTGGTGGGTGGGCCCCCCTCCAGGCAAACTCGTAAAGGGAGACGTGGATTCACCTGTGCCAGGAAAGAAGCACCCTGCAGTAGTGAGGAGGAGGATTTGGCGCGTACAGAGGGGCACTGGTGGTTTGCAAGCTTGGGCTGAGATTCAGGACCCGCCCCTTGTTCCCTGGAGGATGCTGGGCAAGCGACTTCACTCCAATGTGTGGCTTCCCCATCTGAACGTGGGGGCGTTAGTAGGTCCCCCCCAGAGCACCTGCCATCTCCAGACACCCTTCCAGGTGCTGGGGATACAGCAGGGAGCACCACAGGCGGTCCTGGTCCGTATGGAGCTGACATGCTAGCGGCCCTCAATCGGGTCTAGAAGCAGCTCGATAAATCCTGGTTGTTGATCTAGTTACTGGGACACGGGCATTTCGGCAGTACTTCGGGAACATTCTTGGGTGGAGCGAGGCTCCCAGGGAAGAGGCCTGGAAGGGAGGGGCCCTCAGGAGGGAGATGTCAGGCAGCCTGGACAGCCCGCCGTGTGGGCCCTCACTCCCCGCCCCCTGCAGGAGCGCCGTCTGGAGCTGTCCTGAGCCCTGCGCGGCTGCCTGCGGCTGGAGGCAGAGTAGGTGGCATGCTGGGGACACAGCGGGAGAGCTGGGAAGGGCCCAGGGCAGCTTGGGGGTGGCTACACCCAGCACCCACCAACTGCTCTTCCAGTGTTCTGGGTCCAGGTGCTCCTGGCAGGCCTGGTGGTTCCACTGGTGCTCGGTGCCACCCTGACCTACACGTACCGCCGCTGCCAGCCCTGCAAGCCCATGGTTCCTGGTAAGTGCATGCGCATTCGCACACGCACACACGCACATACTCACACGTGTGTGCATACCTCACATGTATAACCACACATGTGCATACCACAACATGCATGCCCACGTATGTGTGCATACACCACACATGTGCATACGCACGCACACATGCACACACTCCTAGGACCCTGGGGTCAGGATGGGTAGCCAGAGCCCACTCAGCCCTGATGCAGAGGGAACGAGGGAGTGCTGGTGTGTGTGCAGGGCAGTGGTCGGCAAACTCCTTAGTCAACAGAGCCAAATATCAACTGTACGATTGAAATTTCTTTTGAGAGCCCAATTTTTTAAACTTCTTCTAACGCCACTTCTTTAAAATAGACTCGCCCAGGCCGTGGTATTTTGTGGAAGAGCCACACTCAAGGGGCCAAAGAGCCGCCTGTGGCTCGCGAGCCGCAGTTTGCCGACCACTGGTAGGGGACCCCCAGCGAAGCTGGACCAGCATCCAGGTCCAGGAGCCCTGCCTGACTGCTGGTTAGACTCTCTTGTCTCTCAGCAGATGGAGCTGGGATGGAGGTCCTGACCACCCTGCAGGTGAGGAGCATGTTCTGGACGAGGGTGAGCGAGTACTCGGGCCTCAGCCTTCCGGAGCTCAGAGGTCGGGCCTTATTAGAACTCCCGGCGCCCAGGGCGTGGCTGGCATGGAGCAGACCTAACAAACACGTGTGCCGAGTTATCGGGGAATGAGGGCAGCACGGGGCCTGTCCTGGGGCGGTGGCGCTCAGGAGGCTGCGGTCCTCAGGTTAACGGAGCCCACCATTCAGGGGGAGGATGCCGCCATGGCAAGGGCAGGGGCTGGGACTCCAGCAGAGGACACAGCTCTTCCACGGGGCGGGTGAGAGAACATGGCCCGCCCGGAGGGGACCCCGGGGGAGCTTGCTGGCCAGGCTCCAGCAAAGGGGCCTGCAGGGCTGACCTGGGGCCCCTCCTGGCTTCCAGACCACCCACCTCTTACCCCCCGAGAGCGCCCACATCCTTCTGGTGCCACCCAGCGGCAGTGAGAAAGCCTGCCCCGGCCAGTTGGTAGGCAGCGGCTGGACCCCTGGCTGCGCCCAGACCCAGGAAGCGCCCGGCGCGGAGGTGCCATGGTCCTGGGACCAGCTGCGCAGCGGAGCTCTGGGTAAGGGACTTCACACCACCCGCCCAAGTCCCAGGTGAAAGCTGCGGTTTCCTGGGGCGCCACTTGCCCACTTCCCGTCCCGTCCCCTAACTAACGGGGAGGACCTCCCTGCCCCGGCCGCAGACCGCGTTCCCAGGGTCTCTCTGGTCTGTCCCCAGGCCCGCCGCCAGCGCCCCCTGCAGGCTCGGCGGCCGCCACGCTGCAGCTGGGCCCGCAGTTCTACGATGTAATGGACGCGGTGCCCGCGCGGCGCTGGAAGGAGTTCGTGCGGACTCTGGGGCTGCGCGAGGCCGAGATCGAGGCGGTGGAGGTGGAGGTGGGCCGCTTCCGCGACCAGCAGTACGAGATGCTCAAGCGCTGGCGCCAGCAGCAGCCTGCGGGCCTGGGCGCCATCTACGCGGCCCTGGAGCGCATGGGGCTGGACGGCTGCGCCGAGGACCTGCGCAGCCGCCTGCAGCGCGGCCCGTGACGCGGGGCCCACCCGTCAGCCGGGGGCCCCGAGGGCCCTTGCAGAAGCCCTAAGTACTGTTACTTACGCGTGTAGACATTTTATGTCGCTTACTATGTATGCCTCCGGCACGGCCCTGCGTAGCAGCGCCAGCCGGCCTCACCCTGCCCTGCCCGGCCCCTGGGGGCTGCTTAAGGCAAAGGCAGCGGGGAACGAGGGGACGGGGTGGGAAAGGGCTGGGCGGGCGCTCAGCCTGAGGGGGCCGAGGCTGTGGTATTAAATCTATTCAGAAAAGCTGCAGGTTCGTGTTTGCACGGGGCTGGGTATGAAGTGGCCCTTTCCCGGGGCGTCGAAAGGGCGGGAGTCTTGCCGGCCAGAGTCTGGGACGCACGGCGGGAACCAGAGTGGCCCTTGCGCCCAGGCCCGCCCCTCCCGCTCCGCTGCGGTGGTTGCCCCGTTACCCCGGGACCCCGGGAGGGAGAGGGAGTCGGCGATGGGGAGCGAGAGTGAACGTGAGCGAGGCCGGGCGTCTGAGCGAGCTTTAATGGGGGTGCGAGCCGGCGGGGGCGCGGGACCGGGAGGCAGCAGTCAGAGGCGGGGTCAGGGCCCCTCGTCCTCCAGGCACCCCACCCCTGCAGTGAAAGGGGCGAGGGCCTGGGGCCTGGCTGGGGAGGAGGCAGGCGGGGCCCGGGAGCGGCAACGCCGCCTGGACGGGCAGTTTTTATCGTTTCTGGTAAACAAATGACTGAGAGGAAGCCCTCGGCGGGGATGGGAAACGGGCCGGCGGGCCGGGCGCAGATCTAGGTCAGGGTGGCAGGAAAACCCCTTCCCTTCCCGAGCCCGGTCGGCCTCCGCCCAGGATGTGCCAGCGACGCGGGTTCCGGGGTGCGGGGGAGGGGGCCGCCGCCGCTACGGGTCCCGCAGGAAAACAAAGTCACCACCCACGGGGCTGGGAAGAGCTCTGCGCACGTTGACATTCAACGAACATGCAAATATATGTAAATAGCCATGCAAATAAGCAGCATCTTTTGCGTCAACAACTTGGGCACTTTTTCTGGGCGACTGTGGCGGGCGGGCGGGCGCGCTCCTGCATCTTCCGGGGCTGGGGATGCGAGGGCGGGGGTCAGGGGAGGGGGTGCCGAGCCGGAGGGGGGTGGCATGGCTCCCAGCGGGTCCATCCGGGCTGGGGAGGCTGGGGCAGGGGCCGCCTCCTCCCCGCCCACCCCGCCCCCAGCTCCCGAGGAGCGGGAGGAAGCAGCATCTAGTACTTAGCGATGTCCCCCTTCTTCAGGATGATCTGTCGCTGCCAGGGCGCCAGCTTGGTCTCGTCGTAGCCCAGCGTCCGCAGCTTCTCCGACTGCTCCTTTTCCCGCTGCAGCTCCTCCTGCTTCTGTCGCTCCTCCTCTTTTCTAGACCGGGGGTCGGGACAGAACCACGGCAAGGGTGAGGGGGGCCCAGGCGCCTCGAGGGCTCCGTGGTGGCAAGGGCTGCGCCACTGAGGGCAGAGGGACTAATGAGCGGGAGGGTGGGCAGTGGCTTCTAGGGGCAGAGGTGCTAGGGGACTGGAGGCTGGGGCCCGGGGTAGGAGGCAGGCAGAGGGGATTGCTGGGGACAGATTGGGGTTATTGGGGCGCTCCTAGGAGCTGGGTGAGCAAGAGGCTGTGGCTGGGTTATTGCTGGCTGGGGAGTGACTGGAACAGGTGCTGATCACAGTGTGGCTGAGGCTGAGGAGGGGTGCTTATGGGGGTGGGGGATGTGATTATTGGGGTGAGGACCTGAGTTACTGGGGCTTGAGGATGGACTCTGGGGAGCAGAGGGACCACATTATGGGAGACAGGGGCTGGGTAATTATGGACAAATTGTTAAAATGTGGGGCAATGGGGGAGTTTGGGGGACATCTGTAATACTTTCAACAATAAAGATAAATTTAGAAAAACAAAGCACTTTTTGTTTTCCAGGAAAAAAAGCCACCAACACAAAAGTGTGGGGGCTAGGGCTGCACTGCTGACAAGGTAGCCACTGAGCAAATGGGGCTGTTGAGGGTTCGAAATGTTAGGACTGAGGAGTGTTGCAGCCATAAGATGCTCATGACATCACAAAGACTTAGATTTAAGAGTGTAGGACGTCTCATCAATCATTTTATATTGATTATATATTGAAATACCTAACTTCAATTAACGTTATAATCATTGAACTATATAACTGAATTTTGATGTGTCGAGTTATATAAAATATACTGTAGCCCAGCTGGTGTGGCTTGGTGGTTGGGCATCTACCTGTGAGACAGGAGGTCAGGTTTGATTCCCCGTCAGGGCACATGCCTGGGTTGCAGGCTAGACCCCCAGTGGGGGGGGGGAGGGGTGCAGGAGGCAGCCGATCAATGATTCTCTCTCATCATTGATGTTTCCATCTCTCTCTCCCTTCCTCTCTGAAATCAATACAAATATATTTAAAACATACTATGAAAATTAAGTTCACCTGTATCTTTTTTTTTTTTTTTTTAAACTGAGCAGAAAGGCTAGGTTAATGAGAGAGAGGGGCTGGGTAATTGGGGACATGGTCATTACAGCATAAGAGCTAGACCAGGGGTGGGCAAACTTTTTGACTCGAGGGCCACAATGGGTTCTGAAACTGGACCGGAGGGCCGGAACAAAAGCATGGATGGAGTGTTTGTGTGAACTAATATAAATTCAAAGTAAAGGAGCGGAGGGGAGAGCAAGAGAACCGGATAGAACAGCCGGATCCGGCCCGCGGGCCGTAGTTTGCCCAAGGCTGAGCTAGACTCTGGGGACCGGTCTAGTTATGGGGGGAGCTGGTGGCATTACTGGGAGCAGAGAGGCTGCGCTACAGGGCCGAGTGACAAGGGGATGAGCTCAAGATGGGACTAGATGAAGGGGCAAAGGAGGGGAGGCAGGTTGGGATCTGCCCCTCACTCACCGCTTCTGCTCCCTAGAAGGAAAAGGAGACAGCATTAGCTGGTGCCACCACTTCAGGGACACGATCCAGACACCCTGCCAGATCCCAGCTCACCTCTCCTCTTCTAGCTTCTTCCGAAGAAGGTCCCGCCTCCAGGCAGGCATGTTGGCCAGCCGGGCCTCCTCCTCCTCCTCCTGCAACACACACAAAGCTTCAGGGTAGCACGGGCTGGGAGGTGCGGGCAAGAGGGCGTGCATCTCCAACTGGGGGGACCTGCAGGAGTTAGGGGCTACAGGACACAAACCGAGTTCCAGGAAGAGACCCTCTGATACCTTCCTATAGGGCAAATGGATGGAGGAGCCTGGCCACACCCCCCTTGCGAGAGGCAGGAGGTCCCTCTCGCCCCCTGTAACTCAGGCCTGTGTCCTAGAGGCGGCGCCAGAACCAGAATGGTCAGAGCCCAGTGCAGGCGGTGAGAGCAGGGAATGAGATTCCCCATACAGGCAGGTAGACAGATGGCCCCACGGCTGTGACCCACAATCTTCAGGCAGACCCACACCTGGGCCCCCGCAGACCCTGCCCGCTCCGAGAGGCTCCGGCTGGGCCCTGGTGCCACTGTGAGGCCCTTCCCAAATGGAGTAGACATGAACTCTACAACCGAGGGGGCGGGCATCCAACACAGGCAGCTCAGAGCGAAGAGTTTTATTACTCGCACGTTACAGAGAACACGTCACACGGAACACTGCACACTGGCTCCCCGGACCTCAACCAATGAGGTAGCTGTGAACCCCAGTGAAATCCAGAGAGAGGTGGAGAGCCACACAGCCCCAAGGGGGACCCACAGTCCCTCGCTCAGAGGGGCTGCTCCTTCCTCCTGGCTCCGCTCGGAGCCAGGCAAGGCTGCAGGGCCAGAGGGGACTCCTGGTTTGCCCTGTGCCACGCTGGCCTATCCGGCCAACTCGCCACCACCGGCCATGATGGGACCTCAGTGGCCGGGCAGCCTGGTCCTGCGCTTCCTGGGTTTTCCAAGGCCACCCTCCAGGGTTCTTGGATCGCTTCTGGCTTGGGAGCGCACCATCCAGGCATCCAGGCAGATATCCAGGCCCAGGCTAAGATGCTTGAGGGGAAATTCTGAATTCTGCTGCTCAGATGTCAAAAAGCTCCGCCTCTTTCTCCTTCCAGAAGGAGAAGCTGCGGTCGATGTAGCGGCAGATGTCCTCGTTGCTGAACTCGCCCATCTCAGACAACAGCTCCAGGGGGTCTTCAGCGGGGGCTTCCGAACTAGGAGGGTCCAAGGACGGGGGAGGCTCGGCGGGCGGGGGCGGGGACGGGGGCTGCGGCGCAGGGGACGGGGGCTGCGGGGCGGGGGACGGGGGCTGCGGGGCGGGGGCCCGGGCCTCCGGCTGCCCCTCTGGCCAGTCTGTCTGAGCTGGAGCAGCTTCTTGGGCCTGCTCCCTCTCCTCCTCCTCCTCCTCCTCCTCCACCTCCACCACCTCCTCTTCTTCTTTCTCCTCTTCCTGCTCCTTCTCGACCTCTTCCTCCCAAGGCCGCTGAGCGTCCGGGCCGTCTCCAAAGAACTGCTGACTGAGATCCTCAAAGCCGTCGCTCCAGCCCCGCCGGCCAGCCTCCACCTCCTCCAGCACCACGCGGTGGAAGCGGCGGATGAGCTCCCACGGGTGGCTGCCCAGTCGGTCGAACATCTCGTAGCACAGCAAGTGGCGGAACTTGCGCTCCTCGCGGCTCAGGCCCATCTCCAGCAGCTGGAAGTAGCCGAGCATGAAGAGGTCCAGGGTGAGGCTGTCGTAGCGCGGGGGCGCGCCGCCGTCCAGGGGCGGCAGGAAGTGCTCCGGCCAGTACAGGCCGTGCGCCAGGACAGGGCTGCGGGCCTGGCGCGGGGGCACCTGCCGCAGGAGGCTCCGCCAGCGGCCCAGCAGCTTCCCCACCACCTGCCGCTGCTTCAGCAGGCGCTGCAGCCGCTCGTCGGGGCCCTCGCCGGCCGGTGGCGGAGGGGCTTCGGCGACCTCGGGGGCGGGGCCGGCGCCCGCGGCCACCACGCGGGGGAGCAGCCTGCGAAGGCGCGCCTGGGCCTGGCGCCCGTGGCCGCCGAAGGTCCACTTGCGCCAGTGCTCCAGGAAGAGGTAGACGATGCGCTCCTTGCGCAGGTCGATGTAGTCCTGGACGCCGCTCAGCTCGGTGGGCAGCGGCGGCCTGCGCGCCAGCAGCTCGGGCTCGGGCAGCGCCGCCTGGCGGCCCGGCGCCTCGGCCGGGTCCTCGTAGCCCAGCGGCTCCTGGGCTGGCGGCAGGCTGTTGGAGGCGGCGGCACTCGGCTCGCCGGGGCTGGCCGCCGCCATGTAGTCCTCCTCGAGAATGGGTTCTCGGCCCGGGGCGCCGGGGGACAGCGAGAACTTGCGGCGCGGGCTGCGCGGGGGCGCGGAGCCCTGGGCGCGCAGCTCGTAGGTGGCGCGGAGGTGCTGCACGGAGACGCCGCACTCGAGGATCTCGCGCGCCACGGCCTCGCGGCACCAGCTGAGCGAGTGCGAGCGGCCCAGGCAGAGCGGGCCTGGCCGCCAGGGCGCATCGGGCAGCGGCGCCAGCGGCTGGCCCGTGTCGGCGGCCAGCAGTTCGGCCAGGTGCGTGGGCCGGCCGCCGAGCGCGGCCAGCAGCGTGGCCATGCTCTTGAGCAGCGTGGAGATCTTGCTGCACCAGGCGGGCAGGCTGGCGGCGCGGCCGTGCATGCGACGCGGGTCGACGGTGAAGCGCGGCGCCGACAGAGCGGCTGAGATGGGAAGCAGCTGCTCCAGCTCCAGCTCCAGCTGCTTCAGGCGCGCCTCCAGCTTCTGCGCCTTGTGCAGCACCTGCAGGTTCTCGATTTGCTGTTCGATGCGGAGGATGTCGGCCTCGGTCATGAGCTCGCCGAAGGGCCCGAGGATGCCGTTGTACTCGCGGGAGTACCTCCAGCCCTCGCGGGGGTAGCAGCACGAGCTGGCGGAAGTCAGCTAAGGCGGGGAAGACAAGAGAGGGGAGGGAGGCGGGTCTCCCTCTGGCCCAGCTCCCGCAGCGGCCGCCGGGGGGCGCCCTTTGCATGTCCCGGGTGGTGTAATGGCTCCGCGGGGCTGAGTTTGCAGGGACGAGCCGCGCCTGACGGGCGGGCGAGCGATTACGTTGGGTGAGGCTTCAGCCCAGGCCGCCGCTCCGGGCGCTGGGCAGGGTCCACTTTGGTCGCTGGCGGGGACACAGCCGGTCGCTGGGTGCTGTTGCAGGGGCAGGGCGGGCGGACGGCTCCGTGCCTGGCTTGGTTGCTCATTACACCACCGAAGAACATGCAAAAGGCATTGCAGCTGCGACGCAGGGCGGCCCTCCCACCTCATCCAAGCTCTGCGGTTTTGAGGCCAGATCCCAAAGAGGCCTCTCCTCGCCCCACTCCGATGACCCCTTCTCATCCTGTGGCCCAAGCCCTCTCTGTCCACGATGTCAGTGTTTTAGTCCCAACGACAGGCTCTTAAAGGAGGCTCGCCCTAGCTGGTGTGGCTCAGTGGATAGAGCGTCAGCCTGCCGACTGAAAGGTCCCGGTTTGGATAACAATCAGGGCACGTGCCTGGGTTGCGGGCTCCATCCCCAGTAGGGGACGTGTGGGAGGCAGCCCATCAATGATTATTCTCATCATTGATGTTTCTATCTCTCTCTCCCTCTCCCTTCCTCTCTGAAATCTATCGATCCCACCCCCTCGCATCCCGTTAATAATAATACAGTTTGCAGAGCCCGGCTTGCCAGGCTGTTCTTAGTTTCCCCTCGCCTTTCTTGACCTCTAGGCCTGCAATTTCCAGCCTGGAGGGTGGAGGGTGGAGGGCTGCCCTCACCTCTTCACAGCCCTCCCCATTCCTCCTGACCCACCACAATCCCCACATACAAATCCAATGATGCCACTTCCCAGCCTTACCCCCTCCCAGACTACACACCGCTGCAGGAGAAAGTCCGTTTTCTTCAGGAACCCGCCCCCTCCCCAGCTCTACCCCTTCCCTTCCATAGTACAGTCACCGAGCCACGCCCACGGACTCCCAGCCCTCCCCTCTCCCGCCTGCTTGCTCTTTGCCCCACGCTTCCCGTCCGCCACTTTCTCATCTCCAAGTCTACCTGAGACCTCACTGTCTCCTTCCGTACCACCACCCCCAGCCCAAACAGGATGGGGGGCTTAGGGCTGCCCCATCCTCTGCATGCTCCACCACAGCGATGCCCATATTGAGACAGCCCAGTTATGTGGGGGCACTTATCACTCCACGAAGGTGCTGTGTTTGCTTGCTGGTTGAGCCCTCTGCCCCACTCCTGCAGCCCCCTCAAGAGCAGACCTTGATAGAGTCCACGAATCCCAAGAGACTACAATATGTGTGGCACACGAACGACGCCCAGGGAACATGTTCATTGGGTCAGTGGCAAACCATCCTGCCAGCCAGTGATGATCAACCCATCTTACAGATGAGGAAACTGAGGCTGGGTGAGGCTGGAAGGTGGAAATGCAGGGAAAGAGCCCAGGCCAGTCTATGACCAAGAGCCTCTTGGCTACTCAGAGTGTGGTCCCGGGACAGCATGGTCAGCCTCACCCTGAGGCTGTTGCAGAATTTCCACCCCACCAGAGCTCCTGAACCAGAAGAGCATTTTTACAAGGTCCCAGGCTGCCTTCCCCCCAAGGTCATGGGAGTTGCCTGAGGCTGCAGGGCCCTGCAGGCTGGGGTGCTGGGAGGAGGGGCTGTGGGCCCAGGTGCAGACCCCAGGGCGCTGTGGGAAGCCCCACCCAGCCCACCTTCCGCCTCTGCTCCTCCTCCTCTTGCATCTTCAGCTGCATCTTGCGGACCATCACCTGGCGCTTCCACTCGGGGATGGGCCGGCCCTGCTCGTCGTGCGTGGGGATGAGCGCTTCCACGTCGAGCTGCACCCCTGGCGCGGGGGTGGCGGGCGGCGCCGGCGCCAAGCTGCCATTGAGCAGCGGCTGGGGCCCTGCGGCCGGCGGGGTGGGGCTCCGGGGCCGGGATGGTGCTGGTGACACTGGCGGCAGCTGTGCGTCAGGCTGTGGGGAGAAGTGGCGGGGCTGAGCACGGGCAGGGGCGCGGGGAGCCGGGCGCGCGGGGAGCCGGCGCTGGGCCCTTTCGGACCACCTACCTACCTGGGAAGCCGGCTGCCCGCTGCCGGAGAACACGGTGGTCAGACCCTTGCTCTGCGGTGTGGGCTTCAGACTCTTGCCAGCCTTGATCTCAGCCAGCAGCTCGGCGTTGTCACCGGTTGGGGTCATCATGTTGAAAGACTTGGTGCCTGGGGGAGGCAGGAGAGGAGGCGCTGGCAAGGGGTGAGGTGGGGGGCTGGGGGGGTCCTGCCCTTCTGCTGTCCCCTCCCCAAGTCAGGAGGCGATCGGAGCCTTCCCTCGGGCCCAGGGGGCAGCATTCCAGATCCCAAGTCTGGCGGGTGGCTCGGCTCTTGGGGACCCCAGAGCCAGGTCCTTGGCTGGAAGTCGTGCACCCCCACCATTCTCCCAGCCCTACTCACGCCGGGGTGTGGGGCCCCCACCTGGAGGCCCCTGGGAGTCCATGATGGCTCGTGGGCTGGCTGTGGGGGCTCTAGTGAACGTCTCCACCCCGCGCATTGACTGCTTAACTCCAAAACGCAACCCGGGACCAGCCCCCCGACCTTTGTCCCCCCGGTTCCCTGGCTCCCCTGGCCAGGGCGGAGTCTGCCTCTGGCCCTCTCGCATCAGCAAAGCCCAGTGACCCTTGGACTGAGTCGCCTGAGCCTCTCTGGCCGCTCGGACTAGGAACCCTGATACCACAACCCAGCCAGCCCCGCCCCCAAACCCACAGACAGACGCGCAGACACACTGGTTGCAAGCCCGGAGCACACTTATGGCAAAGCGCTTCCCGGCTCTCTCCGCTCTGGGGCCCCGGGACAGCGGCGCCCTTCCTGAGGACACGGAGGCGCCCGCCCGGAAGGGGGCCAGGCGGGGGCATGCAAATGTCCGGCGGGAGTTTGCATGTTTCACGGCCAGCCGAGGTGACTGGGGTTTGGGGAGGGCTGACTTCAGAGCCCAAGGATGGGGTCCCGGCTGGGTGAGGGGAACAGGCCAGCAGCTCCTGGGTTGCCTCGGCTGTGGCTTCCAGAGCACAGTGTCCGGAGGAGGAAAAGGGAAAGGTATGGGGCCAGCCCCATCAGCCAGGCCACGGATTTGTACATGTGGGTGTGGTGGGGGGAGGTGGGGGGAGGCGGAGGGCAGAGGCCCCCCGCTGTGGCATTGAGGACCCTCGCCGGCCGTTGGCCCCTAGCTCTGCCCGCCCCTCAAGTCCCTGGTCCCTGTGGCCTTGCGTTCCCTGAGCGTTTGCTTTGCCCCCAACCCCGCGCCTTAGCCGGGAGCATGAACGCAGCTACTCACTCTTCCTGTGCCTCAGGACTCTCACTTCTAGAGACCGAGAGGAGAGAAGTGACAGTGGAGTTAGAAGAGGGAGGGGCTGGGTGAGGCTGGGAGAGCAGGGACAGCGAGAGAGGGGTGGGCGGGCAGGAGCGGGGAAGGGAGATGTGGAGAGGAGGAGTGAGGGGAGGAGAACTTTCAAGCCCATCGGACCCTGGCTGGGGCTGCCCTGGGGTCCACAAGGGTGGTCTGCTCAGTTGCCAGCTTTGCTGCCGCCCCGAGGGCTGGACGGGGCTGCCACAGCCCTCGTCCCCTAGCAAGGGCCCCTCCGTCTTGGCACTGGGCTGGAGCAGGGTCTCCCCTGTCTTCCTAGCCGCAGGCCTGCTCCAGGCTGCAGAGGGGGGAACTGACCTTGAGCTGGGGTCTGCAGGGGCTGGGGCTCCCTAGGAACCCCAGGCAATACAAGGGGACCCTCCTGTGTCCTTGCATCCTAGTCAGGGAGAGGAAGCTTTGGACGGTGCCCTAATGGTCCCTGCCCTGAGTGGCTGGGCGAGGAAGGCACCTGCCAGGCTGGGCTGGGACCGCCTCCGGACCTCCAGCAGCCCCGTGTGCAGGCGACTGCCCCACACGATGGAAGAGAAACTCGGGAATACTGGTCACCCACCGGTCTAGCTCTTACAAAGGAGGCCAGGCAGTCACCAGCAGGGACAGGCATGCTGGGTCACTGGCCTTGTCCCCATAGCCAGGCCTCGCTGGCTGGGGCCCCAGGGAGATCTGGCTGGGAAGTCTGTGATGCACTGGGAAAGGCTCAGGGCTGAGGCTAGCTTTGGGGACCCGGAGAACGGGGCTAGGAGAGACTTGACTTGGGACGTAGGGAGGCGGGGAGGAGGGGGGCCGCAGCCCTGCCTCCTTGAAGTCGGTTCTGCTTCTCAGAGCTCCCTTCTAGCTCCCGCTCAGCGGAGGCAGCCGCCACCAGACCCGGGCGGCCTCCCCACTGGATGGGAGGCAGGCCCAGAGAGGGACAGAGACTTGCCCCAGGCCACACAGCCAGGCCTGCCACGGCAGAGCCTCCCCCTAGGGGAGGGGCTGCAGGAAGAACAGTAGGAAAAGAAGGGGCGCTGGGGCAGTCCCAGCAGGGAGGGGGCGTTGTCTAGGTCTCCCCCCCCCCCCGTTCCGGGCTAGCGGGCCTCCCACTCTCCACCTGCCCCTACTCACTGCCGGTGGAAGAGGAGGAGCGGCGCTGCCCGCAGCCTGGGCCGGCGCCCTCGAAGGGCAGGGGCGGAGCGGGCGGCGGCGAGCTCAGGCCCTCGGGCAGGGGCGGCGGCGGCGGCGGCGGGGGCGGCAGCTCCCTGGACGGCTTGGGCTCCGCCGCGCAGCCGTTGTGCACGTGACTCCCGGGGAGCAGCGCCGCCTGCGGGGGAGCGGAGGGGCCAGCGAGTGAGCAGCGGGACGCCCGGCCGGGTCCGAGGCGGCCGGCGGGTGCGGGCTGGCGGGCACGCACCTCCTCGCTGTGCGCCATGCCCGGGCGTGCGGCCGGCTCGCGGGGGCAGCGGCCCAGCTGGCGGTAGTAGTCCCCCGTGCTGGGCTGCTTGCTGAAGGCGCGGGGCTTGCGGCCGGAGTCCTGCCTCCGCAGCCCGTTGTGGCCGGCGCGGGAGCCCAGCTGCGGAGAGACAGGGGCGTGGGCTCCAGGCCGGGTCCCTGTGCTCCCACCCCCCCCTTTTCCTCTCCCGGGGTCACTGCCCGCGGCTGTCGAAGGTGCAGCCGGCCGCGTTCCTAGACCCTCCCGTTCTCAGAGCGGGGATGGGGCGAGGGTCACGGGGCCCCGGTGGAAGGGCAGGCTCGGTTGGCCCTGCAGGGAGGTGGTGTTCTGGGCACCGGCCAAGGGGCGCAGAGGCCCCACTGAGGCTAGAAGGGGCGGGCCCAGGGGCGGGGTGGCCCAGCCCAGACGCCAGGGGGAGCCGGAGAAGGGCAGCTCCCCGCTGAGCCGGCGCTAAAGCCTCAGCCGCACCCCAGTCCCAGCGCCCTCACCGGCCCGCCCAGCCCCAAGTCTCCGCCGAACCCTGTCGCGGGGATCCGCCCCGAGGGAGCCCTCTCTAGAACCCGAGTCCTAGGCGGCTCCTGCTTGCCCAGGGCCCCGGCTGCCCAGCCCGAGGCTGGGGCTGCTCCTACCTCTGTCTGTGCCGGTGGCCCCCGCTGTGCACCTGGCGGCGGGGGCGGAAGGACCCGACACCTGCGCTACCTGATCCTTCCTCTCAGGTTACAGCCCAGCCCGCGCCTCCGAGCGCCTAGGAGCTCTGTCGTCCTGACATCACCCAGGCCCGCCAATCCTCGGCGGTGGGGGATGCAACGGGGGCGCCCACGGCTCGCCACACCTGGCCGGCTCCGCACACCTGGCCGCCACACCACGCCCGCCCGCGGGCCAGATGTGACCCCGCCCCTGTGCCTCTCTCCTCCGCTAGGTGCTGCCGAGCACCCGGCCTTCATCCCTCCGCTCCATCCTCCATCCCTCCATCCTCCATCCCTCCATCCTCCCCTCCATCCTCCGAAACAGAATACCCAGGCCTCCCTGCGGACAGTGAGCCCCTCCCCCATGTAGCCCCCTGGGCTCGGGGTCACGCCCCCGCCCTTCCAGGCCGCATCTGGAAACCATCGCCATCCGCGTAAGCGACACCGACACCCTCGCCCCAGCCTCGGGTTTCAGGGGCCACGAGGCGGCTCGGGTGACAGCTAGCGCCCGCCCCGTCGCAGCTGCCCCCCACGAAGCCCCGCTCTGAAAGGACCAGAGGCAGTGGGGCCGGAGGCCGAGTCCGCGGGCGGGGGCTGTCCCCCTCCACCTCCCAGCCCCTGTCCCTGCGGTGGCCTGGACCCTCCGCCCCGCCTGACCCGGCTCACGTTGCAGGAAACGGGACACCGCAGGATTTGTTTCCCAGGCGGCCCGCCCCTCGCGCCCCCTGCAGCCCCGGGCGCAGAGCCGCGACCCTGCTCCGTGGCGGCCAGGCGGCCAGGCCGGGGCTGGGGGCCCGCGGCGCACAAAGGGCCTTTGTGGAGCTGCTGGAGCCTGCGGCCTGGCACGCACACGCCGGAGGGGGAGCGGGCCGGAGGTCCGGGCGCTCGGGCTCAGGGAGGGGAGGGGCAGCGCCAGCCACCTGTCCTGTGGCTTTGGGCAGGGCCCACAAGCCCGGGCGGGAAAGTCCTGGGCCCGCACCTTCTGGGGATGAAAGGGAAACCCGGCTGGGAGCTTGGTCTGGGGTGGCACGAGAGGGGCGGTGCGGCCACTGTGCAGGCGTGCCTTCCCCCCTGCTCCCCCCTCCTCTTCCTCCGGCAGTGAGTAGGGGCAGATGGACAGTGGAAGGCCCGCTAGCCCGGAAGGTGGGGGGGAGACCTAGATAACGCCCCCTCCCTGCTGGGTGACCGGGTCACCTGTGCGAACTGGTTACTTAGCTTCGCCCTGGAGTGGCCTGCCTGGGGCTTGAGAGAAAACTACCTGCAAGGTCAGGACCCTCCGGGGCCTCCGCCCCACACTCCACAACCTGAGGGCTCAGGGCGCCCCTGCCCCTCCTCCCAGAGCTCTGTCCCCTGGGCCTGTAGGCAGGGCCCCTCTGGGCCTCTCTGCCCAGGACTGACCCCCAGCCCAGCCGTCTGATCCCCAGCCCCACTCCGGAGCCTCAGCCAGGACCCCAGAGGCCCTGCCATCCCCAGCACCTGGCACTCAACACGCCCACACGGGACTCCTCCCCTTCTCCCCAGGACTCATCTCAGGCCTGGCCCCGCCACCTCACTCACCTCACCTCACTGCCCGGCCTCAAGCCCCAAACCGGGGGTCAGCCCCGACTGAGTGCCACTCCATGACTATCCTGCCATTCTGTGCGAGCGGTGGCGGGGACCCAGCCCCGGGAGGCCCCACTGGCTGGGTGTATGTTCTAGGCCCTTCTCTGCCCCCCAGCTCTGCGGCGGCTTGGTCTTACCCATCTCCCTGTCCCCAGTGCCCAGCCCTGAGCCCCCACGGGGCTGCCAGGAATATGGACTCTTGAACAGGCCACTGGCCCAGGGACCGCTGTCCGGTGCCCAGGAGCCGGGCAGTCCTTGGCCTCCACGACCCCCACCAGCGGGCGCTGAGAGGCAGGCGGTGGGCGAAGGCTCACTACCTCCTTTCGGAAGCCTGTGGTCTCCACGTGGCGGAGCTTGCTCTTGGTCTGCATGTAGATGTCAGCTGCCTGCAGCCCTGCGGGGGGCTTGGGGGCTGGGTAGCCCGGTGGGGGAGGGGGCAGCTGGGTGCCTGGGGGCGGGGGTGGCGGCGGGAAGCTGGGTGGCGGTGGTGCTGTGGTTCTCTCCATCTTGCCCTGGGCCAGGTTCAGCTCCGGGCTCAGCATGTCCATGTAGCTCTGTATCTCTGCAGCTCTGGCTCTGGGAAGCCCTGGCAGGGGGGTAAGGGGGAGGAGCGGGGAGGCTGGATTTGCGAGTTGGCAGAGGGGCTGTCCGCAGGACTGAGACCCTCCACTGTCCACAAGCAACTTGCCAAGTGGGTAGTGGACTCAGGGGTGCAGCCCAGCGTGGCCCCGCCCTGGTCCTGGCCCTGCCCTCCCACAGCCCTGCACCTGCCGGGGAAAGGCCACACCTCATGGACCTCACCCGGGTTTGGGGTGGGAGCCCCGGGGCTGTGGGCTCCAGGTGTGCCCGTGGACTGAGCCACCTGGAGGGGGAGGGCTGCCTTCCAGGCAGATCTGGCAGGGCAGGTGGCAGGGATATGGATGCCACACCCAGTCTTTTCAGGGTGCCCGCCATCTCTGCAGCCACCACCTGGTGGCACGAAGCAGGCATGGCAAGTGGAGGTCCCCGTGCTCAGGGTGTGGTCAGCGTGTGTGCGTGCGTGTCTGGCTTCGGAGTGAGCGTTTGTGCATGTTGTGTGACAGTGCGTGAGTACACAGGCTTTGTGTTTATGAATGGGCTGTGTTAGGCTGTGGACATGGGGTGTGTGTGAGCACATCCAGGGTACAGAATGGAGAGTTGTGTGCCTGTGTGTAGTGTAGACGTGTGTGTATATCTGCGCAGCTCAATATGTGGTTGTGCATTCATATCTGTATATTGTGTGCACACACGTACAAGTGTGCACTCTTTTTAAAAAATATATTTTATTGATTTTTTACAGAGAGGAAGGGAGAGGGATAGAGAGTTAGAAACATCGATGAGAGAGAAACATCGATCAGCTGCCTCCTGCACACTCCCTACTGGGGATGTGCCTGCAACCAAGGTACATGCCCTTGACCGGAATCGAACCTGGGACCCTTCAGTCTGCAGGCTGAGCCAAACCGGTCAGGGCACAAGTATGCACTCTTTTAAAAAATATATATATTTTGCTGGAACCAGTTTGGCTCAGTGGATAGAGCGTTGGCCTGCGGATTGAAGGGTCCCGGGTTCGATTCCGGTCAAAGGCATGTACCTTGGTTGCGGGCACATCCCCAGTGGGAGGTGTGCAGGAGGCAGCTGATCGATGTTTCTCTCTCATCATGTTTCTAGCTCTCTATCCCTCTCCCTTCCTCTCTGTAAAGTATCAATAAAATATATTTAAAAAAATATATATATTTTATTGATTTCAGAGAGGAAGGGGGAGAAAGAGAGAGGGAAACATCAATGATGAGAGAATCATTGATTAGCTGCCTCCTGCACGCCCCCGACTGAGGATCAAGCCCGCAACCCGGGCATGTGCCCTTGACCGGAATCGAGCCCGGGACCCTTCAGTCCACAGGCCGACGCTCTATCCACTGAGCCACACCAGCTAGGGCACAAGTGTGCACTCTTGAGTGTGTAAGTTCTGGGGACAGTTTGTGCATGTGTGAGTAAGGATATTATATCGTGTGCGAGGTGCATGTGCAAATGTGTGGATATACATGTCTGTTGTGATGGGGACACACAAACATGAGTGTCTATCCTTCACCAGCAGCAGCATCCTCTCCTGGTGACCTGGGCAGCCTCCAGGGTTAGCTGTGGGCAGAGCTGGCCCAGGGCTGCCCCCCCCCTTCCCATTGGTCCACTCACCGCGCGGGGGGCGCCGGCCCTTGATACTGGACTGGCTGGATGAGCAGGAGTCGTAGTTGGAGAGGGTGCTGGTGGGCGAGCTGAGGTCGAAGTTCAGCGGCTGGACTGACGCGGTGGTGTTGGGCGAGGACATGCCCGAGTCGGGCTGCTTGGCCTCCAGCTCGGCGGACGGGTCCCGGGACAGCACGCGGTGCTCCACACTCTGCGCAGAAGGAGCGGAGGCGTGAGGACAGCCAGCCCCCAAGGCCAGGAGCTCTGGGCCAGGGTCCTGCTCAGAGCCCTCGCGGTGTGACCTTGGCTAAGCCACTGCCCTTTCTGGGCTAAGACTCAAGCCCCGCCCCCCAGCAGTAGGACCCTGGGTTCCTGGGAAACTCCTACTCCTGGCCCCTCCCTGCTCAGGAGGGTTGAGAGGCTGAGGGAAGGGGGGCCCTGGGTGCACCCCAAGGGGAGAGCCACAGGGCAGCCACTTTCTTCCTCCTCAATGGGCAGAGGGCCTGGGCTCCAGTGCACCTTCGGGCGGGCCCAGGCTCTGCAGCTGGTGAGAGTGCTGGCAGCAGCTGGGGGCAGGGGAAGGGTGCAAGGCCCCCCAGCTTGCAGGGAGGACTGATCCCCCATTACCTGGCCAGCAAGCCCTGTCTCCTGGCCCGACTAGGCAAATCCCAGCACCAGTCCCCGTCTCCAGACAGGGCCCTCGGGGAAAGAGAGGGGCATGGGGTGGCCCAGCTGAGCTAGGTGGGCATCTGAAGCTGAGGCCTCCAAGCCAGCCACCCCCCACCACTGTCCGTACTCCGCCCCTAACCTGCCCCTCCTGGCACGGGCGTGGGCTGGGGTGGGGGCCCTGCTTACGTTGCCCATGCTGCTCTGCTGCCAGCAAGCCTGCCTGCCTGCTCGCTCGCTGCTTCTGCCCAGGCCTGCGCCTCCCTGCCCCACGCCCGCCTGCCTGAGAAGTGTCACAGGCCCCCCGGGAGCGGAGGCAGGCCGGCACCAGGTAACGGCTCTGCAGCCGCGCTCATTGGCCTGTAATGAGGGGCTCTGGGGCCGGTTGGCCTTTTCTGGGCCAGCATCCGCTGCGGCTGGGATCTGCCCCCTCCATCACCGGGCCCACCTGAGTGAGGGTCCCGGGCCCCACACCCCACACACTTCGGGGGGCATCCCTGCTGCCTACCCCAGGAGCCCAGGGGACCCACAGGAGCTGCACGGGGCAGCTGAAGATGCCCTTTTTTTAAAAAAAATATATATTTTATTGATTTTTTACAGAGAGGAAGGAAGAGGGATAGAGAGCTAGAAACATCGATCAGCTGCCTCCTGCACATCTCCCACTGGGGATGTGCCCGCAACCAAGGTACATGCCCTTGACCGGAATCGAACCCGGGACCCTTCAGTCCGCAGGCCGACGCTCCATCCACTGAGCCAAACCGGTTTCGGCTAGATGCCCTTTTCTCGGCTGATAGCAGTGGGCACTGGGAGCGCCAGGCCTGACCCCGCGGATAACAGGTTCGGAACACGAGCTCTGCGGCCTGGGACGCTGATTCACATGTCACCTCCTCCACTTACTAGCTGCTGACTTGGGCAAGTAACTGCTCTCTCTTTTAGCCGAGTTCCTTCACCTGGAAATGGGGAACAGTACTGCCTGCCCACTAGGTTGTAAAAATGATGTTAAACGTGAGTGAAGTGCCAGGGCATGGTGGCCGGTAAGTGCCACGCGCATCTACTATTAGTCTACCATGGGGACTGACCGAGGTCACACCCCGAAGCTCCGGGCAGGTGCCTGCCGGCGTCAGGTGCGAGGAGCGGTCCCGGGTGCTCACGGAGCAGCTGCTGTCGGGAGTGGACGTGGGGCTCTGCCACCCAGACTCTCAGTGGGAGGAGTTCACCTCTGGTGCCCAAAGACCACAGTGTCTGCCCTGTTAGCTGCCCGGCGCTGGCCCGCTCTCCCTCTGTGTGGCCCTTTCCGGGGGAGATGCCTCCTCAAGTCCAGTTCATCTCTGATCCTGGGCCTTGCTGTGCTCCCGAGTCCCCAAGACCAAGTGGCCCCAAGTGGCCTCACAGGGAGGGGGCTACCCCCTTCTCCCCGGCAGCCCCTCCCGTGGCCAGGCTGCCCTGGGAGCTGGTCAGCGCCCTGGTGCTGGCCTCCGGGAGCCCTCCCCTCTTTCCTCCCTCTTGTCCCAAAGCAGGCATGGCAGCGGCTGACACAGAAGCCACCACACTGCGCTCAGGTCCCGCTGGGTTCCTTGCCGGCGTGTAACCAGACTGAAGTGACTTAAAAGGACAGCACGGGCTTGGAGCTCCGAAGAAGCTACATGCAGTGGAGTGGGCAGGAGGTGGCTCTGGGCCCGGCCCCTGGGCTCCACCGCTTAACACTGCGAGCGTGGGCCTCCCTGAGACTCAGTTTACCCTGAAATGGGACACGAACCCTCCCTGCCTCGGAGGACGGTGGCGAGAATGAAGTGAGCCGTCCATGCGGGCTGTGGCCAGCTGAATGAACTGAACCGGCCCATTCGAATGTGTCCTGTGGTTTCTCCCAGCCCTCACCCGTGTCAGGACGACCCTGGTCCTCCTTCTCTTGACCTTTTTGCCTCCACCCCCCACTCCTCAGTGACCAGTGGTCCCGGCTGAGAAGTCACTTGGGGAAATGGCCTGGGGCCCTTACTCCCTGTGTGACCTCAGGCAAGGGCCTCCGCGTCCCTGCACTCCGGCTTCCTCGGTGCTAACACGGTTCACAAACCCTACCTGTAGGGGGCGCGAGGGCGGGACTGGGGTGAGATGGGGGCGCGCAGGGCCAGGCGTACCAGGGTCTCCACGGTGCGCAGGTAGCGGGTGCAGTGGCTGTGGCCATTGTAGTCGGAGAGGTCAGCGGGCGTGTATCCGTCGCGGTCGCGGACGTCCAGCTCCGCGCCATTCACTACCAGGATCTGGCAGCACTGCAGGGGCACGCAGGGAGCACCCCCGCCGCTAGCCCGCGCCCCGCGCCGGGCAGGGCTGTGCTGAGCGCGCGGCGCCGGCAGAGGGCGCCCCCCTCCCGGCCCCGCCCCCGGCCCCGCCCTCACCTCCAGCTCCCCGTTCTCGGCGGCGTCGTGCAGCGGGGTCCCGCCCCACAGGTCGGCCGAGATCTCGCCGCCGTGCAGCAGGAGCCAGCTGAGCACCTTGGCGTGGCCGCGGCTCGCCGCGAAGTGCATGGCCGTGGCGCCGTCCTTGTCCTGCTCCGACAGGCTCACGTCGGTGCAGCTCACCTGGGCGGGAGGGGGCGGGGACAGAGGGGCGCGGGCTGGGCGCCAGGCCCTTACTGGTCCCGCCCCGCCCGTGCAGGCCCCGCCCCGCCCAGGCCCCGCCCCGCCCCGCCCGGAGCTCACCAGCCACACGATGACCGGGCTGTGGCCCATCTGTGCCGCCGCGTGCAGCGGGGTCATGCCGTCGTGGGCGCTCGTGTGCGGGTCCGCGCCGCACTCCTGCACCAGGTACTGCGTCACCTCCAGGTGGCCCTCCTGGCACGCCAGGTACAGGGGCGTGGCACCGTTCTTGGTTTGGGCATTCACTCCCCTGCGAACAGGAAGCACCCACGGAGGCTCTCAGCACCCGCCCCCTGCGAACCTTCTCAAGACCCTCGTCCCTTCCGGGGACCCTGGAGGGCTGGCAGGGTGGGTCCACGGGGACCTAGTCACTAGGCCGCGCTGTTCCTGGCTTCCTCTGGACTCAGACCTGTGCCAGCCGCCCTCAGGGCCCCTCTGGTCTGCCCCTCCTCCCCCAGCCCTTCCTTCCTATAAAACACCTGGGACTGAGCGGGGCCCTGCCCTCGGCGAAATGCCCACCCCTTACCAAGGCCTGACCGGGCCTCTCCCTCCCTTTCAGCCACTCACTGTCCCTGTAAGTCCCATATCTACCGCCTGCTCTCTCCCTACAGAATGTCCTTTCCTCCTCCTTGCCCTTTAAGACTCAGGACAAATCCCTCCTCCACGAGGCCTGCCTTGATTCTCCCAGGCAGGGCAGACCGCTCTCACCCCTGTGCCCCATGCTGCCCTGGCCCCACTCCGTGGACACCTGTCCTGCCTGGTTGAACATCACTGATTGTGGCCCCTGCCTCCCCCAGAAGGTTGAGTTCCCAGAGAACAGAAAGGTAGGGTTGCCAGGCAAACACAGACTGCCCAGTTAAGTCTGAGTATCAGATAAACAACAAATCATTTAAAACATATATATATGTGGCCCTGGCTGGTTTGGCTCAGTGGATAGAGCGGCGGCCTGTGGAGTGAAGGGTCCCGGGTTCAATTCCGGTCAAGGGCACATGCCTGGGTTGTGGGCTCCATCCCCAGTAGGGGGCGTGCTGGAAGCAGCCGATCGATGCTTCTCTCTCATCATTGATGTTTCTATCTCTCTCTCCCTCTCCCTTCCTCTCTGAAATCAATAAAAAATATTTAAAAATAAAAATTATAAGTGTATCCAAAATATTGTATGAGGTATACTTATACTAAAACTTGGTTTTTGTTTTTTTTAAATATATTTTATTGATATTTTACAGAGAGGAAGGGAGAGGGATAGAGAGCTAGAAACATCGATGAGAAACATCGATCAGCTGCCTCCTGCACACCTCCCACTGGGGATGTGTCCGCAACCAAGGTACATACCCTTGACCGGAATCGAACCCGGGACCCTTCAGTCCGCAGGCCGACGCTCTATCCACTGAGCCAAACTGGTTTCGGCTAAAACTTGGTTTGTTGTTCATCTGAAATGAAAATTTGTTTGGATATCCTGGTTGTTAACCTGGCAACCCTCTGGAAGGCCACCATCCACTGAGCCCTTCCCGGGCGCTGTGCTATGAAGTCAGCAGGCAGGCTGTCACTGAACGCCCTGCGGGCCGATGCGTTCCCATCGGCAGAGGGGCAGCTGAGGCTCAGAGGCTGTGGCAGCCTGAGGTCACACAGCTGTACGGGGCATGTGAGTGAGTGCACATCTGTCTGTGCGATGCGGCACCTGGCACACAGTAGGCACACAGTAGGCACACAGGGAGTGGAGAGAGGGCATTCTCTGGGGCCTTGCCTGCACCTGTCTCTGCCCCTCAGCTCCCACAGAGGGTCCTTACTGGGGGACAGGGGACTCACCCCACAAGCTGGAGTGCCGCTGGGAAGAGGGGAGCTGGCAGGGCCACTGGCTGACCCTCAGTGTTTCTGACTTCTCGGTGGGTCATGGACAGCCCAGGGTGCAGTTACCAGAGTTGGGCACTAGGTGGAACCACAATCTAGGCCCAGATCCAGGAGCTGCCCACCAACAGCCCCGGCGATTCTGAACTCAGGGTAGGTGCTGTGCCCTAGTACGCTGTGCCCCCGAAGGGCAGTTCTTCCCCCATCTATCCACTCACTTCATCAAACCCATGCTCCCCCCCCCCGCTCCATCCACGCCCTCCCTGCCTCGTCCAACCCCCAGCCCCTCTGCCCATTAACACAGGCACCAGGCCACCCACTCCTCCTCCATCTGCCCACCCCTCCCCCTCCTGTCACCGCCAACATGACTTGGCCCCTCCCTCTCACTCCCCCCACCAACGCCCAGCTGATGTCTTTCTCCCTGTCCCTAAAACCCTGGCCTCTGTCTGCTTCCCTGACCCCTGACCCCAGAGCGCTCCTTCCTCCTGGTGTGGGCTCTTGCCATTGGCTGGGGCTGATGCTGAGCCAGCACTTCACACATTTGGGGAGGAGCAGGGACCAGGCCTGGCTGCCCTCTGTCACCCGCACAGCGTCAGGGGTAGAGTGGTGCCCACAAGCCGACACAGCACACACGGCGACAGAGACCCATGCCTCGTCTCAGCGACACACTGGCCCGAGGCCACTGGCCTCCACGCCCCAGTGCCAGCGTCGCCCCCACACACGCATTCACATGCCGGTGCGTCAGTAACAGCCTGTTTAATATTTCACGACCGACACTCAGTGGCCTGAATTATTCACCCCGTAACCAAGGCACAGCGAGTGCTGGGGTCCTGGGCATGGAAGGCTGGAGGGGGCCCCCACCCAGGGCCCACGGGACTCTCTCTGGGGATGCCCGAGGCACATACACAGCGCGGGGCGCCAGACCGGCCAGGAGCCCTGCCCTCCCAGCAACCCCCGCTTGGCAGGTATCCATGACCCGGGGGTGCCCAGCCGGCCTGAGAAGGCCCGAGAAGCTGGCACGGAGCAGGACCCAGGCAGGAGGGGGCGGTTGTGCCCTCGGCCTCCTGCCTGGCCACCGGCGGGCGCTCTCAGCCGGAGTCCCGGGGGCACAGGGAGTGCTCAGTAAACACTCAACGCGTCACCGTTGCTGTTAGCACTTCAGCCTCTGTGCTCAGGGTCCCCACTTGGGGGGCACAGCTCCAGCCTGGGAGACCCCAGGACACAGGGCAGGTTCGCTGCTGGGCCAGGGTGGCCAAGGGGGTCCTAGCCCTGTTACCCTCTTCTGCCTCAGCCCGCAGGCCAGAGCACGTCCCCGGGTGCTATAAAAACCCGCATGGCCAAAACCGGTTTGGCTCAGTGGATAGAGCGTCAGCCTGCGGACTGAAAGGTCCCGGGTTCGATTCCGGTCAAGGGCACGTAACTTGGTTGCGGGCACATCCCCAGTAGGAGGTGTGCAGGAGGCAGCTGACCGATGTTTCTCTCTCATTGATGTTTCTGACTCTCTATCCCTCTCCCTTCTTCTCTGTGAAAAATCAATAAAATATATTAAAAAAAAAAACCCACATGAGCGTAAGGAGAGAAAGGATGAATTGAGATGGAGAGATGGCTTTCCAATGGGAGTGGCAATGATCGTCATTGGTAACAGTGGTAGCCGGTACCATTTATTGAATGATTTCTCTGTCCCAAGCACTGGGACCATCATGATACACTCTCTCCTCTTGTCCTTGTAAAGTGACCTTCGGAGGGAGGTGTTAGCATTGTTCCCCTTTTTCAGACGGGGAAAGTGAGGCTAAGGCCACTCCATGAGAGAGAGGCAGAGAAGGACCTGGGTGTGGGAGGGAGGGACCTGGCTGAGCCCTCCAGGCTGCGCCAAGGTCTGGCCTCTTGTGTGTTGGCTTCTCCAAGCCATCGTGCTGTGGAGGCGGCATCCAACGGGGAGACATACTCAGAGCCCTCGGCACCCGCCTGGTGCCATGTTGCATTTTAGGCCCCGCCTCCCCGTGTCCCTGGGGGGTGCGCTGCTGGCTGGGGGCATCCAGGCCTCACCAAGCCAGAGTCACTGCCTAGAGGGGTGGGGTGGGGTCTCAGGGGACACCCTGATCCAGCCCATCAAGTTCTAGCCTCAGGGACAACCTGGGGAGGGGATCCCCCTCCCAGCCCCTGCCCTTTGCCCTGGCCTCCGCTTACCCCCCTGTCTCTGCAGCTCACTGCACAGGGCCCGTGAGTTCTTTACCCTCTGGACCTCAGTTTCCACATATGGCAAGTGGGCGTGATAACCGTCTGGCCCAGCCGTGGGCAAACTACGGCCCGCGGGCCGGATCCGGCCCGTTCGGCTGTTCTATCCGGCCCGCGGAGCCGAAAGAGCGGAGGGTTCTCTTGCTCTCCCCTCCGCTCCTTTACTTTGAATTTATATTCATTCACACAAACACTCCATCCATGCTTTTGTTCCGGCCCTCCGGTCCAGTTTAAGAACCCATTGTGGCCCTCGAGTCAAAAAGTTTGCCCACCCCTGGACTCTGGCCTCTCTATGCCTCTTGCGAGAGAACAGAAGAGGAAGCTTTGCAACGTTGTGTTTCCTGACGGGAGGGTGACCTGCCATCCCCTCGCCACCCGCTGGGCCATGCTACCAACCCTGGAGGTGTTCCCATCCTCACGTGACCTGGCCACTGCCTAACGGTGCCCCTCCCCCAACACCTGCCTGTGCTGGGTCCTCAGCCTCAGCCTGCCTCACCTCCAAATGTCGGGGCGTCCCAGGGCCTCCTTTCTCAGTGCACTCTCTCCCCGGTGAGGCCACCTACTTCCCAGACTGGAAGGCTACCTGGCCCCGAGGCGCGTCTCTCTCCAGCTTGCACCTGGAGTCTGCACCCTGCCCACCTCTGCCCACTCCTGGGTCTGTGCATGGACCAGGCGGCTTGACCTCCACATGCTGAGAGCCTCCACATACTGAGAGCTGGACAACAGCTGGATTGCAGACTCCCTACCCAGTTAACAAAAACTTACTCGTGTCAGGCGCTGGCACACCGGATGGGAAGACGAGGTCTGCTCTCGTTGGTCGGGAGGCAGACATAGGGGCGCACAGGGGTGCACAAATGCAATGCCAGGCCATGGGGTGCTGGGGAATGAGGCAGGAAGACGGGGAGGGAGTGCGTGTCGGGGGGCGCGTTACAGTTTGAAGGCGCTCAAGGCAGGCTGTGCTAAGAGGAAGAGGAGCAGAGGCCTGAGGAGGGCGGGGCGCTGTGGGGAAGAGTTCTGAGTGGAGGGAACAGCCAGGGCGAAGGCCACAGGGTGCTGGCCTGTTGGAGCAGAGCTGGCGATGGAGAGCAGCTGGAGGGGAGGGTGGACCGGCGTGAGGGTCGCTGGGCCGTGTAAGGAGGCGGCTTCCCTGTCAGTGATGGGGAGACTGATGGGTCCCCAAAGGTGCGCTGAGCTGGGAGGAAGAGGGCAGGGCGAGCCGCCACCCGGCTCCAGATCTGAGGGCGTGGACCAGGCGTTGCTGGTGGAGGTGGAGGCTGTCCCCACTGAGAGGGGTCCCCCTATTTCGCCAGGGCCCTCCTTTCTCAGCCTCCAGCTGGGTCAGGGTCCCCAGTGTGGATGTGGCAGCCCAGGCTCCACGCAGGCCCTGCTGCCCAGGGACCTCAGCAAAGCACCCCGGGTGGACCTGGGCGTGGTAACAGAATAAAGGAACCCTCACTGCCTGCGGCAGACACAGAGGCCCAGCGGGGCGGGGGCAGAGGGCCAGTGGGGTGGGGGCAGAGGCCCAGCGGGGTGGGGGCAGAGGCCCAGCAGGGTGGGGGCAGAGGCCCAGTGGGGCGGTGGGGGCAGAGCCTCTACCTTTGAAGGGGGAACAAGACAGTCCCTGGGGTCCTTGAGGGGTGAGCCGCACGGCTCCCTGCTCAAGATGGGGGGCTGCCTGAACCCCTCCAGCGGGGCTGTGGAAGCAGCCAGGAGTCCCCAGCAAACCTGAAAGGCCCGGAGGGAGTGGGAGACAGAACAGAGAGGGGTGGCCAGGGGACCTCAGCAGGCAGCTGGCCACGAGACGCCCTTTCTGTACCTGTCACTCCGCGAGGCACGGAGAAGTGTCCCTGGCACTTAGACTCTCGCCTAGCACAGCGGGCCGAGCCCATCTGTAAAACGGGCTGATTACAGGGCTGCCTGGGGTGGTTGTAAGACTCAGACCGGTGCTTGGTGCCAGCTTCTGGGAGGCACTAGCCCAGGGGTGGGCAAACTTTTTGACTCGAGGGCCACAATGGGTTCTTAAACTGGACCGGAGGGCCGGAACAAAAGCATGGATGGAGTGTTTGTGTGAACTAATATAAATTCAAAGTAAAGGAGCGGAGGGGAGAGCAAGAGAACCCTCCACTCTTTCGGCTCCGCGGGCCGGATAGAACAGCCGAACGGGCCAGATCCGGCCCGCGGGCCGTAGTTTGCCCACGGCTGCACTAGCCTATCCTGGCTCCTGGCCGGGGCACTTCCAATCTCTGACCTGGGCCCAGAGCCCACCCCCCAAGGTCCCAGCCTTCAAGTTCAGGTGGGGGGAGGGGGCCTGGCTGAGCCTGGTGGCTCCTGGGCCCCAGGACCCTCCCGGCAGGTGGTCAGGCGCCCTGAGGGCCCTGCTCCTCCCATTTCCCAGCCTGTCCCCACTGGTGGGAACCCACCACCAGCCACTCATGCTCCTGGCCAGGAGGGACGACCCAGCCAGCTCCTGTCACCTCTGTGCCTCCAGCGTAGGGACCCCCTTTCTGCAGAGGGCTCAGAGGGAGGGTCCCCGGGACAGCAGACCCCAAGGTCGCTGGGGCCATTCCTTGGCCTCTGGACTGGGATAGACTGGAGGAGGGGTGGGGTGGGGGTGCAGGGTGTTCCTGGGGTCTCAAGCCCTTTCTCATGCCCCCTAATGCAGCCGTGCACTAGCTGGGCCCTCCCCGGACACCTCCAGCTCTCCTGCTCCTTTGAAGCTGTCACTGCCATGGCCCAAGGCCACACAGCTCCCTGGGTGGGATCGAGTTTCTCCCCGGTAGGGCTGGGAGCCCGTCCGCCCTCCCCCGCAGGGAGAGCTGAGCCCTCGTGAATAATTCACAGGCTCCACAGCAGCCAGGCTCACGGGTGGGCGGGCGCTGTGCCTCCAGCCGGCTGCCTGGGCCCCCGATTGTGCCCTGCAGCCTCTCCCTCCCCCCACCCCCCCCCAGCTCCCTGCCGGGCTCCCCAGACTGGGGGAGCAGGAGTCTCCATCCCTATAGGCAGCGGGTGGGCATTGGTCTACACCTCTCTCCTGGCAGTGCCCCCCACAATTCCCAGCCACCCCTCCTGCCTTGAGCCCTGTCTGGTGACCACACAAAAGCACCTCCTTATCAGCCAGGACACATGCTGGTGGGCAGGATAGAGCCGAGCCCTCTGTCACCTCCCTGAGATTCCTGGGGGCTGGCAGCCATCAGTCCAGGCCACACCTGCAGGGCCTGGGAGGGGTCAGTGTCTCCAAGGCTCCCAGCCCCCAGGCTGTCCCATGGCACAGCCAGAGCCTTCCCCAGGCTCCTGGTGAGGAGGGGCTCAGCCTGGGGCTCCCCCGCCCCAGGTCCTCCTCAGCACGCCCAGAGGCGGGCAGGGCCCTCCCAGTTCACTGCTGGGCTAGGTTGGCGTCGCCGCCAGCCTGACTTTTGGGTCCCGTTATGTGCGAGGGGGAGGCTGGTGGGTGCAGGAGGGTGGCCATAGCCGTCCCTCCGCTCACAGGACCCCGTGTCCTCTTTGTTTTGTTTTTTTTTTATATATATATATTTTATTGATTTGTTACAGAGAGGAAGAGAGAGGGATAGAGAGTTAGAAACATCGATGAGAGAGAGACATCGATCAGCTGCCTCCTGCACACCTCCCACTGGGGATGTGCCCGCAACCCAGGTACATGCCCTTGATCGGAATCGAACCTGGGACCCTTTAGTCCGCAGGCCGACGCTCTATCCACTGAGCCAAACCAGTTAGGGCACCGTGTCCTCTTTGTTACTTGGGGGGAGGGGAAGGAGCATCGGAGTCGCCTCGGTGGGGCCATGTCGCAGGGCTGCTCCCAGCCCCCCACCCCCGGGTGCTGATGGTGCCAGGCCGGGAGCCGTTCTCATGAGTCTCTGGGGCCTCCTGCCCTCAATCCCACCACCTTCGACTTGGCCCGAACCCCAGCTTGTCCAGAAGCAGAGTTCACGCGACAGTGGCGCAGACCCGTGCCCGCGTGGCCCCTGGTCCGAGGGCACACCTGCTGGTCCCCCACTGACCAGACCAGGGAACCTCCTGCTTGGCCAGGTCACCGCACCCAGCCGGGCCTGAGGGCTGCCCACACCCACGCCAACGTGCCTGGGCCCGAGGCTGCTGCTACGGCCACCCTGCCCACGGCCCAGGGGCAGCAGGTGGCCGGCGGCCCTGCAGGTGCCTCAGGAGTGAGCCAGGGGTGACCCTCCCGCCTGGTGGCTGTGCTTAGGCCGGGTCCTCCGAGGCTGCTCACATCCTAGGCACCCACTTGGACTGACAGAGGTCACCCCACCTGTCAGGGCCCAGGGCCACTGGGGCCCCCCTCAGACCGTGTCTGGGTGGCTTTCCCCTTGTCTCCCCCAGTTGCTGAAGACCTGGCCCCCTTCCTCCCTAGGACCGCCCCCGCCTCCCCTGCTGTGCATTGAGCCCCATTCTTCCACCTGCCCCACCTGCCCCGCGGAGTCCCAGCCCACTGCTCAGCAGAGGCCCCTGCGGAGGGGGACCCCAGCACCTCAGTATCGGGATTGGGCTGAGGGGCCACAGGAAATGAGCAGCTGCTCTGTGGATGGCCTGGCGCGGGGGCTGTGGGACTGTGGGGCTGGGAGGTGGCGTCTGGGTGGGCAGCCCGCTCCCTCCACCTCTGGGTAAGTGCCATGGCTCCTCCTCCATCGCCTTCCTGACTCGGGTTTGGGAGATGCTCTTACCCCGCCCCTCCACCCCCCATTTACAACAGCCTTGCCAATGAGCACAGCAGCCAATGAGGCTGGGGCTGGAGGGAGCACCCTGCAGCCTGGGAGCACCCCGGGGAGCAAGGGACCTTGGGCTGGATGCCCGGGGCTTGCAGGGCCTGGGGCAAGTGGCAGGGAGCCTGCCAGGAGGGGAGGCATCCTGGCTGGGCAGGAGCTGCCTCTGGCCTGGCCCTCTGGACCCAGGAGCGGCCACTCCCCCAGATGCCGGAGGGGATGGCAAACTTCAAGCACCCGAGCCCCGGCGGCCCCACCCCGAGACCCCGGGAGGGGCGTCCTTACTCAGGGTAGTGCCCGATGAGAAGCCTCAGGGAGGGGAAGTCTCCTTTGGCGGCGGCGTAGTGGACGGGCAGGGCGCCGGTGTCTGTGGCTGCGGTGGGATCCCCACCACCGTGACGCAGCAGCCAGTCCACCACTTCGGGGTGGCCGAAGCGGGCAGCCAGGTGCAGGACTGTGGCACCAGAATTGTCTTTGTCCTGTGGAAGGAGGGCCTGTTAGTCCCACAGTCTTTATATATATACTAGTGGCCCGGTGCACGAAATTCGTGCACATTAAAAGGGATTAATTAGAGGAAATAATCTAATATTGCTATTTGCCCTTTCTCTATAATAGAAGTGTCAGAGATGAAAGAAAATTAGTAAAATGTCTATGAAAACCTTCCTCCTGTCAGAGTCTGGAGCCCACCACGGGACCCAGAATCAAGTCCCCGCCCACCCACATGCGCCTCAAAATCGCGTGAGACCCAGACCCGGCCGCCCTCCACCCCATTGGGATAGATCCAGACCATGGCTAGTCCCACTCTTGTCAAGCCCCACTGGGCAGGGGACATGGCCTCAGGTCCCCTGGCTCAGAACCAGGACGGGGGGTGTAGCCTGCAGTCCTCCAGCCCAGACTGGGGTGGGGGCATGCCTTGAGGTCCCCCATCAAGTCCCGCCAGGTGGGGGACATGGCCTGAGATCCCCTGTTAAGCCCCGCTGAGTGGGGGGCATGGCCTGAGGTCCCCCATCAAGCCCCACCGGCAGGGGGGCACAGCCTCAGGTCCCCCATCAAGCCCTGCTGGGCGGGGGGCACGGCCTGAGTTCCCCTGACCCAGCACTGGGGGTGCACCTTGAGGTCCCCTGTCAAGCCCCGCTGGGTGGGGAGCATGGCCTGAGGTCCCCTGTCAAGCCCTGCCAGGCAGGGGGGCGCAGCCTCAGGTCCCCTGGGCTGGTGCTGGGGTGGGGGGTGCAGCCTGAGGTCCCCTAGCCCAGCACCAGGATAGGAAGAACACCTTGATGTCCCCCATCAAGCCCTGCCAGGCAGGGGGTGTGGCCTCAGGTCCCCTGGCCTGGCGCCAGGGCAGGGGCCAAGGCCTGAGGTCCCCCGGCCTGGCACCGGGGCAGGGTGAGCAGCCTGAGGTCCCCTAGCCCAGTACCAGGACGGGAAGCGCACCTTGAGGTCCCCTGTCAAGCCCTGCCGGGTGGGGGGCGCCACCTGAGGTCCTCTGTCAAGCCCTGCCAGGTGGGGGACATGGCCTGAGGTCCCCTGTCAAGCCCCACAGGGGCGGGGGAGGGCATAGCCTCAGGTCCCTGCTGATTGCTCGCTAAGGCTCCTTATGGGAACTTGGCCTCAGCTGTGGGTGCAGCCATCTTTGTGATGGAGTGATGGTCAATTAGCATTTTCCCTCTTTATTAGATAGGATATATATATATATATATATATATATATATATATATATATTATTGATTTCAGAGAGGAAGGAAGAGAGAGAGAGAGAGACAGAGGAAGAGGAAGAGAGAGAGAGGAAGGAAGAGGGAGAGATAGAAACATCCACGATGAGAGAGAATCATGGCTGCCTCCTGCAAGTCCCCACTGGGGATGGAGCCCACAACCTGGGCCTGTGCCCTTGACCAGAATTGAACCTGGGACCTTTCAGTTCGCAGGCCAACGCTCTGTCCACTGAGCCACACCAGCTAGGGCATCTCACAGGCTTGTCCTGCCCCATCTCTGGCTCAGGCCCTTCCCGCATCCCTCCGGCCCTGGGGCAGCTCTGTCCTCGGGCACCTAGCGGTCCAAAGTGGCGCCATGAAGCCACGCCCCGTGGGCTTTCTGAGAACTGCAGGCCATGACTGAGATGCCCGCACAACGCAGGCTTTCAGGACGCGGCACCCTTGTCCCCGCAGGCGCTCCAGGGTCTGGCCGAGACCCGTGCCTGGCGCCCAGATGCTCAGGAACACGTGGGTGAGGGAGCGACAGTTGCTGGGCCAGGCAGGTGGGCTGTGGGGGCTGCACCAGGTTGGCATCGGGATCAGGGGCACCTTTTGCATCCAACGCTTGCCCCGCCACCCCCCGGGTGTCACATGGGAAGGCTCTCCAATTGGTGCCCCTCTAACACCCAGCCCAGCCCACGCCCTGCCCCCAGGCTGCCTTCTTCCCTGTGGGGCAGTGGGCAGGGCCTGGGCAGTCAGCCAATGGCGGTAGCCCGCTCCCAGGCACCCCGGAGGGAGTGGGGCAATGGTCAGACGTGCCCATGAGTCCTTGTGAACATCCAGGTGTGTGCCTGCCGTGGGAGGGGGTGGCAGGTGCTGCACACGTGACTGGGTGAGGAGGACAATCTCCGAGACGCCGAGGCTGGCTGGCGGCTGGGAGGGTGCACATGGGCTCTGGAACAGAGCGCGCTCCCAACGCCAAGGATGTGGGACAACGGAGGGGAGAGGGCGCTGGGCTGGGCAGTAGTGAGCCGTGGGCATGGTTTACTAGAATCGGGGAAGTGGGGCCCCTCTGCCCAGGTGTGGGCACAGGTGTGGGCACAGGTGTGGCTGAGCAGCGGGAGGAGAGGCTCCTGTGAGAAAGGTGAACGGCAGCGAGGGCTGGAGGGAACGGAGCCCAGGGCTGGCTGGTAGTCCTCGAGGCTGAGGGGCAGCGCAGGTGGACTGGCTGTGGCCAGGAGGGAGGTGGGGAGGGAGGTGGGCAGTGAGGAAGGCAGAGGGGGCAGGAGTGAACGCCAGGAGTAGAGGGTGACGCTGAGACCCTCTGGGTGCTGGAATGCCCAGGGGGGACCAGTCTGGCTCAGTGTGTCCCTTGAGCCCAGGGGACAGGGCTGGCTAGAGGTGACCCAGGCAGGACCACGGTGAGGTATGCGCCGAGCCCTGCTCTTGAGAAAGGCCCTCGGTTCCTCCTGGCCTTGGGGGCCGGGGGGCTGAAGTTCCAGGGGGTCCTGTTGGCTCTGGCCTCTGGGTGGGGGTAGCAGTAAGAAGAGGACCCGGGCTTAGGGGCTCTGGCCTGTCCCTGAAGCTCCGGCCTCGTGTGCTGTGGCCGGCACCCTAAATCTGCTTATCTCTCTGGGCTGAGCAGGTCCAGGATGGAGGTCATCCTCCCCCCACACTTCCGCCCCCGGGGGCTCGAGGGCCGGAGCCGCGATAAGCCGGGCACAAGGCCACCTGCTCTTCCGCCTCCTCTGCAGAGGCGAGGCAGGCTTCCGGCCAGGGCTGGACACCGGGACCAGGGAGGCACGCCACCTCCCCAAAGAGTGGGCAGGGACCACGTGCCAGGAACTCCGATAACAGAGCCGGAGATAAGGCCGGGCCATCTCCCAGGAAGGGCGGAAGTGGGGGGGTGCCATGCTGAGGGCAAAAGGGGGGCAGGGGTCTGGCCACCCTCAGGGCACAGCCCTCCAGCTCAGTTGCTTCTGCCTCTTCTTCCACATCCAGGGAACCCAGTGGTCTAGCCCAAAGGTCTGGTTCCTCCCTCCAGTGGTCCCAGCGGCCGGAACACCTTCCAGGTTCCTGACTCCAGCCTCTGAGACCCTCTGGGCCCTGGTGGCCTCTGCACCCTCACCTACTCCCGACCTGGCCTTCCTGCTGCTCCTCCCAGGACGGGACGTGTGAGCCGCAGAGCTGGGCACTTCTTGTTCCTTGCGCTGGGTGGGAGCTGTCTGATCATCACCTGGCCACTGCCTCCTCCTCCTCCTCAGTCACTCCTCAGAGGGGCCTTCCCGGCCACCTCGCCCAAACAGCTCCCCGAGGCTCTCCATCGCGTGACCCTGCAGTGCCTGGTGGTACCTCACTTACTTTTTAGCCTGTGGGTCTGCTGTGTGTTGCCCCACAGACTGGCAGCTCCAGGGGGTGCGGGAGCGCCCCTGAGCCCCGGGCCTAGTACCTGTTGGTGCTCTATGGCCAGCGGGAGAGTCACAGCAGGGCCTGAGCGGCCTCCTCCCCCAGCTCAGAAGGAGCCAGGCTCCCACCAGCTGGGGACCAGAGACCAGGGGGGGCCTTGGGGCAGGAAGACGCCCTAGCCTTGGGGACACCCGCCTCTCAGCCTGGAGTGGGCTGTAAGACGTGGCCCACCCCCCAGACCTGATGGGGGGGCCCACATGGGCTTATGATTCTGTGTCCAGGCCCTCGTGCCCCCACCCCGACCCTCCCGGCCCCCCTGAGTCAGTGGTTTGCCCCAGCCCCTCTGGTTCCTCACCAACTGGGTGCTCACCCAGCAGCGGCCAAGACCTGACGGGCATCTGCCCTGGTGCTTACTAAACCCAGGAGCCACCTCGCCCTGGCCCTGGGGAGGAGCTGGACGCAGGTTCAGTGGGGAGGTGCCAGCCCCACCCACGCTTGAGCCTAGAGGGGCTCCAGGCCAGACTCTCTAGGGGAGGAAGCCTGGGCAGCCCGGGGGCGCGAGGACCCACCTGCACCCTGCAGCCGCCCTGCGAGAGCAGCCACTGCAGGCAGGCGAGGTGGCCGGTGGCGGCGGCGTCGTGGGCCGGGGTGGCGCCGTTCCGCGCGCGGGCCGCGGCGGGCAGGGCGGCCTCCTCCACCAGGAAGCGCAGACAGTGCAGCTTGCCGGCGCGGGCCGCGTGGTGCACGGGCAGGGCGTCCAGCGGGTCCCGCAGCGAGGGCCCCAGGCGGCCCGCGGCGTGCAGGGCCCTCAGCACGTCCAGCTCGCCCTGCCGCGCCGCCTGCAGCGCCTGCTCCAGGGCCATCGTGCCGCCCGCGGCGCCGCGCCCCGCGCTCAGCGCGCTCCCCTGGGCGCCATGCGCCTGTCCTGGGGCACCGGGAGAGTCCGTGGCGCGGCCGTCGGGGGCCCAGCGGGTTGGGAGGCGGAGCGGCGGCCGGCCCGACTCCTGCTCCGCGGTACCTCGCTCGCTCCGCTCCGCCTCCGCGGCGCTCTGGGTCCCGGCCCCCGCGGCCCGGGCTTAAGCCTGGGGCCCGCCCCCCGCACCGCCTCCGTCCCGCCCACCTGCCCCGCGCCCCGCCCCGCGGCTGGCTGGCCTGGCGGAGGAGACAGGCAGCAGGGACTTGACTCCTAAAGGTCCCCCTGAGGAGTGTCCTGGGCTGGGTTTGGGGTAACAGGAGTGTCCAGGCAGGGGGACCACAAGGGCAGAGCCCGAGGCAGGAGCAGGCCCCAATTCCCTGGGCTCTGGGCCCAGGCCCCAGTGGGTGCAACTGGTGCTGGGCCCTCAGGCCCCGGAGCCCACCAGACCCCAAGAGGTGCTCCCAGAGCCGGCAGCAGGGCGGGACAGGGCCTGGTGCGCTCAGGGTGCTGATCAGAGGGTGGGTTCAGGGAGCACCAGGAGCTGCTGTCTGGGTGGGGAGTTAACCCAGAGCTTGAGGGCCCGTGGCTGCCACGTGGAGAGAAGGGAAAGCGGGGATGCAGGGGCTGAGGGCGTGGGGAGGTGCACAGGGCAGTCACCAGGGAAGGGGGGCAGGACCCTCACAGAGGGCGCCGGAAGCGCCAGGAGGGCAGCTGGCCAGGGGAGCACGTGGACCAAACCATCCCGCCTGCGTGGCCAGAAGCCCTTTCCCGGAGCTGGAGGGAGGCACGGCCGGCTGGACACGCGGAAGAGCTCCAGAAGGCGGGGGCTGCGCAGCCGTGGGAGTGAGCCGGCACGTCCTGTGACTTTGAAACAGTCTGTGCCCTGTCTTTCCCCTCCCCCGCCTCCTCGCTGCCGCCCCAAGGGGCCTGGCCCTGGGCTGTCCCCCGCAGCGCCCAGCCAGCGGCTCGGGTCAGCGCTCCAGTGTCGAGTCCAGCTGCTTTCAGGAACCGCGGGAGTCCGAGCGTGGGATTCTGCGGCGGCCACGCGTACATGCCCGGGGCCGCCACCTGGTGGCGCTGTGCGATGACTTCGGAGCTCCAAGGAGCCCAGTACCCCAGAGGCGCTGTGCCCGTGTGGGGATGGGTTTCCAGGGACGTCCACCTGGCCAGACCGGCCTTGCTCCCTCCATGGGACCTGTGGCCGCTCTGCTTTGTGGACAAGGGAAGCCAGGAGTCTTTTTTTTTTTTTTTAATGTTGGCACATTTTATTTTTTTTTTTCTTAGAACAAGTTGCTGCATTGTGCTTTTATTTTAGTTTATTTTGAGTCGCATGGCTTGCCTTTGTTTTTTATTAAACCTACTAGAGGCCCGATGCATGACATGTGTGCAAGAGTAGGCCTAAGCCTTCCTTCCCCCCGCTGCCAGGACCAGCTTCCCTCTGGCACCCGGGACCCAGGCTTCCCTCCCAGCCCTGGCTTCGTCCGGAAGGTCGTCTGAAAGGACGTCCAGTCTAATTAGCATATTACACTTTTATTATTATCGATTGGGGTGGCATCCTATATAATAAAAGGCTAATATGCAAATTGCCCCCTTGACTGGGAGTTTGACCAGGGGGCAGGGCTGGCCTGCCAACCGCCTGAGGTCCCTGCCTCTGGGTCCCGATCGGGGTGGGCTGGCTGGACCCCACCCATGCACGATTTCATGCACCAGGCCTCTAGTTGGTTAATAAAATCAATAGGTTTCAAGTGTACATTTATTTTCTTTTTAAAAAAATATATTATATTGATTTTTTTACAGAGAGGAAGGGAGTGGGATAGAGAGTTAAACATCGATCAGCTACCTCCTGCACACTCCCCACCGGGATGTGCCCGCAACCAAGGTACATGCCCTTGACTGGAATCGGATCCGGGATCCCTCAGTCCACAGGCCGGTGCTCTACCCACTGAGCCAAACCGGTTAGGGCTTCTCTCTTTCTTTTTAAATCTTTATTGTTTTTTTTAAAAAATATATTTTATTGATTTTTTTACAGAGAGGAAGGGAGAGGGATAGAGAGTTAGAAACATCGATGAGAGAGAAACATGGATCAGCTGCCTCCTGCACACCTCCTACTGGGGATGTGCCTGCAACCAAGGTACATGCCCTTGACCGGAATCGAACCTGGGACCCTTCAGTCTGCAGGCCGACGCTCCATCCACTGAGCCAAACCGGTCAGGGCAAATCTTTATTGTTGAAAGTATTACATATGTCTTCTTTTCCCCCTCATTGACCTCTCCCAGGTCCCCCCCCCAACCCCCATCCCAGGCCTTCATCACCCTATGGTCTGTGTCCATGGGTTATGCATATATGCATACAAGTTCATTGCTTGATCTCTTCCCACCCACCCTCCCTCCTCTGCCGGGAAGGGAGGAGTCTTATCTTGGCAACCTCCGTGCTTGGCTGGTTCATGAGCCCACGGGGCTGCCCTCCTCCAGCTCACCCAGTGACAGACACACCCTGAGGCCTGAGACTGGCAGGGGTGCTGCAGGGACAAGGAGCTGAGATGACTCATCTTGGGCGCCCCCCACCCCCATGCCTCCTCCATGACTGAAATCATGTGCTGCAATTCAAGTCCTTCACTCCCAAGGTGGCTCTCCCGGCCCTGGACACCCTCATCTATCGCATGGTTTTGTCATTTTGGAAGCCGCCCAAAATGTGTTCGGCAAAGCAAGACGTCCTGGAACCCCTCCCCCACCAAGAGGAACGTCTCCGTAAAAGTCACGTGTGTGTGTGTGTGTGTGTGTGTGTACCCATCCTTGCTGAACATCTTCTTCGCCTCCTTTCTTAGGGTCACCACTCAGACTTGGGCTGAGATCCAGACCTTCCTGTCCTCTCTGGGGCCCTGCGGGCCCACTGGTCCTCCCAGCAGCCCTAGAGAGAGAGCCCACACCAGCAAGAACATGTTTATGGAAGTCCTGCCACTTACTGGGCACTGTGCCCATCTTCACTGGCACCTTTATTCCCCACAGGGATGCCATGCGGCAGGCACAGCCACTATTCCCATTTCACGGCTGGGGAAACGGAGGACAGGGAGGTTAGTTAGTTTTGAACGTATCTTGCCTGAGGTGACACCGATGGGAAGGGGCAGAGCTCACACTGGCGGCGGCTGCTGTGCCTTCTTCCCTCTGCACCTGACCTTCCCTCTGCCTATGTCCGGCCCACTCTCCCCTCCAGATGTCTACTTATGGACACCCCCCCCCCCCCCCCCGCCGCCAGCAGGCTTCCTCTCATCCCTCCGCCGGGCTCAGGTCATGGGGAAAGTGCCTCTTCAGACCTCTGCCCGAACCCAAGGGCAGGGGCCAGGGGGGGAGTGTGTACCCACTGGACCCTAGGTGGCCCCAACTTCCCTAACGCCTGAACCCACACACTCTGCACACTCAGTTGACTTAGCTAAGTTCTGGTTACACATGACTTTGCTCCAGGTTTGCGCTGCACCCCCCACTCCCCCAGGATCCTCGGTGGAAGCAATGGTGCATGAGCTGGTCACAGTCCTGCACAGCAGTGGGAGAGTGGAGGGAGACTGGGGTAACGCACTGGAAAGGGTGTTTGCTCCCCCCACACATCCTCAAATGGTGGCCCACAGGCATGGAGGGGGTGTTCTAGAAAGAACCTGCCCCCCAAGCCCCTTCCCCCAGGAGCCAGTATCAGGGACTCGCAGCAAGAATGTAGGGGTTGGTGCAGGGCGGGCTTGTGGGCACAGAACTGCCTGAGCCAGTGTGGCTGGGGTGGGGGAGGGTGACATGTGGGACGTCAGCGCGGGACCCCTAGTCCTTTTCTGATCCCTGGGCTCAAGAATGCAAGCGGGACAGGGGCTCAGGCACCCCCAGGCCCTGCCGGGCCAAATATATTGAATTATTTATTCTCACAATCAGGACTGTAATGGGGTTAATGGACGCGAGGCCCCAAAAGCGCTTGGCCCTGTGCTTGGCACCCACTATGTCCTCCGTAAGCGATGGCCCGTTGTCCCTTTGCGAGGCAGACAGGAACAGGTGGCCCGAGGGCCGTCTCGCCCAGGCTGCTTGCACCCCCTTTCTGATGGACGCGCTGGCCTCCTCGGGCCCGGCTGGGGGAGCACGAGGCAGGAGGATTTGGGGCGAGTGACAGGCATGGGGCCCGAGATGGGGTTTGGCGGAGGGGGTGGGGCAGTCAGCACCCTGGACAGCGCCGGTTTGGCTCCGCCCCAGGGTGCCTCCTCCAGGCCCGGCTGGGTGGGTCCGCTCTCAGCCGCCCGGGGGTCGACGGGGCGGTCCGCAGAGCCGTTCGCCGGACGGCCGTTGCCCCGAGCAGATGGGCGGGGGACGCCCAGCCAGTTTGCTGCACCAACCGCCACGCGGCGAGGAGGCGGGCCCGGCGGCCGCTGGGGCCAAAGCACCCGGGACCTCCCCGCCTGGCCGTCACGTGGGCTCCGCCTGTCCCGCGGGTGGGGACGGAGCCGGCGCAGAAGAAAAGAAAATGGGTTTCCGGTCTCCTCCGGGCCTCAGTTTACCGTTCAAAACCGAGGACGGGGAGCCAGGTGACCTCTAACTTGGAGAGCCCTGGCCGGGCGGTCCACGACGGGGCCTCCACCTGCCCTCGCCAGCTCCCGGCGGCCGGGGCGTGAGCACGCCGAGACCTCTCTCCCTGCCGCTCGGACCCGCGTCCGCAGAGCAACTTGGGGGGCGGGGCGAGTCCCTCCCGGTAGTAGAAACCCGCCCGGGAGCTCCCGAAGGAGGAGGCGCTGAACCTGAATGAATGGAGAGGGCGGAGCTGGACCCGGTGGGACGGCAGCCCGGGCGAGGCAAGGCCCGGCCCCCTTCGTGCCCCTCCCGCGCGCCGGGTCAGGGCAGCGAAGGCCGCGATGCCGCCCACACACACCCCTGCCCGGGCTCCGGAGCGCCCTGGCCCTGCGACGCCGCCGCAGATGGGACGCGAAGGGCTGGAGCGAGGTCCCTGGGGCTCTGCCGTTCCCCCTCCCACCTTTCACCACCCGCTACCCCGGCAGGAACAAAGGCGGGAGGTGGGGCCCGCAGGCGGCCTGACTCCGCGGGGCGGGGCGGGGCGGGGCGGGGCGGGCGACACCGCCTCCTTAAAGCCAGGTTGCGGCGCGGCGCTCCCCAGTGGCGCTGGCCGGGGCTGCGCTGTCGGGCACCTCCTTCCGCGTCTAGGGCCACGCGGGCGCCGGTCTCCCGAGCGCCGGCCCGCAGCGAGGCTGCCTCCCCGTCCAGCATGGGGCTGCCTCGGAGGGCGCGACAGCCGACGGAGCTGCGTAAGGTAGGAGCCGGGGCCTGGGGCCTGGGGGCGTGCTGTGCGCAGTGCCTGTGCGCCGCATAACCGCGGTCTCCGCACCCCGCAGAGCCTGAAGCCGCTGCTGGAGAAGCGCCGCCGCGCGCGCATCAACGAGAGCCTGCGGCAGCTCCGGGCGCTCATCCTGCCGCTGCTCGGCCTGGAGGTGAGCGCCAGGCATGGGGCCGGGTGGGGAGCGCCAGGCATGGGGCCGGGTGGGGCCTGCGCGCGGAGCGAGGAGGGCGGGAGCGCTGGTCGCCTCGACCCCAGGAACCTGCGAGGGAGCTCCACCCGGCGCCCAGGGCCGGCCGAGCGGAGGTGGGACTAGTCCCGGGCAGCCGGCCCCTCCGCGGGCCGTGGCGCGCGCGCCCAGCTGCTGGCCGGAGCGGGGCAGGGGTTGCGGGGGACGGGGGGGGGGGGTAAGGCAGCCGGCCGGCCGGAGATCTGTCCTGACTTATGTCTCTCGGTCCCTCTCCCTGGTGGCCGGTCGCAGAGCTCCGGCTGCTCGAAGCTGGAGAAGGCGGATATCCTGGAAATGACGGTGCGCTTCCTGCAGGAGCTGCCTGCGTCCCCCTGCCTGGCCGCAGCCCCCAGTAAGTGACCCCGCCCAGCCTGCCGGCATCCCGAGCTTCTCCCCGCCCAGCCCTGCTCCGCACCCCGCGCCTCACGTGCCTCTCCGTCCGCAGCGCCCTCCGACGGCTACCGCGAGGGCTATGGTGCCTGCCTGGCGCGCCTGACCCGCGCGCTGCCCGCCTGTGGCGCCCTGGAGCCTGCGCTGGGCGCTCGGCTGCTGGAACACCTGCGGCGGAGAGTGTCCGGCGCCTCCCCCGACGGCAGGCGCCCTGAGGACTCCTGTGGGTCACCCTCGCCCTCCGCGCCGCCCACCCCCGCGCCCTCGCCGCCTGCGTCTCCCCGTGGCCCTGGCCTCTGGCGGCCCTGGTAGCCCCTGGCGAGTCCACGGACGCTCTTGGCGGCAGCTGCCTTTCCCACCAGGAGGGATCAGCCACAGCCAGGCCGCAGCCCGGGTGTTTGTGATCTGAGCATCTGAGCGGCAGACTGCAGGCCGGGGGGACTCAGCTAGAAGAAATAAGGGGAGAAGCCCGCCTCACCCCCAACTTGAGGGTGTCTGGGCCGCAGGAGAAGGGGCGCGTGGCTGCAGGGAGGAGGAAGCCCCACCCCTGCTGGTGGAAGTGGCTGTAGGCCTGGACCAGCCCCTGGCAGCCGACACACCTGTCCCCGCACTGGCCCCAATCCAAGGGCTGGGCCCGAGCTCACCGGAGCCAGGTGCAGCCATCTGCTCTGGCTGCCCTCCCGGCCCTTCCTGGGCCTGCCTCCTCGCCAGCTCCGCTGGGCAACCTCTGGGCAGACGGAAGCAGTGACCTGAGGGCTCTGCAGGCCGGGGAGCCATCCCCTCCCCTCCTGGGCTCTCCTGTCCGAAGCCTCCAGGGGCAGGGCTGGCGGCGTGGCTGGGTGGGCTGGGGGAGGACTATTCCCCGAGCATTAGTCTACCGTGGTTTACGTGCCAGGTGTGAGGAAGGGGTGGGCAAGAATGCGGGTGCCCTGCGGCCCCCAGGAGCCCAGCGCAGAGGCAGTGCCTGGGCGGTGAGCCGGCCCTGTCGCCGCAGCAGAGAGTCCCCGCAGCAGGTGAAGGGCCAGGAGGCACCTTCCCTCGTTTTCTCTTGCCACCGGCTCCCGGCTGCTCTCCAGGTCTGGTCACTGGGAGCGACTTGTTCTTCAGACTTTTCTTTCTTCCCCGTGGAAGTCGGGAGAGCCTGCAAAGACTCAGGGAGGGGCCGCGGGTCCCAGGAGTGGGTGCCCAAGACAGGGCGGGAGCCCCACTCGGTCCTGTTCCCACCCTTTCCTGAGGGTCCGCTGAGCATCTTCACAAAGAAGGGAGTCCTCCCCCCGGGGCCTCGTTCCACAGCCTGTGGAGGGACAGGGCACTGGGGCAGAAGACGGAGCTGATGGAGGGGGAGGGGTCACCAATCCCGGGATGACGTTGGGAAGCTGTGGGTGTTATTGAAGAAGTCACTGCTGCCTGGTCAGTGTCGCCCAGTGGTTTGGCACCATCCCAGCAGCAAGAGGTTGTGGGTTCAATTCCTGGTCAGGGCACATGCCTGGGTTGTAGGCTCAATTCCGGTAGGGGGTGTGCAGGAGGCAGCTGATCGACGTTGCTCTCTCACCATTGATGTTTCTATCTCTCCCTCTCCCTTTCTCTCTCTCTAAAAAAAAACACAATAAAAACATTTTAAAGAAGTCACTGCTGAGACAGCTGGGTGAGCCCCCGGCAGCGTGTCCTGTCCTACCCCCTCTGTGGGTTCAGCTGACTGGACTGGAGCTCCTGGAGGGCAGGGCCGGGCTGAGTGCACCTCTGTCCCCAAGGCACTGGGCGCACAGGGGGAGCTCAGTAAACGCGGGGGGCTAACGAACAGGTGATGTGACCAGACCGTGAGGTACTGAACCCTGGACAGCCTGGCCTTTGCCCCGACTCCCCCCGGGGCCCCTCATGTCCCTTAGAATGTCTGCTCCGCAGGCCTGGGCTCCCAGGACAGCAGCGGGGGGGAGGGTGTGGAGAGCGGGCGCCCCGAGGCTGGGACTGCTCTGCCGAGCTGCCCGGAGGGGGCAGGTAACCACAGGCCCACACCCACCGGGTGGGCGCAGCTGCCTCCTGGAAACGCCCAGCGTGCACTGCAGCTCCTTGTCCCTCCGGGAGCCCCTCCGGGAGCCCCTCAGGGAGCTTTCACTCCAGGGGTAGCGTCTGCAAACTGGCCACCCAGAGGCCCTTCTCCTTCGGCCGCACCCGCCGCTTCCTGCTCTGAGCTCCGCCCGGGTGCCTCCCGGCTCTGTGACTCGGTGACCTGACCTCAACCAGGCTCTGCTGCGAGCAGGCAGGGCGGAGGTGTGTAGACGGGCCAGTGAGTCAGGGGTCGGGCGTTCCGGGCCCTGAGCTGGGCAGCCAGCCCGCCCTGGCGGGAGCGGAGGGAGGCCCAGGTGGGTGAGGCTCTGGGCCCCAGACGAGAAGCCGGCTTCCCAGCAGGGAGGGGCACGCGCTGCCCAGGCAGCCTCGCTGGCACTCAGGCTGGGCTTGTGACGCTGGGAAGCCAATCTCCTCCACAGGCACCTGCACACGCCTACCTCCTGGCCGCCCCCCTGCTCTTCCCGGAGCCTGTGTGGCGCGCCAGGTGAGCACAGGGCCGGACGGGCCTTTCTGGTGCGGGAGGGAGGCCCCCCCCCCGACTCAGGAGCAGCCCATGACACTTAGCAAGCCCCACGTGGGGCCCAGGGGGTGGCCCTTTCTGTGATGGCCCCCGGACTGGCTGGCTGTCACGCTTGGTTGCAGGAAAGGGCCTGGGTTCTTATGAACCAGTGGGTGACAGTCAGCGCCTGGAGCCAGCTGGGAGCCTCAGGCTGGGGCCGGCCCCACCGTCCCCCTGGGGTCAAGTCTCCTGTCCATGACCAGTGATAAAGGCGGGTTGCCGAGGAGACTCCCCTGGGAAACATCTACAAACCCCGGAGCCCAGACTCGGCCGAGTCTCCCCCTGGTTCGTCCGGAACAGGAGCCCAATGAGCTGGCTCAGCAGGGCCCTCCCACCAGGCCTCAGGGCGACCCCATGAAGCCGGTGGCGGGATCCAGGGGCCCTCCCCCATCCCGTGCAGCCACCTCCTCCTCCTCCCAACATCGAGGCCAGAGTTACTTCTTAAGAACATGCCAGGCTGCTCTAGCCGGTCCAGTGGTTATTTCCGTGGCTTTGCTTCTTGTCTGGGCCCCTTCCCCGTGGGGCCCTGCCTCTGGGTGCCGCGTGTGGGTGCCCGTGCGTGTTCCTGTGCCCGTGTCCCTTGCAGCCCTGCAGAGAGCTGCCCTGGCGTGTAAAGGGGGGAGAAGGTAACCACCTACTGCGGGTTCCAAGTGAGCAACTGGTTTCGCTCTGGGTTTTGAGAGGCGCTGGCAAAGCCCCAGGCGCTGAAAGCATCTATCATACTGCTTTGAAAGGTTTCGGCCACGTGAGAATGGCCCCACGAGGGCACGCCCTGTGTGTATGTGTGGTGTCTTGTCACTCAAGATCCACTGGAGGGCAGCAAAGAGCAGGGTCGAGCGGCTGCTCGCAGGACCCCACCTGTGAAAAAGGGGGACTCCCGGCTGAATGCGCGCCCCCCTGCTGGTCTGTCTTGGTGTTCAGATGCTAAAACCCGAAGGAGCCCAGGACAAAGTCCTCAGAGAACCAGGAGCCGTTCTAGACCCCAGAAATCAGAGGCAGGCCCGGGCGCCGCGGGGACTGCATTTGGAGACCCTCTGTAAGAAAACTAACATAAAAGGATGTATTAGACTTAGTATGAAAAGGAACCCTTACTCAGAACAAAAAATGTAAATCACAGCAAGCCAGGGCTGTTTGCAGAGTGGGGATCCCAGTCCAGACACCCAGAAATGCTTTTTTAAAAAAAACATATCTTTATTGATTCCAGAGAGGAAGAGAGAGAAACATCAATGATGAGAGAGAATCATTGATTGGCTGCCTCCTGCACACATCCTACTGGGGATCGAGCCCGCAACCCAGGCATGTGCCCTGACTGGGAACTGAGGATCAAACTGTGACCTCCTGGTTCATAGGTCGACCCTCAACCACTGAGCACACGCGCCGGGCCAGAGATGCTTCTTGGTGACAACCCGGCGCCCCCTCTGCTGCCAGAACATTCTGGGGCTCTGTCCTTGCTCAGTAAGCAGCCCCAAGCTTAGTTCTCATCAGCCTCACAGAAAACCCACGTGCAGCCCTAGCTGGTTTGGCTCAGTGGATAGAGTGTCGGCCTGCGGACTGAAGGGTCCCGAGTTCAATTCCGGTCAAGGGCATGTACCTTGGTTGCGGGCACATCCCCAGTAGGAGGTGTGCAGGAGGCAGCTGATGGATGTTTCTCTCTCATTGATGTTTCTAACTCTCTATCCCTGTTCCTTCCTCTCTGTAAAATGTCAATAAAATATATTAAAAAAAAAAAACCACTGCTAAAACCGGTTTGGCTCAGTGGACAGAGCGTCAGCCTGCGGACTGAAAGGTCCCAGGTTCAATTCCGGTCAAGGGCATGTACCTTGGTTGCGGGCACATCCCCAGTTAGGAGGTGTGCAGGAGGCAGCTGATCGATGTTTCTCTCTCATTGATGTTTCTAACTCTCTATCCCTGTTCCTTCCTCTCTGTAAAATGTCAATAAAATATATTAAAAAAAAAAAACACCCACGTTGTGTGTATTTTACCACCAAAACCCAGTAAATAAAAAGACGCCCTCTCTACGACCGAGGCTCCCACGTGCCGGGGGTGCTGCCGGCCGTCCTCCGGCCCCTCTGGCGTTCACTGGAGCTGGGCTGTCAGCGACGTGAGGCTGTGCTGCGCCCCTCGGTCTTCGAAGGGCCCCGTCCGTTCTCGCCATCTGGGGATCCAGACACTTCCCACTTCCCGTCATGGTGGGGACGGCTTCAAGGTTCGTACTTGAAAAACACACACAATTCGTCAGTGATGTTACCTTTAGCAACTTATTAATATGCACACTTCACTGAAAAACGTCTTTATTGTTGAAAGTATTACGTATGTCCCCTTCTCCCCCCATGGGCCCCCTCTAGCCTGCCCTGCCCCCACACTGTTCATTTGGATGCTAATTATCCTTCCCTAACAAGAGGAACATTTGTTTCTTAAAAATTGCAACGACAGCCGAAACCGGTTTGGCTCAGTGGATAGAGCGTCAGCCTGTGGACTGAAAGGTCCCGGGTTCGATTCCGGTCAAGGGCATGTACCTTGGTTGCGGGCACATCCCCAGTGGGAGGTGTGCAGGAGGCAGCTGATCGATGTTTCTCTCTCATCGATGTTTCCAGCTCTCTATCCCTCTCCCTTCCTCTCTGTAAAATGTCAATAAAATATATTAAAAAAAATTGCGACGACAGACGCGCGTGACAGGGCTTCCCTTCTAAACGAAGTGGCGTGAGAGGCAGTAAATGAACCTGTTCCCCCCGGGTTCTCATTCGCTTCCTCGCGTCTGTTTGACCTGCCTTTGCTTTTTCTTTATATACATCGTTCGAGCAGATTCTGTTTAGTCTGTGCACGTGGGTTTTCTGTGAGGCTGATGGGAACATATGTGTGTGTGTGTATATATATATATATATATATATATATATATATATATATATACTGGTAGCCCTGTGCACAAATCCGTGCACCAGTAGGCCGCTGCCGCCCTCCTGTAGCTCTCCGCCCACTGCTCCACCCTCCCCGTCATAGCTTGCTGCCCTGCCCCCTCCTGTAGCTCTCCACCTCCCACTTGTAGTTCGATGCCCCACCCTCCTGCAGATCCGTGATCAGGTCTTTAGGTGGGTGGTCATTATTCCTCAGGGCATAACAGATAATTAGCATATTCCTCTCTCATTATATAGGATAATTGATTTCAGAGGGAGAGGGAGAGGGAGAGGGAGAGAGAGAGAAACATCAGTGATGAGAGAGAATCACTGATGGGCTGCCTCCTGCATGCGCCACAGTGGGGGTTGAGCCTGCAACCCGGGCATGTGCCCTGACCAGAATTGAACCTGGGACTCTTCCACCCGCAGGCTGATGCTCTATCCACTGAGCAACACCAGCTGGGCAGGGCGGCATTATTTTATAGCTTTACATCCCCAGAAGCACCTGGGCTCTCAGATCTGCCTCTGCACTCAGTGTGTTGTGATATGTTGTTTTAGTTGAAGTATGTGAAGGAAATCTGGCCTCATCTATACTAATAAAAGTAATAAGCTAATTAGACTGGGACGCCTTCTGGACAAAGCCAGGGGCTTGGCTGGCCTGCAAACTGCCCCAAAATGGCCTTCAGCCCCTTGCCCAGGCTGGCCACGCCCCCCCAGTGGGGACCCTCACCCCGATGGGGGCGTGGCTGGCCTGCAAACTGCCCCAGGCCCCTTGCCCAGGCCAGCTCTGACCCCCAAGGGGACCCCCACCCTGATCCGGGACCTCCTTCAGGGCAGACCAGCCGGCCCCTACCCGTGCACCAGGCCTCTATACTAATAAAAGGGTTATATGCTAATTAGACTGGAAGACCTTCCGGGAGACTTTCCAGATGTCCTTCCGGACAAAGCCATGGTGGCGGGGCCGAGGCAGAGGCGGTTAGGGGCAATCAGGCCAGGAGGGGAGGGCAGTTGGGGGTGGTCAGGCCGGCAGGGGGGGCAGTTGGGGGCAATCAGGCCTGCAAGGGGGGCAGTTGGGGGCAGGTGGCAGGCAGAGTGGTTAGGGGCAATAAAGCAGTCAGGCAGGTGAGCTGTTAGGAGCCAGCGGTCCCAGATTGCGAGAGGGATGTCTGACCATCCCACCCACAGGGATCGGGCCTAAACCGGCAGTCGGACATCCCCCGAGGGGTCCCAGATTGGGGAGGGTGCAGGCTGGGCTGAGGGACACCTCCCACCCGGGGCTGGTGAGCCCCCTCCCCCCTCCCCCCCCCCGATTGCCCCACCAGTTGCCCCACAGGTCGGCCCTGATTGCCGGCCAGGCCTAGGGACCCTACCCGTGCACGAATTTCATGCACTGGGCCTCTAGTAAAAATATATAGTTGGAGTCCAGCCAGTGTGGCTCAGTGGTCGAGCATCAACCTATGAACCAGGAGGTCACGGTTTGATTCTCAGTCAGGGCACATGCTAGGGTTGCTGGCTTGATCACCAGTGTGGGGCAACTGATCAATAATTCTCTCTCATCATTGATGTTCTTATCTCTCTCTCCCTCTCCCTTCCTCTCTCTGAAATTAATAAAAATCTATTTTAAAAAATACATAGTTCACCCTAGCCAGTTTGGCATAGAGCATCAGCCTGAGGACTGAAGGTTGCAGGTTCCCTGGCCCTGGTCGGGGTGTGTGCAGGAGGCAACCGATCAATGTGTCTCTCTCACATTGATGTTTCTCTCTGCCTCTCCCTCTCCCTTCCACTCTCTCTAAAAATCAATGGGAAAATATCCTCGGGTGAGAATGAACAACAGCAACAAAAACACATCGTTGGAAAAGGGAGGGTTTGGAAAACAAACCACCTTTTCAGAAAACTGTGGATGGTTTTCTTTGGAATTGCACCACAGCTCAACACGCGGCGGTGTCTCAAAGCGGGCGGCAGGGGACCCTGAAACCGCCCGGATGCACTGCTCCTTCCTGCTGCTTCGTTAACCCGCGGTGGTGGTCTCGCTGGCGATGTGAATGACTCTCTTACCCTCGTGTGGTTATGGAACATCACGTGTTTAGTCATCGGACGAACATCAGTCCTGAGTTACGCGGATGCTCCACATGGTGACTCATCACAGTGTCATCACCGCCTTGTCGCTTCTGGAAAAACCCTGTGTGTTTGTGAAAGAATGACAACGAAGAATGCAAATCAGCCCTGGCCGGTGTGGCTCAGTGAATAGGGCGTCGGCCTGCGAACTGAAAGGTCCCAGGTTCGATTCCGGTCAGGGGCACACACCCGGGTTGTGGGCTCAGTCCCCAGTGGGGGGACTTGCAGGAGGCAGCCGATCCATGATTCTCTCTCATCATTGACGGGTCTGTCTCTCTCTCCCTCTCCCTCTGAATGGTCTACCGCTCCAAGCCAGAGGCGAAGGGTGTCTGGCAGGCCCCACGCTCCGCAGCTCCACCAGAAGCACACTGACTTCCTTCTGGCCCACGGCCCCTCCGCCCGAGCCCACTGTTCCTTTTTCCTTTTTGTAGTTGTTGTAAGGTTTGGATTTGGTTAGAGCAGCTCTGAAGGGTCTGGAGTGAGACCACGAGAGTCTGACGGGAGCGATAAAGGTGATAGTGGAGAAGAAAGTAGGAAACTAAACGTCCATTAGAAGGAATCTGGTCAAGTCTGAGCGTTGACCCATTCACCAAGAGGTCACCGGTTCCGGCTCGATCCCCAGTGGGGGGTGTGCAGGAGGCAGCCGATCATGTTTCTCTCTCATCATTGATGTGTCTCTCTGTCTCCCTCTCCCTTCCTCCCTCTCTCTAAAAACACCAATAAAAACATATTTTTAAAAAAGATATGGAAGGAGAAACCGAACATGCCTAGAGATGATGGGAGGATTTGGAAAACGAACCACCTTCACTGATTTCTTGAAACTCCTCTATCCTGACTTGTGATGGTGAGTAACCCCAGTGTGTGTTGGTGAAGAAACACACTTTATTTTATTTTTTATTGTTGACACTATTACAGGTGTCCCCCGCTTCTCCCCTTTGCCCACCTCCACCCAGCCCCCTGCTCTGGCCTTCACCACACTGTTGTGTGTCCATGGGCTAAGCATGCATGTTCTCTAGCTAATCTCTGCACCTTCGTTCATCCAGGTCCCCCCACCCCTCCCTCTGAGATTTGCCCGTCTGTTCCAGGTATTCATCCCCCCAGGACCTATGGGGTTCATTAGTTTATTTTTTATTTTTATTTTTTTTAAAGTTGTTGTGTTTTTTTTTAAATATATGTTATTGATTTCTTACAGAGAGGAAGGGAGAGGGAGAGAGAGTTAGAAACATCAATCAGCTGCCTCCTGCGCACCCCTCACTGGGGATGTGCCCGCAACCAAGGTACATGCCCTTGACCGGAATCGAACCTGGGACCCTTCAATCCGCAGGCCGACGCTCCATCCACTGAGCCACACCGGTTAGGGCCATTAGTTTATTTTGTTCATTAGATTCCACATATGAGGGAGATCATGTGATACTTGTCTTTCTCTGACTGGCTTACTTCCCTCTGCATGATACTCTCCAGGTCCCTCCTTGCTGTCGCCAGGGTAAGAGCTCCTTCTTTTTTATGTTGCACAGTGTCCATCGTGTGAATGTCCCACAGCTTTTTAATCCACTCGTCTGCTGGGGGTCACTTGGGCTGTTTCCAGATCCTGGCTATTGTAAATAATGCTGCTGTGAACATAGGGGTGCACATATGCTGTCTGATGGTGTTTTGGGGTCCTTAGGATATATCCCCAGAGGTGGGATTGCTGGGTTAAAAGGCAGTTCTATTTTTAATTTTTTTGAGGAAACTCCATACTGTTTTCCACGGTGGCTACACCAATCTGCATTCCCACCAGCAGTGCACGGGGGTTTCCAAGAAACACATTGTAAATATAGAGACAGAAAGGTTAAAGTAAAAAGGCAGAAGATGTGGTTAATTTCAACAAGGTGTGTCAACTTGGCCACAGGGCGCCCAGATTACACATTATGTCTGGGTGTGTCTGTGAGGGTGTTTCCCAGTGAGGTCAGTACTCGAGTTGATAGACTCAGTAAATCCCCAGTGGGGGTGTGCATTCACCCAGTGTGGTGTGGTGTGGGTGTGCATTCACTCAGTGTGGGTGTGCATTCACCCAGTGTGGGGTGTGCATTCACCCAGTGTGGGTGTGCATTCACCCAGTGTGGTGTGCATTCACCCAGTGTGGGTGTGCATTCACTCAGTATGGGTGTGCATTCACCCAGTGTGGTGTGCATTCACCCAGTGTGGGTGTGCATTCACTCAGTATGGGTGTGCATTCACCCAGTGTGGGTGTGCATTCACCCAGTGTGGTGTGCATTCACCCAGTGTGGGTGTGCATTCACCCAGTGTGGGTGTGCATTCACCCAGTGTGGGTGTGCATTCACTCAGTGTGGGTGTGCATTCACCCAGTGTGGGTGTGCATTCACCCAGTGTGGTGTGCATTCACCCAGTGTGGGTGTGCATTCACCCAGTGTGGGTGTGCATTCACCCAGTGTGGGTGTGCATTCACTCAGTGTGGGTGTGCATTCACCCAGTGTGGGTGTGCATTCACCCAGTGTGGTGTGGTGTGGGTGTGCATTCACTCAGTGTGGGTGTGCATTCACCCAGTGTGGGTGTGCATTCACCCAGTGTGGGTGTGCATTCACTCAGTGTGGGTGTGCATTCACCCAGTGTGGGTGTGCATTCACCCAGTGTGGTGTGGTGTGGGTGTGCATTCACCCAGTGTGGGTGTGCATTCACCCAGTGTGGGTGTGCATTCACTCAGTGTGGGTGTGCATTCACCCAGTGTGGGTGTGCATTCACCCAGTGTGGTGTGGTGTGGGTGTGCATTCACTCAGTGTGGGTGTGCATTCACCCAGTGTGGGTGTGCATTCACCCAGTGTGGTGTGCATTCACCCAGTGTGGGTGTGGTGTGGGTGTGCATTCACTCAGTGTGGTGTGGTGTGGGTGTGCATTCACTCAGTGTGGGTGTGCATTCACCCAGTGTGGTGTGCATTCACCCAGTGTGGGTGTGCATTAACCAGTGTGGGTGTGCATTCACCCAGTGTGGTGTGGTGTGGGTGTGCATTCACTCAGTGTGGTGTGGTGTGGGTGTGCATTCACCCAGTGTGGGTGTGCATTCACCCAGTGTGGGTGTGCATTCACCCAGTGTGGTGTGGTGTGGGTGTGCATTCACTCAGTGTGGGTGTGCATTCACCCAGTGTGGTGTGCATTCACCCAGTGTGGGTGTGCATTAACCAGTGTGGGTGTGCATTCACCCAGTGTGGGTGTGCATTCACCCAGTGTGGGGTGCATTCACCCAGTGTGGTGTGCATTCACCCAGTGTGGGTGTGCATTCACCCAGTGTGGGTGTGCATTAACCAGTGTGGGTGTGCATTCACCCAGTGTGGGGTGCATTCACCCAGTGTGGTGTGGTGTGGGTGTGCATTCACCCAGTGTGGGGTGCATTCACCCAGTGTGGGTGTGCATTCACCCAGTGTGGGTGTGCATTCACCCAGTGTGGGGTGCATTCACCCAGTGTGGGGTGCATTCACCCAGTGTGGGTGTGCATTCACCCAGTGTGGGGTGCATTCACCCAGTGTGGGTGTGCATTCACCCAGTGTGGTGTGCATTCACCCAGTGTGGGTGTGCATTCACCCAGTGTGGGTGTGCATTCACCCAGTGTGGGTGTGCATTCACCCAGTGTGGGGTGCATTCACCCAGTGTGGGGTGCATTCACCCAGTGTGGGTGTGCATTCACCCGGGGCTCCCCTGGTCGCAGGCTTTGGGACTTAGATGGAACCACACCACCAGCCTTCCTGGGTCTCCAGCTTAGAGACAGCAGATCACGGGACATCTCAGCCTCCGTAATCATCATGTCAGCCACTTCCTCATAATCTCGTAACCAATATCATCTGTCTGTCTGTCTGTCTATCTATCCATCCATCTATCTAAATACAGACTGATTTTTAGAGAGAGAGGAAGAGAGCGGGTGAGAGAGAAACATCGATGCGAGAGCAGAACATGGATTGGCTGCCTCCTGCACGCCCCCCACTGGGGATCAGGCCTGAGACCCGGGCATGTGCCCCGACCCGAAATCCAACCAGCAACCTTTTGGCACAGGATGGCACCCAACCAATTGGTTTTGTCTCCCTGGAGAGCCCCGATTAATAAAAAATAATAATAATAATAATATTAACATTAATAAAAAAGCTGGACTGGAGACTTTAATATCAAACACATAGATTTCACACAAGAAATGTTATCAACGGTAAAGTGGGACAGTTCCTAATGATATGTCACTTCATCAAGAAGACAGAAATCCTAATTGCACCTGGGCCTAGTGATCGGGCTTCAAACGACAGACAAAAACTGACCGTGGAAGGACTTAGTCAAACCCGTTATGATAGACAGCAACTCAACACTCCCGTCAGAGCGATGGATGAGACAAGGGACAGGACATCGATAAGCTGGAGAAGACTTGGAAAATGCTCTCCGAATGTAGGAGGGAAATGTGCTGGCACAGAGGGGGCAAGGAAGTTACCTGAGGCCACGCAGGAGGAGGTGCCTGGAAAAGGCTCCCCCACACCTCTGGCCAGGCAGGGCGGTGAGGTGATGGGGCTCCCTCCCGAAGCATCTCCAGCTAATAAGGGCCCTGGGGCTCTTCCCACAGCAATTACTTGAGGCCCGTGAGAACTGTAATTATCCCCAGCATTTCATTATCCCGTGTGTGAGAAAACCAGAGTCACCTGCCTCTACGCGGCTTGTGTTGTCATCATGGGGTTCCGGGTACAAATTTGAGCAAAGGGACTTCCTATCGATTTTCAGTAACATCTGGGGCAGGTGGAAGCGGGCGGGGCGGGGCGGGGCGGGGAGAAGCGCCTCCAGGAAGTCGCTCGGCCCCTACGTGGAGCCACCAGCTTCAGGCTCAGGGTCAGGGCCCCCTCACTCACCCACTAAGGGCAGGCACGGGGTGTGGCTGTACTTCCAGCCGCAGGTTTCACCCACTGGGAGGGGCAGAGCTGACTGCTGAGGGCTTCTGTGGGAAGAGTCTATGTCTAGCCTAAACCCCAGGCTGTTTCTCTTCTCCAGAGGACGACCCATTTGTCCCTGGCTTACGGTCTGCTCTGCAAAGGGGTCGAGTACTGAGGATCAGGGTTAGGTTTCCTTGGAGCCGTTGATTCTGGGGTCACGGCCTTAGGACTTGGGGTGTTCTAAATCCTCACCTGAGGATATGTTTTTTGTTTTTTTTTTAAATATATTTTATTGATATTTTACAGAGAGGAAGGGAGAGGGATAGAGAGTTAGAAACATCAATGAGAGAGAAACATCGATCAGCTGCCTCCTGCACACCTCCCACTGGAGATGTGCCCGCAACCAAGGTACACGCCCTTGACCGGAATCGAACCTGGGACCCTTGAGTCCGCAGGCCGACGCTCTATCCACTGAGCCAAACCGGTTTTGGCAGGATATGTTGTTTTTTGAATTGATTTTTATTGTTTATTTTGAGAGAGAGGGGAAGGGACAGAGAGAGAGAACAACATCTATGTGAGAGAACGTCGATCGGTTGGAATCAAAGCCCCAACCTTTTGGGGCACGGACAACGCTCCAGCCGAGCCGCCACCGGCCAGCACCAGGGCTTGGCCCTAAGGGTGTTGGAGCGGGCACCTGAGGGCCTGGCCGTCTTCTGAGCAGCCCTCCTGGAGAAGCTTGTGGCCCCCGTGGGAGCCGGGGGCTGCACGTCCCACTTTACATCCATTTCCTGCCGGCAGCATTCTGGGCCCCTCGATGCATGACGTGTCCAGCATCTCTGACGAGGAAAGCCACACGTCTTCCGTGAAACAGCCAAATCTTATTAACGTGAAAAGAAACGGGCTGTGTGAACAGAGGCCAGGTCCCTCCCGGCTGCGTCCCGGCCCTGGGGCGCAGGGGGCAGGGGGCCCCGAGAACTGGCAGGTCCCTTGGAAGGAAGCCCAGCTGGCACTAGTTGGAGTCTTCTTCCTGGGCCCGGTCCAAGGTGACCCCGATCCCCCTGGTCAAACCATTCCTGCAGCCCCCAGGCCCCGGGCAGCTTGCCTCCACCCAGAGCTAGTCCAGAAGCCCGGCTCTGTGCCGAGTGCTTGGTGACATGACATCACTTCCTCCTTCCGCGCCTCATGGGCGAATACTGTTGTCTCCCATTTCTCTTGGTAAGAGAACCAAGGCACAGATGAATAAGCGTTAACCCAGAGGCGGCGGGGACGGGTTGGAGGGGGTCAATGGGGGGAAAGGGGGGACACGTGTAATACTTCCAGCATTAAAGATTTACATATTTTTATTTATTTTTTTAAAATATATTTTATTGATTTTTTACAGAGAGGAAGGGAGAGGGACAGAGAGCTAGAAACATCGATGAGAGAGAAACATCGATCAGCTGCCTCCTGCACGCCCCCCACTGGGGATGTGCCCGCAACCCAGGTACATGCCCTTGACCGGAATCGAACCTGGGACCCTTCAGTTCACAGGCCAACGCTCTATCCACTGAGCCAAACCAGTTAGGGCTAGATTTATATATTTTTATTTTTTATTATTATTTATTTTATTTTATTTTTAAATAGCTAGGTTAAATCTTGTGAATATTTTTTAAAATATATTTTATTGATATTTTACAAAGAGGAAGGGAGAGGGATAGAGAGTTGGAAACATCGATCAGCTGCCTCCTGCACACCCCCTACTGGAGATGTGCCCGAAACCAAGGTACATGCCCTTGACCGGAATTGAACCCGGGACCCTTCAGTCCGCAGGCCGACGCTCTATCCACTGAGCCAAATCAGTGAGGGCTGGATTTACATATTTTTAAAAAGGAGTTAATCTAGCCACACAGCCCGGGAGCAGGGCGAGGAGTAGGGCTGGTGCTGCCCCCCCCACCTCCCGACCCCCCACCCCCCCTCGCTCCCCCATCAGGCTGCCCCGCTCTGCTGGCCCCGCCTCTGTCTCGGCTCCTCTCCCTGTCAGTCTCAGGTCCCTTGACTCTGGCAGCCTATGGGCCACCCTGTGGGCCTTTAGTGCGACTCTGGACCCAGGCTTACCGAAGGTCCCTGTTACTCAGGGCCCTGCCCTCCCGGGTGACACCCGGTGCTCTGAGCGCACTTCCTGGAAGCCCTTCCCTCGGGTCTGGACCAGGCCTGCCGCTGCCTCTGCCTCAGCCCCGGCCCAGGTGTGGGTCAGATGAACCGGGCAGTTTGGGGGGCACGTGCCCTGTGTTCGTTAGGCCTCTGTTTCATAGCTCTGAGGTAGAAATACAAACGCACACAAAGCCCAAATTCCTGCTTAAACACGGTACTCATTATGTTAAAGGCATTCAGTTTATTAATAGCGAATGTGCTGGAACGCCTGCTGCGTCTCATCCCTTAGCTGCCCCATCTCTGATTAGGTTACAGATGGAGCAGCTCGCCCCAGGCTGTGAAGCTGGGAGGAAAGGAACAACATGAATGCAGAAAGTTACCCACATCACGCAAGCCCGTAGCCACTCGGCTCACACTTCCCTAAAATTATAAAGCAAACAGGGTCCGTGGTCCCACCTCCCTCCCGGATACATTAGTTTTAAAGCTGTGACTTGGAACAGATATACAATGCGTGATGCGCATGCCTGGATCTAAACAAATCACTAGAAACCTTTTTAGCAAGACCCAGGTCAAACGGGGAACAATACTCCCTCGTTCACCCCACGCGTGGGGTGCCCTGATGACAATCCTCTCCATATCTTTGAGAGGGACCCACTGTTTGTTTTTTTATTATCAACCAGAGGCCCGGTGCATGAAATTTGTGGACGGGGGGAGGGGGGCGGTGTGTCCCTCAGCCCAGCCTGCACCCTCTCCAATCTGGGACCCCTCGAGGGATGTCCGACTGCCCATTTAAACGGGCAGTCGGACATCCCTCTCACAATCCAGGACTGCTGGCTCCCAACTGCTCGCCTGCCTGCCTTCCTGATTGCCCCTAACCGCTTCTGCCTGCCAGCCTGATCACCCCCTAGCCACTCCCCTGCCAGCCTGATTGATGCCTAACTGCTCCCCTGCCAGCCTGTTTGCCCCTAACTGCCCTCCCCTGCAGGCCTGGTCACCCCCAACTGCCCTCCCCTGCAGGCCTGGTCCCTCCCAACTGCCCTCCCCTGCAGGCCTGGTCCCTCCCAACTGCCCTCCCCTGCCAGCCTGGCCACCCCTAACTGCCCTCCCCTACAGGCCTGGTCCCTCCCAACTGCCCTCCCCTGCTGGCCATCTTGTGGCAGCCATCTTGTGTCCACATGGGGGCAGCCACCTTTGACCACATGAGGCAGCCATCTTGTGTGTTGGAGTGACGGTCAATTTGCATATTACTCTTTTATTAGATAGGCTGTTAGAGAGAGAAGAAAGGAGAGAGAGAGGGATGGGAGACATGGGTTTGTTGTTCCCCTTATTTATGCATTTACTGGTTGCTTCTTGTTGGTGGCCTGACCGGAGATTGAACTACAACCTTGGTATTGGGACGACGCTCTCACCAACTGAGCCACCGGGCCGGGCAGGGACCCATTCTTTTTTTGTCCCAATGGCTGCCTTGTTTTTCTCTATAACTTGACCATCTACTTCTGTTTTTCTAACAAAGAGAATTACTTGTTCTTAGCGAATTACGTTTTCAAATCATAAGAGGAAGTTTATTTGGAGAGTAACAGAGGCAGTAGAAGTGAGCCAGCCAGGTTGCGTAAGCTCAGGAAGCAGGTTATGGAGGTAGAAGGGCCTGGGAGCTTACGAGAGAGAAGGCGAAGGTAAGTTGCCTGGGGGGGAAGCGGGGGAGGAAAGGGCGAGGGAGAGCACGCTGTTCTTAGCACATTTCAATTATACAATATAGTGCCATCAACTATAGCCACTGTGTTCTCCATTAGAGCCTCAGACCTTTTACCAACCAACCCCCATCCTGGCAACCCACTCTCCTATTCTCTATGAGTCTGCCTTTAAAAAAAATGCTTTTTAAAAAACATTTTTATTGATTTCAGAGAGGAAGGAAGAGAGAGAAACATCAATGAAGAGAGAGAATCACGGATCAGCTGCCTCCTGCACGCCCCCTACTGGGGAATGAACCTGCAACCTGGGCAGGTGCCCTTGACCATAGTCGAACCCGGGACCCTTGAGTCCACAGGCTGACGCTCTAGCCACTGAGCCAAACCATCTAGGGTGAGTCTGCCTTTTTTTAGATTCCACATTTTGAGTTATAAGTGACTAGTGACCAGGTGCACGAAATTCGTACACATTAAAAGGGGATTAATTAGAGGAAATAATTTAATATTGCTATTTGCCCTTTCTCTATAATAGAAGTGTCAGAGATGAAAGAAAATTAGTAAAATGTATATGAAAACCTTCCTCCTGTCAGAGTCTGGGGTACACCACGGGACCCAGAGTCAAGTGCCCGCCCACCTACATGCACCTCAAAATCACATGATACCCAGACCCGGCCAGCCCCCCCAATTGGGCTAGATCCAGACCCAGCCAGTCCCACCCTTGTCAAGCCCCGCTGGGCAGGGGACGTAGCCTCAGGTCCCCTGGCCCGGCGCCAGGCAGGAGTCGTGGCCTGAGGTCCCCTGGCCTGGTGCTGGGGAAGGGGGTGAGGCCTGAGGTTACTTGTCAAGCCCCGCCGGGTGGGGGGTGCGGTCTGAGGTCCCCTGTCAAGCCCAGCCAGGCGGGGGGGGGGGGGGGCACAGCCTCAGGTCCCCTGGCCCGGTGCTGGGGCCGGGGTGCAGTCTGAGGTTCCCCAGCCTAGTGTTGGGGTGGGGGGTATGGCCTGAGTTCCCGACCCAGCACTGGGGGTGCACCTTGAAGTCCTCTGTCAAGCCCCGCTGGGTGGGGAGCACAGCTTGAGGTCATCTGTCAAACCCATCCAGGCAGGGGGGCGCAGCCTCAGGTCCCCTGGCCCGATACTGGGGTGGGGGGTGCAGCCTGAGGTCCCGCGTCAAGTCCTGCTGGGCAGGAGGTGCAGTCTGAAGTCCCCTGGCCTGGTGCTGGGGTGGGGGGCATGGCCTGAGGTCCCCTGTCAAGCCCTGCCAGGTGGGGGATGCGGCCTGAGGTCCCCTGTCAAGCCCTTCGGGGGCGGGGGGAGGGCTTAGCCTCAGGTCCCTGCTGATTGCCCATTAAGGTTCCTGATGGGAACTTGGCTTCAGCTATGGGTGCAGCCATCTTTGTGAGGAGTGATGGTCAATTAGCATAGTCCCTCTTTATTAGATAGGATACCTACTGAGTTATAAATTCAAACTTAACACAAACCCAATGGGGCAAATATTATTGTTTCCCCATTTTTTTCCCCCGATAAGAGAACTAAGGCACAGGGGTATGAAGAGCTGAGCTCAGGCCACCAAGCCTGTGGCCACGCAGTAATTGTCTTTGTCTGGCTTATTTCACTTCCCATGATGCCCTCCAGATCCATCCTTGTTGTCACACATGACAGGACTGTTTTCCTTTTTAAAGCTGAATAATATTCCATCATATGTATGTGCATATACGGTCATCCCTCTGTATCCACAGGGGACTGATTTCAGGAATGCCCTGCGGAAACCAGAAGCTGTGGATGCTCAAGTGCCGCAGTCAGTCTCCCGTCGCCACGGGTGTGACCCACGGAGGCAGAGGGCTGACTGTGTAGCTCGCCTCTCCATCCTTCACCTGCACGAGCACGCGGGTGGCCGCAGACCGGGGCTGTTGTGAATAATGCTGCACTGAGCCCAAAAGCCCGCGCATCCCTTCGAGATAATGGCTTTGTTTCCGGCCGATGTGCACCCAGAGGTGGGGCTGGTGAGTCAGAAGGTGGTTCTGTTTGTGATTCCTTGAGGAATTTCCAGACTTTTCCACAGCGTACGCTCCTCCCCACTGCAGACGCGTCCCCTTCTCCCACATCCTCGCCGGTGCCGTGCTCTGTCCTCTGTTTGGCAGCAGCACAGCTGCCCCCTGGATCCTCTTTTCCTCAGCATCGCGAGTCTTCCTGTTGCACGTACGTGAACTTCATTGATGTTCATGGCCATCGGCCGCTCCATGGACCATTGACGAGTGTATTACAATTTATTGGCCCCGTCCACTGTTGATGGGCGTTGAGTCATTTCCAGTTGGGGGTTGTTACAGTGTCGCTATGAACCCCCTCTGAGGCATATCTGGGTGTGCTCATGCTCATTATACAGGATGTATACCTAGAAATGAAATGGCTTGGGTAAAGGGTAGGACTATTTTCAATTTTAGTAACTATTTTTAGCTATTTTCCAAAGAGGTGGTAACAATTCATATTCCTACTACAGAGCTTCGTGTTTGATACTCGTATTGACATGAAAATATGAAATACTTGAGCAGCCCGGCCGGCATGGCTCAGTGGGTGAGCGTTGACCTATGAACCAGGAGGTCATGGTTCGATTCCCGGTCGGGGCACCTGCCCGGGTTGTGGGTTCGATCTCCAGTGTGGGGTGTGCAGGAGGCAGCTGATCCATGATTCTCTCTCATCATTGATGTTTCTATTCCTCTCTCCCTCTCCCTTCCTCTCTCAAATCAATAAAAATATATTTTAAAAAATAATAAAATAAAATACATGAGCTGTTAGATGGTAACAATACAAAAACATAGAAATGAAAAGTAAAGGCCTTACCCTAGTCCTTTTCCCCAAAGGTTACTGGTACCAACAGTTTCTTCAGTATCTTTCCATAAATATTAGAAGAAATTATTTAAATAATATATGTAAGTTTTTAAAATGGCAGTTTGTGGATACTATTTCTAGTCCAAAGAGAGTTTGCAAATTAAATATCTGCTGCTGTTAAATAGATCGCTGTTGGAAGCCCCCTACTGAGTCAATCATTTGTAAAATACTTATTGAGCACCTATTATGTGCTAAGCACTTTTCTAGGAACTTGGGATATGGCAGCGAACAAAATAGTAAAAAACTCATGCCCGCATGGAACACATTCTAGATGGGGGAGATACAATAAATAGGTGAGTAAAATATAGGTTAAATGCTATTAAGTGCTAGGAGAAAAATAAACCAGGGAAGAGGATATGGCAGTGTTAAGGAATTGTAATTAAAAAAAAATGTTTTTATTATTATTATTTTTTTTTAGAGAGAGAAGGGAAAGGGAGAGAAAGAACCATTGATGAGAGAGAGATATCCATCAGCTGCCTCCTGCACATCCCCTACTGGGGATGGAGCCAGCAGCCAGGGCATGTGACCTGACCAGGGAATCAAACCAGTGACCTCTTGGGATGTGGGATGATGCATAACCCACTGAGCCACACCAGCCATGCAGTGCATTGTAATTTTAGAGGAAAGAACTGAGGTGTGAGGGGGTGAGCTATGTGGGTCCCTGGGGAAGCGTGGTCCCAGCCTACTGAGGGACAACCAGGGAGGTCAGAGCGGCTGGTGCTCAGGGACCAAGGGGGACAGTGGTAGAGGCCAGACGTATGGAGGCAGGCGTGGGCAGATTTCTGAATGCCACGGGGACACGTCACCCCATTCTAGACTTACATTGAATGCAGAACCAGCAGGTAACCCCCTACTGATTCAATCATTTGCGATCCGTGTGAGAGGGACAGGGGTGTCCCAGAATGACTCCGAGGTGAGCTCGAGCTCTTGGAAGGATGTGTAACTTGCCGAGCCGGGAAGACTGTGAGCAGAACACGTTCCGCGGAGCGTGAGGACTCGGCGAGCGTGAGATGCCTGCACACACCTGAGTGAGCTGTGGCCTGGGAGGCGAGAGCACAGGAGTCTGGGTGCCAGAAACCGATCATTGTCTCACTAATTAGAAAGGTGTGGACAAGGAACCTTGGAAGGCTGGTCAACCTTGAAGCTCTGAAAGGTCAGAGCCAACCACTCCCTATCTAATTGAGACAATGGTAATTGAGGCAACTTCCCCATCTTGTAATCATGTAAATCCTTACTGATATGATAATCCGCTTATTACCTGCTTAAGGGCTATGGGTGTTTCCCAAAGCTGCTTAAGGGTAATGGGTGTATCCCATAGCCTCAATAAAAGGGATAGCAAGGCCAGAGCCTAGCGGTAGTCCTCCCACTAGAGGTGGGCTCCCGCCTGGCCCCCCATATTCCCAAATTAATACTTTTCCAAGTCTCTCTCTTCATTTGTGTGCGGCCTTCTCCAGAACCTGAACCCTGAACTGGAACCCTGAACTACGCGGGACGTGAAAGGGGATCCCACATCTGGCGCCCAACGTGTTAAGAGATCCCACATCTGGGATTTCGGGGAGGGGCCTGGGCCGCAGGTATGGGGCAGGGATCGCAGAGAGGGGATCCAAAGCCACGAGACAGGGTGGGACCTCCAGTGCAAGCACTGCTGCTTCTCTCCAGCTCCGAGAGGGCCGCAGGGAAGGCTGAGCAGCGTGGCCCGGAAAACAGGAGTGTGTGGGTGCCCTGGGGTGCAAAGGAGAGACGCTTCAGAAGAAGAGGGATGGGGGTGCTAGCGCTGGGGGAGGTGACGTAAGACGGCTTGTGACCTGCACTGTTGGATTTAGCAACTTGGAAGGAATTCGTGACCTCGATAACTCAACGTCAAAACCCAGAAGGGAATGGGAGGGGTGGGGGGGAGGGTACCTGTATACACAGCTGTGTGAGAAGTTTTGCGGAGAGGGATAGAAATGGCCCAGTCGGTTGAGACAGTAGGAAAAAAAACCCACAAAAAAACCCAAAATGGGAAGGAGAGAGACTGTAAGGAGAGGGATCCTGTAAACCCATCCGCACGAGGGTAAGAAGAACTCAGGATGTGTTTGCTGAGGGACTGGTTCCCCACTTCCATCCTCCGGGAATCGAGGGCAACCTCACCACCAACGGGCGGGCGGTCAGACCGGAGCCGCTAGAGCTGCAGCCTCCTGCTCTGCAGGATCCAGGGCCCCCTAACAGCCGGGCTGGGCGGCTCCGCCCCTGGCTCCCCCGCCTGTTCGCAGCGGCCCCGCAGACAGACCGGCTCCCCGCGTCTCCCCAGCCCGACCCCGCGCAGCGCGGAGCGGCGGCCGCAGGGCACGCGCTGGGCCCGAGGACCCTGCCTTCCCGTCCGGTGCAGCCACGTGCCTCCCTGCAGGGGCCGCACAGCAGCTCGGCCCTGCACGCCCGTTTACGGGAAGCCGCCTCCCACTTCCTCTCGGGGTGCGTTTTATTTTATTTACTATTTCTTTTCGGGGCTCATTTTAGACTGCAAGACCCGAACGAACTCGCGCCCGCCCGGTGGGCGCGCCGGGAGACCGAGCGGCCGGGCGCTGCGGCCGGAAGCCCCCGCACAGACACGCGCCGCGCGGGGCGAGGCTGACCCACGCGGCTCCACCCCGCCGGCGCCGCCCAACCGCCGCCGAACCTTCTGGAAGCGGCGCCCCACTGCCAGAACGGGACGCCCGAGAGGCCGGGGAGGCCGGGCGCGAGGGGCGGGGCCTGAGCAGGAGGCCGCGTCTGATTCGCCGCCGGCGCACAGGCCCCGCCTCCCGGGCGCCATGGCCCGGCCCCCTCCCTCCCTCTCCATGGCGCGACCCGGGCTCATTCATTCCCCGCGGGGCCTGCCAGACACCTGCGCTCTCCTGAAGCCGCCCGCCGCCGCCGCCGCCAGCATGTCGGGCCCCACCGGAGAGACCCCGTCCGCCATCCAGATCTGCCGGTAAGAGGGGCGCGCGGCGCGGCGAGCGGCCGGGGCGCCGGGCCCCCGCCCGGGCCCGCCCCGCGCCCGTCGCGGCCTCCCCGGGCCGTCACCTCCGGCCCCTCACCCGCTGCCGCCTCCGCCCGCCCACACGTCCCGTCCCCGCGGCTGGGGGCGCTCGGCTGCCGCAGAGCCGGCGGCCTCCCCGCGCGCCTCCCCGCCGGCCTCCGGCATATTCCCGGGGCGGCGCCGCGGTCACGCAGGCCGTTTGCGGGACAATCGGGGCGGCGCCTTTTCCGGGCGGGGGTCGGAGTGCCGCCCCCGCGCCCCGCCCCGCCCCGCCGGCGCTCTGGCAGGTTGCGGCCGCAGCCTCAGTCCCCCGGAGCTCCCTAATTCTGGGTGGTCCTCTGGGCAGCGGTTCAAAGCCAAGCGGATCCCGGAATGTGGGGCGCTGGCGGCCCGCTCGCGGGTCGGCGTCCGGAGCTCGGCGAGCCCTTTGATGGGTGCTGGAGTGGGCGGAGGCTGCAGGTGTCCGGTCCCTCCTAGGGCACCTGCTCGGGTTTGGGGAGAGCCAGTGCTCACAGGAGGAACAGAAAATGCCTTCCCCTCGAGCAGCTTAAGGAGAGGGAATGGCCCAGCAGCCTGGCAGCATCTTACACAATGGGGGCCGGCAGTTCTCCGGGACCACCCTGCCTTCCTTCCCGGGCACCGGGTACAGCACCGGGTACGGGGAGGCCCCCAGAGGAAGCGGGAGAGCGGGGAGTTGGCTCACTGCCACCGGGCGGACGGAGGGCGGCCTCAAGGTTACCCCCATCCCCTGGGGCAGCATCGGGAGCAGGCCCGCTGGTACGTGAGCCTGAGCTCAGGGTGGGCAGGACGCTGGGACGGCCTCCCCGGCGCTGGGCCTGCAACAGGGCCTGTCCTGCGCAGGCACCCCTGGCAGTGAGCGCGCCTTCCTGCCTCGGCGTGGGTTCTACCAATTTGGACATTGGCTATCACACTGACCTTGGGTCCAGCCCAAATTAGCTTCCTGTGGATGTTGACATCTGCCGGGAAGAGTAAGCGCTGGATCAGTGGGGCGCCCTGACCGCAAACCTCCTTCTGGCCCAGCCCCAGGCCTTTAGTGATCTCAAGGACAGGTCTGACTTTTCCAGGGGAGGGAATCTTTGGGGGAGCCTTGCTCCATTCGCTTTGTTACTGGCCCTGGCGGTGGGTCTGTCTTGGCCCCACGCACTCCAAGTTCCAGGGGCGGAAACAATAGGAATAACTGGTATTTGGAGACAGGCCCGGCCCGCCTATGGGCTGGGTGACCTTGGGGTCTGTTCTTTGCTCAGGGTTTCCATAGCTCTCGCCTCAGCTTGAGGAAGCTTGTCCACCCTCCCTGGGAGGGAGGCAGGGTCTCACCCCTCCGCTGTGTGCAGGAGGAGGTTGAGTTCGGGAGACGCAGTGCCTCTGTAGGTCATCCAACCCCAAGAGCCAGGAGGACGGCCCCTACCAGGTCTTCTGTCTCCGGCACGGTTCTTTCCACTGCGCTCCCCGCAAGAGAAGGTCTGATTTCAGTCTGCGTGGAACGCCAGGCTTCTATTCACTTCTGCAGGATGATGAATAGCCGTTCTTCTTCTTTGTTTTAATCCTCACCTGGGAATATTTTCCCACTGATTTTAGAGAGGGTGGAAGAGAGAGGGAAAGACAGAGAGAAACCTCCATGGGAGAGAAACACATCGGTTGGTTGCCTCCTGCACGTGCCCTGACCAGGCCTGGGCCGGGGAGGAGCCTGCAACCAAGGTCCGTGCCCTTGACCGGAATCCAGCCCGGGACCCTTGAGACCGCAGACCAACGCTCTGTCCACTGAGCCAAACCCGCCAGGGCATGAATAGCAGTTGTATACATACACGTCTTTTTAAAAACCAGCTTCTTACTTGAAATTTACATAAGGCTCTTAACCAATGTTACCCCAATAAATTTAATTTAATTTGAATAATTAGCCCTGGCCGGTATGGTTCAGTTGGTTAGAGTGTCGTCCTGTACCACAAAGGGTGGGTTTGATCCCGGTTGGGGCGAATGCGGGAGGCAGCCAATCAGTGTTTCTCTCTCTCCCTTCCTCTCTGTAAAATTAATAAAAATAAAATAAAACAAAATATTCTTTAACATATTAATTAAATATAAAATAAAAATACACCTGAAATTTATATAATGTTTTTAATCAATGTTACCTCAATACATTTAATTTAAAAAATAATTATTTAAGAAACCCCAGCCTCAACAGGTACTAGATTTTTGGATAGCTTTAGACTCTCCATGTGGGCATGAGCCAGCTCACCACCAAGCTCTCCGGCCTGCCACCTGCACAGTCCCAATTCATACTGTCTTGGTCGAGTTGGCTGCGGGATGCCGGGCAGGACACCTGGCTGAGGTGAGCTCACGTGCCCAGAACAGCTGCCAAAGGTGGAGGGCCGTGACGAGGGCCGTGGTGACGAGGACTTGGCCTGGAGAAACCCCAGGACACCTGGAGAGTGGCCACATCAGGGTGGGGAGCCCTTTAAGGACATCGGAGCTGACACCCTGTTGTGAAAGGGGAGCCTCCTGACAGGACAGCCACGCCCATGAATTTAATGAGTTTCACTGAACTCCAAGGAGCAGTGTCCTGAGGAGGACCGGGACCTGGAAAATTTGGTCCCTGCCGTTAGGGGGTTTCCCAGTTCAGCAGGGAGAGAATGCCCCAAACCCCGCCGTCCTGCACAATTAAGAGTGGTTGATGCTCTGGGTCCCGAAGGAGGTGTGGAAGGGATAGGGGCTCTAAAGGCTGGCGAGGGCAGTGGTTAGAGCCCCCATTGCAGTCCCAGGCCTGGGTGGGCATTCACCCTCTGCCCCGCGGCTGCCTAGCCCTGCTCTGCCCTGTTTCTCATGGGTGGTTCCGAGTGTTAAAGAGCAGAAAGTGCATCCGTGCCTGGCAGGACGCCTGGCTCATGGAAAGTAAATGGCAGCTCTTTTTGTGGGAAAAGTGGGGCGCAGGCTCAGGAGGCCAGTGTCCTGGGTTCGAACCCCAGCTCTGTCTCTGGTGGGTGTGCACCTGCGGGGCGTTTCTTAACCTTGCCGGGCCTCAGTTTTCTAACCTGTGAATTGGAGATCAGGGCTGCCGCGAGGATGAAACCTCTGGCACAGAGCCCAGCATCACACACGTGAGCGAGGCTCACAGAGGGGACCCCGAGGCTCACGGAGGGAACCCCGAGGCTCACGGAGGGGACCCCGAGGCTCACAGAGGGGACCCCGAGGCTCACGGAGGGGACCCCGAGGCTCACGGAGGGGACCCCGAGGCTCACGGAGGGAACCCCGAGGCTCACGGAGGGGACCCCGAGGCTCATAGACGGAACCCTGAGGCTCACAGAGGGGACCCCGAGGCTCACGGAGGGAACCCCGAGGCTCACGGAGGGGACCCCGAGGCTCACGGAGGGAACCCCGAGGCTCACAGAGGGGACCCCGATCTCTGAGGGCCGAGCTTTGGGTGGCCAGGCCGCTGTGGGGCGCTGCCCCTCCTCCTCTTGGTCCCGCCCTCCAGATGCAGTTTGGGGACAGCATTTAAACTCTCAGAGAGCATTTTTCCTTTGGTTTATTTTCAGTAATCATAATTGACGCTGAGTTAGCAAATTGCATTTCTCCTTGTCGCACTCCGTGTTTTAGAGGGTTAGCCCCAGAAGCCTCCAGCCGGCTCTGTCACTTACAGCGGCGACAGTGAGGCTCTCGGAGCTCGGAGACTGGGCTGAGGAGACCGCCGGAGGCCCCTGGCCGGTGCTGTCTGCCAGGTGACCTGACGTCCCGGCTTTCCAGGGCTCACCCCAGCGCGGGTCCACCTGGTGGTGTGCGGCGCAGCCACGGCATCAGTGCGGGCCCCCGAGCGCTTGTGCAAGTCCAGCTGAGGGCGTGACCTGGGAGGTGCTGGGGGGGTGGGCGAGCAGTGTGGCTCCCTCAAGGACAGTGCGGTCTGTAGAAGAATTTAAAAACTGGACTTCCAGGGACTGCAGTCAGCTTTTATTTACTTATTATTATTTTTTTAAATTATTTTTTTTAAGTATATTTTATTGATTTTTTACAGAGAGGAAGGGAGAGGGATAGAGAGTTAGAAACATCGATGAGAGAGAAACATCGATCAGCTGCCTCCTGCACACTCCCTACTGGGGATGTGCCCACAACCAAGGTACATGCCCTTGACCGGAATCGAACCTGGGACCTTCCAGTCCGCAGGCCGACACTCTATCCACTGAGCCAAACCAGTTAGGGCTGCAGTCAGCTTTTAAATGGAGGTGGGCCTTGGCATGGCCCAGGCGGCAACCCGGAGCCCTCCACTGGTAGGCCGTGTGCAGGCTGCAAGGTCATGCCTGCTTGTCCGCTTTGAGGTGCAGGTGCGCTAGGAGGCGCCTGGAGGCGGGGGGCTGCTGGACCAGGAAGCCTGGAAAAGGGCCCGGCCTCAGTGGACATGCCGCTGACATTGGCTGTGGGGGTGGAATTAATGGAAACACACCTAATTTACAGAAACCACGTTTGGAGGTAGTATTCTGGAACATTCCATAAAGCGATGCGGTGTCGGGTGAGGCTTGGCCTTTGCAGCCGGGAGAGCCTGTGGTTGGGAGGCTGTGCTCATCCCCTCTCCCGGCTCCTGTAAGTGGGCCAGGCAGCCGCGTCCCCTGACCAGCTCCCTGCTCTCCATTAGGCCACGAGAGCCTTCTCCTGGGGGCAGGGCTCCGCCAGAGGGTCCAGCCTGGTGACCGCCCTGGGCACCTGCTGTCCACCTGGCTTTCTCTCACTCTAAGAGGGCTCCTGGGGAGGTCACTCCACCCTTGATCCTTGGCCTCCTTACCGCGAATCACTGAGGAAGCTGGTCACATGCAGATTTCTGCCTGCAGATGAGACTTCAGGGGAGAATCACCAGCATGCAGGTTTACAAACATTTATGAGGCATTTGGGGAGACTTGAACAGTCCCTTGATGGTTAATGATATTAAGGGATTCATACTATATTTTAGGTGAGATCATTGTTTGCGGTTCTGTTTATAAAAGGAGTCTTTAGCTTGTATTTATTTTAAACACACACACACACACATATAAATATATGTGTGTGTGTGTGTGTGTGTGTGTGTGTGTATATATATATATATATATATATATTTTTTTTTTTTTTTTCTTCCTTGAAAAGGAAGGGAGAGGAAGAGAGGGATAAATGCATCAATGATGAGAGAGAGTCATTGACCGGCTGCCTCCTGCACGCCCCGCACTGGAGATCGAGCCCACAGCCCCGGCCTGTGTCCTGACCGGGAATTGAACCATGACCTCCTGCTTGACAGGTCAGTGCTCAGCCACTGAGCCACGCTGGCCAGGCGGGCGTCTTTGTCCTTTAGAGGGAATGTGAGATGTTATGGCTGAGCTGTGATGTCTGACGTTTCCTCAAACGCTGTGCAGTGGGGAGAGTGGGGGCAGAGAGGAACCAGAGTTTGGAGCTATCTGGTGGGGCGGGGAGTCATTTCCTTTTGCTCTACTCACATAACCCTTTGATATCAGTGTTCCACAGTTAAAGAGTGAAAAGGAGAACGGGCCTGCTGGGAGCTGCGAGCCACTCCGGAGGCGGGGACTGTGGGTGTGTCTCCGTTCCCTGCCTCCCTGCAGCCCAGGACCCAGGGCAGCGCTGCCTCCCGCCCCCTGACAGCCCCCCTGACAGCCCCCCTGGCAGCCGCTGCGCTGCGGGCTCCTTCCAGCCCCTTCTAGCTGCTCCTGCCCGGGGCCTGGTGCTCCTGTTCTCTCAGCCTGTCAGACACCAGTGTTGCGACTGGTTCTTGCAGTTGCCAAAATGTCATTCAGTGATAACCATCAGGGAACTTGGAAAGTTATTACTCACAGGATCTGGAAATGCGCAGCAAGCCTCAGTGAGGTCGGGGTGGGGGGAGGGGGGAGAGCGAGCAAGCTGGGGGCGCAGCTTGAGCGGGAGGCTGTGCCGGTTCTGCTTTTATTGTGTTTGCTGTGGTGGGTGATGAGGTAAGAGGGAGAACTAAAAGTTCGGAGAGAAAAAAACAAGTGGCTCAGACGGTCAGTGTTAGAAATCCGCCAAGATCTCTCAAACAAAGGGGCCTGGCGGGCGAGGCCGGGCTCCTGCAGCCACCCAGCCCGCGGGCATCGTGGTTGAAGCGGATCCTCCTGGAGGTGGGTGCCTTGGCGGGCAAAGCCCCAGCCAGGCGCTTGCATTACCCACAGTGCAGACCCCTTCACCTCGTCTGTCTGATCGGTGTCTCTGGCCCGCTGGTGCGGCTGCTGCCTGGGCCTGGCTTGGGCCTGGCACCGCGTTCTGGGTGGGTGTGGCCACAGCCCCACCTATTTCCTTCCCACTGGCTGGCCCGGGCCCTGCTTTTTGTCCCATTTGCTTGGCTGTGTGACTTCAGGCTGAGTCATGAACTCCTTCTTGCATCACTGGCCTGCTGGGGAGCATCCTGCTGGGAGCCCCACCTGCTGGCCCTGCTGCCGGAGGGGAGGGCGGCCCCGGGGAGGCCTCTGGAGACCCGCCGAGCTCCTGTAGGCAGGGCCTGGAGACTGGAGTGGGGCTGCTGAGCCCGGTGCTGGGAACTGGGAACTGGCCCCTCTGGCAGGATGAAACTGCTGGCCTGGGCTCTGCGCCTCCATCCCCGCCTCCCCCACCGCGGGCTCCCGGCTGGGCGGCCACCTGCCTGGGAGTGTTTGGGGCCCAGGAGCTCCGCAGGGCTGTGGCCACGAGGCTGGGCCTCGGTCCGGGCTTTTGGAAGCAAGACTGGACCCTCTGCCTCTGGAAGGTAGGATGACGGGTTCGCTGCTGTGCCCCGGTGATGCCGGCTCCAACAAATCATCCTGCCTGAGGAGGGGGTGGGGCCCCGGGTCTGTGCCCGTTTGGCCCGGTGGGTAGAGCGTTGGCCCACCGACTGAAGGGTCCCAAGTTCGATTCCGATCAAGTTGTGTCCAGCACATACCTTGCTGAGCATTTGTGGAGGCAACCAAGAGATGTGTCTCTCTCACATTGATGTCTCTCTCTCTGTCCCTCCCACCTCCCTTCCACTCTCTCTAAAAATCAATGGGAAAATAGCCTCGGCTGAGGATTAACAAAAATGAACAAGTACGGCCACGTCATCAGAAGCACGGGTGCTCTAGGGCCTGTGACTGGCGTCCAAGGTGGGGGTAGTCGTGTGTGACGAAGCCCTTCAACGTAGAGTCTGTGCTAACTCTGGTTCCTCCATGTCGAACTGCAGTGCACTGTGGGACACCAGCTGGTGGCTTGGAGACTTGGCTGACGGGAAGGGGAATGATGTGCACAAACAGGAATGGAATTGCTGGGTCATAGGGTAGTTCTGTGTTGCAGTAAGAAACATTCAAACGTGTAGAGAATTTTTTTAGTTTCTTTGAGCCAAACTGATGCCCTATGTCAGGGAGGCAGTTTTTGTTGTTGTTTTTTCTAATGTATTTTTATTGATTCAGAGAGGAAAGGAGGGGGAGAGAGAGAGGAACATCAATGATGAGAGAGAATCACTGATCTGCTGTCTCTTGCACCCCCCACACGGGATGGAGCCTGCAGCCTGGGCCTGTGGCCTGACTGGGCATCGAACTGTAACCTCCTGGTTCATAGGTCGATGCTCAGCCCCTGAGCCCCGTGAACCTAGAAGCACAGAACAGGAGTTACAGGCCTGAGGCAGAACAACCGCCATGACCTGCCCAGTTGGAAATTTAGGATAAGATCACGGGAGGTTACTTTTCATAGAACCTGTTCCTTCACCCCGTCCGGGTTTAGCCTTTTGAGGACCTGCCAGCTGTTTGCCAGTGGCTGCCCTCCTCCACGCTCCCACCAGCAGCCTCAGAGCTCGCCAGCTGCTCCCCGCTCTTGCCAGCACTCGCTGCTGTCGTCTTTTTGATCCTAGCTGCCCTAGTGGAGGGGAAGTGGCGTCTCGTTGTGGTTTGGGTCTGAGCTTCCCTGATGACTAATGATACTGCGTACCTTTTTGTGAGCTCAGGGGCCGTGTCTCCGTCTTTGGAGAAATGTCTGTTCACACCACCTGTTCTCACCTGGCTTATTTGTCCTTTGTTCACTGGGAAACCCCGCGTGGGCCCGGCTGCCTGTCGCAATGTCCGGTAACGGAGGCAGGGTGGAATCATATAAGGCGTTTATTGGGAAGGCCAGCCAACCAAGAAGACAGGGCGGCCAAAACCGGTTTGGCTCAGTGGATAGAGCGTCGGCCTGCAGACTGAAGGGTCCCGGGTTCGATTCCGGTCGGGGGCGTGTGCCTTGGTTGCGGGCACATCCCCAGTGGGGGGTGTGCAGGGGGCAGCTGATCGATGTTTCTCTCTCATCGATGTTTCTAGCTCTCTGTCCCTCTCCCTTCCTCTCTGTAAAATATCAATAAAATATATAAAAAATTCTTTAAAAGAAGACAGGGCGCTTAAACAAGCATTCAAGTCCTGTCTTCCAGCAGGTGGGGGGTCAGGGTCCCACTGGGGAGTGGGCCGGGGCGGGGGGCCCTGGGGACGGAATGCGATCACAAGCAGTCCTGGTGAGAAGGAAAACCCCTATTTTGTAAAAAAACTGCTGTTTAGAATTCTCTGCTGTTTTTCTTAGACGGCCTCTTATTCTAAAAAAATAACTTCGCTTTCTAGCCTGCTTTAGCCTGCTGGAATAATGAGGAAGATAACCTTAGCTGTCTGACCTTGTAGGCCAGAAACTAGATATGTCCATACTCTCAATGCCATGCCAGGTGCATTTTTTAATTGGATAGAACTGTGTTGTTTTCAAGGCCAGCAGTGAGATAACCACTGAGCACACATAGGGCCGGCTCTTTAATAAAAAGGGAAGCTCTGCTTGTAGCCTTGCTGAGAATTTGAATTCATTTTCTCTAAGCCCACCGGTGAATAAAGTGTGACTCCAAACTCTCCTGCATGGTTTGATTATTCCGGTTTTCTGGAACCCTGGGGCCAGCCGGACCCAACCATGGTTCCTGGTTGTCAGGTGATGAGATGCCGGCTTGGCTCCTGGTGGGGTCGGCCTGACCGTGCTTACCCGCTCTGCCCGCGTGCTGGGCACAGTGTCCATTGTCCACAGCTGAGTCACCTCCTCCATCACTTTGCTCGGGATCAAAGGGAGCGCGCAGGTGCGCCGGCCTGAGAAAGGAAACGCAGAAAAGCTCAGCCTCTGTTCCCGGAAGAGCCTGTATTCTAGGACAGTGGTCGGCAGCGAGCCGCAGTTTGCCGACCACTGTTCTGGGACTTAAAGTTAATAGGATTATTTTTCAGATGAATCAGGTGCTCTATCAGATTGTAAGTCCCCCATCACTTTTATTTTTGAGCTGAAGAATTCCTTCTATATAGTATGCGTGATACAAGTTTCTTCTCAGATGTATGATTTGCAAAGATCTTCTCCCATTCGGTGGGCTGTCTTTTCACTTGAAAAATTTTTTTTTAAATATATTTTATTGATTTTTTTACAGAGAGGAAGGGAGAGGGATAGAGAGTTAGAAACATCGATGAGAGAGAAACATCGATCAGCTGCCTCCTGCACACCTCCTACTGGGGATGTGCCCGCAACCAAGGTACATGCCCTTGACCGCAATCGAACCTGGGACCCTTCAGTCTGCAGGCCGACGCTCTATCCACTGAGCCAAACCGGTTTCGGCTTCACTTAAATTTTTTATTTATTTATTTCAGAGAGGAAGGGAGAGGGAGAGAGAGAAAGTCTACTCAGCATCTGTTATCACACATAGTTACACATCTTTTTCTCTCGTGATGAGAACCTTCATTCTCTTAGCGACTTTCGAACATGCACTCCAGCATTCCTGACTGTGGTCACCACGATGGACCTGATAGCCTCATGGTTCCGCTCGCTATCTTCCATCTGCAGGTCTGTGTGCTTGACCCGTTTCCCTCAGCCACCCACCCACCCCGCCTCCGGCAGCACCAGTCTGTTCTCTATGAGCTTCTTAGTTTTTAGTTGTTTTTTTTAAGATTCCACATGTAAGTGCGATCATAGGTTGTCTGTTAAAGCAGGGAGAGGGCTTCATCTCCCCTGGTTGCCAGTGGGGGTGAATTTCTTGCAATATCCTGAGGAAAGGAACTGTCTGAGACTCGCCTGGGAGGATGCGATTTAGTAGAAAGCCCTGTTTCCATGGAATTAAACCCTGAGTTTCTGAAGTCCCATTTCCCGCTGTCCCGCCACGGGAGTGCAGCTGGGCTTCAGCAGAGCTCAGATCCGAGCCAGTGTCCGCAGTTTCCTTTCCTTGGGGGAGCCGGGCCCAGCCCGCGGCAGGCCAAGCTTAGCTTAGCTCGTGTTTGCCGCCGCAGTTCCTGGCCCGCTGCGTGTGCGGTCGGCATGGCTCCGGGCCGCAGGCCAGGCAGCAAGGAAGCAGGAACAGAGCCGCACAGGTCGGGCGTCACTGGGAGCCAAGAGCACACGAGAGGGAGCGGCTTTGTTTCGATAATGCATTCCCAACGTCTCACACCCTGGCAGTGGCCACGCCCATTCTGGCCGACGATTTCTGTTCCCAGGTATAACTGACAGAAAAGTACCCGCCTGCCCTGGCCGGTGTGGCTCGGTGGCTAGAGCATCGCCCTGCGGACTGAGGGTCCCGGTTCGATTACGGTCAGGGCAGATGCCCGGGTTGTGGGCTTGATCCCCAGTTGGGGGTGTGCAGGAGGCAGCCGATCATTGATTCTCCCTCATCGTTGATGTTTCTGTCTCTCTCTCCCTCTCCCTTCCTGTCCGAAATCAATAAAAAAAATGTTAAAAAAAAGAAAGAAAAGCACTTCCCTAGGTCACCCTAACCTTACTGGGCCTGTGTCTGTCTGCCCCTGGTGGGCTCCCGCCCCAGTGGGCTGCAGGGAATAAGCCGGTGGGTCCCCAGGGCGTGCAGAGCTGCCGCTTCCTGGGGAAGCTGCCCGAATGACATGCCTGCAGTGTCTGCTTCTTCCCTGCTCCTTTCCTGTGGTTAACGGTGAGTGAATCAGCAGTACCATTTTCTGGCTTCGCATAATGCCCTCAGGTTTCACCCAGGTTGTAGCAAATGGCAAGAAGTCATTCCTTTTTTTTTTTAAGCAAACATTTATCGCCCTAGCTGGTTTGGCTCAGTGGATAGAGCGTCGGCCTGTGGACTGAAGGGCCCCAGGTTCGATTCCGGCCAAGGGCATATGCCTGGGTTGCGGGCCGGATCCTCAGTGGGGGGTGTGCAGGAGGCAGCCGATCAATGATTGTCTCTCATCATTGATGTTTCTATCTCTCTTTCCCTCTCCCTTCCGCTCTGAAATCAACAAAAATATATTTTAAAAAAAGAGAGAGAACATTTATCTATAACATCACAGAGAGGGAAGAAGTGGTGGGTAGGAGACACGGGCTTAGGAAGCCCGTTATGGAGGCCCAGGAAGGGCCCTGGGGGCCTGGGAGTGAGGAAGGTGAAGGGGACGTGCCTGGAGAGATGGGGAGGGAGGGGGACGGAAAGGCGTGGTCTGCTCCGAGGAGGGCGGGCCGCGATGCCATTCTCTCTTAGGGCAGCACCATATCCCCCTGTGTACATGAACCGCATCTTATAACCTTTAACCCCGATGGACACCTAGGCTGTTCCCAGGTCCTGGCTGTAGTGAATAATACCGCCGTGAACATGGTCATCTATCTCTTTTAGTTAATGCTTTTTCTTCAGGTAAATACTCAGAAGTAGGGCCTGGCTGGGTGGCTCGGTTGGTATGAGCATCGTCCTGTACACCAAAAGGTTGCGGGTTCAGCTCCTGGTCAGGGCTTGTACCTGGGTTGTGGCTTCAACCCCCAGTTGGGACACATGAGGGGGGCATCCTATCGATGTTTCTCTCTCACATCGATTTTTTAAAATCTCTTTCTCTCCCTCTTTCTCTAAAAATCAATGAAAACATATTCTCGCCGAAACCGCTTTGGCTCAGTGGATAGAGCGTCGGCCTGTGGACTGAAGGGTCCCGGGTTCGATTCCGGTCAGGGGCATGTACCTTGGTTGCGGGCACATCCCCAGTGGGAGGTGTGCAGGAGGCAGCTGGTCAATGTTTCTCTCTCATCGATGTTTCTAGCTCTCTATCCCTCTCCCTTCCTCTCTGTAAAATATCAATAAAATATATTTAAAAAAAAAAAAGAAAACATATTCTCAGGTGAGGATTAAAAAAACAACTCAGTCCTGCCAGTGTGGCTCAATGGTTAGAGCGTCAGCCCACGCACCAAAGGGTCGAGGTTTCGATTCTCGGTCAAGGGCATATACTTGGGTTGTGGTTTGCTCCCCACCCCTGGTCAGGGAGGCTGGGGGAGGCAACCCGTTGATGTGTCTCTCAAACATTGATGTTTCCTCTCTCTCTCTCTCTCTCTCTCTCTCTCTCTCTCTCTCTCTCTCTCATCCTTCCCCAACCTCCACTCTCTGAGAAGCAGTGGGGAAAAATGTCCTCGGTGAGGATTAAAAACCCCCCACCAACCCAGAAGTGGTATTGCCACCGGAAAGGGACTGGGCCCAGAGCCATTCTGCCTCTGGACGGCCAGAGCGTGTGGGATCCTGACTTCGCGTAGGAAAGATTTCACAATACGAGTCCAAGTGACTGTGCAATGTTTACTGAGGCGGGGACAGGAAGCAAGGAAGGGCTTAGGGTGGAAGGGTCAGGGGAGCCTGGGCTGGCTGCCGTGGCCCCTGGAAACGTGGGAAAGCGTGGGCCATGCAGGCTGGGCTGGCTGCCGTGGCCCCTGGAAACGTGGGAAAGCGTGGGCCATGCCGGCTGGGCTGGCTGCCGTGGCCCCTGGAAACGTGGGAAAGCGTGGGCCATGCAGGCTGGGCTGGCTGCCGTGGCCCCTGGAAACGTGGGAAAGCGTGGGCCATGCAGGCTGGGCTGGCTGCCGTGGCCCCTGGAAACGTGGGAAAGCGTGGGCCATGCCGGCTGCGGGGCTCAGGAAGTGCGGGCACAGGAAGGCAGTGAGCCAGGCGGGCCGCTGGGAGCTCCCTGGAAAGTCACAGAACAGGGGCCTTGGAGACGGGATCAGCGTAAACCTGGGAGAGCTGCCACTGCCTGTTGCTCCCCTGGCGGCCAATGTCGGGGGACCCTTGGAGTTTGGGAGAGAAAAGCCGATGCCCGCCCGAGGGGAAGAGAGGCCTGAGCGCGCAGAGAGCCGCCCGGGTCTTACCTGTTTTCCAAAGGTGGGTTTAGGGGGGCCTAGGGGGGTCAATAGACTAGTCGTCAGCTTTGTGCTGATGAGCCAAATGAGACGTATTTCCCCGACTTCATCCGTCCTTGGGTGTCGTTGGCAAAAGGGCGCCACATGAATTTCTGTTATCTGCTTCCCTGAGTGGGTGATGTAAGCCACTCACTGGGCGGGAGGAGAAGTGGGAACACTTACTCCTGAGTGTCCTTGGGGAGGAGGACAAGAGTTGGCCATGTGCTAGGTGACCGGAGCGGCTCGGCCTGGAGCTGTCTGTCTCAGGCGCCCTGTGCCACGTGCCAGCCTTCCTGACGTCTCCTGTGGCATCTGGGGCTGCCTCGTGGGGAGCCGCCGTGCCGTGACCGCAGAGGCTGCCCCAGTTACAGTCCACCACGGCCGCTCCTTCCCCCCCGGCACCTTGGCGCTGCCTCTCGGCGACAGCCATCGGACAGGTGCGAGCGAGCCGCCCCGTGGTTGGGGCTCTTTTCACCCCGGTGCTGTCTTCTGAAGCACAGGGTCTGTCAATTTCTTTCTTTTTAAATATATTTTATTGATTTCTTTTACAGAGAGGAAGGGAGAGGGACAGAGAGTTAGAAACATTGATGAGAGAGAAACATCAATCAGCTGCCTCTTGAACACCTCCTACTGGGGATGTGCCCGCAACCAAGGTACATGCCCTTGACCAGAATCGAACCCGGGACCCTTCAGTCCGCAGGCCGACGCTCTATCCACTGAGCCAAACCGGTCAGGGCAGGTCTGTCAATTTCGATGTCCAATGCCTCTATTCTTTCGGTTGCTTGTACTGTTATTGTCAGGTTAAGAAACCATCGTCAAATCCAAGGTCACCAAGATTCACCCCATGTTTCCTACAGAACGTGGAGTGTGGCCGTCCAAGACGTGTTAGAATCCGAGAGCTGGAGGTCGCATGCAGTGGTCACGTGCTAAGCTGGCGCCCGCCCTGCAGGCACATTGGATTGGGCATCTGAAATGTTAGGAAAACGGACTTTCAATCCAAACGGGCGGTAGCTCTCAGACTGGGAGTTAAAGGAGTGGGAGAGAGAATGGCTTTTGCGAAACCCGTTTCCCCACTGCCGCGATGTGGTGAGCAGAGCGTCCCAACAGCTGCCGGGAGAAGCCCGGGGCCCGGCTCCCACTGCACCCTGCACCCGGCGCGCTCACTTAGGTAGCTCTCGGCCCTGGGGGCGCAGGGGTCACCTTTGTGTTACAGATGGGGACACTGAGGGCAGAGTGGCTTGCTCAAGGTCGGCCAGTGGGCACTAGAACCCAGGTCTGTCCTCTGTGCCCGTCGCATGCCCTGACCGAGGGCACGTGCTGGGTAAGGGAGGGTGGGTGATGGGGACCACGCCAGCCCCCGCTGCCTGGAAACGGCCGGCTCACTGGGTTTTGGAAGGTGGTGTGTCTCCCAACCTTGGCTGGAGGCCGAGTGCTTCTCCGAGCGGGGGTGCCAGGGGAGCGTGCCCACATGCCACCACTGCTGGGCTCATGCCCGTAAGCCTGCCCGGTCTCGGAGTGGCCTCGCAGTGACTCCCCCACGGAACTCGCCGGTGGGGCCGGAAGGGCTTCACGTATGAGGGGCTGGGGAGCACGTGGGCGTGGCTTCTGGTCCCTCCCCCTCTGTCCTGGCCGCCCAGCCCAGCCCAGCCCAGCCCTGCCCTGGCAGGGGGCATGCTGGATGCTTGAGGCTTCGCATCCCAGCCCCTCCTGAGCCGCTGAGTACCGTATTCCGGTATTCCGTTGCCTGTGGGCGCCCAGCGGGTGGAAACCTGAGCCGTAGCCGATCGGGTAGCCAGGTGCCGCCTCGTTCCCGGCCAGTGGCACCCTTCCCTGTGTTCCTCTGAGCGCCGGGACTGCGCCGCCCCGTGTGGCCCTTGGAACTCAGAGCTCTGACCGCCCAGTGGCTCTCTGGGCCCCTGGGGCCTCTCTTCTCAGGAAGCTGGATCTTGTGTGACGGACCCTCTGTGCTTCCTTTCATGACAGGCGCCCCCTTGCCCTGTGCCGCCGAAACCACGGCCACGCCTGGGGTGCCTGCCTGACCACGTTACCGGAGCACGGCCCGCTGCTCCTTCAGCCGGAGCCAGCGATAACGGTTTTTCTTGGGACGGGGGGGCTTTTGTCCATGATCCTTTTTGACTTGATTTTGCTTTAATTGCTTCCATGTACCTGCTGAATTTTCACATTTATTTTAAATAGTTAATGGACTGTAGAATGCAATGTAAGTAAGGAGGAGGATGTTTAGTTGGGTAGGAAATTTCCAGACTGCCTTCCAAAGTGGGTCCCGGTGAGTTCCTGCCGCTCCGTGTCCTCGGGCCTCAGTGTGGAGTCTGGCCCGTAGGTGCGCAGGGGTTTCCATTTGCAATTCGCTAAAGACCCTGTGATGCTGAGCATCTCATGCTCTTTGCCATCGGAGTGTCTTTTCCTTTTTCTTCTTTTTAAAAAATATTTTTATTGATGTCAGAGAGGAAGGGAGGGGGAGAGAGAGACAGAAACATCAATGATGAGAGAGAATCATGGATCAGCTGCCTCCTGCACGCCCCACACTGGGGATCGAGCCTGCAACCCGGGCATGTGCCCTGACCGGGAATCGAACCGTGACCTCCTGGTTCATAGGTTGACGCTCAACCACTGAGCCCTGCTGGCCGGGCAAGAATAGCCTTTTATCTTTTTTTAATTTTATTTATTCTTCATTTTATTTTGTTTTTAAGAATAGCCTTTTAAAAGAACATACTTTCATTTCTTATATTTTAACATGATACATTTTGATTTTTCATCGCAAGAGTAAGGAAAGGACTTTAAACTAATAGAAATAACATATACTAGTTATAAATAAACTGTCTCATTAAAGTGAGTTTGAAGGAAACCTATTTTTATCTGCTATTTAAAAATTTTTAATTTATTGATGTGAGAGAAGGAGAAACAGCGATTTATTGCTCCACCATTGATGCACTCAGTGGTTGATTCTTGCATGTGCCCTGACCAGGGATCAAACCTGCAACCTCAGAGTATTGGGACAGCGCTCTACCAGCTGAGCTACCTGGCCGGGGCTGACTTAATATTTAAATCCTTGAAAAGCTTATGCCTTATTGCAGAATTACCACTTTAAAAAATACCGGCAGTGATAACAAACTCAAAATGTGTACAAATGGCAGCTATGTCGTTTGTGTACTTAACAAGTTAAATACTCGCATTTCCCAATTTAATCTCCCGAGGAGCTGCCTCCGTCCCAATGTTAAGGAATTCTTTAATTTTATCATAGAGATCACGCCCTGCACCACGAGGGGCCTTGGAGAAGGCACCGCTCGAACACGCATCGACTCCCTCCTGCTCCTGCATCTCCACGGAGCAGCTGGCCACGTGCCCCTGCGTCCCTAGCTGTGCCGCAGGGAGAGAGGGCGCTCGGAGCCTGCGGTGCCCGCCCACACTGAGGCAGGGGCAGCAGTGGCTTCCTCCGGTCGGGTAACAAGCCCTTAACTGTGTCGGAAGCTCCGAGTACCACAGCGCCCTGCACCGGAGCATCGAACCCTGGTAGAAGCCAACCGTCCACCCGGTTCTGCTGCTTCCAGAACTCAGCCCCTGACCCCCAAGCGTGGCCCTCCAGGACCCAGGTTCGGGCAGGACCTAGCGGGCATACTACACGAGGGGGTGGCCCAGCCCTCCGCCAGCGCCGCCTCCGAGCAGTCTCCACGCGGCCTCCTCTGTAGACTCCTGGCCGGAGGCTTCTGTCCAGCGGCTCTCCAGCCGTCGCCCAGGCTGACCCTCGCTGTCTGAGCTGTCGCCCGGGTTGGTCCTGGGAGGAGGTGCGTGTAGCTTCCCCCTGCCGCGGTGTTTGGACCCCTCCCCCCGTGCTTCTCCACGTGCTGTGTGTTCCGAGCTTTTGCCCGTTTTCCTACTGGGCTGCTCGTTATTGCCGAGTTTTAGGAGATCTTCGTGCATTTTGAATACAAGTTGTTGTTTTCAATCGGCCGTGTGTTGTGTAAGCCTTTCCTCCCTGCCTGTGGCTTGCCTGGATTCTCCTAGCAGCGTCCTGGCTGGTCCCTTGAACGGGCCGCCAGGAGCTCAGCGTGTGGGGGCTTTGCTAGGCCTGGGAGCCAGGAGACAAGTCGGTGGTGGCCCCCGGGCTCTCGGCTCTGCGTCAGCCTCCTTGTTCCAGACACTGACCAGCTTGGGGGCACGTGGCAGGTGTGGCAGAGCCTCGACCAGGACCCGGACTTCAGACCTTGTCTCCTGGGCCAGCTGGCCCTGGCATACCCACGCCGCCTCCCGGGCACCGGCCCACGTGGCCTGCGGGCGACGCTCGGTAGGGTGGGCTGCTTTGTGCCCAGGATGCTGGGTGGGGCCAAGAGGCTGAGAGGGTCACTCTCCTCTCTCCCTGGCCCATTCAAGGTTGAGGGTGACTTCTTCCCACAGCCTTCAGGCCCAGTGTCCTCAGGGGTGCCTTCAGGGTGTCTTCCTTATACTCGGGGAGTCTGGGCCCTTCCGGGTGATCCTGCTATGGCGGGTAGGCCTTGGGCCTGCAGCTCTCTGCACACCAGGGTCCTTGCTGCCTGTCCGGGGGGTGTGAGAGGCCTTTGCTGACGCCACCTGGGGCCTGGCTGCTGGGCAGGGAGGGCTCCGGTGAGGGTGCCCGGAGCTCCCTCCAGAGGGCAGTCTGCTGCCTCCCTCCTGACTTTGCTGGGCCTCGGGCACAGTGCTGGTGGCTGTGGGAGTAGGGGCACCTGCTTCCACACAGGCACCAGCTCTGCTGGCTCCGGGAGGACGGACGCTGTGGTTACCTCCTGGGGCAGTGGGCTGGCTCCCAGTGAAGGGTCCTCATGCCAGCGGCTAACGGAGGAGCCCAAGGCATTTGCCAACAACTTGGATTCTCTGCAAGTATCGGCAGGGGTGGCAGGGTATTTGTTACCTAACCCGCTTTACTGAGGGGTAATTTCTATAACTGCTCACATTTAAGTGAGTAACCAGATAATCTGGACACACGTCTACACCTGTGCAGCCATCACCACAATTAAAGTCACGAGCACGCCCCTCGGGTGAGAGTCCCTCCCTCCCGCCTCCCCAGCCCGGGTAGCCACGAGCCCCTTCTGTCGCTATAGAGCAGCTTACATTTCTAGAGCTTAATGAAGCGGAAGCCCCAGAATGTGTTCCTTTTGGGGCTGGTCCATGCTGCCGCCTGGATGGCTAGTCCGTCCCTTTCTCGTGCTGAGCAGTGCTCCCTGGTCGGGGTGGACCGCTGTCCCTTGGTCTGTGTGTGGCCGTGGGAGCTGGTTCCAGTTCGGGCTGTTACACGGAACACTGCTCTGAACGGAAGTCTAGTGTTTTCATTTGTTTTTTTAAATCCTCACCTGAGGGTATTTTTTCCATAGACTTCTATAGAAATTAGGAGGGAGGGAGGAGGAGGGGGAGAGAGAGAGAGAATCATTGATGAGAGAGAGACACATCGATTGGTTGCCTCCTGCCCGCAGGGCGGGGATGAACCTGCAACCAAGGTATGTGCCCTCGACGGGGAATTAAACCCTCAACCCTTCAGTCTGTGGGCCGCCGTTCTAACCACTGAACCAAATGGCTGGGGCTCATCTAGTGTTTTCAATCTGCTGTTGGGCCAACAAGTTACATATGGATTTTCTTTCTTCTTCAAAAAATCTTTATTGTTGAGAGTATTACATATATCCCCCCTTTCCCCCTCATGTCGCCCTCCACCCAATTCCCACCCCACCCCAGGCCTTCACCACCCTGTTGTCTGTGTCCATAGGTAATGCATACATGCATATAAGATCTTAGGTCAACCTTTTCCAACCCCACCACTCCCTCCCCTTCCCTCTGAGATTCGTCAGTCTGTTCCATGCCTCTGATTCTATTTTATTCATTAGTTTATTTTGTTCATTAGATTTCTTGTTTGTTTATTTTTAGATTTAATTGTTGACAGATATGTATTTATTGCCATTTTATTGTTCATATTTTTTATCTTTTTATTTTTTTTTTTAAATATATTTTATTGATTTTTTACAGAGAGGAAGGGAGAGGGATAGAGAGTTAGAAACATCGATGAGAGAGAAACATCGATCAGCTGCCTCTTGCACACCCCCTACTGGGGATGTGCCCGCAACCAAGGTACATGCCCTTGACCGGAATCGAACCTGGGACCCTTGAGTCCGCAGGCCGACGCTCTATCCACTGAGCCAAACCGGTTTTGGCATATTTTTTATCTTTTTTTCTCCTTCTCCTCTTGCTTGTCCTCCTCCTCCTCCTCCTCCTCCTCCTCCTCCTTTTAGAGAATGCCCTTCAACATTTCATGTAATACTGGTTTGGTGGTGATGAACTCCTTTAGCTTTTTCTTGTCTGTGAAGCTCTTTATCTGACCTTCAATCCTAAATGATAGCTTTGCTGGGTAGAGTAATCTTGGTTGTAGGTTCTTGCTATTCATCACTTTGAATATTTCTTGCCACTCCTTTCTGGCCAGCAACGATTCTGTTGAGAAATCAGCTGACAGTCGTATGGGTACTCCCTTGTAGGTAACTAACAGTTTTTCTCTTGCTGCTTTTAAGATTCTCTCTTTGTCTTTAACACTTGGCATTGTAATAATGATGCCTCTTTGGGTTCCTCTTGTTTGGGACTCTCTGTGCTTCCTGGACTTATAAGTCTATTTCTTTCACCAGGTGGGGGAAGTTTTCTGTCATTATTTCTTCAAATAGGTTTTCAGTATCTTGCTCTCTCTCTACTCTGGTTGGTGTTTTGATAGCAAGGACAGTATGTCTCATTATTATTATTATTATTATGAGTTCAGAGAGGAAGGGAGAGGGCGAGAGATAGAAACATCAATGATGAGAGAGAATCATGGATCAGCTGCCTTCTGTATGGCTCCCATTGCATCCTGGGCATGTGCCCTGACTGGGGATCCAACCGTGACTTCCTGGTTCATAGTCGATGCTCAGCCACTGGGCCCCGCCGGCCGGGCAGGGCAGTGTGTCTATGGCAGGGAGGGCTTCTCCCTCGCAGGTCTCCCTCCTGACCCAGCTCCAGGTGTGTGCCCTTTGTCATCCCGCCTGGCCTCGGGCTGGGCCAGGCTTCCTACTGAGCATTCCCGCTTTCCTCACAGCTAGAAGCTGGGACTCGAACCAGCTAATTTCCAAGACCTCTTTCAACTCCTACTTCCTGTGATTTTTCCCCCCATTTATATATTTAGAGCATTTCACCCCAAAGCAGCAGAATATGCATTCTGGACAGATGCAGACAGAATGCCCTCTAAAGTTAGGGGCAGTGTCTGCTTCACCTGTTTTCCTAATGACCACATGGAACAAAAAGATAAATCAGCGGACGGGTGATTTGCATCAGTACCCCCTCACCTTTCCTCACCAGAGTGCCCGGAAGTGACCAACTCCCACTCAGCTGAGGCTCATTCCCACGAGTGTCCCAGGCCCAATACTTTGGCCTGTAACAGAGCCAAAACCTTGGAGCCACAGCGTCGCGGGTGCCGGGAGACAGGAGCGCTGCCTAAGTGAGCGCATGGCTCTGTGGGAAGCGAAGGGGAAGTGCCCAGTGTCAGTGTCTGGACGGTTGTGTTCCCTGGGTTGTCAGTGTCTGGATGGTTGTGTTCCCTGGGTTGTCAGTGTCTGGGTGGTTGTGTTCCCCGGGTTGTCAGTGTTTGGGTGGTTGTGTTCCCCGGGTTGTCAGTGTTTGGGTGGTTGTGTTCCCCGGGTTGTCAGTGTCTGGACGGTTGTGTTCCCTGGGTTGTCAGTGTCTGGGTGGTTGTGTTCCCCGGGTTGTCAGTGTCTGGATGGTTGTGTTCCCCGGGTTGTCAGTTTCTGGGTGGTTGTGTTCCCTGGGTTGTCAGTGTCTGGACGGTTGTGTTCCCCGGGTTGTCAGTGTTTGGGTGGTTGTGTTCCCCGGGTTGTCAGTGTCTGGACGGTTCTGTTCCCCGGGTTGTCAGTGTCTGGACGGTTCTGTTCCCCGGGTTGTCAGTGTCTGGATGGTTCTGTTCCCTGGGTTGTCAGTGTCTGGATGGTTGTGTTCCCTGGGTTGTCAGTGTCTGGACGGTTGTGTTCCCGGGTTGTCAGTGTCTGGACGGTTGTGTTCCCCGGGTTGTCAGTGTCTGGACGGTTCTGTTCCCCGGGTTGTCAGTGTCTGGGTGGTTCTGTTCCCCGGGTTGTCAGTGTCTGGACGGTTGTGTTCCCCGGGTTGTCAGTGTTTGGGTGGTTCTGTTCCCCGGGTTGTCAGTTTCTGGGTGGTTGTGTTCCCCGGGTTGTCAGTGTCTGGGTGGTTGTGTTCCCTGGGTTGTCAGTGTCTGGGTGGTTGTGTTCCCCGGGTTGTCAGTTTCTGGGTGGTTCTGTTCCCCGGGTTGTCAGTGTCTGGACGGTTGTGTTCCCCGGGTTGTCAATGTCTGGGTGGTTGTGTTCCCTGGGTTGTCAGTGTCTGGATGGTTGTGTTCCCCGGGTTGTCAGTGTCTGGACGGTTGTGTTCCCCGGGTTGTCAGTTTCTGGGTGGTTGTGTTCCCTGGGTTGTCAGTGTCTGGATGGTTGTGTTCCCCGGGTTGTCAGTGTCTGGATGGTTGTGTTCCCCGGGTTGTCAGTGTCTGGATGGTTGTGTTCCCTGGGTTGTCAGTGTCTGGACGGTTGTGTTCCCCGGGTTGTCAGTGTTTGGGTGGTTGTGTTCCCCGGGTTGTCAGTGTCTGGATGGTTCTGTTCCCATGGGTTGTCAGTGTCTGGACGGTTCTGTTCCCCGGGTTGTCAGTGTCTGGATGGTTCTGTTCCCTGGGTGGTCAGTGTCTGGATGGTTGTGTTCCCCGGGTTGTCAGTGTTTGGGTGGTTGTGTTCCCCAGGTTGTCAGTGTCTGGACGGTTGTGTTCCCTGGGTTGTCAGTGTCTGGGTGGTTCTGTTCCCCGGGTTGTCAGTGTCTGGGTGGTTGTGTTCCCCGGGTTGTCAGTGTCTGCGTGGTTGTGTTCCCTGGGTTGTCAGTGTCTGGGTGGTTGTGTTCCCCGGGTTGTCAGTGTCTGGACGGTTGTGTTCCCCGGGTTGTCAGTGTCTGGACGGTTGTGTTCCCCGGTTGTCAGTGTCTGGATGGTTGTGTTCCCCGGATGGTAAAGGTCAGGCACGCGCGGTGTGTGGCTGGATGGTGCGGCATGTCCTCTGGGGTGGGAGGTGTGCCGGGCATGCCGAGAGGAGAAGCCAGGGTTGCTTAGGCACGGTGTCCACATCGCAGGGAGGGGCAAGTCCAAAGGGCACCGCTTTGGGATGGGGCCTCTCCAGTCCCGTGTGGCTGTGGCTTCGGGAGGGACCGGGAGACGAGACGGCAGAGACCATGCTCACGCTCATGCTTCGGCGCGGCTTGTCCCTGAAGGTGCTCAGGAGGCGAGTCGATGAGGCCTTTCCCAGGGAGAAGACCCAGCCGTGAGTTGGGGGGCCGCGAGAAAACTCTGGGGTGGCCAGGGTGGGGGTCTGGGGGAGACCCTGGTTGGTTCACAAGGTTGGGAAGAGCTCAGATATCTAGACACTCGGCTCTGGGGTGCCCAGAGGCCTTGGGGGCCTTTTCTCTGCCCGAGGTGATCCCTGGACTTGAACAGACCCAGCATGTGGCCTCCTGGGGCACCGAGCCCACTGCTGGAAGCAGCACGCAGGCCTCTGAGCTCAGGGGAGGGGGGAGCGGGGGGGCGGCAGGAAGAAGGGGCGGCTGCTGCCCTGGGCAGGCCAGGCACACAGGGTCCTGAGCACCCAGCTGACTTGAGGGGACTCAGGGACGGGGGTGCATGAGGGTGGGGAAGGCTTTTTGGCAAGGTTTTCCGCCCTGACTTTCCCCCAGGTAGACGTGTTGGGTGGTGGGCAGCTCCTCACCCCGGCAGAGTTGGCCGCCCTGCCTGGCTTCCGGCTCGGAGCATCCCTGCTGGCACAGTCCAGGGCAGCCTGGCCACTTCCCTCCCTGGCCGGCAGACGGGCTCTGGTTCGGGTTGGGGCAGCGCCAGGACCCCAGGGCTGTGGTGTAGCTCAGTCCGGGTTTCCTTTCTCTTTCCGCAGAAGGTGGGGCCGTGGGCACGGGCACAGGTAGTGGTCTGTGCTTGAGGCAGCGCTTGGCTGGGTGGCCCTTTAAGGAAGCAGAAGTGCGTGCACCGTGGCTCGGGGTCTGTGAGCGAGAACGCAGCGTGCATGCCAAGCCGCGTAGCATTCTGTCCTCACTTTATCTCTTGCCAGCACCTGCCAGACTTGCCCCCAGGCCAGGTGGAGTGGTGCCAGGGCCAGGCAGGATGGCAGGTGTTTGGAAGGACGGGCTCCTTGGTTCACGCCGGCAGCCATAGCCGCACTTGGTCAGTGGAGGCTGATCCGCACACGGCCCGGCTTTCCCTTTCATCGCGGGCTGCAGGCTCCCAGGCCAAGGGCCCTGCGGAGGGTGGCGCTGGCATAGCCTTGGTCATGACACGCCCAGCCTTCTCTCACCTGCCCCAAGGCCACCTCCCTGGATTGCCTTCTTCCTGACACCCCGGAGGGGAGGGCGGTGGCAGACAGGAGTGCAGGCCCTTCCGGAGGGGCGGGACCTGGGCCTCTCCTGGCAGCCTGCACACCTGAGCGGGCGGGAAGGGGAAGTGAGGCTGGTTGTTGGGGGTGGGGTGCCAGCCGAGGAGAGCTGGGCTGGCCGCACCGCCTCCCCCTTTCCCTGGGGCTGGGGGAGGTGGCCTTGGGGACGGTCTCAGATGCCAGCTCCCCGAGCAGGAATCAGGGCGAGCATCTGATGGCACGTCTCCCTGTGAGCCGCCCTGGCCCCAGCCCCCGCCCTCCCGCCTGTGCGGATGCTGTGGAAGGTCCTGGTGTGGGCCCGCCGGGCCTGGCCTTTGCCGAGAGCCCAGACGGACGCCAGGGCGCTGCCTCTCCCACGGCCTCCCAGCGGCCTCGAGGCCCGGGGACTGCCTGCTCTCCTGACGGGGGCAGCGGAAGGGCTTGTCGATTTACTCTTTCCTTGTAATTATTTACAAAGTGAGGTTCCCATGACAACTGGCTCCCGGGCAGCTCCTCAGAAGGGCCGGCAGCCGCTTGCTGGTTGGACTGCGTGGCCCGGAGGCCAGGGTGCTCCCCAGAGCCCCCCACGGCAGGAGGCGGTGATGGTGACTTGGTAGGAGGGTAGGCGACTCGGTGACGCCAGCTGCGGATGCCCCCGCCTCCCTGGCCCTGGGGTGCCCCAGCCCCTCGCTTCCCAGCCAGCACAGACCTCCAGTCGCAGGCGCCCTGTGTGGGGCCGCTGTGGCAGGTGGGGGCAGTTTGGTGGGGTCAGGTGGTGGAGGAGAGGTGGCCCTGTGTCCATCAGGGTGGCGGGCTTCCTGAGGGCGGGGCACCCGTGCCTGGCCCATTCTCGCTGACCCCTGACCTTAGGTGGTTGAGCAAAGCCAGGACAGGAAGCCCCGCCTCCGGGGACCACCTGCGCTCGAGCAGGGTCCCATCATGGGCGGAGCCGGGACCGGGCCGGGACCGCAGCTGCTTGTCTTCTGGTCTTGCTGTCCTTTGTCACGCCGGCGGTCTATGGCTGTGCCGAGCGCGGCTGCACTGCTTGCCTCGGCCCAGGGCCCCGGGTTCTTGGGAACAGGGGGGCTTCCCCTGGTTCCTTGCCCTGCCCTGGGGGGCCTCGGGGGACCCAGGGCTTGTTCCCGGCCCTGCCTCTTCTGGGGCCGGGGGTGGGATCTCTAGGGGTTGAGGGGACTTTGGCGGAACCTTCGTAAGCGGCAAAGTGGAGAGGATAGCGGGGCCCGTTTCCATCGGGGCCCCCATGGAGAGACGTGCTCGTCTGGGCCTGGCCCTGGCCTTCCAGACCCGAGGGCCAAGCTGTCTGCTGTGAACCCGTCCTGCCCCCGACCTTTCCCGCCTGGAATGGCACCCAGCTTCTCCTCCCACCCCTCCTTCAGACCCAGTTCAGAGCCTGCCTCCTGGGTGCCCCTCCAAAGCCCTGCCCTGTGCCTCCCCCTCTGGTTTGAGCCTCATTCCGAGGGGACAGGACCAGGGAGCCTCCGGCGCCATCCGCCATCCGGGAGGGTCCTGGGACTTGTGCCCCGGGGACCGCCTGACCTCTGCAGGCCCCGGCCGCGGCTTGGGGTGCAGGGGAAGCTGAGATGCACCAGCGCGGCGGGCTGTGCTGCCGCCGCCTCCTGTGACAGATGGATGCTTTCGCTTCCCTGTCGGATAAACAAGGCCCCCACCCGTTACCATGGCGCTCACAGCCCTGTGTTAATTTTAGCGCTGACATTTCCCAGTCAGAGCAGAGATGCTGGCCCCGCGCCCAGGGAGCTGCGAGGGGCAGGCAGGGGTCAGCCCCTGCGGAGCGGCCACTGAGGCCCCGGGGCCAGCGGGGCTCGCCCAGGCCATGTGCTGCTGCCTTCTAGGGTGGAGCGGGGGCTGCAGGGGGGACAGGCTACATGAATTTGGGGGTGCCATAACAAACGACTACAGACCAGGTAACTTACAGTAAAACAGTAGACATGCATGCTCTCCGTCTGGGGCCACGAGCCCCAAATCCAGGCGCTGGCAGGGCCGTGCTCCCCCTGAAGCCCCCTTCCTTGCCTCGTCCAGCTCCTGGAGACAGCTGGCAACGCCTCGTTCCTTCTCAGACACGTCACCCGATTCTGCCTCCATTGTCCTATGGCCTTCTCCCTGTGTGGGTTCAAATTTCCCTCTTCTTTTTTTAATAATAGCTTTGTTTTATTTATTTATTTAATATATTGCTAACAGTATTATAGATGTCTCCCATTCCCCCTCTTCACCCCCCTTCGCCCAGCCCCTACCCACCCCCCAGATCTTCACCACCCTATTGCCTGAGTCCTTGGGCTGTGCATATCTATACTAATAAAAGGGTAATATGCTAATTAGACCGGGAGACCTTCCGGACATCCTTCCTGACAAAGCCGCAGCTGCAGCGGCTGCCTGAGGCTCAGGAAAGCTGCAGATGGCGGCTGCCGCTGCCCAGGGCCTGCCCGAGGCTCATGGAAGCCGGGGATGGCGGCTGCGAGCTCAGGCAAGCTGCGGATTACGGCTGCCCAGCGGCCCGAGGCTCAGTTAGGGGGCGATCAGGCCAGCAGGGGAGCTGTTAGGGGCTATCAGGCCAGCAGGGGAACAGTTAGGGGGCGATCAGGCCAGCAGGAGAGCTGTTAGGGGCTATCAGGCCAGCAGGGGAACAGTTAGGGGGCGATCAGGCCAGCAGGGGAGCTGTTAGGGGCTATCAGGCCAGCAGGGGAACAGTTAGGGGGCGATCAGGCCAGCAAGGGAGCTGTTAGGGGCTATCAGACCAGCAGGGGAACAGTTAGGGGGTGATCAGGCCAGCAGGGGAACTGTTAGGGGCTATCAGGCTGGCTGGCAGAGGCGGTTAGGGGCGATCAGGCAGGCAGGTAGGCAAGTGGTTAGGAGCCAGTGGTCCCGGATTGGAGAGGGTGCAGGCCCGGCTGAGGGACACCCCTCCGTGCACGAATTTCATGCACTGGGCCCCTAGTAAGTATATAAGTTCTCTGGTTTATCTGTCCTCATGCCCCCACCTCCACATCGAGGTATGTCAGTCTGTTCCATGCCTCCGGGCTTCGGATCTTACTTTATTGGTCAATTTATTTTGCTCATTAGATTCCACATATAAGTGAAACGATGGGGTATTTGTCTTTCTCTGACTGGCTTATTTCACTCAGCATAATAGTCTCCAGGTCCCTCCATGCTGTCCCAAGGGTAAGAGATCCCTCTTGTTGACAGCTGTGTAGTATTCCATGGTGTGAATGTCCCACAGCTTTTTATCCACTCATCTACTGATGGGCACTTGGGCTGTTTCCAGATCCTGGCTATTGTAAACGACACTGCTGTGAGCATAGGGGTGCACATATCCTTCCTGATGGGTGTTTTGGGGTTTTAGGATATATTCCCAGAAGTGGGATTGCTGGGTCAAATGGGAGTTCCATTTTTAACTTTTTGAGGAAACGCCATACTGTTCTCCACAGCGGCTGCACCCGTCTGCATTCCCACCCGCAGTGCACGCGGGTTCCTTTTTCTCCACTTCCTCACCAGCACTTGTCGTTTGTTGATGGTAGACATTCTGACAGGTGTGAGGTGATCCCTCATTGTCGTTTTGATTTGCATCTCTCTGATGATCAGTGACTTTGAGCATTTTTTCATGTGTCTCTTGGCCATCTGCATGTCCTCTTTGGAGAAGTGTCCATTCAGGTCCTCTGCCCATTTTTAATTGGAGTGTTTGTCCTCCTATGGTTGAGTTGCATGAGTACGTTATAAGTTTTGGAAATTAACCCCTTATCAGTCTGTCATTGGCAAACATGTCCTCCCCTCCTGTGGGCTCCCTTTTCATCGCGATGGTGGTGACTTTTGCTGGGCAGAAGCCTTGTATTCTGATGTCCTCCCATTTGTTTATTTTTTCCTTTGTTTCTCTTGCCCTAGGAGATGTATCGGCAAAAATTCTGCCATGTGACATATCTGAGATTTTACCCCTGTGTTTTAGTCTAGGATTTTTATGGTTTCATGGCTTACATTTAAGTCTTTTATTCTTTTAGAAAAATTTAATGAGTTTATTTGAACCTAGCTGACAACATATATCAAATGCTCCTCTTTTATCCATTTTGAGTGTATTCTTGTGTAAGTTGGTGGTCTGTTTTCATCTTTTTGTATGTGTCTGTCCAGTTTTCCCAACACCATTTGTCTTTACTTCATTGTATGTTCTTGCCTCCTTTGTCAAACATTAATTGACTGTAATAGTGTGGGTCATTTTCTGGGGTCTCTGTTCTGTTCCATTGGTCTATATGCCTGTCCTTTTTAATATATACTAGAGGCCCGGGGTGCGAAATTCTTGCAGGGGTAGGGTCCCTAGGCCTGGCGGCAATCAGGGCTGTTTGGGGCCTTCCAGCTGCTGGCCGGGGCCTTCCTTCATTCTGCGCCGCCCCCTGGTGGTCAGCGCACTTTAGAGCGAGCTATCGAACTCCCGGTCTCCTGGTCGAACTCCCGAGGGGACACTTTGCATATTAGCCTTTTATATATATAGATTGATTCAGAGAGGAAGGGAGGGGGAGAGAGCTAGAAACATCAATGATGAGAATCATTGATCGGCTGCCTTCCCTACGGCCCCTACTGGGGGTCAAGCCTGCAAACCAGGCATGTGCCCTTGACCGGAATCGAACCGTGACCTCCTTTGCGGAGAGTGACTTTGAACACACCTGGTTTAATCATGGGTGGAGACACCTGTCGGATACACCCCTGCCCTTGGCATCACTGCATCAGAGCACACCTGCGCACGGCGAGTTTTGATGGACAGATCCAGCCTCCATCCGGCTGCACCCACTTGAGCCCCCATTGGTAGATGAGGGCCTGGCTTCACCCATTTCACCCCCCCCCACAACTTCCAATCTCTTCTCTGTACCTTTGATTTTGAGTTTTTAGATTTCACATGTGAGTGAGATCATACAGGATCTGTCTTCTCTGTCTGGCTTACCTCACTCAGCATCATGCCCTCAAGGCCCGTCCGTGTGGTGGCAGATGGCAGCATCTCCTCTGATGGCTGAGGATGTTCCACTGTGTGTACCACGTGTTTGGTACCCGCTCACCCAGCGATGAGACGGAGGCGGTCACATCTCCATTATGTCTAAGTACCGCTGCAGTGAACAGGGGGTGCCCGTGTCTCCGAGTCAGAGGTTTCATTTCCTTCGGATAAGTGGCCAGCAGTGGGATTGTGGGGCACGTGGCAGTTCTAGCTTCAGGTTTTTGAGGGACTTTCACACCGTTCACGGTGGCTGCGCCGTTTACACCCCGCCAGCAGTGCAGGGTGCTCCCCGCATCCTCACCTCACTGTTTCTTGTCTCTGAGAACAGCATCTGACAGGTGTGAGGTGCTGTCTCTCTGGGTTTGGATCTGTTTCCCCGAAGCTTAGTGATGCGGAGCTGACCTTGTGGCCATTTGTATGTGCTTTTTGGAAAAATGTCTACTTAGTGTCTCTGCCCGTTTTTAAATTGGATGTTTTACATTCTTTATATATATATATTTTTAATATATTTTATTGGTTTTTTACAGAGAGGAAGGGAGAGGGATTGAGAGTTAGAAACATCGATGAGAGAGAAACATCGATCAGCTGCCTCCTGCACACCTCCTACTGGGGATGTGCCCACAACCAAGGTACATGCCCTTGATTGGAATCGAACCCGGGACCCTTCAGCCCGCAGGCCGACGCTCTATCCACTGAGCCAACCCGGTTTCGGCCACATTCTTTACACATTCTGGGTATTAACCTCTCCTCAGATACGTGATTTGCAGATGTGTCCTCCCACTCGAGGCTGCTTTTCATTTTGCTGAAAGCCTTTCGCTTGATGCAGGCCCACCCGTTCGTTTGCTTCTGCTCTTCCCTCTTGGTGTCAAATCCAAAACAGTCATCCCCGAGGCCCGAGTCAGGGAGCCTGCGCCTGGGTTCTAGGAGCTTCCTGGTTTCAGGTCCCACGTTCAAGTCCTTAAGCCACTGATTCAAAATTATTATTATTACGTTGTGATCGTTCATCCTCCACAGAGGATGTGTGTTCCACTGGCTTTTAGAGAGTGGGAGGGAGGGAGGGGAAGAAATGGAGAGAAACATCGATGTGAGGGAGACATACTGATGGATTGGTTGCCTCCTGCACGTGCCCCGACTGGTTCCGAGGATGAACCTGCAACCCAGGCACGTGCCCTTGACCAGGAATCGAACCCCTGACCCTTCCGTGCTCAGGCCGACGCTCTCACTACTGAGCAACACCGTCCAGGGCTCAAAAGTATTTTTAAGGGAACATTTGAGAGGCCAAGTGACGCTTCTTTCCTGTGCTCTGGGGTTCCCCTGGCACCGCTGCCCCTGTGCCAGCGATGCGGGCGAGAACCAGGTCGCCTGGACGGGCTGTGGTTCTTGTTTGGGCCTGGGCGACAGGGACTGACGGCTGTCAGCCGCGCGGGGTGCGGGTGCCCCTGCCGTGGGCTGGCTAAATACTCAGGAGAGCGGGCAGGTCGCCGCGGCGGACACTGTTCCTGGCGGTGTGCCGGCTGCGTGGCACTGCCCATGGCGTTCTCTCGTGGGGTCAGCCCAGGCCTCCTGCGCTGAGAGGGCATGTGCCTGTTCACAGACAGGGGAGTGGAGGGCTGAGCGTGTGGGCAGCTGGTCCAGGGCCCCCAGCTCACTGGCGCTGGAGCCAGGACTGCCCTCAGGCTGCCTGCCTCCGGGCTGCTGAGGGGAGCAGGCCCCCCAGAGGGCGGTGGAGGGTGCTGTCGGGGCCACGCTGGCCCGGGGGCCGAGCAGGCTGGTGACCTGGGGGTGGGTGCTGGGCATGCTGGGACCCTGGCACGTGCTCAGTGCCTGTCCCTGTGCGGGGGGAGCCCCACGATGGCTTGTTGGGGTTTCTGAGGCTCCGTGGAGCCTCCCTCCCTGGGCCGCCGCGGCCAGGGCGTGGCTCCTCCTCCGGGGAAGGGAGGGCAGGCCAGTGGGCACCGGGGCAGCTGGTGGGCAGCGTCCGCCCGCTGCAGGTCGCCAGGCTGGGCATTCCCGCGTCTCAGAGCTGCTCCTCGGGGACTCCCCCTGGAGGTGGCCCCAGGTCTGTTCGTCTTCCGAGGGGTCGCAGCCTGTGTCCTGTGCGCCTTCAGCTCTGCTGGCGGATGGGAACTAGGAGGGGCAGCGTGCCAACGTCTCGCTGCCTTCTCAACGGTCCCACCATCACCCCTTCCCGGCCGGTGCCCCCCTGCCCTCCCCTCTCCCGTGGAAACAGGACCCCACAGCCGCTTCCCTGGCCCGTGAGGTCAGCACCCCCCGACCAAACACGGGAAGTTCTCTTCCTTCTCTGGGAGCCGGCGGCCCCTCTGGAGGCCCTGGCCTCCCCGCGGGTTGTCACTGTTCATGGGGACGTCCTCCCGCGGCCTCATCCTGCCTCCTCCCTCCGCCAGGATCATGCGGCCCGACGACGCCAACGTGGCCGGCAACGTGCACGGAGGGACCATCCTGAAGATGATCGAGGAGGCGGGGGTCATCATCAGCACCCGGCACTGCAACAGCCAGAACGGGGTGAGTGGGGCTCCCCGCTGGGCCCCAGGCCTGGCGTCGGCGTGCGGCGCTGCCCCACTGGGGGTCAGAAGCCGAGTCTGGTGGAGCTGCGGCCCCGTCATCCCTGGGCAGGGCCCCTTGGGACGCCGCTGGGCTGGGGCTCAGCTGGGCGGGGAGGGGACCGGGAGACTGAGCTGAGGGCCTGCCGACAGCACCTTTAAGCACCTGCCCCCCTTTCTGGAAGAGCTGTGGTTTCTAGAATCTTCCTGGAGCCCAGACCTCACAGAGCCACGCCTGCATGGGTGGCAGTTTATTGTGGACATGAGACCCCCTGGGCCCGGTCCCTCCCCTGCCCTGGCGGACCCCTGGGTGCCTGTGAAGCCCCAGGCGCCCACAGTGGTGTCCGTGCCCCCAGACCTGCAGCTCCTGGCATTTTCTCTGGAGGCGGGGCTGGGGGCTCTGTCTTGCACCACAGCCGCCACCTTGGGGCCAGCAGAAGCGTGTGGCTCTGTGTGCCTGAGGCGCCCCTCCCCCAACCCCGGGTAGCCTCCTGCTGTGCTGGGAAGAGGCAGATCCAGCGCTGGCCGCGCACGTGTGTGTGTAGCATGCATGTGTGTGCCTGTAGCATGAACCAAGCTGGTGAGTGTGTGAGTGTGTGTAGCGTGCATGTGTGTGCCTGTAGCATGACCCAAGCTGGTGAGTGTGTGTGTGTGTGTGTGTGTGTAGTGTGCGTGTGTGTGCCTGTAGCATGAACCAAGCTGGTGAGTGTGTGTGTGTGTGTGTGTGTGTGTTTGTGTGTGTGTAGTGTGCGTGTGTGTGCCTGTAGCATGAACCAAGCTGGTGAGTGTGTGTGTGTGTGTGTGGGGGGGACATGGCCTGGGGCTGGGCTCAGGCGGTTGGAAGTGGCTGAGCTGGGAGGGGGGCTCCGCCCGGCTAGGAGTTTGCCTGTGTCCTGGTGCCCATGTGTTCTGGGGCCAGTCCATCCCGTTCAGAGCGCGCCCTCTGGTGGCCATGGGGAGGCGAGCCTGAGCCTGAGCCTGAGGGGCTGGGGCTGGGATGGGGCAGGTGCCTGGCAGACCCTCTGGGGGAGACACTGAGGGTCCAAGGCAGGCTGACAAGACAGGCTGGGAATTGGGGGGAGGAGCCCCAGGACTGAGGGGTGAGGAGGAGGAGGCTGGGAGGCGAGTGCGGCGCCGCTGTCAGTGCTGTCTATGTAGACCTCACGGCACCCCGAGACACAGCTGTCCTTACTGTCCCCACTGCCCGGGGCAGGAAACGAACGCACGGGGAGGTCGACTAGTTCCTTGAGGCCACACAGGGAGGTGCAGGTGGTTGGTCTGGGCAGGAAATCCAGGCCTCGAACCCGTGCCTTGAGCCCTGGCCCCTCCTCCCCCCTTCCCTGGGGTGAGCCTGGGGGTGCAGGAGGGACAGCTTGGACATGTCGGCTTGGCGATGCCTCTGGGCTGGTGTCCCCGGAGAGGGATCTGTATCCCGGCTCAGGAGGGGCTGTGAGCCCAGGGCAGCTCCAGAGCCTGATGCCGGCCTCTGAGGGGCTTGGCTGGGCTCTGGGTGGGACCGGGGACACCCCATCCACACGCCCTGGTGGTCTCCCCCAGTCTGTGGCTTTAACAGGTGGGAGTTCTGTCTCCAGCCTGGCTCCACCAGATGCTTCATCGTCCCCTTGACCTTGAAGGGCCCAAAAGACCCCCAGGCCCTCCCAGGCCGCTTCTTCACAGTCTCCCTCTCCTGGGGAGCGGCCCGGCCGCCACTCAGGCTCAAAGCCTGGAGCCTCTGCTGCCCGCTGTCCCCTCAGCCGAGGGCATGTGGTCACTCCGTGGGCTCCACCCGCTGGTGTGCCCGGCCTGCCAGGTCCCGGAACGGCCGCCCGAGCCAGGCCTCCTCACCTCGCAGTAGCCAGGGCTCTGTCCCAGGCCGTGGGGTGACCTGAGAGGTGGAGGGGTCCCACCGAGCACAGTTCTCTCCTTCCGTGTTTAAGCGGGAGAGGACCAGGCGGAATGTCTACGCGTGGCCTTCCCCCGGGAGCAGCAGGCCCGAGGCTGTCCCCAGGTGCCCGGCGCCGGCCTGCGTGCTCTGGACAGGTCTGTGCTAAGAGCATCCTTCGGGACAGCATTGGGAGGTGGCATCCCACTCGTGCTCTGGTCACGGCAGGGGCACTAATGCCCTTTGCTAAAGATTCACGCAACTCTGGGACGTGTGCACCCAGTCTCGCGACGCCTCCAGAGAGGCCCCCGGCCTGGGGCCCTGCCCTCCCCTCTGCCTGGGGTGCCCACCCCATGCCTTCACCGTCCCCTCATCGGAAGCTACCCCATCCCACACCACCCTCTGCAGAGCAGCCACGCCGTGTGGCGTTGCCTCCAACCAGCGCCCAGGCCAGGGCATGTGCTCTGACCTCCTCCCTCCACGCCGGCGCAGCGCAGTGCCTGCTCCACGGATGTGCGAGTGAAGGCCGTGCCTTTGTAGCCGCAGACAGGCTCAGGTCTGTCCAAGGCCCACGTGTGCGCGTGCGAGGAACCAGCGGTCCCACTAAAGATACTGATGTGTGTGGCACCTGTGTGGCATATCCATGCCACAGGTTAACCGCCTGCAGCCCTGCAAGCTGGTGCCTCATTCCTGCCCGCGCCCTGAGCTGCCTTTCCAGCCTTCTGCCAGTGGGTGGTGCTGTAGCCACATGAACTTACTTGAAGGCGGCACCACATCCGGTGTTCCCTGCCATGCTGTGCTGCCAGCGGCTGCTGTGTGTGTGTGTGTGTGTGTGTGTCGGCGGAGTGGGGACAGCAGGCGCGGCCCTTTCGCTGTCATCCTGATCCCTGCCTTGCTGCGACCTGATGCAGGCCGCCACCTCCAGCCTCGCAGGGCCCAGGCCTGACCGGCCCGCTCCCCGCCCCTCCCCCAAGCCAGACCCGTGCTGCTGGCCGGGCTCCTGAGATGGACCGTTGCTTTCCGGTGGGAAGCCAGGCGCTCAGCGCCCTGCGTGGCGATGAGGACCCACAGCCTCTGCTCAGGCGCAAGGTGTCCTTGGCGTCGTGCAGTGCGCCCGGTGGCAGTGGGCCACGCCCGGCGCTGCGGCCTGTTGAGCGGAGCGCTGGGAACCCGTCACCGTGTCTGTCCTGCCCACGCAGGAAGCAGTCCCCACCCCGGAAAGCAAGGCAAAGGATGCTCGGCACTGAGCTACTTAGAGTTAACAGGTGGGGCTGACCCAGATCTCCAGCAACGGAAGATCCCGGTCCATCCAGCCAGGGACTCTTTGCCAGGGCGTGTGGGAAAAGGCAACCCTGGAAGAGAGCGAGGAAGCCCTTCGCTCCCCGGAGATGAGCTTCCTGGAGGGGGGGGGTCGCAGAGGCCCTGCGGCCCCCAGGACTCCCTGGCCGGTTCAATGGGTTGCCTGGTTGCAAGATAAGTAAACTTTCAGTAAAAACAGTGATGCTGAGAGCTTGTCTGTCACAGAAGCAGGGCGTGATCGTGTAAATTCAGCGTCCCAGCTATTTAAGGGTGAAGGCTGCAGGACTCGATGGAGGCTCAGGAACCAGGGAGCCAGCGAACCCCTGTTCTTAGGGGAAGAGCCTAGAGAGGAAGACCCCAAAATAGCAAGGGCCATCTGTGGGGAGGAGTGGCTTCCTCCTCTGCCTCCCTGTCTGGTCCCCAAGTTTCCCACATAAGCAGGCGTGTCTTCTCACCTTTCGTCAGGCGAGGGATACGTGTCTTTTTAGAAAAACCGGGTGAAAGAGAAACGCCGGTCGCAGTCCCACCACGGAGTCACGGCGCGATCTCTGAGGGTCCCAGCGCACGTCTCCGCCTCCCTGTGTCGCATTTAGGAATGTGTGAAAAAATCAGGGCAGTTTTGGGGGCGCATCTCCGGGGTGGGGGCTCGCCGGCCGGGCTGACCGTGTCTGGTCTTTGCAGGAACGCTGTGTGGCCGTCCTGGCCCGGGTCGAGCGCACCGACTTCCTGTCGCCCATGTGCATCGGCGAGGTGGCGCACGTCAGCGCGGAGATCACCTACACCTCCAAGCACTCCGTGGAGGTGCAGGTGCACGTGATGTCTGAGAACATCCTCACAGGTAACCGTGGCTCCCAGCTGGGGTGGGAGCAGCAGTGACGGCGGTGATGGGAGACAGGGGCCTCCTCGCCGTGGATGGAGGGGGGCCGCTCGAGGGGCTGGTCCTAGCACCCCCACAAAGTGAGCAGGTGCTCTGCCACGGAGACAGCACCGCCTGTGTCAGCCGCGAGCCAGGGTCTGCGTGTGGAGCCCTGCCCGCCCTGCCTCTGGCAGCTCATGCCGGGCAGAGGGTGGGAGTGGCTGGGGGGGGGTAACAAGTGCCCTCCCTTCCCTCTGCTGCCTCTTCCCTGCGCCTCTTTCTCTTCCCCCGCTCCCCTGCCCCAAAAGGTTTAGGCTGAAGCTCACAGGGTGACCTTTGACTCTGGTTTGATCCGAATATTCTCTTCCTGGGTGTGGTAACCATGGCAACCTGTTTTCATCCTCCCACTGGGCGCTGCAGGGGAGCGTGGCTGTGGTTCTAACTGGCACTGGCTGCTTTTTATAGCCGGCTGCTGCTGAGCACACAGCCCCTCCATCCCCTGGCTGCTTCCCCCTCTCCCCCACCCCGGCCCCCGCCCGCACCCAGGCATAGGAGAGCCCGAGCCCCCTCTGGTTCCGGAGGAGGGAGCCGCCTGGGCCTCGCCCCTCCTCCCAACAACCCCCTCCTCGGCTGAGGCTGCCTGCAGTGCTGGGCTCAGAGCTCGGGGAGGGGCTTGAGGCTTCACCCGCAGGGCCAGGGGCACAGGGTGCACCTGTGACATCGGTGGCCTCAGCAGCCCCAGCTACAGTGAACACCGGACACTTCAGCTGAGCCTGGGCCCGGGTGGCCCAGCCCTGCACGGGGCAGGTGGCTCTGGCAGGAAGGAACCTTTTGCTGTGGGTCTTGGGCTGTGGCACAGAGCCCTCGTTGGCGTGAGGGCAGAGTGGGCGAGGAGTCAGCCCTGCCCTGAGGAAGTGCGCCACCTCCTGAGCGTCCCGTCCCCGTGCCACGGCCTTGCAGATGGCACTCAGGACTTGAACTGCCCACAGAGGAGAGCGGAGAAGCCGCTCAGACAGGCCGGGGCGGCACTGCCCAGCTCTCCGAGATGCGCTGGGCTTTTCTCCACGTCCTGGTCATCTTGCCCTGGACCCCGCTAAAGGGCCGCCCCTTCCTTATGCTCGCCTGGGCCCCCCATGTTTGGATCGGTTTGCGTCTCTTTTCTGGGACCTTGGTCTCCCAAGGCCTCCCTGACCTGATGTGTCTTTTTGCCCACATGTTCCCTGGGGTGTGAGCCCTCTAAGGACAGGGCAGTGGCTGCCTGTCCACCACAGTCCCCAACGCCCAGAGCGGTGCCTGGCCCTCATGAGCTCCGCCGGGCGGGCGGTGAGCTCTGACAGGTGGGGAAACTGAGGTTGGCAGGCAAACGGCCCGACACGGCTGAACTTGAGCTGTTTGCGCGACATCTCTGTTTCTCAGCCCCGTCCTGTGTCCCTTGCGCCTGGGCCGCGTTGCCTGTCGGGAGGCGCTTGAACGAGCACTCCCAGGCAGGCAGGCAGACAGGCGGCTCTTCATCTCCGGCATCTGTCATAATATTCCGCTAACGGGGATGTGATTGCTGCGGATTGCTCCAGAAAGTAGCTGGGAGGTCCTAGGATTCTGAGACAGACGTTTCTAACGCCGCAGCTGCCTTCCGATGGTTTTATTAAGTGATGGGAAAAGTGCAATTAGTATGTTTTGCCTCATTTGCTCCATGGCGCTCATTTGGGTCCAGAGGAGGGCCACTTGGGGTTTCCATGGAAACCAGCTTGTCAGGCTGGCTCTAGCTGAGTCAGACAGGAAATGGTTATTCCCCAAAGCAGGCTGTCAGGTTCGCTTTCAGTCCAAGTGCAGGGAAAAGATTTCCCATCTTTCCTGTGGCTCCCGCACACGGACCGGCTGTCCCAGGTGCTGTGGACCAGAGCTGCCCCCATGGCCCCCCCCCCCCCCCGTTCTAATTGATCTCATCAACCCCCTCGGGCGCGGCTGGTCCTTGGGGCTGTGTTTAGGGGAGGAAGCCGCAGCCCTGGACTCACCTTGGGAAGGCAGGTCAGGAGGAACTGCTGGGAAGTGAGCGCCTGGAGGGACTTGCGGGGTCGCTGGGCTGCTCCCCGCTTCCTCTCCCTTTCGCTGGGTCTCACGTGGAAGAGGCGATTAAAAACAATGTACTGCTTTCAGAGAGGAGGGGAGAGGGAGCAGGAGAGGAAACATCAATGATGAGAGAGAATCACTGACCGGCTGCCTCCAGCACGCCCCCTCCTGGGGATCGAGCCCACAACCCAGGCTTGTGCTCTGTCCAGGAATAGATGGATGCTCAACCACTGAGCCACACCAGCCAGGCGTAAGAGGCAATTTTTAAAAGACATCCTTGCAATGCAAATACTTCCGTGAAATTCTTGGGACCCCGGAGGCCTAGGTCTGAACTCGGAATGGCACCGAGTTGCTGTGTGACCCTAGGCAAACGCGTTGACCTCTCTGAGCGTCAGGTTCCTCCTGTACAAGCCAGGGGTGTGGACCAAGTGATTTCTTTTGGCCCGAGTTTCTCAGCAGATGGGCAGCCCCACTTACCCTCTATTTGAACCCCTTCAGAGACAGCCTGTCTGGTTTCGGGGCCTCCGGGTGAGCAAGCGCCAGAAAACCGACAGGCTGGGGGAACGCCCCTCCCCCCCGCCACACACACACCTTAAACCAGGTGATCTGAAGTCTTCCCAGCAGCCTTTGGGAGTGGCAGGATTGTGGGGAGGGTCCCCTTGCCGGGGGTCTACGCTGGCACCTCATGGTTAAAGGCCTCGGGGGTCAGGGGTCAGAGACGGTGGCGTTCCTGGCGCCCCGCCCTCTTTCCCTAGGCCCTCACTCATGTGGTTTTCTTCTCCGAAGGCACCAAAAAGCTGACCAATAAGGCCACCCTGTGGTACGTGCCCCTGTCGCTGAAGAATGTGGACAAGGTCCTGGAGGTGCCGCCGGTGGTGGTAAGGAGGCCCTTCCATTTCTCCCGGGAGATGGCAGAAGCCCGCCACCTGCTGGTAGGAGGCAGCCCAGGAGAGCCGGTGGGCCCGGGGGCTGTCCCTGTCTCTCCGCTGGTCTCATTCAAGCTGGTGTGGGAGTGTGGCTGGCCAGGCCCCAGGGCCACTCCTCCCGGGCCCTTCATCCCACTCTCTGACCAGACAAAAGGCAGGTGGCGGCCGTGCCTGGGGAGGGGTCCTTCTGCCTGTGGACCTTAGACAGACAGACAGACAGACAGACAGACAGTTGGACATTGCTCCCCAAACTGGTTTACTCAGGAACAAAGAATGCCAATTTGGGACACACAGTCTAATGGGGAGCCACCCACACTCCGGAGAACAAAGGAGAGGCAGGCTCTTTATGGGGGGGCGGGGTGCAGAGGGGGCTGCTGTAAACAGAGAGCCCATTGGGGGAAACTGGGAGTCCAAAGTGTGGCTGCTGCTCATTGGCTGAGTGGTTGCCAGGCGCAGAGAAGATCCTCCCCCCGCTGCTGGAATAGTGGCGTAGACAAGGCCTTCCTGTTGGAGATGCGAGTATTTCTCCCCGTGTCGGGTAGAGGGTGAGTGGAAGGCAGGGGGGGGCCCTCCAACTCTAATTTCACGAGGTTTCTGTTCATGAATCTTCACAAGCTGAGAGCCAGGACCGCGGCCGCCCTGCCCTGGCCAGCCTGCCCCTCTCAGTCCCTCTGGGCCCCGAGGACCTGAGGTCAAGACAGCCCTTGGCTTCTCCCGGTGGTTGCTGTGGGCAGACGCATCTTGGCATGGAGAGGCTTCGTCATGTCTGTTCCTGGGGGCCCCAGGGTGGCCAGGGCCAGCGGGCAGCCAGGGTTCCTTCCCCACAATTACTCCCTCACCTCCGCCTCTTGTAACTCCCGTGTCCCCGGATGTTCCCAGGACACGTGTGAATGGGTCGTCCGTGAGAGCCACTGCTCTCTGCTCTCACACCGCGAGGAGAAAGCAGGTCTAGAGGGAAACAGCTGGGCTCTCGTGGCACGTGCCCCTGCTCGAGCGCTTCCCCCCTGCCGCCGAGGTGTCTATAGAGCACGTCTTTAAAATAATGGAACTGCAGCCAGACAGCTGTTGACCCCAGCATTCCTTGGCTTGTGGCCACATCACTCCCATCTCTGCCTCCGTTGTCACATGGCCCCTTCCTGTATGTGAGAGAGTCTCCTTATTTCTTATACGGATACGAGTCATTTGACTCGGGCCCATCTGCTCCGGTGTGACCTCAGCTCATCACACCTGCGCAGACCCTAGTTCCAAACAAGGCCACACGCGCAGGTTCCAGGTGGGCAGGAATGTGCCGACGCTGCAACCAGAACCCCACCCTCGGGCCCTCCCGCCTCCTGCTGCCCGGGCTGCGCTCCTCTGTCTCCGCAGGTGTGGGAGCTCCTCATTTTCCAGCTGCGCTAACTGGGGGTCTGGAGACCCAAGAACCAGGAGAGTTTGAGGCGCAGTGACTGTCCTTGTTAGAAATTGTGTGCCTGCCTCGCTTTCGTCTTTTCCAGAAAGACTTTGGTGCTGAATTAGCCACGTCACGTGTCAATATTCCAACACAGTTGTTTTTATTGACTTAATTTCAGATGCTCCAGAATTTAGAAATCTCTAGCAGGCTTCAGCGCCATATGATACTTCTTTTTAAAAATTTTTAATATTTTTATTGATTTCAGAGAGGAAGGGAGAGGGAGTGAGAGACAGGTGCATCAGTGATGAGAGAGAGTCACTGATCATGCCCCCCACTGCACCCCCCACTAGGGGCTGAGCCCACAATCGGGGCTTGTACCTTGACTGGGAATCGAACCGTGACCTCCTGGTGACCTCCTGGTGACCTCCTGGTTCATAGGTCGCTGCTCAACCACTGAGCCACGCCGGCCGGGCCACATGATGCTTCTTAAAGGGGTGACACCGAAGGAGGACTCCCGGACGAACAAGAGCTTTTGTGTCTCTGGCTCCTCGGGGCCCGTGTGCTGCGCTGCTGGGTTTGGTCAGCTGAGGGTGGGGGCAGCGTCCGGCTGTGCTGGCTCCTGTCCCTTCCCCGCAGGGACAGGGCAGCTCCCCCCACCGCCCTCTCCCCTGCTCGTCCTCACCCTGGAGGAGCCCCAGGAGCTTCCCCATTGCCTTTGTTTAGCGGATTTGATGCGACAAACGCCAGCTTTGCCCTCCGAGAGGGCTGTGGACGCCGTCCCCCGGCGCGGAAGCAGAGGCTCCAGACGGGAGAGCACGCGGCTCCCAGCTGCAGCCCTTGGTGGGCCTGAGCCGCTTCCTCCCACCGAGCGCGGCCCACGTAGAAGCCCTCAGTCGATTTGAAATGTCGTCTGTTTCCATGGCCGGGCCCAGCCTCAGTCCTGGTTGACCCTAGAAAGCTCAGCATCTTTCTCCAGCTGCTGGGCGTTTGCACACACCTCGGGGTGCTGCGGTCGGTCCAGATCCCCCCAGGGTAGCCACCCGGAGTCCTTTTGCATGTGTGCATACATATTACATACAAGAATATCCCATGCCACATACACATAAGGTACCTCAGGCACACATCTCTGTGACACATCCCTCCCGCTCACACACGCGCACTCGTGGGTGCTCTGCATGTCTGCCTCTCGCTGGAAGCAGCCCAGCTGCCCGCCCCGGACAGGGTCATCGGTGCAGGACTTGGCCACGTTCCACCTTCTTCCCCGGGGAACAGGGACCTCAGGCCCTTGAGGGGAGACGGAGGCCACTGGTGGCTGGCGGGGCAGCTGCGGCCTGGAGAGGCCACTGGAGAGTGGACACTTGCTTTCTCGTGGTCTCAGGGTTGCTTCAGTTAGGAGGCTTGAAGGACACCCCGAGGTCAAGGCCACAGGTCCTTGCACTGACTGCCGTCCCAGGGGACACCGGGGGCCTTTCCTGGGAACCTTTGACATGACCCCCCCTTCCCTCCCCCCCCCCCCGGGTACAGAGCCGCCCACACTCGTCCTGGACCTTTGGGCTGAGCTGTCTTCTGCTTCAGAGCAGTGGGCTTGTTGAGCTCTTGGAGGTGAGAGTTGGGGGCCAGCCCGCCACTAGAATGTTCTAGTGATTTTACCCCAAGATTTGGAGCCAGAAGGGAAGCATTAGGGAAGCGATGCATTTTCCCTGTCCCCGCGGCCTGGGCCAGGATGCCGCCCCCATCGTCCCTGTGACTGCAGAGTCAGGCCCTGGGCTCCCCCGGGAGGCCGGCTCTTTAAAGTCTCTGAAAGGCATTTCCTGAGGACAGCGAAGCTCAGCGGGGTTCGGGGTTCCACTTGGGCCGGCACAGACCCTCCCCTTGCAGCCGTCGCTGGGGGGCTAGGACCCCTGCGTTATGGAGGGCGAGGGGAATTGTCCCCACAGCTGAACACCCTCCAGTTCGTTTCTCTCGAACAAACCACTCAGCTCCTTTCACAGCCTCTTGCGGGGACGGCTCTGAAGGCTGAGAGAACGGAACGGTGCTCACACCCGCGCACACGTGGCGCAGAGCCCCGAGGAACTTAAAGGGGCTTTGAAGGAGGTCTGCAGCGCCCTCTGAACTGGATCTGCTTAAGCCGATGGGCTTGGGGGCGCGGGGGGGGGCCGGGGGGGGGCAAGAGGAGCTCGAGGGCCCTGAGCTGAGCTCGGTGGCTTCTCCGCAGAAATGCTGGTTGAGCCAATGAAAGGGCAGAAGGCGGGGCTAACCAAAAAGGAAGTGGCCAGGGCCCACCCTGTGTGGCTCAGGTGGTTGAGTGACATCCCGTGCACCAATAGGTCACCAGTTCGATTCCAAGTGAGGGCACAAGCTTGGGTTGCAGGCTTGATCTCCAGTTGGGGGTGTACAGGGTGCAGCCGATTGATGTTTCTCTCTCTCTTTCTCCCTTAAAAAATAAAAAAGAGTGGCCAGGCTGTGGTCAGCAAGGCGGAGAGGGCACCGGGGGAAGTGGACAGTCAGAGGGGCCGTGGGCCCACCTGGGCCTCTTTGAGGGGTCCCTGGGCGTCTTCCCTACCTGGCCAGAGGATGATGGATAGGGGAGGGCACAATATCCCCCTTCGTGCCCAAAGGACTCGGAGCCCCAGCTTTCGAGCCTCAGAGGGGCCGTCTCAGCTTCACCTGCACGATCCTCACAGTATGCAGCCTGCTGGCCGGCCAGGGGGCAGCAGAGCCAGGCTGCCAGGTGTGGGGGGCACACGGCACCCGCTGTCTCAGGGGAGTGGGTGCGGCTTGGATTCTGAGCTCTGTGTCCAGGAACGAACCCTAGGAAGGGAGGGGGTGGGCAGGGAAGAAGGGCTGAGGTTGTCGGTGTGGTAACGTTTTAATAGGAAAAAAACTGGGAGCAAGCCGAACGCCCCTTTCTAATGGCTCCATCACACAGGTTATGTTATAGTGATACAGCAAGAGGGGGACGTACTGTTACTTTCTTCTAAAATACTGTTACGTTTAAAGTCCACAAACAGCCCTAACCGGTGTGGCTCAGTGGATAGAGCGTCGGCCTGCGGACTGAAGGGTCCCAGGTTCGATTCCGGTCAAGGGCATGTACATTGGTTGCGGGCACATCCCCGGTGGGAGGCGTGCAGGAGGCAGCTGATCAATGTTTCTCTCTCATTGATGTTTCTAAGTCTCTATCCCTCTCCCTTCCTCTCTGTAAAAAATCAATAAAATATATTTTAAAAAAAATAAAGTCCACAAACGGCATGATAGAACTGTTACATACAGGAGGGCATGAAAATAACTCCCGGCAGGATGTGATGGGGGGGGGGGCTGCCTGAGATCTTCTCCCTCCCTGTGATGTTGTTGCTCACATTGAATGTGTGTTATCAGAGGAAGGATGGAGCAGTTAGAGGAAGGGGAGCCCGGCCCGGCGGCCAGCTGACCCCTGTCTGCCCCGCAGTACTCGCGGCAGGAGCAGGAGGAGGAGGGCCGCCGGCGCTACGAGGCCCAGAAGCTGGAGCGCCTGGAGACCAAGTGGAGGAACGGGGACATCGTCCAGCCCGGCCTGAACCCAGGTACCGCGGGGGCACGGGGTAGATGGCTGATGTCCGCTGGCAGGGGACCGAGGCGGCCGGTTCGTGAACGTCCTCCTGGGGTCAGTGCGCCACCCCGAGCCCTTCCCAGTCCCAGGCAGCTGGGGTGACTGCAGGGCCAGGCAAGTCCCCGGGAGCCTCGGTGCGGTGGTCCCTAGGACAAGGCTCAGGCCGAGCGTGGCCCGGGGCCTGTGTGCCCACATGGGCTCCACTGCCCGCGCGGAGACCGGCTCCTGCAGGTCCCCCAGGTCCCCCGGGAGCGTGTGTGTGTGGCCTTCCCACCGGGTAACAGACAGAGTGACAGCAGCTCTCCCACGCTGGCGACAAAGCTCTGGGCCACAGCCTTCCTTCCCGGCGGCGCCTTCCCGTCCCTCATTCTTCGTGTTCAGGGTGGCCCCACCTTAACAGAATGTCCACCGAACCCAAACTAGGTCACGGGTGTCCCCTCCCGCCTCTGCGCCCAGGTCCTTAACAGCGAAGCGGAGAGGCCCCTGCTGTGCGGGTGCCCTCAGGGCGGGGCTGTGCGTGGCTGCTTTCCAGTCCTTTCTGAGCGGACCCGAGCCAACAAGAGCAGGGGGTGGGCCCATGTGTGGCCCAGGGCCAGGCTCGGAGATGGGGTTTGGCACCGGCTGTTTGGGCTGGCAGCGCTGGCTGGGGCGTCACTGATGGTCCAGGCGTCCTCGTGGCTCCTTGGGCTGTGCCCTTCCAACCGGTCCCCCCAGGCAGGGTCTGGGCACCCGGAGCCCCTGAGGCTGGTGGTAGGCGTGGCACTGGGTGCACCTAACCTGCAGGGACTGTCACCCGCCCCTCACAGCACAAGGGACATTGGAACTGGGCCTCGCAGAGCCCTGGCCTTTCCTCAGGCCGCGCTGCCATGCCAACCCTGAGGCCCAGCGTGCTCGCCGCCGGCCCGGGCTGTCTGGACACCCCTAGGCCGAGGCCACAGGTCATCTGCACTGACTGCAGTCCCAGGGGACACCGAGTGCCTTTCCCGGGAACCTTTGATGAGACCCCACACCCCCTGGTGGAGTTGCCCACCCTCGAGGACCACTCGGCCCACGTGCAGAAGGGGGGCTGGACGGGAAGCCTCCCAACGTGGCCTCTCGGGGGGGCCTCTGCCTCGGGCCCGGCTCCTGACTCGGTCACACAACAGATTCCTGAGAGACTGCTGGTGCCTGTTACAACGCCGGGAATGAGAGTCAGGTGACGGGCATCCTCCCAGAGTCACATGCAACCCTGGGCGCTCGCCACCAGGTGCTCAGTGGCTGCCTGTGGCTGGGGCGGGGCCTTGCTGGGGACACTGCTGTGGCCACTAACGGAGTGGCTCATCAATCCTCGGAAGCCTTCCCTTTCACCAACTGCAGCTTGTTCTGCAGCCAGTTTTCCTTAGAGACCCCAGGTCTAAGCTGCCGGTCAGCCCCGGGGACCACGCGCACGCTGGGGGTGGCAGCACTGTCTGTCCCCTGGCCTGACCTGCCTCCTTTGCAATTCCAGAGCCGAACACGGTCAGCTACAGCCAGTCCAGCTTGATCCACCTGGTGGGGCCTTCGGACTGCACGCTGCATGGCTTCGTGCACGGAGGTAAGGGTCCCAGACTGTCGCCGTCCCCTTCCCGCCCGCTGGCCAGGCCCCCATGACTCCCCCGGGAAGTCACGCTGTCTGACCCAGTTTAGGCTCTTTGTTCAAAGAAGCGTACATTTAAACTTTTAAGAGTCGCGTAATAAATACTGAAGTACTGCTGGTGCCTGTTGGTAAAACTGGGAATGAAAGTCAGATGGAAGTGTCCCAATAGTTAGCCCACCCCGGGAGCTCAGCCACCAGCTGCTCAGTGGCTGCTGTGGGTGGGCGGGCCTTCCAGGGGACGCCCACATCCCCAGGAGTAAAGTCACGACGCGCTCACTGAGTGGCCAGTGAGAGCCGTTTCTGCCGCTGATGTTTGATTTATGTTTTCCTCTGGTCAGATTCCAGCTCAGACAACACAGGCCTTGGAGTTGCTAGCTCGGGAAACACGGCGGGAACACAAGAGGACTTATTAGCCCCAGGTTCTTGGAGGGACACTTGTTACTTGAATAATGTGTAATTACTGTTTGTGATTTAGGGAAAATTTAAGTATCACATCAAGCTCATAAGCTAATGGATATTGTCATTTCAGATGGCATTACAGTAAACTTTAAAAAACAAGCTGATTTAAAGGAAAGCATAGGGGGGTCAGTAAGTGGCACGGAGGCGGCGGGAACGTGGCCGTGGCGTGTGGGTGACGGAAGCTTGGGCTGCGCTGCGCTGCTCGGGTGCATTGAACAGGTGCCCGTGCTGCTCCCCAGGCAGGACGGGCACTTGTTCAGTGTCATTCATTTGCACTCCCGTTTCCCACTGCCCGGGACACCAGGCTTTCCTTTCTTCTCCTCTCGGAAAACTCCTATTCATCCTTCAAAACCCAGCTCAAAAGGTACCATGCCGCAGGGGTACATTGATATTTCTGCCCGGATGCCTCAGGCGCAGGGCTTTATCTCACTCATCGTGTTGGCCCCAGGGCCTCACGTAGTGAAAGAGGCACGTGCGCTGAGAGGTGAGGAGCTGGGATAATGGGCCCTGGGCCTGTCAGAACCAGAGCATGGGCCCTGACTTGGTGTGTTTCTAAAGGTCGTTTCCTTTTTAACTGATCCTCTTGTCTACTTCTTCTTCCATTTCATGATTGCTTTCCTCTTCCCACGAACTGCTGGCTGCAGTGCCCTGAGATGCGGTCAGCGTGGGGCCTCCCAGGAAAGCTCTCTTTCCTCACGAACAGCTCTTCCCAGGCCCATGAACACTGTGGCCATCAGAGGGCCTTCTGCCCTGGGAACAGCATGGCTCGTGCAGCGGTGGCTTCGTCAGCTCCCTGTGCCTCTCCTGGGAGTGGGGCCGCCCCCTCTCCGCAGCCTGACCATCAGAAGCCCCAGCTTCTGGGCCTCAAAGAACTGGCCCGAGCCTCAGAGCGCCACCCTGCCTGGAACGTGCGGAACTCGGTGCTAGAATTGTTTGTTTCGCCCACACGCTGGGAGTTCACGCGCGTGGCATCTCCGCCATCGCCACGTGCTCGGTGCAGAGGCCACACCAGTGCTGCCTCCTCGCTCCGCGTGCAGGGGCGCAGTGAGCGCGGGCCGTGGGAGGCCTGCCGGGACCCCGGAGCAGCCGCTCACGGAGCTCATGTCCCCTGCGGCGCCCCGGCTGCGCCATTTGATACGGGCACGCTGGTTCCGTGTGTTTAAGAAGTGTGTGCGCTGCCAGCTTCAGGGGGCTGTTGTGCCCACGGCTTTAAGAGCAGTCTGACAATCTTCCCGAACCCGTCGTCTCGCACGTTGCCGGTGATGCGGCAGGAGTGGAGGGTGAGGCCGGCGAGGCGGCAGGAGTGGAGGGCGAGGCAGGCACGGGGGCACGGTCGCCCGTTTCCTGTAGAGTGGCTGCTGTCGGCAGGCGGTTGACACGCATTTCGGTGGAAGTCTTCTCCAAACTGGAGCTTAGCGGGTGCCAGCCGCAGGGGAAGCCGTGACGTGGGGCGCGGCGGGGGTGGGGGGGTGTGCCACTGGCTTTTCAGTGCTTCTGGGCTGGGTTTGTGCTTTGGTGAACCCCGGGCCCCATTTTCTGTGACTTTCCCTCTTTGGATAGTCGATCCTGAGGCCTAGCTCCTACCCCACCACGTACACATGCACACACATACACATACATGCACACACATGCACACGCATACCCATACGTGCACACACACATGCACACACAGGTGTTGGCAGTGCTGCGTGGCTGGAAACCACGGGTGCCAGCTTGGCTCTTGGCGTCTGCCCTCAGCCCTGAGTGGCCTGGGCGGAGTTCCTGCCTCCTCTGAAAGCACTGGACCTCAGCTCCTCAAGGCTGCTTCCCCCCCCCCCCCCCCCGAGCTGTACGGGCTGAGGGCGACCCGGGCGTGAGGGGTGGGCTAGGTACACGCAACAGCCAAGACCTTACAGGTTCGCCCAGACTCCATCCTCGATGAAACACGCACTAAGGATGGGACTCAACTGAACACGATAAAGACATCCCAGGGCCTTGGAGGACCTTCCCTGAGCTCAGGAGTAAGGCAGGGGCGCCCCCCCAACCCCCACCCCCACCCCCCGCCACCCCGGGCGGCATTGTTTGGGATATTTTAGCCACTGTAGCTAAACAAGAGGAAACATTTCCAGGCGCAGGAATTGGCAGGCAGGAGGTAAGGCTGTCTGCCTTCGCAGATGGCACAGTAACACCCGGAGAACCGGGATCCAGTGGTAAAAATAACTCAGATGATGCGAGAATTCAGTAGGTAACAGCCTACAGGATGAATTATACTTAAAAAAACTCACCTGAAATAGACAAACCATTTTTCATTGTTTTTGTTTGTAGGTATGTTTGTTTTCAAGTGTGCTTTTATGTCTTCCATTTTAAATGTCTCACGAAACGTCACTTTTCGGTCATTTGGTAAAAGGTGGCGTTTGCTGTGGCGTCTGTGCCCAGGATTCATTGTCTTGAGCGTTCCGCTCCGGCTGTGGGTCCCTGGCTGCTCCTGGCTCCGGCGGCTTCCCTCTGGGGCTCCCCTGGCCTGGCCTCCCGGCTGTTTCCCTGGGGGCTGGGCAGTCCCTGCTCAGGGCCAGCTGAGGACGAGGATGAGAGGAGACACACTCCCAAGTCCGGCGGCCTGGCCAGCCCCTGGGTTGGGGCGGGGGAGACGGGGAGAGCGGCTTCCTGGGGGTTAGCCCGGTGGACGCCAGCGTCAACGGAATTCCTCGCTCCTAAGCTTTCTGCATCCTTGGATGTTTCTTCGGCACTTCATTTTTTATTTTAAAATTATTTTAAACCCAAGTATTCTGTGGAAATGGTCCAGATGGCTTTTGACAAAACACAGCTGCTCCGCGTCCCCCGTCGCTCCAGCCAGCCTCTTCGCAGCCTTCGCGGCTGCTGGTGGGGCTCGCGGCCCTAGGCCGTCTCTTGTCGGAAATTCCAGCTGATGCACGTAAACAGCCAGCGCCGAGCCGAGCCACGTCGAGGGCTGTGATGACGTGGTGTGGGCTTGTACTGCCAAGCTCAGTGTTGCCGCATGTCCCCCACCCCCCCGCCCCCCAGCTGCTCTATGGATGCTCCACATGCAGCCCCTGTGCCAGACGGGGGTTGTGTCCCCCGCCCCCCGTCTCCGTGGTCCCCGCCTGGTCCCCGGCGCAGATCCTCACGACCACATATACAGTCTGCACGTTGAGCCGTCAGAGCCCTATCCACCCGCCCGCCTCTCCCCACCCCTCATTGCGTCCTGGGTCCCACCTGGTGGTCTCCCCTCCCTGACCCCCACAGCCCGATCAGTGTTGGCTCCCACACCACGGGCCTCCCCTTACTCACCTGTGACTGTTTCCCTAAACGTGCCTCCGGCTTTTCTGCCCCCGCTGCTCCACCCAAATCCCTCCTGCCCCGGTGCTTCTGGGCCCTCCCAAGCCGAGGCCACCTCCCGTCCTCCTAGTGACCCGTCATTGCTCCTCGCACGCGTTGGGCCTGCCTGCCTCGGGGGAGGCGAGGTTGTCCGGCCTCACTTCCCGGAGATCACGCCTCTCTTGTCCTCAGGACCTGGAATGTCCACCGCGTGCCGGGAGGGACTTTGCGGAAAGAGGCTGGTGGGGGTGCTGCCGGGTGGCTGCGCCCGGGCCGTTGGCAGCTGCTCTCTTAGGGTCACGGACGTGTGGCTCCACTGTCCTTCCTCGCGCTGCCGGGGGCTCTTCCCACCCAGAGGACGGGCTGTGCCCTGGGGCCTGTGGCACCTGTGGTGGCCACGTTCCTGCAGGGAACCCACACGGCTCTGCCGGAACATGGAGTGAGGGGTGAGGGCCACCCACCTGGAGCACTTCTGCCCCTAGACTCAGATCCGGGCCTGATGAGTATGCATCAGGCTTCCTCCCACCCCACGTCCCCTGGGGCAGCGAATGACCCCGTGGCACCGTGAGCATGAGCGTGGACCCCCCCGACCCTGCTCACCGGTTCCGGTGCACCGGCCACTCCTTGGCAGGCGTCTCCTGTCAGCTGTCCCCTCCCCCCACCCTCCGCCTGTAGGCTCACAGGACGGGGACTTAGTCGTTCTCTCGGCTGCTTCCCAGCACTGGGCACAGGGCCGGCTCTGCGCAGACATGCCGCGTGTGGGATGAGGGGCTGGGAAGTGGAGACGGCCGTGTGTGGGAAGGGCCCGCAGAGGCAGGCTGGGCGGCAGCGGGAGCCACCACCGAGCGTGCGCCCTGTGCGTGTGCCGGGGCTGGGGACGCGCACACGTGGCTGCCCAGGGGTCCCCAGGCCGGGCACCGCACAGCTTCACCAGGACCTGAGGAAGGGGCCGCGGGGGAGCCGCAGGCCCTGGCGGGAGGCAGGTGGCCCCAGCAGAGGACGCCTGGGGGCGAGGTGCGGGGGAGCCTCCTGAGCAGCTGCTCTGGGCGCGGTGTGGCGGGCGGCGGTGGAAACGCAGTGTTTGCACTCGTGGGAGGAATTGATTTCCCCGAAAAGTACAGTGAGGCACAGGCGCCTTTCCAGTTCCGTGGCTCCTTTAACGGCGCTCCCGCGTAGACACGGCAGTGGGATTTGCTCCCTGGCAGAGGGCGCCCTGACACCTGTCCCAGGAGCTGGCTTCCTCCAGCCACGGGTCCTCGCGGAGCGCTTTGCTTGGGAGACGCGGTCCGCCTCCAGCATGAGAACATCTGCCTGGATTAATTCACCTGCCTCTGCTGTAGCTGCGGTCATTGGGGACACACACGGTAGGTGTCCCCTGCAGGACCTCTCCTACTCAGCATTCCGCACACAGAACTCTTTTTTAAATATATTTTTATTGATTTCAGAGAGGGAGAAACATCAATCATCAATGATGAGAGAAAATCACTGATTAGCTGCCTCCCCCCGCCCCTCCCCCCACCCCCCCCCCCGCCACTGGGGATCAAGCCCATAACCCAGGCGTGTGTCCTAACCAGGAATTGAACTGTGACCTCCTGGTTCATAGGTCGATGCTCAACCACTGAGCCACACCAGCCGGGCTGAACATAGAATTCTTAAACACTAGAGGCCCGAGGCACGAAATTCGTCCGCAGCGGCTGCCTGGATCCCTCCCTTGTGGCTGCCTCGATCCCGCTGCAGTCCGGAAGGATGTGCGGTCTAATTAGCATATTACGCTTTTTTATTATAGACCAGAGTCCTGGTGTATGAAATTCATGCACGGGTAGGGTCCCTAGGCCTGGCTGTCAATCAGGGCTGACTGGGTCCTTCCTTCCCCCAGCTGCAGGCTACCGGCCGGGACCTTCCTTCGTTCTGCACCACCCCCTGGTGGTCAGTGCATGTCATAGTGAGCGGTCGAACTCCTGAGGGGACAATTTGCATATTAGCCTTTTATCATATAGGATTAGCCTTCACCCCCAACTTCAGTCTAGACTCCTTTGAGGAAATGGACACCAACTCGAATGGTTCTTTGCCTTCAAAGATGTGACCTTGACCTTGCATGGAATCGGGTGAGGCCGCTACCTCCCCAGAGCGGGGGTGGGGGTGGGGGTGGGGGTGGGAGGGGCTCCTGCACATCATGGCGGCCCGTTTCCGGCTCCATGCAGGGGTTCGCCTGCCCTGCTTCCCCTGCTGCCTTGCTCAGAATGGGGCAGGCACCGATCCTCAGCCAGCAGCCTGCAGCTTTAACTCTCGAGTTCCCTCAGACAGAGTGTGAGCGACAAAATGCGGTGGCCCTTCCCCCGGCCCCTGGGCTGCGATGCTCGGCCCCCGGGAGCCTCAGGTCCGGCTGTGCCCGAGGCCTCCGCAGACCTCCCGCTTTTGATGTTAAAAACCTATCATCTTCACCGCACTGCCCGTTAATGCCCCAAATCATCCCTGTTAACTACCTTTCGTGCTCCTCTGCCCTCGGTCCGTGGCACAGAGGTGCCCGCAGGTCCTGTGGAGCCTGGGAGGGAGGCCAGGTGGTCTCAGGAGGAGGCTGTCACTCTGGCCCCTGGAGTGACCCTGTGGTCACCGCGGGGGCTCGTCGCCATGGCTGCACTTACTACCGTTCCCTTCACCTCCGAGGCTGGCCCCACACTCGTCCCGAATTAAATATAGAAATGGGGCATGTCAAGTCGCCGCCAGCCCGGCCCGGGAGAGAATGAGCTCTCTTGTAGGCCCGTCAGTGTGCTGTGGCTGCTTCCGAACACAAACGTGTAAGCGGTTAGCTGTTCGCTGTTCGATTCGGAAAGCCCTTTGGTGCCGACGTCGGTCCCTATGTTCGTGGCCACGCAAGTCTTGTTTTTTTCTGCCCGTAACCGGTGAGCGCAGCGTCCCAGGAGCGGGTCTGCGCTTCCGCCGCAGTTCCCATGGCCAACCCGGGTCATCGCGGTAGGTTTCAGGGCTCGCTACACGCAGAGCTCAGGTGTTGGCCTCAGAGGGCTGGCTTCTGTCGCACGAGATGCCGGGCCTGGGTGCTGGGCCGGGGCTGCCGGGCCTGGGTGCTGGGCTGGGGCTGCCGGGCGCTGACAGCAGAGCGCCAGCTGCTCACGCCCTCCCGTCCGCCCTGGGCTCGCAGCCGCGCTCTGGCGCACTCAGCCCTGCGCGTTCTTAGTAACAGTGACGCCCCCCCCCCCCCGACTCCGTGGGGTCTCTACCAGCATTTCCCGTAAATGGGGCAGCACCCCAGCTCCCAGGGGCTGGTTCTGACTCCTTCCCCTCACTCCTCCGTTCTCACTGGCCCCTGCCAACAGGAACAGAGAGGGCTCGTGGTGCTTTCTGTTCCAAACGTTCATTCCAGCTCAGATGTTCCTTCCTTTCCCACCTCCTCGCCCTCCTTCCTGCCCCAACGAGACCCCCGAGTCGATGACGCCTCCCGGTGGCCGGAATTGGCCGCGCAGGCCCGTGACCTTCTACCTGCACACCATTGTGCTGCCCCACGTCGCCGTGGCCTTGAACTCCATTTTCCGTAATCGCACCGCAGCTAGGAATGCCACCTGGAGCCCGTCTCGCTGCCGGGTGGCCTCGCAGCCCCACTCCTCCCCGCGCGAGCTCTATGGCTTCGGACCGGGCCTCCGTGCCTCCGGCTCCTGCTGTGATCCCCCGGCTCCTGCTGTGATCCCCGGGCTCCTGCTGTGATCCCCCGGCTCCTGCTGTGATCCCCCGGCGGGCCAGCACTCACTCCCCCCCCCCTCCCCGGCAGGCTCACTGCACTCCCTGCAGAGCTGACCTCGGGCCTGCGCCTGGCTGTTAGCGGGAAGAGTGGGGATGCTGACCCTTTAGCAGACCCAGCGGGGCGCCCACCACCCGCCGGGCCGAGCGCGTGGTCCTCAGCGGCACCTTCCGAGAGTCGTGGTAATGGAAGCCTACTTTTAAAAGTCAGGGACACTCATTAAGAACAGCCCTTTTGCTCTGGAGGTGCTCAAACATGCAGACGTGGAGCGGAGAGCAGCCGCGCTGCCTCCTCGTTCCTGGGAAGCGGCGTCTCCCAAGGCCTGTGAGGCTCTGCGGCTCGGCCGCCGGCGAGCTCCTGGTCGTTCCGGTACGTGATCTCTTGTTTCCCCGCACCGGAAAGCGGTGTCAAATCCGATGTCTATAAACTGGCAGGTTCCTCATAAGCTTGCAGAGCCCAGGCTGGGGGCTCGGGCCTCGTCCCGGGGTGGGTGGGTGGGCGGTCGGCATTTGTCTGCCAGCCCCTCCCTGCAGGCTCCCCGGGAGCCCGCTTTCCCGGGCGGGGGCTGGCTCTGCCTCTCTGACCTGGAACCTCTGTGTCCTGGCTGGGTCTGTGACGAAGGTTTCCGGGGCTGTGAGGCTGATCAGCACCCTTCGCTGCTTTCCTAGGGCAACAGCCTCGGAGCTCAGCCGAAGGGCATGTGGAAGTTGTGAATATGAAGCGAGCATTGTGCTGGGGTGCCAGATCGGGGTTGGGCCCAGCAGGTGTGCTGTCGGGCTTCCGTCACACCGGGGCGGGGCAAAGCACGCCCGCAGCCTGCCTTTCTGGCTGTGTTTTCTAGAAGGTCTTCACGGAGGGAGAATTCACGGGCCTTACAATCACAAGTCACTGATTTTCAGTGCAGTCAGCTACACTGCCACCACCACAAGCAGCTGAGAACATTGTCATGGCCCCAAAGGGACACCCATACCCATGAGCAGGCCCTCCCCACTACCCCCGTTCCCCAGCCCGACGACCACACATCGACTTCCTGTCTCGGGACCTGCCGTCCCGGGCACTTCACCGACATGGAATCACGCAGCGCTGGCTTCTCTCGCTCAGCGTCGTGTTTTCAGGTTCATCCATGTTGTAGCGTGTCGGTTCTTGGTCTGTTTTGATTGCATGATGGCTCAGTCCTTTGTCCCCGCATCAGCGGGGGTCATCCCTGTCTGGCTGTGTGAGACACCGTCATGCGATCTGCACGCAGGTGGGACGTGCTTTCCGCTCTCGGGGGCGCCTGGGAGTGGAATGCTGCCTCGTGGAGAGTGAACTAGCCTTTGGCGAAACGCCCCTCACCTCCCAAGTAGCTGCAGTGGCACCACTCTCCATCCCCCGGCAGCTCCGAGGGTTCTGACTCCACCACGTCTCCCAACACTTGGCCCCTGACTTTGGTGCAGCCACCCAGGAAGGAAACCCTCCTGGCAGGAGAAGTCTCGGAGAGGGCAGGAAAAGGGACTGTATTTTGGCATTGACCTAGAACTTCAGCTGGGTCGTTTCTAAAAGCTCCTGAAGGCCCAGCCAGTGTGGCTCAGTGGTTGAGCATCGTCCCAAGTAGCAGGAGGTCCGCAGCTCAGTTCCCAGTCGGGGCACATGCCCGGGTTGCAGACTGGATCTCCAGTAGGGGGCGTGCAGGAGGCAGCCCATCGATGTCTCTCTCTCATCAGTGTTTCTATCTTGCTCTCCCTCTCCCTTTCTCTCTCTCTAAAATCAATGAAAACATTTAAAAGCAATTTTAAAAAGCTCCCGAGGAAGCCAAGTTTCCATCCGCTTCACCGGCCCCCACCCCACCCGCCCCCAGCGCCGTGCAGCCCCTGCTGGGGGGAGCCGGGAGGGCCTCGTGTTCACACCGTGTTCACACCGTGTTCACACCGTGTTCACACCGTGTTCACACCGTATTCCTGGTGGGAAGCAGCTCCCTGTCCGTCTCACCTCCACGCGCCTCTTTCCTGCGCAGGTGTCACCATGAAGCTCATGGACGAGGTGGCCGGCATCGTGGCCGCGCGGCACTGCAAGACCAACATCGTCACCGCTTCTGTGGACGCCATTAACTTCCACGACAAGATCAGGAAAGGTAACGGCTGCCGACAGGGGGGTGCCTGCGTGCCTGCGTCCCGGCGCCGTTCACACCAGAGGGGCCCGGCCTGGGCGTCGGCCCATTCGCCACGGGAAGCAGGAGGCCAGGCTCACGCTCTGTCCTGGGGAGGCAGCCCTGAGCCCAGGGTTCGCTGAACCGACTCTTCAGTCTGGCGAAAGCCGTCCCCCCATGGGAGGGGAGCCCTCGTCCTGCTGGAGCGGCAGGAGCTCGGGCTCTTAAAGCGCCCACCGGCGGAGCGGGCGGGCCCGGGGCGATGCTGCACTCCCTGTGGCCCGGCCACCAGCCTGGCCATCGCTTGCTCTCCGGGAGGAGCAGGCGGTCTGTGGGGTAAGCGGCAGGGTCGGCGCCGAGGAGCCCCCGGAGCCTCGGCCGCCTGCCCGTGCTCATTTCCCGACACCAGTGCGGCCCGGTGACCCGGCCTGGAAGCCACGTTGCGTCTCGGGCCTCTGCCGTGGCCTGTGCGGGCGCAGTTCCCGGGCCCGGCTCTCGTGCTGCGTGAAGATGAGCAGCGAGTGTCCCCTCCCGACACGTGGCCATTCCATCCTGTGGTGTCTTCTGGGGCGAGGCCCTGCGCCCTGAGAAGGAGCCTCACTGGGGTCCAGGTGGTGTCAGGCTGCGCTGATTTGAAGGAGCTTCGCCGTGAAAGCAGCCTGTTGGCCGGAGTGATGCCGCGTCCGAGCCGCGGAGGCCTCCCGGTCCCTGGGGTGCTCGCCCCTGCACGCACCTGGCACCTGAGCCTGGGTGGGCACGTGCACCGGTGATGGGGAGGGCAGAGGGTCTCCTCCCCTCCCTGGCGGCATCGAGAGCAAGTCAAGTTGCTTCCCTTGGACTCGGGGCTTCAGGAAAAGGGATCTGCCCCAAACGAGCGCCTTGTCCTTGGCTCGTCCTCCGTGGCCACGGGACGGCGCAGTGAACTCGGGAAGGATGCCACGCGGCTCTTTCCAGAACAACTCTCTGGGGAAAGTACGTGATCGGGGCTTCAGGCTCCACAGGGGAACCACGACGTTCCCTGGAGCCTGCCCTGCGCCCTGGCAGCTGCGACTGAGAACTGCCAGCCCGTCAGCAGCTGCGCTTTGCCGCTGGGGCCGCTCCAAAGGCCCAAGGCTGCTTGGTTACAAGGGAAGCACCTAAGGAGCCCGCCCTCCCAGAATTAACTCGGGGAGGGGACGGGGGGCGGGGGGAGGAGATGCGGGGGAGGGGACGGGGCGTGGCTGCGCGGGGAGACCGCGGACTCCAGGCGGAGGAGAAGCCTTGTCTGGGGATCAGTTCAGCGACCTGGGCACGCGGGGCAGCTGGCGTGGGCTCTGCTGTATAAAGACTTGGCCTTTCTCAAAGCTTCCCCTTGTTCCGAACGCGGAGGAAGGGGTCTTTTCTAAAGGCAGCCAGATTGCTGGCAGACGTCCCACCGCGGGTGGGCTCTCTCCAGGCGCTGAGGGGGAGGGGGGGCCTGGGGTCCTCGGGGAGCAGAGACCGCCTGTTTTCTCGGGCCTCGGCTTGTTGTGTGTGGGAAGGAATTGGGGCCCAACTAACATGGCAGCGCGGACCCTGCCTGTTTCTGGGAGAGTCGTCCGGGGCCGTGTTTGTTGTTTCCCCGAGGGATGTCCCAGAGGCGTGGGCTCTGCTCTGCTCTGCGCCGCGGCTCCGTCCACGGTCACGTCCAGGTGGAGGCTCAGCGCTGGCCGCGCCGCCTCAGACACGGAATTGTGCATTTGTGTCCGACTCCACGGGCGGGGGCCTCCACAGGCGCTGCCACCACCCCCCCCCCCCCCCCCGTCCTGCGCCCCTACAGGTCACCTGCTCCGCTTCTGACGTTTTAATTGAGACGTTAAGGTGCCGGGCAGCTGTGGAGAACGGGCGAAGGAGGAAAGAGGTCCCTGAGGGGTGGTGGTTTGGAAGCCTCGGGAGCGGGAACCTAGAGCCGGAGTTTTCTTGTGGAGCATGATCTCTGCAGACTGTGGGGAACGAGGAACCTTCTAGAAGGGCGTTGGGTGGTTATGTAAGAAACACCAAAGTTCCTGCTGTTTCCGTGCCTTTTAAGAAAGCACCCAGCCACGGCTGTTGGAGCTTACACGCTGAGCTGCTCTTCACGTTTGAAATATTTGGCAACTTCTCAGTCCTGGCAAGAGCAAGTTTTATTATTCTGTTTGCTTTTCCGAACCCTGGCACCCTGCTGGGGGAGCGGGTGGGCACTGCCAGCCGCCGGGCCGTGCGCTGCGGGCAGCTCAGCAGTGACTGAGAGGCAGACACTGGCGAGGGTTCAGGCGCAGCCACCCTGCCTGGCCCACCCTCACCCCGCTCACCGCGGGCGCCGGGCGTGCTAGGTGCTTGGTGCGACGTGCCCTCACCCAGCCCAGCGAGACGGGTGCCCATTCTGATCTGGGCCCGGGGGGAGCTGGCTGCGCTCCGGGGCCTTCTCACCACAGGCGTGGACATGGCCGCCCTCCGCCCTCCGCCCTCCGCCTGGGTGTCAGTCTCGGCGGGCAAGGAGCACAGCCCCCCGGGTCCATCCTCCGTGCCTGCGCTGGGCGCCGAGTGTCAGCGTCCCCACGCGGCTGTCACGAGACCCGTGGCGGCCGAAGGCCTCAGTGCCTCTTACGGGACAGAATCGATTCCCGCCTGAAAGTCAGAGAACATTCGGCGCCAGCCTCAGCTTCTTGCCCTTCCGGAGGGAGATGGGCCTCATCCCTCGAGCAGCCCCGGGCTCTAGCACGGGTCCGGCTGCGGGCGGCTGGGGACTTGGGCGGGTCCTCGGGGGCCGGGGCCTGGCTGACCAGTCCCAGTCTGGCCGTCACCAGGAGCGACCCGGGTGTGCCCTGGATGCTTGCGAGTGACTGCCCCCTTCTCACCCACATAATGCCACCGTCGTTGACCACGTGGCCTTCCTTCCCCCGGAAATGGCTGTGCCCGACCCGCAGAGCTCCCTGTAAGTATGCAGTTGAATGTGGCATGGAACGTTCTGGAACTTTATAACCCGGAATAACTGCTCCGCTTGTAGCCTGCTCACTCCCCTAACAGTCGTCACGCTGCCCGACCTGTCTGTCTTGTGGGGTCTGTAAACATGTCTGCAGCTGGGACACGGAGGGTCCCCACAGCCAGCACAGCTTTGGGGAGCAGGTCCCAGCAGTGCAGCCAGACTGGGCAGGCATTTCCTGGAGCCGGGCCAGAGTGAGGCCCTGGGGGGGGGGGGGGAGGGGGCAGGTCCGGCCACACGTGGGGGAGGCACGGCCAGGTGTGGGCCCGAGGGCTCGTGCTGCTGCGTGGTCCTGAGCAGCCCGTCGGGGGGTCGTGGCTGTGCCAGCGCCTCCCGCCTCCCGCGCCAGGCCCGAGGCCCCGCACCTGGCCCTTTCATGCGTCCCCACGTCCCCCCGTGGCTGCTCCGTGAGGTGCAGGGATTAGGTGGGGAGAGCTCGTCCCCGGGAGGCTGAGGGGCAGAGAGCGGCGCTGGGTCCAGAAGTGACTGCCGGGGCGGATGCTTGTGAGCCCAGGGCCTGGGAAGAGTGGAGGCGTCGGGTGGGGTGGAGGGGGAGAGGACACCGGGACGGGTATGGGGACACGTGACTTAGACTTAGTCGTACCCTACAAGGGAGACCGCGGGGAGGTGTGAGCACCCGGGGCCCCTGACCAGGACAGGGCGAGCTGAGCTCAGGAGGCAGATGTCCCTGCTCACGGGAGGGGCCGCAGGTCCTGCCTGGACGCGGTGGCCGTGTGCTGGGGCTGAAGCGCAGGCAGGAGCTTAGGGATGCGGGACCCCGGTCAGTGTGGCAGCTGGGCCCGACCCAACTGCACGAGCCCTTCAGACCGGCACCTGGGACATGGCAGCCAGGGAGCTGGGGGAGGGGCGGGGGGACGTGAAGGAGATTCCTCAGTGGTGCTCAGAGCGGCGTGGGGAGCAGCTCAGTGGGCACACAAGGCCACAGCGTGGACAGTGCAGGTGGCAGACTTGGCCTTAGCCTGCGGGGACGGAGCCAGCTCCCCAGGGCTGCCTACAGGTGGGTGGGGCTTGCCCTGAGGGGCAGGAGTGAGGAGGCATCCCCCCTCCCCCCGCACACACTGCCACTCCCAGCGCAGGGGCTCGGGGATGGCCCAGTATGCCCCTCTAACTTCTCCCGTAAATGAGACAGGTGTGCCTGCCGCTGGAAGATGGGCGTGCGTGGGCGCTAATGGTGTGCCGTGTGAACGTCCTAGCCATTAGAGTGGCCTGCGCTGCCTAACCGGGGGTCTTAGTGTCCTCAGTCCCGCTGATCCTGCGCCCCCACGCGCCCCCCCGAGCCCGGCCCTCGCCTCCTAACACGCTGTCCCACTCCGCAGGCTGTGTCATCACCATCTCGGGGCGCATGACCTTCACGAGCAATAAGTCCATGGAGATCGAGGTCCTGGTGGATGCCGACCCCGTGGTGGACAACACGCAGCGGCGCTACCGGGCCGCCAGTGCCTTCTTCACCTACGTGTCCCTGAGCCAGGACGGCAGGTCGCTGCCGGTGCCCCAGCTCGTGGTGAGTGCCCCCTCGTCGCTCCCTGGGCTCCCAGGGGAAACTGAGTCACGTGAGCCCATTCTGGGCAGCTGGGCCCTCCTCGCCACACCCTGAGCCAGCGGCCTTGGCTGTGGTGCGGGTCAGCCGCCAGGGCCCTCGGAGGGCGGGGCGAGCAGACAGCACGAGGGAGACCCCTTCACCAGCCCCTCGGCATGGGCTCCTCTCAGGGGTAAGCTCCGTGCCAAGGGCTCCTGCCCTGCGCAGGTGCTGGGGGAGGACCCTCCCCAGGCGGCTCCCAGGGGACCCCCCGACCCTGCGCTGCCTCGGCGCCTGGCTGGGCTCTGCCTGGGTGCGCAGGAGAGACGGGGGCAGAGCTGAACCTGTCCATCCAGGCTGTGGTTTCTCACCAATTCTTCACTGAGGGGTCTGGGGCACGCTGGCGCTGATAAAAAGTCTCTGGCCCGACCCTGGAGGGTCACCGCCCCCAGCAGGGTCACTCGCCACGGCGGGCTTCACACCTGAGGCTTCAGATGAGACCCGATGGGGATATGTTAGGGTGCTGAGGGGAGGGGCGGGGGGACTCACTGGGGGCTTGCTTATCTGTGAACAAAAGGTTGGGCTCCTGAGCCCTTAATGACTTTGCTCCCCTAACAACTCCCAGCCCTGTCAGCTGTGGACACCTGAGGTCCCCAGTGCTCACAGTCCCAGGAGACTTCCCAGGCTCCACCCCTCACGCCTCCTCCCCTGCCCGTCCTGGTGGCACCGGGGCCACCACAGCCTCCTCCCCTGTCCCCCTCCCTCAGCACCAGGGGACGGCTCTCAGCTGTTTCATCTGGTCCCTTCCCTGCTGAGAGCCGCTGGGTCCTGGTGCATGTAGCCTAAAATCCAAGTTCCTGCCGCCCACCCAGCCTGCTCCCCGCCCTACCCGGAGCCCCCCCTGTCACCTCCGCAGAGGACACCCATCCAGCATGCCCGTCGCCCTCTGCTCTCATACCTGCCCTGCTTTCTCTGGGGCCCGACCACTGCAGGACGTGGCGTAGCCGGTCCTTAGCTGGTAGTCCGTCTCCCCCGAGGCCCGGGACGGGTTTGCTCCTCATGGGTCACTAGGCCTGGAACAGTCTTGGCTCTTAGTGGGAGCTCTCTGAAAAATGCACGCGTCCTACTGTGAGCAAGGCTGCCCCAGCTTCTCTGTCCTGTGCGCTACAGTCCCGCCACACACGGGCATCCTGACCTCCCTCCTCCTAGTCCTCCCCGCCTCTGGCTCCAGCAGCGTGGCCACATCCAAGGACGCTCTCCGTCTTTATCTTGCTAGCCTCTCCCTGCCTTTGGAATGACTCACTGGGCCACCCCACAGTCCCCCTCAGCATGAGGTTCCAACAGGCCCCGCCCTGTGCCCTTCCCACCTCGGCTTTGCCCGCTCTGCCTCTCTCCACAGGGCCTCGCAGGCTTCTCACACCTGACTTACCCCACACCGAGGTCTTATCTTCCCCCTGGGAAAAACCCCATTCCTCGTGTGTCCGCCCCTCGTGCGCTGGGAACCGGGCTGGCTCCTCCCTCCTACTCAGCCCACACCCAGTGTCCGCAGGCCCTGTGCCCGCTGCTGGGTCCGGCTCAGCCCTGAGCCGTCCTCCCTCCTGCTGCCCTTCATCCGGCTCCACCCTGCAGCCGTCGAGTTTGTTAAAACAAATCAGATTCGTCCCCTCTGCCACCTGAGCTGCCCGCCGGCCTCCTCCTCTCCTCAGCCCCAAACCCTCCAGCCCCAGGGCCTTCGCACGTGCTCTTCTGCCTGCACACCTTCCCGCAGGTGGGCACCCAGTCAGCGCCTTCCACTCTGTCTCATGTTTCCTCGGCCCTCCTTCCCGTCGTGGACTAGTGCATGCGCATCAGTTTAGTATCCGGCCTGGCCCCGCATGACGGCAGGACTCTGGCACAGAGCGGGGCCAGGAAATGTCTGGGAGCATCACAGGAGCGGCAGCTGCAGGTCCCTCCGTCCTTAGCCTCCTCCCCTCAGTGGACCTGCCCCTGCTGTCAGGCCCGTGGGCAACCCAGGGTCGGGGAGGGTCCCACGAGCTGATATATATCAGCGGCTCCTGACTGTCTTTCCTCGGACCCTCCTCGCTAGAGCATGCGCCCTGCGAGGGGGAGAGGCAGTCACCACGTAGGGAGGGTGGAGCGTGATGGGGGGCAAAGGGAAAGCAGGAGGTGGGGGCCGGTGTTTTGCGGGGAGCACTTGCAGCTTCAATAAGGAGGGAGAAGAGTGCACTCCAGTCGGGCCTGGAGTGGGGGGACAGGGAGCCGTCCGGGTGGAAGGAGCACAGACACGAGGGCTGGAGGGGGCAGTCAGGCACCTGCGCCCCCCGTGACCCCGGGTCCCCAAGTGGACGAAAGACTGGAGAGAGCCACGGGGGTGATGTCTTCATTTTGAAAAGGCTCCTGCCGAGTGAATGATTGACAGGTCCTCTGACCAGGTCTGCCTTACCCGCCACAGCCAAGTATGGAGGTGCACCCGCCCAGGTCCAGCAGCCGCCACGACTGCTCCCCAACACACCCCAGAACTCAGCTGGCCGGGGAGGCCAGTGCCACCGCCGGGAGGCTCGGCAGTCTGCGGGCTCAGGGAGGAGGGCCTCGGCGCCCCAGGGTCTGGTCTCCACGGAGCGGCCTGTGGTCGGGGGGCCCTCTGTGGGGGGATCCATGCCCTTCATGGAGCCCGAAGCAGCCCTGGGCCTGGGCCACCTGTGGACGACCTGGACAGGGCTCCCCGGGCCTGGGGTGGAGGAGGAGGTGCTGCGCACGGTGGGGAGGCGGAAGGGGATGGGGAGCAACACCTGCTTGAAGGAAGGTGACCGAAGCCTCAAGGTCCAGGGGCCAGCGCGGCGGTGACCACACCCTCCTGCACCCGGCCTCGTGTCCATCCAGGCTGCGGTTCCTCACCAATTAAAGGCCATCTTTGCTTCTTCACTGAGCGGCCTGGGGCGCACTGGTGCTGATAAAAATAGCTTCTGTGGGGAGGAGGGTCCCCTCCCAGAGGGGTTTCAGCCCAGCCGGCCTCCGGGGGCTGACGCGAGTGTTGTCTGTCTCCGCACACGTGTGCTCCGTGGGCCTGTGCGCGCCAGCCTCCCCCCTCCCGCAGCCTCCCCTCTTGTCAGCAATTCTTCAAGCTCCTGCCTATTTTTAGCTCCATCCCCAGGGCCGCTGACACGGAGGCAGCAGTGCTGTTTGGAGGGTTCCTGTGAATATTTTATGCTGGGGCTGGTGAGGGCGGGCACCGCTCCCTGCAGCTGCAGGCACTTCCCAGGCTACTTATTAGGAGAGGCGGACGCAGAGCGAGGAGGCAGGCTCCCTCTGACCCAGGCCAGGCCCTGCCGCCCTGCCGCCCTGTACAGGCTTCCCTGTGGCCGTGCCCTCTGACCTTGGGTGGGGTCAAGCCCCAGACCTCTGATCCGGGCTGAAAGTGGCTGTGCACAGGGACACGGGAAGCCACCCAGTGGCTCCCTGGGAGCCTGGCACCTCCAGTGGGTGATCTTCTGTCAGCCCAGGGCCGGGGGGGCGGGGGGGCTGTGTCCCCAGGAGCATGAGAACCCAATGGCGTCTGTGTTGAAGCCACAGCAAGTGCCGTCCTGGTCCAGCCGTGGCTGCTGCGCTGAGGGTCCCGGGGAGACGTGCAAGGGCGAGGGGCGAGGAGGAAGCGTGGACACAGAGGAGGTTCGCTCCCGCCCTTGGCATTGGAGGAGCCCAGAACCCTTCTCAAGCTCGTGGAGGATGTGGGGTCTAGAAAACAGCAGCTTCTGTGGATCATGATGGTATCAAACACCGCCGTGAGCGGGCCGATCGCTCAGCGCCCCTCTGAGCCCGGCTGCGGGTGGGTGTCCTGGTGTCATGACGACAGTGGGCCATGGAGAGCTGCGTGTTCGGAGCGCCGGCCGCTTCTCCGCTGCTGACCAAGGACGCGACTGTGACACGAGAAGGGAGCGACCTGCCTGGTCCCTGAATGGCCACCTCGGTCCAAGGAACCTCCCGCAGGACTCTGTGCCCTGGCCACGGCTGGCCCTCCACGTCTCCGAGCCTCCGTTTCCCCCTGGAGCCCCCACGGCTGGCGGTTGCTCTGCGGGCCGTCCTCACGCTGTCAGTGCTGATGCACCGGGAAGGCGCCACGCCCCTGGGCACCGGAGAGGAAGCGCAGGGCAAGGCTTGCAGCCGTGGTCAGCTCCCCGTTCCCCAGGCCCAGCCTGACCCTGAGGTCCTCCCGCGGGCCCCATTCCTTGATGAAGAAGCCTCATCAGCCGAGGCGGCTGCCACCTCTCCAGGCCGCAGCGGGGCCGGCTCCACACCGACATGCCATCCCCAGGATATGGGAGAGCAGGTGCCACCCGGGGCTCGTGGGCTGGGCCAGTGGCTCCACGCCGCAGCGTCCTGGACTCCGTGTGGCGGAGTGATGTGTGATTGCTCCCTCACTGAATGAGCTGGACAGACGTGCTGGGCCGGCAGGACTGACGGAGGATGGATGGGTCTGTTCCTGGGGGTGGGGAGCCCTGTGAGCGAGGGAAGCTGCGCCCCGCGCCGCCTGCTCAGTGCTCGGGGAGTCGGACCGGAAGGGTCCTGAGCTCCTTGACCGCCGTGCCTTCCTGGGTTTGGCTGCTCGGCACGGATCCGCCTTGTGGTGAACCCTGGAGCTGCTCCGTCAGCTGGATGGTTGGTGCTCGACGCTTCCAGTGGCCCGCACCCCACCTCCCCTGGCGCCAGGGTGTGGGGGCCACGGGGAGCACGGGTGAGAGCCGCACCCCCACCAGCCGCTCTCCCGCTGCTCTGCCGGGAGCCCGGACTCCCCCTTCGACAGCTGAGCGTGTCCACTCTGCCGATGCCCCTTGAGGGCGCACTTGTCCTGAGCACTCTGAAAACCAGCACTCAGCGTCAGCGCCAGCTCGCCCGGACGGCCGTCCCACCAATGACCCCTCTCGCTGAACCGCTGGGAGGCCCTGCGCACGCCGGCGGCTTCCGGCTGCTCCCGTGCCTTCAGGTCCGCGCCACGCCTCGCTGTTTGGATTGCTCCAGAACGTGAAAACCCGGAGGCCGGCTCTCTGGGGCCCCGTTAGGCCAGACCCCGTGTGGTGCCCAAAGGCGGCTGCACGAGGGGAGCAGGGGTGGGACCCGCAGAGGGCGCAGCAGACAGAGGGGTCCTCCCTGGAGTCGGGGCATCCATGTTCCTCGGTGGCTGCCCTGGAAGGTGAATTAGGGGTCGGGAGAAGCTTGTGAGGGTCCGTGGGCCGAGAGAGGGTTTCTCAGCAGCGCCAGCGCGTGCCGGTGTGTCCTGGAGGGGGGACAGGGCCCCCCACATGGAGAACAGCACTCGGGGGCCCCACGCCAGCCGTGCCACCCCTGGGAGCGGGGACAGTGGAGCCTGGATGTGCGGCCACTGAGCACAGCCGCCGGTTTGAGTCGTTGACACAAACACCACAGCAGTTTGGATTGGGAGTGAGGGCTTTCTCGCTTTGGTCTTCATTCTTTGACCGTTTATTCCAGGGGTCCTCAAACTTTTTATTTTTAATTTTTTTTTAATTTTTTAAAAATATATTTTATTGATTTTTTTACAGAGAGGAAGGGAGAGGGATAGAGAGCTAGAAACATCAATGAGAGAGAAACATCGATCAGCTGCCTCCTGCACACCTCCCACTGAGGATGTGCCCACAACCAAGGTACATGCCCTTGACCGGAATCGAACCCGGGACCTTTCAGTCGCAGGCCGACGCACTATCCACTGAGCCAAACCGGTTTCAGCATCAAACTTTTTAAACGGGGCCAGTTCACTGTCCCTCAGACCGTTGGAGGGCCGGACTATAGTTTAAAAAAAAACACTGTGAACAAATTCCTATGCGCACTGCAGGCCCGGGACGCGTCGGCTGCTAAGCAGGACAGGCAGCGGCACCCGGCGGGCCGGATACATGTCCTTGGCGGGCCTCATGTGGCCCACAGGCCGTAGTTTGAGGACCCCTGACAGCAAATGCTCCCCCACACCCCCACTCCGTGTCCCAGGCATGTGCTGGCCTCGGACACGGCAAGAAAGACGGATGAGGCAGAGTGAGTGCACGGGGCCAGCGCCGCCGCCCATGGAAGCGCTCGCAAAGGAGCTCAGGGTCCAGGAGGCGGGCCCTTCGGGGCCACGGCCGCTGTGAGCCTGTGGGTCCTGGGGCCGAGCTCATCCCCGCCGGGCCACGCACCGTGCCCTCACCAGGCTGAAGACATCTTAATTGCCTGCGTGATTGTCCCATGATCCCGCGTGTCTCCATCATGAGGACCAGGGAGGGTGCACCGCGTGGCTGTCTGATCAGCAAGGTCTGCATCCGGCTCTCAGGAGTTGCTGTCACCGCTGGGACCCTCTGCACCAGACACCCACGAGTGACTAAAGGATGAGCTATCACTTTTGCCACGGGCGGAACCGGCCACTCACCCCCTGCGCCAAGTTCCGAAAGTGTGTTCTCCAAGCACAGAGGATGGAAGTGGAGAGCATCTGGTTCGCACTAAGGCTCTGGAAGCCACAGGCCTCGCCCACCCCGCCCCGTGGGAGAGCGGAGGCAGCAGCTGCAGGAAGAGTGGGAGGGAAGCGGAGAGCAGACCAGGCCCCTGCGGCCGTGGGGGGCCCTGAGCCAGGCAAGGGCGCTTTCTCCTGCTGCCCTGGGGTCCCCCCACCCTCCTGTCCCTGTGGCGGGGTGTGAGGCACCAAAGGCCCTGCCCCCTTAAGATGACCTCGGAGCCGCCCTCCTCCCAGGGCTGAGCTGTGGCGGAGCCAGGAGCACCACCACGCGTGGGAGAAAGCACCTCGCGTGTCACCTCGAGTCCCCACCTCACAGTGGGAGCGGCTGGCCGGGAAGGCGGGCAGCACCCTGAGGCACACAGCCAGGTCAGGGGACCCAGAGCCTGTGTCCTCGCCATCCCTCCCTGCCCTCCAGCAGCAGGCACTTCGCGGGCCTGTGCCGGGGTGAATGGGTCACCACGCCCTGAGCTGCCTGTGTCCTCTCTGCTGTCCCCTCTTCTCCCTGGTATGTGCGCGGGGACCCCCAGCTATGGACCTGCTCAGACTGGTGGGGTGACTGCAGGTGGCCCCCACCCTCCCCCTGCCCAGCTTCAGGCACTGGAAACAGTGATTTCCTTTCCCACGAGGAGCCTTTCCCCCTCCTCCTCCCTCTCCCACTCCCTCTCCCCCTCCCCCTCCCCCTCCCCTTCCTTAAAAACAGCAACAACCAGCAACTGTGTGTTTATTAACTTTGCGGGATGGAGGGAGCCGGCTGAGGCTGCGATGAGGTGGCAGCTGGGCCGTGAGTCGGGGCGTGTGCGTGTGCGTGGAGCCATGTGCCGCTGTCAGCTCCACACCCAGCGGGGAGTGGGGGCCCCTCCTGGTCACTTGGCAGGTGGTCTGTTTACGCCCCCGGGAGGCTGAGTGCCCACCCCCTGTGCTTGCTTCCGTTTCCCTGGGGCTAGACTGCCCTCCGCCATCTTCCTGAGCTGCCCTGGCCAGACACCTCCCAGGGGGCAGCTGTCAGCACCTGGAGGCGGCAGCGCCCTGGGGTGGGCTTGATGCCTGGGCCGGCCACATCCAGCCCAGCGGCCCCTCCTCCAGGCCCTGCAGTGTCCCGCGGCCAGCTGCCTCCACGCCCATCACTGGCGGCGTTGGTTCTGTCTGAGGCTGGATCCTGCTGATGGGCTGGCTGCACAGCACTGGGCGTCCGCCGTGTCCGAGCAGCTGTGGGCCGGGCGCTGGGGCGTGTCTCCGTCCACAGGGCGGACACAGGACCCGCTGTGTTTGGCGCCAGCAGCACAGACAGGAATTGCCTGTCCCTCGCCCTGCCCCCCTCCAGTGAGAGAAGCATCCAGAGCCTTGGGGCTCACGTCCTGGCACCCTGGGTGGCCTGTGTGCTGAGGGTGAGTGGCCAGTTGGCTGGGGTGGTCTGGTGGGAGCGGGTTTCAGGAGCAGGTGGGACAAGGGGAGACGGGCGAGGTGCCCACCCTGCGGGTGCACGACCCCGATGGGCAACGGGGCCCTCGCTCACCCCCAGATCCACACTGTGCCGCCCCCGCTTACAGACACGAGTTCCCCTGGGAACGCTCCCCAGCCCACCCCTCACCCCAGTTTATGTCCTCTGCCGGGGACGGGGAGGGCCATGCTTTCTAGGGCCGCAGCTGCCCTCATGGTCTAGTCAGTTTTCCTTTCCTGCTCCCTGTAGGAATTCACATGTATGCCAAAACCAAGAGAAGGGAACTGTGTCGTCATCAACACGGGCCCACCCGGCCCGCCTCCCCACCCAGGCTCATTGGAAGCAAATCTCAGATCACATTGTCCAGGGCATTCACCAGACACGGTGCATGTCAGGGTGTCTCTCGGGCAGAAGGGCTCTTGGTCATTGGCTTAGCCTCCCCGGTGGACTGGGCTGTGGCCGCGGCCTGGGGGTGGTCCTTCCTGCTCGCGGCGGCGGCAGGACCAGCGTCGCTCGTGTGCAGGAGACCCCCAGGACCCTGGGCCTCCTGAGGTCACCCCAGTGGCAGATCACTGGCCGCTGGCGGGGGCACCGCATGCTGAAGCCTCCGTGGGCGCTCTCCCTGGTCTTCGGGACCACATGGCCAGGGAGGGGCCCCCTTCTCACCTTACAGACGAGGGAACAGCGCGGGGAAAGGCGCTGCCGAGGGCCTGCCCTGAGCGTGCTTGACACGCTGCCCCTGTGGCTTGTTTCTGTGTGGGCCTTGGCTCTGCCATCTGCTGTTGACAGAGGACCCTGGGGCCCCTGGGTCAGGGCCTTCCCGGGAACCCCAGCACTTGGCGCCTCGCTCCCTCACTGCTGTGCTTCGTCCTGGGGCCACGCGGCTGCACCTCCCTGCGGGTGCATAACCTGCCTAGTTAGGTCTGCTCTCGGAGGCGGTCCCGGTGCCTGCGGGGACATGTAGGGATGGTGCGTGCCTGCGGGGACATGCAGGGATAGTGCGTGCCTGTGGGGACCTGCGGGGACATGCAGGGATGGTGCGTGCCTGCGGGGACATGCGGGGATGGTGCGTGCCTGCGGGGACATGCAGGGATGGCGCGTGCCTGCGGGGACATGCAGGGATGGCGCGTGCCTGCGGGGACATGTAGGGATGGTGTGTGCCTGCGGGGGACATGCAGGGATGGTGCGTGCCTGTGGGGACATGCGGGGACATGCGGGGATGGGGCGTGCCTGTGGGGACATGCGGGGATGGAGCGTGCCTGTGGGGACATGCAGGGGAGGCGGCGTGCCTGTGGGGACATGCAGGGACATGCAGGGATGGCGCGTGCCTGTGGGGACATGCAGAGATGGGGCGTGCCTGTGGGGACATGCGGGGATGGGGCGTGCCTGTGGGGACATGCAGAGATGGGGCGTGCCTGTGGGGACATGCAGAGATGGGGCGTGCCTGCGGGGACATGCAGGGATGGGGCGTGCCTGTGGGGACATGCGGGGATGGGGCGTGCCTGCGGGGACATGCGGAGATGGTGCGTGCCTGTGGGGACATGCAGGGATGGTGCGTGCCTGCGGGGACATGCAGGGATGGTGCGTGCCTGTGGGGACATGCAGGGGAGGCACGTGCCTGCGGGGACATGCGGGGATGGGGCGTGCCTGCAGGGACATGCAGGGATGGCGCGTGCCTGCGGGGACATGCGGAGATGGTGCGTGCCTGCGGGGACATGCGGAGATGGGGCGTGCCTGCGGGGACATGCAGGGATGGTGCGTGCCTGCGGGGACATGCGGAGATGGTGCGTGCCTGCGGGGACATGCAGGGATGGGGCGTGCCTGCGGGGACATGCAGGGATGGCGTGTGCCTGCGGGGACATGGGGAGGGAGGCAGTGGAGGCTCAGCCGAGGGCAGACGGTGCTTGGTTTTATTGAGTGAGCATTCCCTCCACCCTGCGGCCCCTCTGCTGGGGGGGGACCGCCCCCAAACCTTCCCTCTGCCGTCTGTAACTGCGGAGCGTGCTCTGGCCTCCGAGGTGGCCGTGGTTCAGAACAGCTTTCCTGAGACTCGCGCACGTACAGTCTGCCATTTGCATTGAGGTGTGTCTTTTTGTTTGTTTTTTATTGATTTCAGAGAGGAAGGGAGAGGGAGAGAGATAGAAACATCAATGATGGGAGAGAATCATGGATCGGCTGCCTCCTGCACGCCCCCTACTGGGGATCAAGCCCACAACTTGGGCATGTGCCCTTGACAGGAATCGAACCTGGGACCCTTCAGTCCACAGGCCAATGCTCTATCCATTGAGCAACACCGGCCAGGGCTGCATTGAGATTTAACTGCTGGTGTCAGACAGGGACAGCTAGGAGGACTTTGGTCCTCACAGCAACCTGTTGGGGGACACCGGCCCATTTTACAGAAAAGTAGGGGAGGCTGGTGGTCCCCCCGTGCTAGCCCTGCGGGGAGGCTGGGCTTGCCTGGGGCAGAATGAAGAGGCCACCCCAGGAAGGTCTGTGGTGTGTGGCGTCCCAGGTGGTCCAGCTCGTGCCCTGGCCTTGCCTGCTGGCCTGTGTTTGAAGTGACCCAATTCTGGAGGCTGGCAGAGCCTGCCACTGCCCGTCCAGGCATCTCCCAGGGCGGGCGAGGCCAACTTCGAGGGCCCGCTTGGCCAGCTGATGGCGGAGCGTGTGGGTAGCACTTCCCAAGAAGGGTTCCTTAGGAAAGGGGTCCCTGGCCAGGTCAGTTTGGGAAAGCGGATTAAACAAAGTTCAGCAGGTTTATCTTCAAGATTTTCAGAACCTTGACCCAGAGGCCATGTTTATTGTGAGGGGCCATCAGCATGCAGGTGCCCAAGCGCATTTGGCCACAGACCCTCAGGAAGGCTCCATGTCCCGTCCAGAGTCGGGGACACACGTGCAAGAGTGACACGTCCCCAAGGGAAAGAACCAAAGTGGATGGCGTGGACAGACGGACGGTGGACAGGTGGACAGAGCGATGGCTGCAGAGAGTGATGTGACCCCTGGGTTCTCCTGGCCCAGCAGCCCTTCCTCAGCCCCAGTGCCAGCTGCCTGCCCCTGAGGAGCCGCCTCCGATGGGCGGTTCCTGCCGCCGTCCAGGGCACCCCTGGTGACAGCTCCTAAGCTCATGCCGTCAGCTCTGCTGGGCCATTCGCCACCCTCCCTGAACCTCTCCCAGCTCCCTTGAGCCACAAGAGCACTTGCCTGGTGAGCCGGGGACTTGGGGATCAAGGTCCTTGCTGGAATGCCACGCCTGCCAGCATCCAGGAACACCTGTGGGCTGGGGAACGGAGCCCCTCACGTCAGACAGGACTGGCTGCAGGGCTTGGCAGAGTCCGGCACCGGCCCCCGTCCACTGCCTTGCCCAGCAGGCCGGGCCACACGCTCTGCTTCCCAAGCCTCTTGCGCTCTTTCCCAGCCCCAGGGCTGGGACTCACCAGCGGGACCCAGAACCCACGCCCAGGGCTGGGGCTCACCAGCGGGACCCAGAACCCACACCCCAGGGCTGGGCCCACAGGAGCAGCTGCAGCATATGCTCCAGCTCCCCACCCCGGGACCCACATGCACGGCCCACAATGGGGTCCTCTGCGCGGCAGGCAGGAAGCTTGCACTGCAGCCCCTTCTCCCCCTGAGGAAGGGCCAGGCATGCCGCGCTATGAGCCGTGCCTCTGGCTGCTGTGGGAGGATGGGAGCCACGTTTCCTCAGCCACACACGCGAGTGCCACAGGGGAGGGGGAGAACCCTTCCCTCCCAGCCTGAGGCCTTGACCTTGCATTCTTGGCCACATCAGCTGTGCCCCATTTGGGACAGGGTGAATGAGAGGGACAGGGCCTTGCTACTCAAGTGGTCCACAGGCCAGCAGCATCGAATTACCTGGATGCTCCTTAGAATTGAGTCTGAACCCAACCGCGTGGCTCAGTGGTTGAGAGTTGACCTATGAACCAGGAGGTCACAGTTCAATTCCCGGTCAGGGCACCTGCCCAGGCTGTGGGCTAGATCCCCAGTGTGGGGGTGCAGGAGGCAGCCGGTCCCTGATTCTCTCTCATCATTGATGTTTCTATCTCTCCCGCTCCCTCCCTCTCTGACATCAATAAAAACATATCTTTTTAAATAATTGTGTCTGAGCCACAGAGCCTGGGCCAGGATCTGCATTGACAGGGCCCGAGGCTGGAGGGAGGAGCCCTGCTGGCCTGGAGCCGCCGGCATGTCCCGCAGGGGCTGGGCTCCGAGTCCTCCGGCCCCGGGCAGCCCAGGGTCTTGCCCGCTAGCACGCCTGCTCCAGCTGAGAACGCTTGTTTCCCTGGGTGGTTTCACATCAAACTGCAGAGCCTCCAATCTCATCTTTAAAAAGCCAGCCCGGCCGGCGGGGCTTAGTGGCTGAGCGTCGACCTATGAACCAGGTCACCGTTCAATTCCCAGTCAGGGCCCATGCCCGGGTTTCGGGCTCGATCCCTGGTGTGACGATTCTCATCACTGATGTTCTCTCTCTCTCCCTCGCCCTTCTCCCTGAAATCAATAAAAACATACATATTTGTAAAAGTCAGCAGAGCAGCAGGAGGGCCTTCGGGAAAGGGCCTGGGGAAGCCACCACTTCCACGCGCTCCCGAGACGGGACGGCCCCGGAGCTGCGGGCACCCGCCCCTCATCCACTAACTATCGGGGCTCATTGACTCCAGGCCGCCAGCTCCGGAGGGTCCCACCTGGTGACCTGGGAGCCTGTTCCGAGGAGACGAGGGAGTGCTTGGTCCTGACATTGCTCCTTGTCCTCGGGGATTGCTCTCTTTCCAATACACCATGTCTTAAAACCTCGGGCCTGAAAATAGCCGCCGGCCGTGTCATTGTGGTGAAGGGCGGCTTTCAGACACCGGGTGTCGCCAGGAAGTGTCTTCCCAGGGGAACCCACGCGGCTCTTTAATCCTAAATCCCAGCCAGGCGGCTAGAGGAGAGAACTGAGCCGCAGGAGGTGGGCCTCGGGCGGTGGCCGTCTGCCCCTCCGCCCAGGGGCCACACCAGTGAGCAGCTGGGCCGCTCCTGAATGAAAGGGGGTGCCGGTCATCCTCCCCCAGGTCAGCAGGCACGGGCCAGCACCGTCCCCTGCAAACCCGGCTGGGCAGTTGGCTCCGCCCTCAGGATGGGGACCTGCTTCTCAAGTTGCTCAGAGGAGGGAAAGACAAGGGGTGAGCAGACTTGGGTGCCACCTCCTGGGCGCCCGTGCCCACAGAGCAGTCGGGGCTGCTCCCGTGCAAGGAAATGGCCTTCTCCAGGCCTCATGGCCACGTGTGTCCCACTGTCCTTTGGGGCTGAGACTGCCAGCAGCTGGCATCCTCGGGGTGGAGCAGACGTAGGGCCCTCTTTCCCTTCCTCTCACTCGGCTCTGCTCTGGGCCTCCCTCCACGGCTCAGATCAGCGGCATCGTCAGCTGAAGTTCATTACCAAGAGGCACCAGGTGTGGGATTGGCTGTGGGAATGGTGATGTGGGGGTGCCCCCGGTGAGGCCATTCCCAGTTGTCTTCTCTCCTGGTGTCCCCTCTCCAGCGCTCTGCCCTGGAGGCACCCCTGCCCCTCGAGGCAGCATGGCTGGCAGACAGGCCTCGCCAAGCGCTGGGAGGTCCCAGGCGGCCAGCGGAGATGTGCAGGCCCACGGCCCCGGGCTCCGCGCGTCTCTCACCTGCCTGTTTCTGTGTGATCCGCAGCCCGAGACCGAGGACGAGAAGAAGCGCTTTGAGGAAGGCAAAGGGCGGTACCTGCAGATGAAGGCGAAGCGGCAGGGCCAGGTGGAGCCTCAGCCCTAGACGCCTCCTCCCTCTGCTGGGCTCGGAGCAGCCCCAGCACCCCATCACCTAGAAGTTACCCCCTTGGCCAAAGGCCCACTTCCCGTTAGAGCTGGTGTTGTGTGCAGTGTTTGTCTCGCGGTGTTAACTGCCTTCCTGAATATACACCAAAGCTTTATTTATGTACCCCGCTGTCCTTGCTCACAGCGTCGTCCCGGCCCGCATTCCCCGAGCGCTGGGGAGCATTCCGCGCAGTGCGGTCTGTCAGGACTCCAGCCTCACTAATAAAGCTGCTGTTCAGCTGGACCTCGGTCCTGGGTGGTCTTTTGTTAGTCTTGGGGCTCCTTGGGCTCGCCCGCCTGCCTTCCTGAGCTTGCCTCCTGCCTGCCAGCGCCCCAGGCCCCAGACGCTCAGGCACAGAAATCCACTCACGTTCGCCTGAGGACTTGCTGGCTGGAGAGAGCACCCCTTCCCCGGCCCTGGTTCCATGTCCTGGCCCCGAGCTCTGTCTGGCTCCTCCTGCAGGGTGACGCCCTGAGCCTGTGTGGCCTCCCGTGGCTAGGGCGGGGTTGTGAGGGGCGGGGAGGCCATGGGCAGGGACAGCTGGGCTCAGCCAGCGGTGGCCTCTGGGCTCCCCAAGAGGCAGGGACTCCAGGGAGGAGCCTCCTGTGGTGCCAGGCCCTGGGCGCATGTAGAAACTCCCAGCCGTTGGGGGCCTGGCTGTGGGGTGAGGGTCTGGGGACCGGTGTGTTAGCGGTACCAGTGTGAGGGTGTGCGCTTGTGTGCGTGCACAGCCCCGTGTGCACACCTGTGTGCATCTGTGTCTGCATCCGGTCCGGCAGCCTGGGGGCAGATGAACTGTCCAGGCCACTGCGGGGGGGGGGGGGGGGCGGCGCCCGTCCCCGCCAGCTGAGAAAGGCCCCTCCACCAGCAACCTGGAGACGGAGCCTGGGAGGGTGTTCCCCCTCAGCTCGTCCCTGAAGCCTGGACAGGGAGACCGCCGCCAGCAGGGCCGCGCACAGCCCCCTGGGACCCGAGAGGAACTGGGCTCCAGATGTGCAGAACCCAGGCCAAGAGCTTCGGAATCTGTCTCGGGCCCCAGTCCCACGGACGGGTTATTTCCGGCCTGGGAGCGGGGGCGGGAACGTGCTCCCCACAGGGCCACAGCAACCCCACCCCTGCTCGTCCTCTGGAGGGCCTCCCCAGCCGCACCCACGCCCTGTGCCAACCTCCTGAGGACTGGTAGTGCCCTGGGCTGGGAGCAGAAGGCCTCCCCACGGCAGATGGGAAGAGCCCAGGCTAGCAAAGCACTCGGCCCGAGGCCCCAGGGCAGCCGTCGGGGGGCCCACTCCCACCTGCCCCCCCCCCAGCCTGCAGAGCCCCAGCAGGGGAGCCCCGGGCAGGGGCGCTCTCAGACCGCAGCGGGGGAGCAGGGCCTGGGCCAGCCGTGGGGCCCAAGGCTCAGGAGGACTGGGTCGCCTATTTGCCTTAGAAATGTCATGCTCCCTGCCAGCCTCCCCTGCTGGTGGCCTATTTTACGGGGCCACCGGGGCAGGGAGCGGGCCTGCCCACCCCAAAGCCACACACACGGAGCACGTGGCTCCCCCTGCCCAGCCGCACTTCCTGGTGAAGCCCCCCTATATAAACACCCTCATTCTGCCTCCGGGGACTGGCTCGAAGTCCTGCCCCCCCCGCCCCTCCCACAAGTTGCTCCTCACTCTTTGGATGCTTGAGGGGTGTGGGCCGGCTGGTGCTGCGCGGGCAGGAGCCAGGCTGCGGAGCGGGGGCCTGGGCAGGGCCCGCCTTCCTCCAGACACAGGGCTGCCACTCACGGGACGTCCCAGCTGCGGGGCAAGGCGGTGCGGAGCCGGGCAGCCCCAGTGGCTCCGAGGCTTTTGCCAGGGTGTGCGTGGTCACAGGCGGCCCGAAGAGGCAGGTCGGGTCCTCTTCCTGGACAGGAGGCCAGGAGGCCAGTGGCCACTCTCAGGACTCAAGGGTCTCCAGAGGCCCCTATCAAGGGGACTAACTGGGTTACCCCCAGATGTCCCCCGGCCTGTGGGTGGCAGCCGTATCCCCCCAGGAGCACTAATGGGGGAGCTCTGGGGAGGGGATGGAGGGGGTCAGGGGTGCTGGCTGCGGGGGTCTGACCTCCCTAGCTGCGCAGTCCGTAGACCCAGTTTGAGAACATTCCTGAGCCCAAGCCAGGAAGGGACAGCCACCCAGCAGCCCCTGGTCCACCCACTTGATTCTGGGGTGGACCCCTAATGTCCGAGGGTGTCCGAATCCTCAGCTGGCCCATCCCAGCCTATCCCACCGCGGTGCCTGGCCCTGAACGACTCCCCAGTTCCTAGAAGTTGCACCTGTTCTTCTCCACACCTTTGTTCACCTGTGATGCGACTTCCTCCAGGGAGGCCTCCGTGAGCCTCCCACCCCCGGGCCTAGGGTCCCACTATCCACTCCCGGCGCAGGCCCTCTCGGCAAGGCCCCGGGGGTTCAGAGTCAGGACTGACGCGACTGCGGGCCGCGCCTCCGGGCGTTGGGGGCGAGGCGGGCCGAGGGGCGGCGCGGAGGCGCCCGCGGAGACATGCGCCCTGCTCCGCCCCCCGCCCCCGGCCGCCGGCGCAGCCAGCCGAGCGGCGAGCGGCGGGAGCGCAGCGCAGCGGTGACGGCGCGGGGAGGAGGAAAGGTGGGAGGGACCGCGCGGCCGAGTCAGCAGAGCCGAGCAGAGCGCTCCGGCCACGGGCGGCCGCCGCCAGGATGCTCCGGCCCTCGGGCCGCCCTGCCGCCAGCCACTCCCGCCGTCCCCGGCGGCCCGCGCTCGGCCCGGGGGCGCGGGAGGCACAGCCGGAGCCGGAGGCGGGAACGGCGGGCGGGCGCCCTGGACGCGGGAACGCACGGTGAGCGCAGCCGCCTGGCTCGCGGCGGGCGGGCGGGAAGACCCCGGGCAGGGACCCGGGTGGGAGGACTCTGGGCGGGGAGAGGCTGTCCGCGGTGTTTCGGTCGCGGCGTCTGTCCGAGGGGCCCAGGCACCGCTTAGGGCTGCGCACCCCCCAACTTGGGGAGCTTAGGAGTTAACTTGCCAGAGGCCGGTCCCCTCCCCGGCCCCCAGCCTCCCGGATTAGCAGCGCCCCCCGGGGTCTGGCTGCACGGGCCGAAGACGGCCGTGCTGGGAGCCCCCCGTCCTGCCTAGCGTAGTCAGGGGGCCGGGGGGGGGGGGTGCGTCCGGGGACCGCAGTCCCGCCTGCGTCCGGCTCCCGGCCGTCGCTTGGACACACCCTCGGAGGTGGGCAGGGCTGGGGGCCCCGCTGGGGCTGGACAGGCAGGAGGGGTCGCGCTGGGCCGGGCGGGAGGGGGATCTGAGCGCGGTGGCGGGGGACCGCGGGTGGAGGTGCTGGAGCCGCTTCGAGCCCCGCCCTGGGCGGCGGCCAGCCGGGCCCTGCGGCTGATCACAGGCGGCGCAGGCGGAGAGCAGTCCGAGGGCGGCCGGCCAGCCCAGCCCGGGGAATCCTTTCAAGTTCTAGGTCTTCTTTGTTGCGCAATCCAGCCCTGGGGCCATGCAGCCTCATTGGCCGGTGGGCGTGACGTCACTCCGGCCCGCCCCGCAGACCCTTCCGAGGGAGTCTTCCGGGCTGTGGGTCCCAGGCCTGTGGCATCTGCAGCCTGCCCTTAGATATGGGGGCGCAGCCGGGAGCTCCATCCCGAAATGCTGGGGGGATGCATTGGGGGGGATGCAGGAGTAACTTCCCCGCGCTGGGTGCGGACCCCAATGGAGGGGGCCCCACGTGTCCCCTGTTTGTGAAGAAGGTGTGTGATCTGTGGGTCACCACCTGGAGGAAGGGGGCCTCCCTCTCCCCACAGAGCCAGCCCCTGTCACTCTGAAGCCGGAGTTCTTGGTACACACTCCCCACCCTCATCTCAGTGCCATTCATCTCCCATCCCAGGGCCGCCACGCCAGGAGTCGGGGCCCCAAACCGGCCCTCACACTGCCCTCCCTGTTTTGCACTGGGCTGCAGGCCTCGGTGTTCCCCTCTGCAGGATGGGCACAGTAGGGCCCACCCGGCAGGAGGAGGCTCGGAAAAGCCATCTTAACTTGAGGAACAAAATAATAATTAATAATAATAATAATAATAATAATAATGACTTGTTCTTGAGCATTTTGGAGTTTGAGAGGTCAGGATTTTATTTATTTATTTTAATTTGAGAGAGAGAGGCAGGGAGAGAGAGAAAAAACCGTGGATTCGTTGTTCCACTTAGTTATACATTCACTGTTGCTTCTTGTATGCGCCCTGACGGCAGGTAGAACCTGCAACCTTGGTGTATGCGGACGAGGCTCTACCCAACTGAGCTACCCGGCCAGGTCTGAGAAGCAGGGTTTTTATGTCAGGCAAACCGAGTGTGGGTCCTCGCTCAGGCACGTAATAACTTGGGCAAGTGGTTTTACCTTTCCCTGCCTCTGTTTGACCGCCTTTAAAATGGGGATGATGGCATTGTCAGTGCACAAAGTCCCTGGAGCTGCTCAGAGGGTGGGACGATAACTCCTCCTCCACCCCAGGGCACGTTCCCCTGCCTGCAGACAAAGCCGTGCCCTGCAGGGAGCCACCGTACGCCAGACGCATCACCGGCCAGGGGGTCACCTGGCAGGTGAAGGGCTGTGCCAGTGGGAGCCTGTGGCTCCTTCCCCGCCCCCTCACCAGGGTCCCAGGGTCAGACAGAGCTGTGTGGACACCTCAGGGAAGGCCTCCCATTGGCCCGCTGGCGCAGCCCCGTGCAGATGGGGAAGGATGCTGGTCCACCCGTGCATGCTGGATCCAGTTTCCTATCTGATGACGAGACTCACTGGTGACTGCAGCCACTGGACCACGGGAGCACCCACACTCTGCCTGCTCTGGGCCCCCAGCAGGCTGCCAGGCACCCCGTGGGGCTGGGGGCAGCCTGTGGCTACCTCACCCCCAAAGCTGGGCTGTCCCAAGTGCTGTCAGGGTGTCAGCGTGTCCGCCTGCAGGTCTGAGGGTCACCCACACCGCCCAGCTCAGTGTCTTAGCCCCTAAGAGGCAGCGCAGCGAGCTGGGGGGCTTTGGTGCAGGCGTCTGCATGGCAAGCGTCTATGGAGGCTCACTGTGTCCGGCTCCACGCTGAGCACTTCCCTGGCAGAGCTTATTGACCACCCACAAGGCTTCTCAAGGCAGGGACTGTCATGCCCAGCTTACAGATACGAAAACAGAGGCCCAGCGGAGAGAAGTAACTGGTGGGGAGCTGGCGCTGGAGTCGGGCAGCCCGTCCCTGCACGCTGAGGTCAGGGAGGTTTGCTGGACACGGGGGTAGCGGGGTGGAGGGGCCGACAGGCCACCGCCTCCCACACTGGGTCTGGGATGGGGAAGGGAAGGCCATTCTGCACGCAGACACCTCATGTGGAGAGTCCCGGCCCCAGAAGTCCCCGAGCCCCCCAGGGTGTGCTCCAGTGAACTCCCCCCTGGGCCGGGGCTCTGGGCAGGCCCACAGAGACACCACGATGAATGGGACACATCCCTCAGGTCCCTCAGGTCCCTCAGGGTCCGGGGCTCAGGCCACAGACAGCCCGGAAGAGCCTGGGACTAGACAAGCCTGGGGCCTGGCGGCCGGGAGGTGTGTCCTCTGCCCGAGCCCGTACTGGGGTCCTGCAGTGGCCTGTCCCTCCCAAGCTGGAACCAGTCCCGGGGATCACGTGATGTGTTGGGTACAGTAGGCACCCACAGGTGTCGGGCCAGAAGTGCGGCCAATGAGATTCAACAGGCTCCCCGGTGAGAAGGGCCAAGTGCAGGCCGAGCACACAGTGGGCCTGCACGCAGCGGCTGCTTCTCCCCGCGCTGCCTGCTCCAGGCTGTGGCCAGAGGGGCCTGTGGGGCCAGCACTCCCTACGGGAGGCAGCTGAGGGCCGTGGGCGGGAGAGGGGGCGGGAGGGACCTCTGCCCAGCCCTCCAGCAGACCCAGCGCCTCCCACACGTGCCCCTGCCCTCCATCCTTTCTCCTGGCTCACGTCCAGGCTGTCGGCGGTTCCTCTTGGGTCAAGGCCTATCCCTGGGCAGTGCCCAAGGAGTCTGTGACGTGACACTGACCGCCACCCCGAGCACCCACCGTGTGTAAGACGTGCCCACCCGGCCTCCCCCGGAGGAAGTCTTGTCCCGTGGCGGTGTAGGGCGTGGTGCAGGGACCTCACTGGAACCAACAGCTGGAACGCGGAGCCTGTGCCATGCGGGGCCTCTGGGCCAGCTGGGGGCAGACCTGGGAGCACAGGCGACCCTTCCCCGGGGTGGCCATGGACGTGCCACCAGGTCGCCCCTCCCTCACATGGGGGGGTCGAGGGGACTCAGCCTCCCAGGCACAAGGGAAGGCGAGGCCCCGGCGTGCGCTGGGAAGCCTTGCCAGGGCTGCCCTGGGATCTGGGGCGTTTGCTGGAGAGAGGGCTTGTTGCCAGCCAGGGCCAGGGCACACATGGGGCAAGATTGCCCGTCTGAGTCAGCCTGCTGGCTCCCTGAGGGCACAGGTGGTTGGAAGGAAGCGCGGATTCCTCCCTTCACCAGGAGCGGCCGGAAGGGAGGAAACCCCGCACTTATCAGGCACCTCCGCGTAGCCCCTGGGGCCGGGGACACGGGCAGGAGGCCACAGCGCCAGGAGAGCAGCGAAGCCGGGACCAACAGGTGATGGCATCTGGGGGCGTCTCCCATCTCCTCCCCAGGACCCCGACGCCACAGCCACAGGGAGAGCCGCTGAGCCTCACTGCCCCCTCTCCCCCCCCAGATGCTCCTGGTCCCTGGTGTCCCCGGGCCGCGGGGTGTGAGGCCCGGCTGCGAGGAGGATGCCCCAGCCGCCCGCCAGCTCCCGCCGGCACCATGAGTGAGGAGCAGCGGCCGCCGGGCAGCGCCGTGGGCTGGCTGGCGTGCGGGGGCCTCTCCCTGCTGGCCAACGCCTGGGGCATCCTCAGCGTGGGTGCCAAGCAGAAGAAGTGGAAGCCGCTGGAGTTCCTGCTGTGCGCGCTGGCGGCCACGCACATGCTCAACGTGGCGGTGCCCATCGCCACCTACGCCGTGGTGCAGCTGCGGCGGCAGCGGCCCGGCTACGAGTGGAACGAGGGCCTCTGCAAGGTCTTCGTGTCCACCTTCTACACCCTCACCCTGGCCACCTGCTTCTCCGTCACCTCCCTGTCCTACCACCGCATGTGGATGGTCCGCTGGCCCGTGAACTACAGGTGAGCCCCGCGTGGGCGCGGGCACGGGGGTCCGTGGCGCCCGGAGGCCCCGTGAGTGACACGGCGTCCCTCTGCCCTGCCCCTCCCGTGTCAGGCTGAGCAACGCCAAGAAGCAGGCGGTGCACACGGTCATGGGCATCTGGATGGTGTCCTTCATCCTGTCGGCCCTGCCTGCCGTCGGCTGGCACGACACGAGCGAGCGCTTCTACGCCCACGGCTGCCGCTTCATCGTGGCCGAGATCGGCCTGGGCTTCGGCGTCTGCTTCCTGCTGCTGGTGGGGGGCAGCGTGGCCATGGGCGCCGTGTGCACAGCCATCGCCCTCTTCCAGACGCTGGCCGCGCGGGCAGGGCGCCGGGCGGGCCGCAGGGCCTTCACGGTGCCCACCATCGTGGTGGAGGACGCGCAGGGCAAGCGCCGCTCCTCCATCGATGGCTCCGAGCCCGCCAAGACCTCGCTGCAGATCACGGGCCTGGTGGCCACCATTGTCTTCATCTACGACTGCCTCATGGGCTTTCCCGTGCTGGTGGGTGAGCCTGTGGTGGTGGGGGGCTCGGGGCAGGTGCACTGCGGGCTTTGGGTGCTTGGATCCTCACACCCGATCCTCTAAGGGCGGGGGGGGGGCGCATTATCCCCATCCTCACTTTAAAGGTTCAGAGAGGGACATGACTGAGCCAAAGTCCGGACGGCCATGGTGGGACTTGAGCCACCTCAGGGGACTTCTCAGCCCAGGGCCTTCCCACCACATCGCAGGGGACTTTGCTACCTGAGCGGGGCCCCGTCAGTGCAGCAGGCGTGGAAGTGGGGTCACGGCTCCAGGTCCTAGGACGTGCGGAGTGGGGCTCTGGTCCTGCACTGGGGGGCCGGGCGGGCTCAGGGTGTCTGGGGAGTTGGACTTCACCCCAGGGGCTCAGGAAGGTCACGGTGAGGTCTGGCCCGAGGAAGGCCCTGCCACCAGGGTCCAATTCCACAGAAGCCAACGGGGGTCCTGCCCGGGAGGCCGGGCTGGGCCTAGCCCTGGCCAAGAAGGAAGTCTACACCCAATGGCTGGGCCTCCCACCGTGGGCCTCTAGCCACCCCCTGAAGGGTCTGGAGCAGGACGGGGACAAGGACCAGCCAGAGGGCTCGTCCAAGCCGCTGGGTAGGGCTGCGCCCTGTAGACACAGCTCAAGAAGGTGACGGGTGCGGTGACAGCCTCACAGTTGGGGTGCAGTCTCCAGCCACCTGCTGCCCCACCTTCAGTGGGCCCAGCACCCCCCCCCCCAGGTATGGGGTCCTCCTGTGTTCAGCGGAGCCTGGGGTCCCCGTCCCTATGCTGAGGGAGGGAAGGAGTGTGTGTGAAATTGCACCCCCAGCTTCTCTTCAGGGCAGGAAAGGGGGTGCCATTTATGGAGCCCACTCCATGCTGCAGGCCTGGCACAGTGCCCGGAATCTTTGCCTCACCCTGTAGGGCAGCCATGGGCAAACTACGGCCCGCGGGCCAGATCCGGCCCGTTCGGCTGTTCTATCCGGCCCGCGGAGCCGAAAGAGCGGAGGGTTCTCTTGCTCTCCCCTCCGCTCCTTTACTTTGAATTTATATTAGTTCACACAAACACTCCATCCATGCTTTTGTTCCGGCCCTCCGGTCCAGTTTAAGAACCCATTGTGGCCCTCGAGTCAAAAAGTTTGCCCACCCCTGCTGTCGGGTGTTCTTGGCCCATTTCACACATGAAGAAACTGAGTCCCCGAGAGGTTCAGTGCCTTTCTGAGGGGCACGCAGCTCGCGGGGCAGAACCAGCGTGATGTCTGCACTGAGCCTCTCCCTCTCCGGTGGGGAACAGTCACTCTGGGTGGGGGATAGGAACGGAGGAATGAGGCACCCTGGGCAGTGACCCAAAGGCCACCTGGCAGGTCCTTGTCCCTACATCCCAACCCTCTGAGCCTCAGAAACTGCTCTGATTCCCATCCTCTGGGGCCTGAGGCCTAGCCCCCCAGGAGCCATGGCAGAAGTGAGCAGGACAGAATGGTCCCTGAACTGGGGGGCTGGACACCTAGTTCTCCAAGGCGGTTTCCTCTTCCCAGAAAGGGGTGGGAACCCATGCCTCCCCTCTGTCCTCGGGCATGCCCAGGGCTGCTGGCACGGTGTACCTTGGCAGCCAGCAGCTCTCAGGGGCAGGGACTTCCGCCCTCACTCTCAGCCTCTTTCCTGCCCCAGAGTCTAGTGCTCTGTCTCCGCCACCCCCTTCCTCGGGCGGGTGGGCGCAGACGGGAGGACAGTCTGGGAGGGGAAGCGGTGGAGGGTCTTGCCAGGTGCCAGGCGAGCGCTGTGCCCACAGGTGGTGAGCTTCAGCAGCCTGCGGGCAGACGCCTCGGCGCCCTGGATGGTGCTGTGCGTGCTGTGGTGCTCGGTGGCCCAGGCCCTGCTGCTGCCCATATTCCTCTGGGCCTGCGACCGCTACCGCGCCGACCTGGGGGCCGTGTGGGAGAAGTGCGCGGCCCTCATGGCCAACGACGAGGATTCGGACGATGGTGAGGAACCCCGAGAGTGGCCCCTGAGGAGGGGGCATCGGGGTGCGGTCACTGGGGTCACTGGGATAACAACTGTAAGGTGGCCACCCCATGGCACTGAGGTCCCACTGTCAACCCCAAACACCCCCTGGATTACTCCCGAATGCACTCGAACCCCTAAGGGACCTCAGCGTCCCTCCCACGGGGCATTCTGTGTCCCGCTTGCCTGCCCCAGGCAGGGCTGTGCCCCAGACTGTATGTGCTCTGAGCTTCCAACCTCAGGGGTCCCCAGCGGCTCCCGCAGACCCGGGGCCTGTCTCCCCAGCAATGGGAATGTTGTCTCAGCCAAGACCTTGCTACGTGCCAGGCACTGTCAGCCCCTTGTGTGTACTTAGCTCCTGAGGTCGCACCCCCGCTGACCAGGAAACTGGCTCCCCAGCCCCGCAGCTGGAAGGTGGGGACTCAGGATCTGTACCCAGGACCCTGCCCCTCCTCTTCCCCACTAACCAGCCCTCTGCCCTGTGCGTGCCTGTGGGGGACCCTGGACTAGCTCTCGGGTGCCCTCAGGTTTCTCTGACCCCTGACCCTAAGCCTCTGCCCCGCACTGCAGACACCAGCCTGGAGGGGGGCCTGCCCCAGGACCTGGTGCTGGAGCGCTCCCTGGACTACAGTTGTGGGGGCGACTTTGTGGCCCTGGACAGGATGGCCAACTATGAGCTGCCCCTGGAGGGGGCCCTGCCCCATTTCTACCCGCTGGGGCCCTTGCAGGAGGACAAGATGCAGTACCTGCAGGTAGGGGCAGGGCGGGGCGGGCTCCAAAGGTGTGGGCGGAGCATCCTGTCCCTGGTCCCCGGGCCTCTCCCCTCTGAGCGCATCTCCTGCCTGACAGCTCTGGGTGGCTCACCTCCAGATGGGCAGCCCAGGGGGCGGGCCTGTGCGGGTGGGCACCCTGGCCCCTGCTCTGTCCCCTGTGCTCCGGGAGTGTCCGCCTGGCGCCTGTTATTCCCTTGGGGCTCAGCGCCTCAATCAAGGGGTCTCCTCACCACCCCAGGTAGATGACACTGGGCCTCGGAGGGATGGACACCTGTCCTTAGGAGGTCAGGTGTGGGTCGTTGCTGATCCACAAGGCGCCCTGCCCCGCGTGGGTCCCTATTTGCCAGCGGCACCCTGCTACCCCGCCGGTCCCCACAGGTCCCGCCCACGCGACGCTTCTCGCACGAAGACGCGGGCCTCTGGGCGGTGCTGCCGCTGCCCGCCTTCCTGCCGCGCTGGGGCTCCGGCGAGAACCTGGCCGCCCTGGTGCCCCACCGGCGCCGCGACGGCCCGCGGGCCCCCGCGGAGGACGCGCCCCCGTTCCGCCCGCGCCGCCGCTCCGCCGAGAGCCTGCTGCCGCTGCGCCCCGCGGGGCCGGACGGCGGCCCGCGCCGCGCTCGCAGCTCGCCCCCCGGCAGGCCGCGCCGCCGCCCCGGGCCCGGCGCCCGCTCGGCCTCGGCCTCGCGACTGCCCGATGCCTTTGCGCTGACCGCCTTCGAGCGCGAGCCGCAGGCCCTGCGCCGCCCGCCGGCCCCCGACGCCCCGGGCCCCGCCCCGCTCGGCGAGGACGCGGCGCCCCCTGGCGGCCCCGGCGCGCAGCCGAGTCCCGGGCCGCACATGCGCACGTCCGGCCCCTGCAGAGGGTCCTGAGCGCGTCGAGGGGCGAGCCCGCGGCCGCAGCACCAGCAGCTTCCTGAGCTCGCCCTCCGAGTCCTGGGGCTACGTCACGCTGCACTGGGACTCGCTGGGCTCCGCGACCTAGAGCCGCCCCTGGGGCCAAAGCACCAAAGATGCCAGCTGCCCCCCGGGCTCAGGGCAGAGCCAGCCCTGGGGCAAAGGGGCGTAGCATTGTCCCCGGGATGATGCGGTCGTTGCCTGGAGGGCGACAGCTGCCCTGGACGACTGTGCGGGGCGCTTGGTCTCTGGGCTTGGGTAAAGGAGGCTCTGCATGTGCCCAGTGCTCCCAGGCGGGGAGCCCCAGGACAGGCCACCCCCAGAGGGAACAGAGCCCGGCCCTGCAGGAAGGGGAGCCACGGACCGCCGCTCTCCACCCGGCACCAACCCGTTCCGCCTCTGCCGTGGGCTCGGGGGTCTAAGCACAGGGTCTTCGGAGCCCAAGCAAGCTCAGAGCAGCCTCCCTGCCCGTCCAGCCTCTGCGGACCCACCTGTGAGGCAGGTGACCAAGTCACTCTCAGGATGAAGTGCTGGTCCCAGTGCTCTGACCACGAGCGTACAGGGCAGGAGAGGTAGTCTGCGGCCCCAGGCCTGAGGCATCCTGCTGGCCCCTTGGGAACTCACCCCACACTCCACCTAAAGCACAACTCACACATCCTCGCCATTGGCACCACCCCTCCTTGCCACTGTTACGTCCTCACTGCCTGTCCCCACGCGGTGGCCACCTCTGACTATCACACGGAGGCGTGGGTACCTGGCGGGAAGGACTGAAGCAAAGGAGTGGGCTTCCTTACTCTGCCCGTCCCCCGCCCTACAGGTGTGGCCCACAGCCTCCCAGGTTCTGGGGTTAACTTAAGGCCTGGTTTCTGACAGGGGTCCCCCCACCCCTGTGCACAGGGCTCTTTGCTCTCCCTCCTGGCGGACCCCTGGCAGGCCTGGGCTTCGGCCTGGGCCCTGGGGAAGGGCCTGCCGGGTCCTATGTGGGGGAAGCCCCTAGACACAGGCTGAGGAGAGGGGCCCAGGAGCAGCTATGACCTTGAGTGGCAGACAGGGGCAAGTGCAGAGGCTCTCATCCTGGCCCCCGCCTTCATGCGGCGGCCCCAACACAGGAAGCCTGGAGCAGGCCGGGCCAGCGCGGAGCCTGACTGCTCACGTTCCCTCCCGCTCTGCCCCTGCCCCTCCTGTGGCCAGGCCTCCCTCCGCACACCCCAGACTGGTCCCACCCCAGAAGAGGCCCCTGGGAGGGGGGAGGAGGGACTGCCTGGCTCCATCTCTGCCTCGAGGCCCCCGCAGCCCCTGGCTGTGGGTAACCTTTGGGGATGAGCTGGCCACGGGCGAGCAAGGCAGGGGACTGCTGTCCAGCCCGGCCAGTACTGCTGTGCCTTCTAGGATTGACCCGTCGTGAGGTCATCGGCTAGCCACTCTCCCCTCAGGCTGGCCCATCTGTCACCTTGGGGGTTTTACTTTCCTATCCAGCAGCAATACTTACAGGGGGACATGGCACCCCAGAGTCTCTCTACCCCTGGTTTTTACAAAAATAGGAAGAGGGAGGACCCCGGGGGCAGGATCCCTCACACTTGGTGTGGCCCAGGCCCCTTTGCTGCATTGATAGCAGCCTGACCCTGGGCTTAGCGGGGAGGGTTCTATCTTCTTACCCACCCCCAGCCCAAAGCCAGGGATCCTTTTGGGTTTTGTTTTTTTGGCAACTCAGCATTTCTCTCTGTACAGACCCAATAAAACCTCCTGTGATTTGCACCTAGCATTTCTATGCTGGTTTCACGGAAACACCTTTCTAGGATCTAACAGCACCCACCCGGCCACCTGCCCCCAAATGTGTCTCTCGAATTCCTCCACTAGTGCAGCATTCTTGGGGTTGGGCTTGCCCCTCCTTACTGGCACGTGCTATGGCACAGAGTGTCAGGGGCCTGGAGCAGCGGGGTGGGCACCAAGGCCCTACTAGCAGGAGCCGTCCCTGCCCCAGGGCCGAAAGCCTTTGTAAGGTTGGCCAGGAGGGCGACAAGGGCAGGGCAGTTTGGAGCCGGGGCCGCGGGACCTGTTGTGCCCCGTGACCACACCGCTTTCTGGGTCTGCGATGCGAGATCGCCACCTGGTGTCCGGAAGAGGTATTAGGGTCACCAGCCACATCTAGGACGGTGGGAAGCCGAGACCCGACAGGCCGCCCCCAAACCGCTACAGCCCAGAACCCCGCCCCCACCTTCGCTCCGGAGACGCGGCTGGGTAGGGTGGGGGACCCGGCCGCGCTCTCCCCGCGATCTGACCTGTATGGGTTTTAGCACACGAGCAGGACAGGGGCAGGCTAAAATGAGAAAAGTTTTATACAAAGTTGGTATTTGCAATTCAAAAAGATGCACTTAAGTGGGCCGCGTGGGATAAATGAGAACTCATTTCTCAGGTTCGCACTGTCTTTATTTTGAATTTCAAACGGGTGTGAGGAGGTGTCAAAATCTCTTCCTGGGCACAGCCCGAGAACCCCGTCCCCCACCCCCAGGCTCCCCCTCGCGTGCTGGGACCCCCGTAACAGGTGCCCAGCCCTCCGAGGGCCGTGGCAGGACGCAGGCTTCTAGGCGGCCCAGGAATCCGGAGGCGGGGGCTCTGCGGAGCCGGGCCGGGTCTTGGCCGAGTGGGAAAGGGGACACTCCCACGAGAGGAGCTCGGCTTCCTTCCAGCCCCCCTCAAACAGGCGCGACAGAGCGCTGGGTCCCCCTGGAGCCGCGCGGGTAGGGCGTCGGGTGGGCGGGGAGGTGGGAGGGGCATCTCGCGGCGCGAGGCAGAGCTCGGAGTGGGCTGCGGGGCGGCTCCGTTGCGGCGCTGCGTGCCGAGGGGGTGGGGATCCGTGGAAGCAGAGAAGGCTCAGGGTGGGGGTTGCCGGGGCCCCTCGCCCTCGGGGCGGGCCCGGCGTGCTTTGCGCCGGTGGGAACCGGGCGTCCCCAGCAGGCTGAATGGGCCGGGGCGGGGCAGCGATTCTCCTCGCTGCGAGGGGTCTGCTCTGCGCCGCAGCCGGCAGCGACCTTCCCACCGCGGCGCGGCCACGGGGCGGGAGCGGGGGCGAGGGCGAGGGCGGGCTGCCGCCGGGGCCCTGGGCAAGGGGCGCGCCCAGGACACCGCTCCCAGCCCCTTTGAGTGGGAGAAGGAGAGAGCGGGTCCTGCCTGAGTAGGTGAGGCTGGGGTCGGGGTTAGATTCTGCCTAGAGGCGCAGACCCGGGTCCACCGAGGCTCCTTGTGTTTCATTGCGTAACTCGGGCACGCGGCACCCTCCTGGCCACCCTCCCCACGGGACCGGGACGGACGTTTGAGGTCCGGGTCGTCACACGGGCGCGCTCCAAACTGTGTCTGCGCCGGCAGACCAGACGGGGGACCCCTTGAGTCCGAGGCCACGCCTGGGCCTTACCAGGGCCGCCACAGGCGCAACCCGGACCCCGGGCTCTCGGCGCAGTGACGAGACGCCGGCTGCGGTGCCGGGACGTTGGTGGACGCGCCGGGGAGACCGCCAGGGAGGAGGAGCCTGGAGGGCGGGCACCGCGAGCCGCTGGCGCCCGGATTAGGGGCCCACGTGGCCGGGACGCTAGGGCCGCAGCGCGTGGGCGCCTCCGGGCGGGGACTGGCGCTGTCCATGGTGCTGCCCGCCGTGCGCTCGTGCACCAGCGGGCCGCGCAGCCCGCCGCCGCCGCCATCCTCCCCGCGCCGCCGAAGCTGGCTAACGCCCGCCAGACAGCCGCGGAAGGCCGATGGGTACTCAGCGCCGCTGCGGATGGGCCAGAGCCCTGGGGAGAGGAGAGCGGACGGAAGGGTAGGGGAGAGGGGAAGGGGAGGAGAGAAAGGGGGAGTTGCAGAGAAGAGGGAGAAAGGGAGGGGAGAAGCGTGGAGGGGAAGGAGGAGCAGGGAGGGGAGGGGAGGCGAGGCCACCTGGACGTCCAGACCTCCTTCCACTCGGATTACAACTCCGCAGCCCGCCCGCCTCAGCTGCCTCACGCCTCCAGTGGCCTGGGCCCCGCTCCCCGGCTGCTCAACCCCTGTGCCTTTTTCTCCATCCATCCCTGTTATCGGGCCTTGCGTTACGCAGGGCTCCCCGCCCCCCCCCCTAAACCTCCCAGGGCCCCCAATACCTTGCACCGAGCTCTGGAGGCTTTTCATGTACTTGACGCTCAGCTCCAGGATGTCGGCCTTCTCCAGCTTGCGTTTTCGGATCTGCGGCGGGTGGGAAGGGCTCTCAGCTGGGAGCCGTGGTGGGGAGAGGCGAGGGGTAGATCGCACCACCCACCACCGCGTCCGGGCTCACCTGGTGCGAATAGTGCTTCTCCAGCAACGACCTGAGCTGCTCCAGCGACACATTGATGCGCGCCCGGCGCTTCTTCTCCATCAGTGGCTTGGAGATCTGTCGACAAGAGGCTGTTAGAGGGCGGGGTCACGGCCCTCTCGCCCTTTGCCCCTGACGGCGGGCAGAGCCCCCACCCCGAGCTCTTCAGCACCCCGGACCTTTCTGAATCTGCCCGCAGGGCCCCCAGAGCTGCCCTGGGTCCCGGGCTCAGTGCCCATGTTGTCACGTACGTGCCCGCAGGAGGCGGCCAAGCCTTTATAGGGGCCCCTCGTTTACATGTCAATGAGGGATCCTGGGCTCCAGGACCCCTGAAGGGGAGGGGAGGAAAGGGGGACACAGAGTGCATTCCCCACCTCCCTCTACCCCACCCCTCCTGCCGCCCAGGCTTCAGCTCTGCCCCAGGGCCTCTCCTCCCTCCCCAGCAACCCCCTTCCCCTGCCCCAGTCTTTCCCTTATCCCTCTCACCCCACCACTTCCCATGTCGGGGGTCCCCTCCAGGCCCATTCCCCCCATGACTGTCCCGTCTCCGTGTCCCCGAAGTTCTGGGCCCCACCACCAGGCCCACCTGCCTCGTCCTTGCTGCTCTTGCCTCTGAGTGTTCTTGGGATCCCACTGGGGGTGCGCGGGCCCAGCCAGCTCTGAGCCCTGCTAGCGACTATGACAGAGCCCGGGCCTCGGGCCTGATGGAGATCTGATGAAGATGCGGAGGCCGGGAGCACCGCCCGCCAGGCCTCCGGCGGGCTTCACGCTCGGGCCGAGCCGGCCACGCGCATTAGTGGCCCTAATGTCCGGACAATACAGCAATTTTATGCCTGTGGCCACTCAAAGCCGGGCCCGCGGGGGCCACACAGGGACATGTGTCCCATTAAAGCGTGCAGCCCGCCCGCAGGGCCACAGCCTCCTAGCCGGCTGGGTTTGCGGGGCGGGACTCAGGCTCTGAGAACCTCTCCCGCATGGGAAGGCCTGGGGGCTTACTCCCACCGCCGCTGGCTCCCAGCGGGTAGGTGGGGGGGAGGAAGACCACCGACCCTGGGGGAGCGTCATTGCGGCTTTTGCAGGTCTGGGACCCCAATCTCTTCTCCTTATTCCGGCTGCAGCTGGACACCACGGAGCTCAGGGAAGGAGGACCTGCCTCGGCAGCTGGCCCCGCGAGGACTCGGGTGCAGGCCTGGGTGTGGCCCCAGGAGCAGGACCGCAGGGGCTGAGGCTGACAGGAAGGCTGAGGTCTGGGGGAGACACTGGGTTCGAACTCACGCAGCTCCCTTTCCTGGACTCATAGCCTCAGTTTCAGTGTCTGTGCAGTGGGGTTCCGCAACGGAGCCCGCGGCAGAGGAATGAACAAATTGGCCTGTGCAGAGCTCCGCCGGGGGTTGGGGATGGATAGGTACTGGGTGGGCCCCCCAGCTCCCTCCAGCGGGGCCTCTCTCCCCTCCCGCCCCGCCCCGCCCCGCCCGGGAGATATTGAAGGCCCGGCCGGGGCAGCCTCGTTTCCAGGCGCCAAGCGGCGAGGAGATCGGCGCCCCGCCTTCCTTTCAGGCTGAAGCTGCGGCGACAGCGACTCCAGGGTTCTCTCCGCCCGGGCCGCAGGGACCACGGGCCAGATCCGGGCCGGGCCCTGGCGCGCGGCGGGGCCAGGCCGGACGGAGGGCGCTGGCACGCGCCGGGAGGCTTTGAAGCGCCAGGCTCGCCGGGCCCGAGCCGCCTCCCGTGCGCGCTCCGGCTGGGGCGGTGACGGCGCAGCGGGCACAAAGGGGGCAGACGGGTGTTAAGGGCTTTGTGCCGGCCCCACAAAGCCGCGCCCCCTCGGGGCCGAACTCCGGGCGCCCCGCCGCGCGCAGGCTTCCAGCTGCTGCACATCTGCACCGACACGGGGCGCGCGCCTCGCCCTGGCGCCCCGCCCCCCGGCACCCCCGCCTGCCGCCGCTCTCGGGCCGCGCGGCAATTTGTCCTCTAATTATGACCCCTCCCCAGGAACCGCCGCCCATGCCTTTCAGCTCCGGCGCATTAGCAAACCAATGGCCCTCGGCGGGTTCTCCGACCGCAGCGGGAGCGCGGGGCCGCCCCTCTCCAGAGTTAGGGCCGCCGTAAAGGGGCCGCGGCGTCCCCGCCCGCCCCCGGCCCCCGCGGCCCCCGCGGCCCCCGGGCCGGCTCTCGTCTCCAGCTGCTGCGCGAGGACCCCGGCCGCGCAGGGTGGGGCCGCTCACGTGGGTGGCTCGGGGTTGCGAAGCGGTGGAAAAGTGGCCGCAAGAGGCTCTAATTCGCCCTGTTCTGCCCTGGCTGCCGGGGCGAGGCCGGCGGGCGGGAGTCTCGGCCTCGAGACCCGCCTCCGCCCCTTCCAAGCCTCCGCGGCCCCACCCCCACCCCGGCGCGCTGGCCGAGCCCCCTCCCCCCACCCTCCGCACGTCCTCTCGCCGGGGTCCTGCCACCTGGGCTGATCCCCCATCTACTTTCCCAGCTTCCCCGCCCCTAGACTCAGGGCTGAAAGTGTCCCCTTTCCCTTCCCGCGCTCATAGACAGCGAGCCCCACCCCTTCCCCACTTGACCCCAATTCGGGCTCCTTCTGGGCAGCCACTTCCCCGTCTAACTTAAAGGCGACGTCCGGGGAGAGGGTCGTAAACCAGTCTCCACCGAGATCCCTCCCCGACAAGCCAGGCTGGGGACTCCACTCCGCTCCTCTGTCTCCCTTGCTGTTGGCCAGTCCTACGCACACCCGGGCAGGCCTGGCCCCCGAGGCGCGCAGGGGCGGGGGAGGCGTTTTCCGAAGTGGGGGTGCGCAAGGGTTCACCCCAAGTCCTCTCAGACTGCGCTCAGGACAAAGCGAAGGGCATGGACCAACTTAGGCCGGGCTTCTGCAAGCGGGGATGTAGGTCACCACCCCCTTCCATCTTTAGGATCTGGGGTCCAGGCCGAGCGCGGGGGGCGGAGGGGGGGGCCGAGGCTGCGCCTGCTCATTCAGGGAACACAGTCCTTCTGTCACTTGGGAGGCGCTGGGGGCCTCCGGAACCACTCGGGGCCCTGCTTCCTTACGCTGGGCGTTTAAGGCGACGAGTAACTGTGTCTTTGCCCTCCCTTCTCCCCTTTGGCTTTCTTTTTTTAATATATTTTATTGATTTTTTTTACAGAGAGGAAGGGAGAGGGATAGAGAGTTAGAAACATTGATGAGAGAGAAACATCAGTCAGCTGCCTCCTGCACACCTCCCACTGGGGATGTGCCCGCAACCAAGGTACATGCCCTTGACCGGAATCGAACCGGGACCCTTCAGTCCGCAGGCCGACGCTCTACCCACTGAGCCAAACCGATTAGGGCTGGCTTCCCTGACTTTTATTTTTTTATTTATTTTTTTAAACAATATTCTTGTTAAGAAGTAAGCTTTTTTTAAAAATATATTTTATTGATTTTTTACAGAGAGGAAGGGAGAGGGATAGAGAGTTAGAAACATCGATGAGAGAGAAACATCGATCAGCTGCCTCTTGCACACCCCCTACTGGGGATGTGCCCGCAACCAAGGCACATGCCCTCGACCGGAATCGAACCCGGGACCCTTCAGTCCGCAGGCCGACGCTCTATCCACTGAGCCAAACCGGTCAGGGCTGGCTTCCCTGACTTTTAAAAAATATATATTTTTTTATTGATTCCAGAGAGGGAGAGAGAGAAACATCAATGACGACAGAGAATCATCGATGAGCTGCCTCCTGCATGCCCCCCACTGGGAACGGAGCCCGCAAACCGGGCACATGCCCTGAGCAGGAATGGAACTGTGACCTCTTGGTTCAGAGGTCAACACTCAACCACTGATCCATGCCAGTCGGGCTGGCTCTCTTGACTTCGGCAACAGCAACAAAAAATAAATAAATAGATAACTAAACAAACAAGTAGATAAATAGATAAATAAATACATAAATAAATAGATAGATAAATAAACAAATAGATAAATAGATAAATAAATTTAAAAAGTTGCGGACCGAGTCAGGTCTGGACATGAGGTGCGGAGGGGTCTGCAGGCCTCGGGACAAGAGCCCTATTGGCCCTGGGCAGCCTCCTGCCTGGCGGGAGCCCCTCCCTGCAGCCCAGGCCCGCTGCGCCCCGCTCACGGCTGAGTGCCGCAAAGGCCACTTTGGTGCGGAAGGCCCCGCCCCCGCGCAGATGCATTTCAAAGCGGAATGGAGGGATTGCTCCATGTAATTAACTCTGGGGACACAGCGAAAGCGCTGGAATGACTCAGCCAATTGTCTCCGGATGGGGTTGGAGAGGCCGCGATTGTTTAACCCTCTTTAGCTGGGTTGGGGCTCCTCCCGGGCACAAAGGCTGCGACTGAGGCGAGCGCATCGACCCTGCGCCCGGCCGGCCCGGCCCTGGGAGAGTGAATTCCGGGAGACCCCATTGTCCCGGCCTTTTGTGCCTCTCCCCGGCTGGCTCTAATCTTTAAATATTTACCCGGCTGCTTTGTGCACGTCTGACTTCTGCACTTTGGGCTGATGTGCTCGTAAATTACGCGTCACTTACCCATTTCCAGACTAGAGAGAGGAGGCTTTCTATGCCTGGAGCCCAGAATGGCCCAGGGAGGGAAAAGAAAACTCTCGGAGAACCAGGGGTCCCCCTCCCCCCCCCGTCCCCCCCCCGCAGGGCTGCAGCCACACTGGACAGCCTCACTCCCACCTTCACGTGGGAACTGGAGGAGGCCTGTGAGTGACAAGGGGCCCAGGAGGCCCCTCTAACAGCCACTGGCTGGGGACCCACACACAGGTGGGGGAGAGGCCCGGTTCCCTGACTTTTTTCTACTTGGTGCCAAGCTTGGTGTGGGTGGAGGTGCTTGGGTAAGGCCTAGCATTACAGCTCCCTGCTCCAACCCTCTCTCTCTTGCTCAATTAAGTAATCCGGTGAAGAAAGGGAAGCCTAATTTTTTCTCAGCCTGCAGTTTAACTGGGAGAAGTCAAGGTGTTCTTAGGACTCTTTTAAACAGGAGGGACCCCGACTGGGGCTGAGGATGGGGCCACCCCAGCCGGTGGGCGGGTGGCTGGAGGAGAGGGCGGAGGGAGGGCCCTGCCCAGAGCTCCCTTTGTGCTGGCCGTGCAGTTTAGAACAAAGCACATTCAAATGCTTATTTACAAGAAAAGGCAAGCGAGGCATCCCGGGGCTGAGCAGTTTCCTTTATTTTCTTCTATTTTTTTTGTAGGCTTGTTCCCGGGGCCTGGGGGTGACCCTGGAGCGCTGGGTGCAGAGTGGATTTGTTAGTTTACCTTCCTCTCCGGAGGGAAAGCAGGTCTGTGTGTGTTCCTGTCTGTTTCTCTGTGTGTCTGTGTGTCTGTCTTTGTGTTCCTTCTTTTCTCTGGGCCTATGCCGGTGTCCGTGTGAATACGTTTGCTTTGCCTTTCTCCTCCGCCACTGGCCTGTGGGCCCTGATAAATTCAGCCACTCCAGTGACTTTTAAAAATTCCCCGTCCGTCCCTCTGGACTGGCCCTCTGCAGGAGGGGACTGCTCCCCCTTTCTTTTCAACTTCTCCAAGATGGGGCTGGAAGGGTTTACGGGGAGGTGATGGGCAGAGGAGAGGGGAGGCTCTCCAATTTGAGTGACATTCCTCTGTGCCCCTAGAATGGGGATGGTCCCTGGAGGAAACCAGGGCTGTGTCAGCGTGGAGAGCAGAAGTCAATGGCCAGAGATGGAGGTTCCTTGAGAGCAGCTCTCTGTCCAGGACCAAACTAACTCCCAGGACCGAAGATGAAATGAGCGCCCCCTAGTGGCCTCAAGGCTTCCTGGCACAGAGGGAGAAGTCCTGAGTCTGGGGGAGACCTTGATAAACGGGGGCAGAGGCAGGAGAGGGGTTCAACATAAAGCCCAGGCCTCCTTCCCCCATGGCGCCAGCCGACTTTGGATTTTAAACCATTAAAACTCCTTTTAATTCTGACCAACCGAGTTTAGCACCTGTCTTCTGAGCACCATTTCATCTGGACATGGCATTAGGCTTTACGGAACATTAGCGATGCCTGACGGTGAAATCAGGATCCCCTGATTTTTACAGGAACATTTTACATTTTACAGAAACGGTAAGAGGTGCTTTGCCCGAGGTCACAAAGCTGGACCGCAGCAGCACTGGGCCCGGATTCCAGCGCAGACTCCATCCTTCCCCGAACTCAGCTGCCCAAACGCCAGGCATCCTGCCAGGTCCTGTGGGGACAGAGGAGAGTGGGACCTGGATGACGGGCAGCTCACAGCCCGCCCGGCCTCAGCAACGTCTGGCCCACGACTCAGGGCTCCAGCTCCCCTGGGGCCTGTCCCCTATCCTGCCGCATGCTCACGTCCTCCTGCCTCTGTGCCACCCTCCCCACTTCCTACCCTTAGACGCCCTTGTTCTCCTTTCCAGCGGCAGGCAGGCTGCCGGTTCCCAGGGGCCCCAAGACCTAGTGGCAGCATCTCCTCCACGCAGACTCTTCACCCGCGGCCCTCCCACCATAATCCCTCCCTGGGGTCCCTCTCTGCCCACCCTTACTTGCTGCTGCCCCGCTCCCACCCACCACAGTCTTTCTAGTCCTTTGTTGACGTGCCTTTCTCCTGCACCCTTGCTTCTTAGCTCCCGGGGGGATGGGGGGGGCACTATTAACCCTTTAAAAAGTAAAAGACAATTTCTGATTATAAATGTAATATAAGTTGCCTGGCCGACGTGGCTCAGTGGTTGAGCGTCAACCTATGAACCAGGAGGTCAGGGTTCGATTCCCGGTCAGGGCATATGCAGGAGTTGCGGGCTCGATCCCCAGTGTGGGGTGTGCAGGAGGCAGCCGATGGATGATTCTCATCATTGATGTCTCTCTCTCTCTCTCTCTGAAATCAATAAAAAAATATATATTTTTAAAAAGTACTATAAGTTGATTGTGGGCGATATGGAAAATACAAAAATCTATAAAGAAGAAAATCGAAGTCGCCCGGCGTTTTACCACCTGCAGATAACCGCTGTCAAATAATGTTGGCTTCTATTTCAATCATTTTCCCAGGCTCACAACAATGATTCTGTTTTTCCCAAGTGAAATCAAGATCACGCTGTCAAGTTCTGATTTCTGCCTTTTAAAAAACGTAACATCATCCCGATTGTTCCGCCATCGACCAAGTGGGCGGTCACCCCGCGCTTAGGGTGCCCAAGGGCAGTATCCCCGAGGCGGCGCTGCGTGGGCTCCAGGGGGCGCCCGGGGCCCCGCTGAGGGCAGGTGGGGACCACCGCGCCTGGTGCCCGCGTGCGGACCCCTAGACGTGGAGAATGGGATCGGCCCCGCTAGCGGCTGCAGGTGAGGATTTGGGGGCCGCCGAGGGTGGGGTCGCTTCCTATTTCACGGGATTCTGAGTTTGGTGGAGGCTTCGCCGCCGCGCAGGCCCCGGCTCAGCCTGGGTCAGCCAGGCTCCGGGAGGCCGGCGGGGCGGGGCCGCGAGAGGGGGCGGGGCCGCGGCGGACCCGGGAGGGGCGGGGCTGCGGGGCGGGGCGCTCCCGCCAAATTCCGGCCCCGGCCCGGTAGCGCGGAGGTATCGCGAGAGCTCCCGGGCGGCGCGCTGCTCCCGCGGCTCCTCCGGGCCGGCGTCGGCGGCGCGGTGCGCAGGCGCGGCGGGCGGGTTTCCCGGGGCTACAGCCGGCGCCGCGCCCGCTGTCCGCCGCCTGCGCCATGGCGGGCTGCGCGGCGCGGGCTCCGCCGGGCTCCGAGGCGCGGCTCAGCCTGGCCGCCTTCCTGCTGGGCGCCTCGGTGCTGGCGCTGCCGCTGCTCACGCGCGCCGGCCTGCAGGGCCGCACGGCGCTGGCGCTCTACGTGGCCGGGCTCAACGCGCTGCTGCTGCTGCTCTACCGGCCGCCGCGCTACCAGGTGCGGGCCGGGGCGGGGGCCGGCGGGGGCCGGCGGGCGGGCCGCGCGGCACCCTCCCGGGGGGCCGGGCCAAGGGAGGCGCCGGGATCGGGGCCCAGGAGAGGGGCTCCTTCCCCGGAGCACTCCGTGGCCGGAGTCACCCGGTGGCAGCAGGGACCGCGCCTCGCCGTGCTCAGGGGCGTGGGGCCGGGCCCTCCACCCGGCGGGGCGGCTGCAGAATTGCAGTTGGTGCGGTTCAGCAGCTGCGGAAGAGGCGCGTGGGGTGAGCAGTAAGCGAGCTCCCAGCCCTTTTTATGTAATTTAAGGTGTGGGGACCTACCTGCTGGCAAGTCTGAGGTCAGAGGCCCCGCAGTTACGTGGAGGGGGCCGGGCGCAGTCCCGGGTGCTCGGACCAGACTCGCTGCGGGGACCTGGGAGAATCCTCCCAATAAATGAGGTTCACAGTTTACCCACAGCCCTGAGTAATAATAGCAGCAGTAATTAGCAATGGCGGCAAAAACTTAGGTAGCATTTACTCTTAAGTCCTTCTCATGGGTAGTCCTCCAGGCGATTCTAACAGGTAGGTATTATTATTATCCCTATTGCATAGATGGGGAAACGGGTCCAGAGAGGCTGAGTAACTTGCTCAAGGCCACACAGGCAGCAAGTGCTGGGCTCTGCATTTTAACCAGACTGGGTGCGAGCCAGTGGCCCCCTGGTCCCAGCAAGCAGGTGTGTGCTCCAGAACCGCCAGGTGAGGGCTCCTCCTGGTCTCTTTCAGATAGCTGTCCGAGCCTGCTTCCTGGGCTTCGTGTTCGGCTGCGGGGTGCTGCTTAGTTTCAGCCAGTCTTCTTGGAATCACTTCGGCTGGTAAGAAGGGTCCTTGGGGGACAGTGGGTTTGGGGCTAGGGTGGCAGAGCAGAGGACAGTCGTGGCATTTCATCGTCCCCGTGTCTCATCTTGGCTGGCTGGAAGCTGTGTAGGGCCACATGCCCCAGCCTGCCGGCCGCGAGTGTCACATGCTTGGTAGGGTTCTCTGGAAACGAGGTAGCTACCTTCCACCTGGATTCCTACATCTCGGACCTTGAGAACTTGTGCCCATTTGGTCGCGTCTGTTGCAGGCAGAAGCAGGTCTCCCTGGCACCCTCCCCGCAGGTGCCCCCCCCTGTAGCGGCAGCTGCTGTGACATCCTTGGGGAGGGGGAGGGGGGGCTCTGGCTGGCCTTCACAGGCCTCTTGCATCTCTCATTTCTGTTAGGTCACATCTAGTGCATCCCCCACGGCCAGTCTGGGACTTTTCCCTGCACTATGATTTCAGTCCCTTAGCCTTCTAGCCCCGGACCTAGATATGAACCAGGGCTTCAAGGTAAAAGGGGCTGTCTCCTGTTAGCAACACGGATCCATCTAATTCTTTGTTGCTGGAACTGTTTCATTTCAGTTCTTTTTTTTTTTTTTTTTAGTTTTTGTGTTTGACATACGTTACTGCTTTATTTTGCTGGTTCCCACTACCATGTTTTACTGTGCGTGGTGCGATTTTAAAAAAGCTGAAGGACCCATCATGCCTTCCTGTTCCTTTGTTCGTTTGTTTTGCCTGTGACATTCAAAAGTGCAATCCCTTTAAAACCCCCCTTCCTGCCCCCACCGGTGCGGCTCGGTTGGTTGGGCGGCCTCCTGTGCGCTGAAAGGTTGCTGGATGGAATACCGTCAGGGCACATGCCTGTGGGGCAGGGGTCCTCAAACTTTTTAAACAGGGGGCCAGCCGAAACCGGTTTGGCTCAGTGGATAGAGCGTTGGCCTGCGGACTGAAGGGTCCCGGGTTCGATTCCGGTCAAGGGCATGTACCTTGGTTGCGGGCACATCCCCAGTGGGAGGTGTGCAGGAGGCAGCTGGTCGATGTTTCTCTCTCATCGATGTTTCTAGCTCTCTATCCCTCTCCCTTCCTCTCTGTAAAATATCAATAAAATATATTTTAAATAAATAAATAAATAAATAAATAAATAAATAAATAAATAAACAAACAGGGGGCCAGTTCACTGTCCCTCAGACGGTTGGAGGGCCGGACTATAGTTTAAAAAAAAAAACTATGAACAAATTCCTATGCGCACTGCGGGCCCGGGACGCGTCGGCTGCTAAGCAGGACAGGCAGCGGCACCCGGCGGGCCGGATCCATGTCCTCGGCGGGCCGCATGTGGCCCGCGGGCCGCAGTTTGAGGACGCCTGCTGTAGGGGGTGTGCAGGAGGCATCCAATCCACATGGATGTTTCTCTCTCTTCCCCTCTCCTCTCTAAATAAATACATACATACATACATACATACATACATACATACATACGATAAAGAATCTTAAAAAACCATAAAACCCAGCCCCTATCTGCAAACCTGAGGGAGTAATATGGGTGCCTGAGGTCCACCCTCAGACAGGGGGGCGCGAGACCTCCTCATAGGCTTGGGGAGAGTCTCACAGCCCCGAATCTGTACTGTGAATGGTGGCGATTCCTTTGCCCCAGCTTACCTCTACCTCTCTTTTTAAAATGTCTTCCCCCAAAAAGCTCAAGTTGAACCTCTCTTTCCTTGGTTGTAAACAGGTACATGTGCTCACTGTCCCTGTTCCACTATTCTGAGTACTTAGTCACGGCGGTCAACAACCCCAAGAGCCTGTCCCTGGACTCCTTCCTCCTGAACCACAGCCTGGAGTACACCGTGGCTGCCCTTTCTTCGTGGATCGAGTTCACCCTGGAGAACCTGCTCTGGCCAGGTCAGCGTACCCTGCTCGCCCCTCGGGAGGGGGTGGCTTCCACGTGGGCGTCACGGCAGTGACGTGCGGGGGCCTCTCCTCTCAGATCTAATCTCCCCGAGTGATTTCCGCAGACCTCTGTCCTCCCTAAGCTCTTTATAGAGGGCGGGACTGTGCACCCGCTTTTGGATTTTCACGGCGAGGGCACGGTGACCTCTTGCGTTAAGCCTTGCTGAGCGTAGTGTGCCCGCTGATCGCTGCCCTCCCTCTGATCGCTGCAGTCCTAATTTCCCGGTCGGAGGAGACTTGGATCCACGGCTTTTCTGTGGCTTGAGACATTCCACACGGAGATTTTATTAGCGAAAGCCACTGCCCCAGGAGCCTGCTCCCGGGGTGAACTTCCCACAGCAGATTAAGCACATGTATGTAGTTCCAGGAGTCAGTCAGTGGCCGGAGCGGGAGCGCCGGGTCCTGCTGGGTTTCACTTGGTTGTCCTTGTCCCCAGGGGAAGGACAGGAGCGTGTGGCAGGGGACATGGACGAGAGCCCAGCAGCTCTTTGCTGTGATGCTCTAACTGGGTTGTTGGCACTGTAAATATATTTTTATCGATTTTGAGAGAGAGGGGGAGGGAGGGAGAGGGATCGAGAAATGGAAACATCGATGAGAGAGGAACATCACCGATCGGCTGCCTCCTGCACACCTCCTACTGGGGATCAAGCCACAACCCGGGCATGTGCCCCGACTGAGAATCGAGCCGGCGACCTCGGGTCCCGGGTCAGCACTCAGCCACTGAGCCACACCAGCTGGGCTGGTTGCTGGCACTTTGAACGGATGACAGCACAACTTAGGGGGATGTGTTTTTCTTATACTTGAACTTGAACCTGATGACGAATGCTAATTGCCCAACCAGCGCGGTCCGCGGTCCCTGGCTTGGAGAAATAGATTCGTGTTAAGCATCCAGAGGGTGGACTCAGCAGTCCGTTTGTTACGTGTCCCCTGCAGAACTGAAGCAGGTCACCTGGCTCAGCGCCACGGGCCTGCTGATGGTGGTCTTCGGAGAATGCCTGCGGAAAGCGGCCATGTTCACGGCTGGCTCCAACTTTAACCACGTGGTGCAGAATGAAAAGTCGGAAACGCACACTCTGGTGACGAGCGGGGTGTACGCCTGGTTCCGGCACCCTTCTTACGTGGGGTGGTTTTACTGGAGCATCGGAACCCAGGTAAAGTATCAGAGGTGACCCTGGCCGCCTTTAAGTTTTCTTCAAATATTTTTTTATTTGACATACAATTCACGTACCGTAAAATCTGCCAGTTCAAAGTGTACCATTCAGTGGGTTTTGGTGTATTCGCAAGGTTATTGGGCCTCTTTATTTATTTATATAAAAATATTTTTATTGATTTTAGAGAGGGAGGGAGAGAGAGAAACATCAACGATGAGAGAGAATCCTGGATCGGCTGTCTCCTGCACGCCCCACACTGGGGATGAGCCTGCAACCCTGACGTGTGCCCTTGGCCAGGAATCCAATCGTGACCTCCTGGTTCATAGGTCTGTGCTCAACTCCTGAGCCATGCCGGCTGCACACCTAATCTAATGTATTCCGAGTCTCCCTTGGCGGGGAGGCCTGTGGGTCTGACAGAAGCAGATGCCGCTCGTGTCCACAGCGTCGGTCCCTCTGACCCTGATCAGCCTGTGTCCCCACCAGGTGATGCTCTGCAACCCCATCTGCGGCGTGGGCTACGCACTGACGGTGTGGCGGTTCTTCCGCGACCGGACGGAAGAGGAGGAAATCTCCCTGATTCACTTCTTTGGCGAGGAGTACCTGGAGTATAAGAAGCGGGTGCCCACGGGCCTGCCTTTCATAAAAGGGGTCAAGGTGGAGCTATGACCCCCGGGTCCACGGCGCCTCCCACCCTGCGCGGCCCGGGACAAAAACGGCCTCCGGTCGGCCGCTGCGCAGGATGGATTTTCTTAATCCCTTTATACTCACCATTTCCTCTCCGGGACATCCCTCAAGACCAAAGGTCAGAGGCCTTAGGACCAAAGGACCCCCTCCCCCAACTTCCCGGAGCAGTCTGTTCTTGGGCTAAATCAAGAGATGGGACGGGGATGAAAGATGAACAAGGAGCAGATAACAGCAATACCAGCAGTGCGCTGGGCGAGCCAGGCTGCAGGAGCCCAGCGGTCCCCTGAGGCCTCGCTGCATTTGGGCTGTAACCAAGCCCCCTGCCCCGCCCCGGGGGGAGGTGGACTCCTTACTCAGAATCAGGTTTCTTCCGCCGGAAGGGGCGTGGGCACCAGGGCTCTCTAGTGTTAGAGATACATTTTAACCTCCTCATTCCCATCCTCCGTGGGCGCATGAGCATCTCCAGTTTTAAAGACACTTCCTGATGAGGCTCTCCCTATATTTACCCTATTCACACACTGTTTCTGTGGATGGCGGTGGAAGTTCGGAGCGGCTCGGTGTTGACAGCCCCAACCCTTTATTTGGCGGAAAGGAAGCACCCACACCCAGGCGAGTGGCCGAGCGCCTTTGTTACCAGGGCGCCCCCGGGCCCCTTGGCCTCCCGGCTCCTGCCCCTGCCCTTCTCCCCAGTGGGGGCTGCCATCGGTGGCAGGCACGTCCAAGGTGTGTCCTTCGTCCCAAGAAGCGCTTCCTGGACGCCTGCTCTGTGCGAGGCCTTGTCCGACACCGGGAAGTCTGCTCTCCGTCGATGTGGGCTTTATTCTTTCTTTACCATAGCGTGTAGTTTTATGTTCTGATTCACATCTATTAACTATTGATTCCTCTGTTCCGTTCTCAACATTTCACCGTCCCTGATGCCACTTCAAACTGTCTTCCAAAGGGGTTTGAGCGCTCGCACAGCTACACGATGGCAAGGCGACTCGTGAAAGTCTGACAAAGAGCGAATAGTCCCAGGAGAGTCAGTCATATTTTTGTCTTTCCAGTTCAGGGAGCGTGGCTGGCTTTAGGAGTCAGACCTATGAACTGTGCAGACCCTCGTTTAACTCTGGACTAGACAGGAGCGTGGTCTGTGTGAGGTCCTTCCGCGCAGGCGGCGGCGGCGGCGGCGGCGGCGGCGGCGGCGGCGGCGGCGGCGGCGGCGGCGGCGGCGGCGCTGGGACCGCGAACGTGGAGGCGGAGCCGCGGCGGAGCGCAGACCTGCGGCCTCCGAGGAGCCACTACCTTTCCGTGCCTAGACCTCCCCATCTGTAGAATGGGGTCCATACCGCCTACCTCAAGGGGTGTTGTGAAGACTTAGAAGAACGTCAGACGTTTTTAATTCTTGGGTGACAGAGGACACTGGAGTCTGTACTGGGTGAGAGTTGCGCAAAAATGGACATTCGGTTACCTGTACCAGATGCCGGAGATGTGTGTGCAAAAGAGCATTTTACCGACTCAAAATAGTATTAATTTCTAGATTTCACGGCCTAATCAATCCTTTCATCATTATATATACCAAAGAGGTGTGCGGGGTCGCTGACTGCTGGTGTGAGGACCGGGGACCCCGCCCTGGGCCTCTGCCGGGGTGTGCAGTCAGACTGGCCAAGGCCGCTGTTGGGCCTGGGCCTGGGCCAGCCTTGTCCCCCTGACCGCGCTTCGTGAGGTCAGCTCCACGTAGTAGGACTGCAGGATAAAGGGGGGTGGGCAGCCGCCCCCAGCTCTTTGAGGGAAGCTTCCTGCCGCGTGGAGCCAGATCTAATGACACTTCCTGGGCCGTGGATCTGTCTCCTGAGCAGCCGAGAGCAGCTCTGAGGGCCCCTGGCTTTGTGAGGTGTCCCTGTGATGATCTGTTCCTCCTCCTGCCCCTGCCGGAGTCCCGAGCCCACCTTGCTGCTGCCAGGAGCTCAGCCCTGGGCCACTGGGGCTGGCATTCTGCTGGGCTTTTCCGGGGCAGGTGGGAGGGGCGGGGAGCACATGCGCCCTCCTTTGCAATCCCAGGGCAGAGGCCCGCGATCACCTCGGGATGGAAGGTGAACGGGTGAGGGACAGCGTTTGGCACGTGGCTGGCTTTCCTCTGGTCCTGGATCGGCGGGTTATTTTTAACCGTACAAATTTAGCAGGATGGCCTGCAGGGCAGGGAATCAGGTTAATGAGGTGCAGGCTCCCTGGGTACACCGCCCCCCCCCCCCCCCCCCCGCGCTTCCTGGGCCAAGGCCGCGGCTCCGTGCCCTCGAATTAAACCGCCGGGAGATTTCTCGTTCCATTGCGGCTTCTTAAGGGGACACAGGCATTGCGCAGAACAACGCTGCCTTGAAGCCGTGGAAGGGCCGCTTATGCAGGATCGGCGGGGCTGTGCGGGGCAGCTTACAGCCGAGGGACGGAGCGGGCCGGGCAGGAAGCAGAAGGCAGAGACCCCACAGCCCCTCCTGGTGTGAGCTGCTTCTGGAGCCTAAGAGTGAATGTTACCAGCCCCTCCCATCCCGGTGATGACGCGATAGGGGAAGTATTCCTAAACTAATATGTTGTATCAGTAGATTTGGCGCAGTGAGGTCTCGGCCACCGCTCACCTTTGGTAACAGTCTCTCCATAACGGTGCAGTAACCCACCCACTGTCCCTTCTCTGCACTTTGCTACCTACTGCCTTAGATAGCTGCCATCTCCCACCGTTTTCGCTTCTGTAGAGACTTGGCGAGGGTAGGCGACCTCGGCATTGCCGCGTGGCGGGACCTGCTCCCCATGCCCTGCTCTGAGAGCTTGCCGGCCTGGGGCACTGGCCATCCCGGGCCCGGCCACCGGCAGCCGCTCCGGGGAAGCCGGCCTAGCGAGGAGAATAACGTTGTAATGGAGTAATTATTCTACTCTTCTTTCTACATGCAGAAATGTTTGTTTAAATATTTTACATTGGATTTTCTCTCACAGAGACTGATATTCTTTCCAAATCCGAAATAAAACTACTGGGTTTCACTACGAAGAGCCGTGTGATGGTGTGGGATGTGGCGGCTCCCGGGTCACGCCGCTCGGCTGAGAAATGAGAGGACCTACAGCGTCAGCCGGGTGCATCCTCCACCCGGCTCTGAAGTCCTGCTCCAAGCAGTTGGGGATGCCAGGCGCTCACACCCTGCAGGCTCCCGGGGACGTCAGGCCCTGAAACGGCAGGTCCAGGGGGCTTGGCAGGTCCCGTGTGATACCCACGTGTTGATGTGCAGGCCCAGCTGGTGCAGAAAAGCCGTTCGCTGTTTGAACCCGACTCAAGGCGGACATTTGCTTAAAATGTGACTCTCCGGGCATCATTTTGCCTCAAAACTTTAAATTTTCGGTCTTTGTAGGTTAATGTTTCTTTTTTAAAAAGTATTTTTATTGATTTCAGAGAGGAAGGGAGAGGGATAGACAGAAACATCAATGATGAGAGAGAATCATTGATTGGCTGCCTCCTGCACGTCCCCCACTGGGGATTGAGCCAGCAACCCAGGCATGTGCACTTGGCCAGAATCAAACCTGGGACCCTTCAGTCTGCAGGCCGATGCTCCACCCACTGAGCCAAACCAGCTAGGGCTAATGTTCCTTTTTTATGTATGTTAATCCTCGCACGAGGACATATTTCCCATTGATTTGTTTTGTTTTAGAGAATGAAGGGAGTGTGAGAAAGAGAAACATCGATGTGAGAGAGACACAGCAATTGGTTGCTTCCAACACACACCCCGACCCGGGCTGGGGATCGAACCTGCAATTCAGGTATGTGCCCTTGACCGGGAATTGAACCCTGGACACTTCAGTGCACAGGCCGATGCTCTAACCACTGAGCATCACCAGCCGGGGCAATTTTCCGTTTTAAAGGACATGCAGAAAGGGCGCTGTGTAGGAATAGGAAGCTACCAGAGACAAGTTGCTGCCGAATCTGCTTTAATAAGCAACAGAAGGCGAGCACAGGTGCAGGCAGCAGCCTGGGAAGGAGCCGAGGAGCCGAGGAGCTGGGGGGGCCGTCCCGCCTCGCACCTGCTCTGGAGCTCAGCCCTCGCCTGGGAGGGAGGGAGCCGGGCACGGGGTTTCCCTCTGCTGAGCAGCGCTCAGGGTGCTGGGTGGAACCTCCCAGTGGCACCCGGTTAACCATGGAGCGGTGACCCGGGAGAAACTGGCTTCCTCTGAGGATGGAGCCTCGTTACCTACGTTCAGAGCGGTCCGCCCCCTCGCCCCGCCCCGGGCACGCAGGTAATCCTGGCACGGGGTGGCACAGGCCCTGGGGAGGGGCTGGGCCAGGGAGAGGCTTGAGGCTGGATGTTCCTCTATTTATTTAAAATATTTATTATTGACTCAGAGAGGAAGGGAGAGGGAGAGAGAAACAGCAATGATGAGAGAGAACCATTGATCGGTTGCCTCCTGCACGCCCCCTACTGGGGACGGAGCCCACAACCCGGGCCTGTGCCCTGATCCGGAATCAAACTGTGACCTGGTTCATAGGTTGATGCTCAACCACTGAGCCACCTGAGCTGGGCTGGGTGTCCCCTCACTGAACAACCATGTGGGCTAGGACTCGTCCCCTGTCACGTGATGAGCACCAAGACTATGCCACGTGAACACACGGACTGAGATGAGGACCCGTGAGTTTCTGGGCTTTACTGCCGACGAGCAATCCCCCTTCACCCTGGGGAACGTCACGGTGGGAGCGCGCTTTCCTTACAGGCCCACGCCCCGGGGACCAGGCTCATCTGCTAGGTGGGGCGCTCCCTCCGTGGGGGGACGTCACCCCCGTTTCTCGCTTTGGGTCTATGAGGATCTTTGTTCTGCAGGAGAGGCTCTTCCGTGAGGCCGTGCGAGGCCCGGCTGTTTCCTCTCGGCTCCGAGGTCTTCTCCCTCTTGTCCGCCCCGCACACTGAGTCACTCCTAAAGGATCATGAACACGAGCTCTGGCCTGTGGCGCCGCCCGCCGCCCCGCTTCACCGCGCCCAGCACTGGCGTCCACCCAGCCCAGGCTTTTGGAACGGGAGGCCTTTCCGGAAGGCACGGGTGACGGCGTCATCAGAGCCAGAGCGATGGCCTCCTTCAGGGCTATTTCATTTCCAATGAGAGGTGGTTGCCCAGACAGCAGCTTGGCTCTCTCAGCAGGAGCTCAGTTCACTCCCCTGAAGCATCTGAGCCAGGCGTCCTCAAACTACGGCCCGTAGGCCACATGCGGCCCGCCAAGGACGTTTATCCGGCCCGCCAGGTGCCACTGCCTGTCCTGCTTAGCAGCCGACTTGTCCCCGGGCCCGCAGTGCACACAGGAATTTGTTCATAGTTTTTTTTTTAAACTATAGTCTGGCCCTCCAACGGTCTGAGGGACAGTGAACTGGCCCCCTGTTTAAAAAGTTTGAGGACCCCTGATGAGCTAACCATGGCGCCTGGTGTGTGAGTGTGTGTGTGTGCACGAGTGTGCGCGCCTTGTCGCCAGCCACGGCAGCAGACCTGCCAGGGCTCCGGGCTCTCACAGCCCTGACACTCCACCTCCGCTCTCTGCCCCCACCCCGACCAGCACGTCTCACCCAGAGGGAATGCAGAGAGCCCGCTGTGACCGTGGCTGTCCTACTGCACTCTCCTCCCTCTGGCAGTGTTTTATAAACACCGTGGCTCCAATGACAGCCGTGTTCCCAGAGTGGTCCTCAGTCACTGCTCCTCGCCGCGTGGGCGTGAGCCATGTGTGTGAGTGCCCAGGAGCCAGTCCAAGTGCTGGCGGCTCTCGGTGGTGTCGGGGCCCGGCAGCCACCATGCATCGAAGGTTAGAAAACATTGGGTCACGTCTGTCAAAGTCACATCTGTCTACTACGAGTCACTGTCCGGATTACAAACCTCTCTGACCCGTATTTTACAAATTGAGGCCCCACTAAGGCCAGAGAGGGGACCAGCAGGAGTGTCTCTGGAATGAGCCGGTGGCTGCCCCGGGCGGGAAGACCAGCCTTACCTGGCCTGGGCCTCGTCGCTCGTGCTGTCGTCACCCAGGTCTTGGAGCTGCTCTGACTCCTCGTCCACGGGCGCCTGGAACCTGCCGAGGAAGCAGAGCCCGCCCACTGTGTGTCTGAGGCTCACTCTGCTCAAGAACCAAACTAAAGCAAGCACTCCAGGGCCTGCCTAGGGCTTGGCCCTCAGCATTTCCCCAGGGCGGGGCTGCGGGTGGGTCGGAGGCCAGGCCCTGCTCAGGGAAGCTGCGTTCTGGTCAGGGAGACACGCCCAGGTTGGTCAGGGGCACAGCTGAGCCAGCGGTGGGGAGTGACAGTGAGCGGAGACCAGCCTTAGTCCGGTGGTCTGGGAAGGCCTCTGCTGACATTCAGACGGAGACCCGAGGATGAGGCCCCGCCATCTGAAACAAGGACATTCCAGGCAGAGGCTGGGAAGCGAAGCTGGTCTAGCTTCTTCGGGAAACCAAAAGGCCACTACAGCTAGCATGTGGTGGGGGCTGACGTGGTCAGAGGCATCAGGGAGGGTCCTGAAAGGGCCGTCGGGCCTGGTGTGATGGGGAGTATGGGCTTTAAAAAGACCGCTAGCTGTGTGACATCCTGGGCAGACCCAACCTAATGGGTGGAACTAGGCCCTCATCAATGTGAAATTTCAGAACACTGGGAGCAGAGAAGACTCCATAGCTTCTAAGAGAATGAGTAGGTCACATTCCGAGGATTAGGAATCAGAATGCTTTCAAACTTTTCAAAGGCAGGAGGAAGCTAGAGGACAATAGAGATGCCTTCAAAGGAGAATCATCGCCAATCTAGAATTTCAATCTAGACTTCGATACCCAGCAAAACTATCCATCAAGGGAAAGCAAAATAGACATTTTAGACTTGTGCTGTCCAAAACATGTACCTCCTGTGCACCCTTTTCCAAGGAGCTACTGGGGGATGAGCTCCATCAAAACATGAAAGAGGCAAATGGGGTGTAGAAAACAGGAGATCTGACAGGAATGAGGCAAATGGATCCCCAGGAGGGTGATGGAGGGAGAGCTCAGGCCGACTCCTGTGCACCAGATGTAAACAACAGCCAGCCACCTGGAGGCTGAGTGATTTAAGAGGTAGGCACATTGAGGACATGCAACCAGGATCCCGCTGCCACTGAAACACCTTTCGAAGCTCATGCATGGTGCTGAGAGCCTGGTGTGACTTCTTGTCTAGACTTGACCACGCACAGAGGAAGTTCTGCTCTCACAGGAGCCAGAGAGGGAGGAAGATCATGTGCCTAGAAGCAGAAACTCAGGGCAACCCACTCATTCTGTGTTTTGGCAGATGTCCAGCACCTGGTCCACCCAGGTGCCCCACTTAAACCTCATGACGTGGCCCTCATGAAAGGGCTCTTCCCAGCCCTAACCGGTTTGGTTCAGTGGATAGAGTGTCAGCCTGCGGACTGAAGGGTCTAGGGTTCGATTCCGGTCGAGGGCATGTACCTTGGTTGCAGGCACATCCCCATGGGGGGTGTGCAGGAGGCAATTCATTGATGTTTCTCTCTCATCAATGTTTCTAACTCTCTATCCCTCTCCCTTCCTCTCTGTAAAGAACCAATAAAATATATATATTAAAAAAAGAAAGGGCTCTTCCCAGTATGTGGCACCTTTCCCACACATTCTGAAGTGTCTGGGATCCCCTGAGGACACTGCCCCCCCCCCCGCCCCCGGTCTCACCTGGGCTCCAGCCGCTCCTTCACCTTGGCAATCGAGCGGATGTAGGGTGTGATCTGCTTGGTGATGGTGGTTAGATAGGCATTCTCCTGCTTCAGCTGGAGGAGGTCATAGAGCTGGGCTGTGGGGCCAAGGCCAGAGTGTTGGATCTTGTTGGCTTTAGATTCTTACTCCCCAGCTTCACACCATCGCAATATCCCAACTACTCCCATCGTTACTTCGTTCTTTAAAGAGTGGAGCAAGACTTGAGAGGGCCTTCTACTCACTGAATTCTGGCCCCAGATGCATCGTGTTGGGGCCAGTTAGCAGTTGTGAGGCAGTCAAGGGCTAAGGGAAGAGCATGGGGATTCTCGTATCTGGTTAGTGGGTAACTGCCTTCCTGCCCCTACTGGCACATGGGTTAGCTCCAGGACAGGGGTGCAGCCAGCAGCGGCTGCCTGGGACCTTCATAAATCTCCTGCTCGTTAGCCACCCGCTGGTAGGACTCCTCCCACATCTGAAAGAGAAAGTAAGGTGGACATGCGTGTGGTGTGAGTTGGAATTTCCATTGGTGGCATTTCTGTCCTCAAGCTACTCAGAGCCATAGGCACCCCCAGCCAGTCCATGGGGTTCCAGGCAGCAAAGACCCGGGTTCTAGTGTCTGCCACACCAGGCCTCGCGGGGCACCAGCCAATGCCCTCTTTCTCCCCCTTCCTGTCTGGGGGTAGCCCATGTGCATGCTGAGGGGCCAGCTGCCGGGAGCTAGGTCCTCGGAAGGGGGTACCTCCTGGAAGGCTGCTCTCATCCCTTCCACGGAGGCATACTCCGAGGCGATCTGCGCGTCCACCTGCAGGGCCTTGCGGAGAATGTCTCCCATGATCTCGGCCTTGATGAGCGAGTGGTGCTTGGTGAGGTCCCGGTGCAGCTCCTGGACCTGGTCCTTCAGGCTCTGCATCTCCGCCTGCAGGCGCTGCGGGGCGGGGCCATCCCATGAGCACCTGGGGCTCCTGCAGGCTGTGCCTCCTGGGGCTCAGAGGAGAGCTGGCTTCCGGGGTGGCCGCGGCTGGATGTGGCCCCCGCGCCGCGCCTCGGTGAGGAAGGGGTGGGCCTTTCCCGCCCACAGGTCCCCGAGGCCCGCTCACCCGGTAGGAGTCCTCGTAGTGGCGGCAGTGCTCCAGGAAGGGCGTGTCCTCGCCCTCCGCCAGCAGCACCTTGGTGCCGATGGACCGGTGCAGCGTGGGCTTCTGGACCGGTGACCCCAACATCTTCCCCACCGGGGAAGGGCAGCTGGGCACCAGCACCTTGGGACCTGAGACCCCTGCCAACCTGGGGGAGAACCAGTGTGGATGCAGATGGGGGGTGGGAGGGCGGCTCTCCCCTCCCCTCCTCCAGCCTCCCAGCCCCCTCACCCCAGACTGCACCCAGAACCACCGTGGGAGTCCAGAAAAGCAGGATGCAAATCCGCACCCAAGACCAATGACATCCGCAGGGAATTTTAAACCCTCTGGGGTGATGTCAATGTGGAAGAGTCCATACGGAGGATGTCAGGGCTGGTCCCCAGTAAACGCTGTGAGCCCTCCCCCGCTGGCTCTGGGCACAAGCATCTCCCCTAACTCCTTCCAGGTCCCCGGCCCTGGGGCAGTCGGGCCCACCCAAGCTGCCCCTTCCCTTCAGCGCCCAGGCTGCGGATAGGGACAGTCCGCGTCCTCCCGGTCCTGCCCTGACCGGGCTCCACGTTGGATAGCAGCGCTCAGCCAGTCCTGGCCTCTGGGGTGCCCTGCCCTGGCGGGGGGACCTTGTCGCTCACGTGCTGGGGCCGCCCCCGGCACCCGTAGCGCGGCGCGGCCCCGGCGGCAGCAGCAGCGGCTCCAGGCAGCGAGCGAACTCGGCGCGGTGGTCGCTGACGATCTGGGCGGGGAGACACCGGTCGTGAGCCCCAGGACCCCGGGGCGGCCCGCTCACCCGGCTCACCCCGCGCCCCCGCACCTTGCTGCTCTGCGCCGGCCGGAGGCGATGCGGCCGCGTGGCGATGCCCTGCAGCCTCTCCATCAGCTCCTGCGAGGTGGGGGAGGGAGGCGCTCAGGCTGTGTGTGTGTGTGTGTGTGTGTGTGTGTGTGTGTGTGCGCGCACGCACACGCTCGGTGAGGGGGATGATAGGGAGGGGAAGGCCTCAAGGGCAAGGCTGTCTTCGGCACTTTACCTGGGTGTCTGTTGGAGGCTCCAACCCTTCCCTGGAACCCCAGCACCACCTGGCCCCAAATCCACAGGAAAGGCTGGGTGACTGGACGCCCCTAGACTCTGCACTTTGGGAGAGTAGAGGCTTATACTGCCTTCCAGGCTGTGCTGTCCTTTTATTTATTTTTTATTTTTAATACTAGAGGCCCGGTGCACGAAACCCGTGCACTTGTTGGGGGGGAGGTCCCTCAGCCTGGCCTGCGCCCTCTCACAGTCCGGGACCCCTCGGGGGATGTCCACCTGCTGGCGTAGGCCCGATTTCCCCCGGTCTTAAGCTGGCAGTCAGACATCCCTCTCACAGTCCGGGACCCCTCGGGGGATGTCCACCTGCTGGCGTAGGCCCGATTTCCCCCGGTCTTAAGCTGGCAGTCAGACATCCCTCTCACAGTCCGGGACCCCTCGGGGGATGTCCACCTGCTGGCGTAGGCCCGATTTCCCCCGGTCTTAAGCTGGCAGTCAGACATCCCTCTCGCAGTCTGGGGCTCTCACAGTCTGGGACCCCTCGCTCCCTACTGCCTGCCTGCACTCGCCAGCGGTGAGCCCAGGTTCTGGCTGAGCAGTGCTCCCGGAGTGAGTGCACTGACCACCAGGGGGCAGCTCTTGCATTGAGCGTCTGCCTCCTGGTGGTCAGTGTGCATCATAGTGATTGGTTGTTCTGCAGGTTGTTCCTTCGGTTGTCGATTTGCATATTAGGGTTTTATTATATAGGGTATATTTTTTATTTAAAATTTTTTTGTTAATCCTCACTGAGGATGTTTTTCCATTGATTTTTTTTTTTTTTTTTTTTTTTTTTAGAGAGAGTGGAAGAGAGAAAGACAGAGAGAAACATCCACCTGAGAGAAACACATCGATTGGTTCCCTCCCACATGAACCTCCTACCAGGACCCAGGCTGGGGAGGAGCCTGCAACCAAGGTCTGTGCCCTTGACCAGAATCGAACCTGGGACCCTTTGGTCAGCAGGCCAATGCTCTATCCACTGTGCCAAACCAGCTAGGGCTTATTTTAAATATATTTTTATTGATTTCAGAGAGGAAGGGAGAGGGAGAGATAGAAACATCAATGATGAGAGAGAATCATTGATCAGCTGCCTCCTGCACGCCCCCGACTGGGGATCAAGCCTGCAAAACAGGCATGTGCCCTTGACCAGAATCAAACCTGGGACCTTTCAGTACACAGGTAGACGCTCTATCTACTGAGCCAAACCAGAGCTGGAGGGGGTGATAGAACCACTAGGTCCAGTCCCCTGGGTGGGTGGGAAACCCTCCCCCTAGAAATGGGCTCAGCTGTTCCCTAACCAGTTTGTAGGTGATGGTGTGGAAGAGGGGAAGGTAAGCCCAGAGACCCTGGTCCAGCCTCCAGGTGACAGGCTGCCAGCCCTCGGTGGTGGACTGGGAGACCCCGTGTTGGAGGGGAAGGCCCCGCAGGAGCTGGGGACTCACATAGCCCAGGTCCAGGAATTCGGCCTTGCTGGCCAGGCTGAGGAAGGAGGAGCAGATGACCAGGTGAACCTGCATGAGGGACACTGCTCGGTGCCCGGCCTGGGAGGGGCCCTCTGTGCCAGAGTGCCCAGCCCCGCACCCCGGCCCCCTTACCTGCAGGGTGGGCAGCAGAGTGGCCAGGTGGGAGAGCTGCACCTTGAAGGCCTTGTCCTTTTCCTCATACTGGCTGGGGGAGGGGCAGCAGCCTCAGCTTCTAGGGGGAGGGTTTCCCACCCCCAGGGGGCCGGACCCAGTGGTTCCATCACCCCACCAGCTGTGTGCATCCTTCCCTGCCACCCTCCCCCCTGTGCCCTGAACCCCCCTGCCCGCTTCAGGGTGGGCACCTGATGTTTTGCTCCCTGGGATGGGCCCAGGCTGTGAGCCAGCGGTGCGGAGCCGAGGGGCAGGGGCCGGAGCCCAGGGTACTCACCTCTGCACAGCCTGCAGCAGCAGGGCCTTCCTCTCCGCCAGTCTGTCCTGGAGGGACAGGCTGCGCTGACCACATCCCCGGCCCTGCCCCCTCCCACCTCTCCCACTCCCTGGGCCAGGCTGGTGCTCTCTCCAACAGCAAGCCCCGCCACCTGGGCCCTCCTGCAGCGTCCCCTACCTGAAAGCCCAGTGCCCTCCCCATAAATGTCACTTCCTGTCTCCCCTACCTTCCCCACCTACCCACCCACCTCCGCTCTGCTGGGCAGGCCCTGGCTTCCCTCTGAACTCTCCTGGCAACTGTGGCTAACGCCGGGGAGTTAGGCCGGCTGCCTGCCGGTGCTGGAAACTCCGCAAGGACTCCGGGGGCGCCCTCTGTCATGGGCACCGGGGTCACGGCTGATGGGGATGCCCGGCCTGTGGCGGGCCGATCCCCCTGCCTCACCTGCAAGCTGCCGAACAGGGAGTGGATGGAGGCCTCCTCTTCCGCCGCGCTGCGCCGCACCTCCTCCAGCATTGCCTGCAGCAGCGCGATGGCCTCCCGCGTGGCCGTCTGCAGGGCCTTCACGGCCTGGGGACAAGGCGGCCTCAGCCTCGTGGGCGCGCGCACGCGTCCCCAACCCTGTGTGTGTGTGGAGCGCGCAGGGCACCCCGCGCTCACCAGCACCGCCTGCTCCAGCCGCTCGCAGCCCTGCACGTAGGCCGACTCCAGGTCCACACAGTGGGCTCGGCTCTCCCTGCGGGGACTCCCGGTAAGCCTGGCTCAGAGCCTCGCTCCGCTCCCCTCGCCTCCCGCTCCCCCTACCCACCCCTGCATGTCCCGGAAGCAGCGGATGCACAGCAGCGACTTCTTGTCGGTGGAGAACATGATGTAGGGCTCCGCGTGCAGCGCTGGGGAGGGGGCGGCGGTGAGGGCGGGGGCGGCGCCCGCCTCCGCGCCCCTCCCCTCTCCGCCGCACCGGGCACGCCACACTCACTGCACTTCTGGAGCACGTCGCGGCTGCGCTGGCCCAGGGCCACGATGTCGTGGCTCGCGAACATGCGGGCCCGGTGCGTCTCATCGCGGCAGCGCGCACACAGCGGCTGCCCGCACGTGTTGCAGAAGTACGTGGTCTCCGCGTCCTGCGGGCCCAGCGCAGGCTCAGCCCGCCCCACGCCCCCCGCCCCTGCAGGACGGCAGTCCCTGCGTGTCCCCGAGCCTCAGCCCGCCCCCCGCCCTTGCAGGACGGCAGTCCCTGCGTGTCCCCGAGCCTGCCAGTCCCAGCCTGGGGCGACGCGCAGCTCAGTGCTGTGCTTACATGTCATGCGATGCCCTAATATACCCACTTCACAGGTGAGAACCCCGAGGCTCAGAGAGTCGGTACGAGGCTCCGTATGGGACAGGTACCCGGGATGGGCTAGGGGAGGCGGTTACATGGAGTTGGAGAGAGGGCACAAATGCATTTCCAAAACATTTCACCTACAACAAGAGTGTGTGTGTGTGTGTGTGTGTGTGTGTGTGTGCGCGCGCGCAGACCTCGCAAGCCCCTCTTTGTCACCCTCCTTAGTAGCCAAATGGCGGTGCCCACCCTGGCCAAGTGGAGGGCACAGTTGGCTGGGAGGGGAAAGGAGTGAGGGCTTGCTGGCTCCCTTTCCCAGGCCAGACCCAGGGCTGAGAGTCTGGGCCATAGACAGCAGCCATGGCATTGACCGAAACAAAAGCTGTAAAGCACAAGTTCTCACTTTGGCATTCAAGGGCGTTTCCTCCCCTGCCTCCTTACCTCCAGCTGGCCCTGCACCCCCTCCTCCCACCTGCAGGGCCATCCTCCCGGAAGTGGGAACACCGCCTCCCCCCCCACCCCCCGCAGGCCAGCGTCCCTGTGCCCTCAGCTCCTTGTTGTGTTTCTTCCTTAGACTCAGGGGCAGGTCATCCCCCCCCACAGCACAGTCCTCACCTCCCTTAGGGCTGTGGGTGGCTGCCCAGCCCTGTGCACTGTACCCCCCTTCCCCTGCAGGTTCTCAACTACACTCTGAGTTGGGGGTCAGTAAGCTCTCCCCAAAGTGAATGGCCTTAACCTCCGCCACTGCCTGCCTATCGGCTGCTCACTCGTTCTGCATCTTAAGTCTCCCCACCTGTCAAGGGGGGCCTACATTTGGAATCCAGGGTGACTTAAGGAGGTGTTGGAGGACCCCCTGATGGGTAATCCTCTGGGTACACTCCGCCAGCATCAGGACCCTGCGACCTGGCGCCCTTGCCTCCTCCTAGGGGCCGCTACTGCCCCCCAGATGCCCCTGCCTTCCCCCAGGCGCCCTGCCTCCCCACCCTCTGCCTGCCCCCACCCCACCCCCCCCCCCCCCCCCCGCCACGGGAGCCCTGCCTCCCCTCCCCCCTTGCCTGCCCCCACGCCCCTCCCCTCCCCCCTTTCTTGACCCCCATGCCCCTCCCCTCCCAGGCGCCCTGCCTCCCCCCAGGACCCCGCCTCCCCTCAAGCCCTGCCTGCTTGCCGCACTCCAGATCGCAGTTGGCACAGCGCACCACCTCCAGGCCGTCCCCGGAGCTGTCCACGAGGAACTGCAGCAGCCGGTCCACCGGGGGGAGCCCGCTGGGCCCTTTCACCACCGTCTGGTGTCTGCAGAGAAGGTGCAGCCAAGATCAGAGGCCCCTTCCCCAGGGCTCCCTACCCGTTCCCACCCCACCTTCCAGTCTGGAACTAAAAATAGGGTGGGAGGTGGGGTGCCCGCCCAGCAGGCTGGCATCTGCTATAAATATCTCAGTCACTGCCCACTCTGACCCAGTCCTGGGCGAATCCTGGGGGGTCAGGGGCCGGGACCTGGGATGACCCGGCGGGAGCCAGCCTTCCAGCCCCTCTCGGGGCCTCGGGAAGTTGACGGCCACGCCCCGTAACCGAGCCGGCATGCCCTGCTTCTACGGACCTAAGATTTCAGGGACCCTAAGTGAGTCCTGGGAGTGTCCTGGCACGGTGCTCAGTTGGGGTGCTCCGGTAGCACTAAGTCCGGAGGTGACATGCGCTCTAGCTCCGCCCTTGCCCCTGATTTTCTGTGGGAGCCCGGGGCCAGGAACCCCAGACCTCAGCGAATCTGACCTGCAAAATGGGCGGGAGCCCGTGCATTCTCCCGCGGAGAGGGGTGGGGGGGCTGGGAGCGGCCGTTCCCAGGGCCTCTGCTGGGAGTCAGAGCCTGGCCCTCCCCGCACCTGCGTCCCGCCCAGGCGGAGCCCGTCTCCCCCGGAGGGAGGCTTTGGGGCTCCGGGCACTCACTGGCACAGCGGACAGGCCAGGCGGCCGTCGGCGGCGCGGCCGCGCAGGCAGCCGGCGCAGAAGTGGTGGAAGCAGTCCAGCAGGCACGGGCGCTCGTACTGCGCGTGGCACAGCGGGCACACGAGCGGGTGTCCGCTCGCCGCGTCCAGGATGCCCGGACCCTCCAGGGGCGCGAAGATAGCTCCCGACATCCGCCGGCCGGGGTGGTGCCGGGCCGCGGCGGGGCGTCGGCGGTCACGGAGCGGGGAGCAGCAGGGCCGCGGCTCGGTCTCGGAGCGCAGGGCGCAGGGGGAATGGGCAGGGAGGCGTGCGGAGGGTCGGTCCCGGGCCCGCGCTCCAGCCTCGCCCGCACCCCGCGGTGGCCCTGGAAGGTCAGACGGCTGGACCGGCCACGCCTCCTCCCCGGCGTCCACCTCTCCCACCCCCACTCCCACCCCAGGAATTCCCCGCCCTGTCCTCTGAGTGACCTGCAGGCGACGCCCCTCCCGCGCGGCTCCGGCGCGGCGCCCCCGCCCACCTACCCGGCCGGCCTCGGCCTCGCGGCGAACATCCAGCCCGCCGCCCGGCCCGCGGGGTCCAGCCACGGCCACTCCCTCCCCAGTCTGGGCGGAGGAGCGGCGGGGACACCGCGGCTTCGAAGGACGCACCACGCGAGGGTCCGAGGCCCCACTGGGAAGACAGGACCCTGAGTTCGCAGCCGCCGGAGCCCAGGGGGCTGTACCCACCGGACTTGAGCCGGGCAGGGGTGGGTCCGCGTGGCCCCAGTTCCAACGCGGCCCATTGGGGGCGACAGAGAGCAGTGACGCCCCTCCACAGACATCCAGTACCGGCGAGGGGGCGGGGAGGGCGGGGCCTCTCTGGCTGGTCTCGGCTGCTGGCCCAGTTACTGACCTCTCAGAACCTCCGGGTTTGGGTAGAACGGGGCGGGCCTCCCAGGGACGGGGTGAGACTTTCAGGAAGTGAAATTCAAATACTAGGCTTCCTAGGAAGCAGGCCCACCTTTTCTGCCAGGTCCCCTCTGCCGATCTCGGCCCGGGAGCGCTCGTTCATCCCAGTATGGTTTTCTCCAGAATGCGCTTCATCCCTAGGTCATTATCTGCTTTCTTTGCACACTGAGATCTGGGGAAACAGCCCAGCCTGCCCTTCTTGAAATCAAAGAGTCAAGCCCAGAGCTTGTCCCACATAAGGTGCTCAATAAACTCTTACTAATCAGGAAAGAACTAGGAGATAATATCCGAGCTGGGTTTTGAAGGATGTGTAGGAGTTTGCCAGGGGGAAAGAAAGGAAGTGAATTCTAGGCAGAAACTACCTGCTCTTTTAAGGGTCATCCCTAGCCCTGGTTTCATTTTTGCCCCAAGTCATGATGATGATGATGATGATGATAATAATAATAATAATAAGAATAGTAATAATGGCTAGCCCAGCTGGTGTGGTTCAGTGGTTAAGCATGACCTATGAACCAGGAGGTCATGGTTCGATTCCTGATCGGGGCACATGCCCAGGTTTGGGACTCAATTCTTCTAGTGGTGACATGCAGGAGGCAACCTATCCATGATTCTCTCTCATCATTGAAGTTCCTCTCTCTCTCTCCCTCTCCCTTCTTCTCTGAAATCAATAAAAATATACTTAAAAATAATAACAATGGCTAATGTTTATGGGACAATGTACTAGTCAAAGTTCTTTTACTTGTTAATCCTGACAACAACCCTAGGGAGGTAGAAAATGTTACCCTAGTAAGAGGGAGAGCTACTGTACAAAGCCAGGTGAGTCCTTCATAAGTGAATGGTGCATTAGCTTCCCCCTGGAGGGGCAGCAGGAGGTGGGTGTTTGTTCCCGATACAGGCTTATTTAATCTGTCCATTCCTGTCTTCATCTGTTTGGATAGTATTTACCCAGCATCTGTCATGGGTCAGACACCCAGAAGGGAACACACCAGCTGTGGTCACCCAAGTACACAAATAACAAGTACAATAATGGCAGACTGTGCTACACGCTCCGGGGAAAAGAATCAGGATGATATGATGGAGGGCGGCTGGGAGCGGGTGGAGCTGAGGGTACACTAGACATCCATGAGCAGAGAGGGCGAGACGCTGGCGGATGAAGAGAAATCAGACACCGGACACGCCGGGAAGAGTTCAAAGCAGAGGGAACAGCAAGTCCAAGTTCCCAGGAGCTGGAATAAATTTACAGGAAAGAAGTGGGGCCCGTTGGGGCCAGTTCTGCAGAGTCCGCAGGAAGAAGTGTCCGCTCCTGTGGGTTAGCTGTGGGCAGCAGATGGGAAAGTTCATGTGTAAATAAGCAGAGGGCCCTAGGGGTCAATAATCCCAGAAATAGCCACCTGGAAATTAGCCCTAAATTTGAACAGATAGAAGGGAATGTGAGGAGTCCTTTCTTTGCCAGAGTTGGCCCACAGCTATTAGCAGGGTAACTGTCTTGCTCTCACTCCCCAGCCGCTGTGATTTTTTTTAAAAAATATATTTTATTGATATTTTACAGAGAGGAAGGAAGAGGGATAGAGAGCCAGAAACATCGATCAGCTGCCTCCTGCACACTCCCCACTGGGGATGTGCCCGCAACCAAGGTACATGCCCTTGACCGGAATCGAACCCGGGACCCTCCAGTCCTCAGGCCGACGCTCTAGCCACTGAGCCAAACCGGTTTCGGCGAGCCGCTGTGATTTTAATTTAGAATATCCTGAATTGTTTTTCTTCTTGGCACAGTCAATCGACTGTAGGCCTGGGGAAGAAGACCCTTGCTATTCAACTTGTGGTCCATGAACCAGCAGCAGCAGCAGCAGCAGCTCCTGGGAGTTTGTGAGAAACGCACCGTCTCAAGCACATGGGCCAATGACGAGGACTCTGCATTTTATTTTATTTTATTTTGAAGGTTTCAAATGTACTTGATTTCTCCAATCATGCCATATTTTAATGGGCACACAGTGCTTTCACTTGCCATCAATTATGCGTTGGTTTTGAAATAATTCATTATCACACCAACTGGGATGATTAATAATCTCTCCATTCCTTTGGGGTGACTCTGCCAACAGGGGACAGGTTCCATTCTGTTCCAATTTGTGTTGCTGTATATGTCCATGTAGCACACAAAAAGTGGCTCCGCTAGCTAAAATAGCATTGCCATATTTGTCATGGAACTCAGGTGTCCTTTTCTGGTGGATCTGCCTTGCCATTGTTTGCTGAATGCTTCGAACTGGGAAACGACTTAGCGCGTTTTTGGCCAACGGAAACAAGGTGAAGCTGAAGACTACACTACACTACAGCAACTGCAGCTGCCGGTTGTTGGAACTTTGAGTCAAGTACCCTTGCGAAGACATTTTATTTTAAAGAGATTTTTATATAGACACCTTATAACTAAGGCTATATGAAAAGATGTTCCCCCAAACATAAAGCTGGGAACTCTCTAGGCAACTTTATTTAAAAAAATATTTTTATTGATTTCAGAGAGGAAGAGAAAGGGGGAGAGAGATGGAAACATCAATGATGAGAGAGAATCATTGATTGGCTGCCTCCTGCACGTCGCCTACTGGGGATGGAGCCTGCAAGCCGGGCATGTGCCCTGACCAGGACCGGGTTCATGGGTCGAGGGTCAACCACTGAACCACACTGGCTGGGCTAGGACTCTGCATGTTCCCCGGGCCCCCAGGAGACTCCTGGCGCCAGGCCAGTTTGAGAAGCACTGGCAGAACTGGAAACCAGGAGGAGATCAGTGGGCGGGCGGCCTGCATTTAAGATTGTGAAGGGGGTCGCACAGGAAGCGTACCTGACCGTGGCAGGACGGGCCAGCGCTGGGAGATACGGCCCCAGCTTCCAACGGAGTACCAGGTAGGAAGAAGCCAGAGGGCCCTCGATATTGGGACCCCAGGGCCACAAAGGGCCTGGCCTCTCCTCCCCACGTTGATGGGTTCCCCTCCCATCCTATTAGCTGGTAATTCATGCTCTGGTGAATTTCTTTTTCTTTCCAAGCCTCTGACACGTAGAGCGTACCCCTTTATTTCTCTTTGGGCTCGATCTGCTCGGGCTCCCCCACTCCAACCCTTCGCAGTGAGACAGTCCACCCAGCCCCTGCCCATCCTCCAGGCCTTCGACAGGACCGGCTTTGCAAACAGGAGAAAGCAATCGCTCCCCGATGGTACAGAGCAGGGTGCCGTGATGACCAAGGGGCGTGGCGGAGCGATTGGTACGGCCTGGGCCCTACGTGCTCTGCGCGCTGCGGCCTCTTCGCGTCTGCGCAGTGCGCTCGGCTCCCTTTCTGCCTCCGCAGCCGCCATGGCTCCCGTGGTTAGTATGGCTCCGCGTGAGGCCTCGGCTCCGGGACTAGCACGTGGGCCTCGCGGGCCCGGCTCCTACGCGGCTCGCGTGGGACGGCGTTCGGCAGCGTCCGCCCGGGGCTGGTCTGGCAGGCGGGCCGGCTAGGGTCAGGGCCGCCGCCCGGCTCCGCACGCCGTGGGCGGAGGAGGCCGCGGCCTGGGGCCCGGGAGGCAGATCCGCAGCGCCGGGAGGCCGGGGCTCGGGCCCTAGATGGCGGCCAGCGGGAAGCTGGGGTGCCGAGGCTGCGGCCTGGCCGGCCAGCGGCGCCTGGAGCCCGGCCGGCGTGAGGCAGCCGGGGTCTGGGCCTCGTTACCTGGGCGGAGGGCGGGAAGGAGAAGGGGTCCTGCCACCCCTGGGAGCAGCGCATCCGGGGAGCCTATGGCCCGGACTCGGGGACGAGTGGCAATGTCCACGGAAGGTGGTGTGATTTCAGGGAGAGGCCCGAGTTTGAGGACCCCTGTAGCGTCCCCAGAGGAAGTTAGTACAGGACGCCGCCGGCCAGACCCTTTCGGTTAGGGCTGGGTTCCCGGCGCCGGGCAGGGACGGGACGGGGCGGCGCGGCGCCCGCGTGTCGCTGCCTGCGGATCGCGCTCTAAGCTGGTCGCTGGGAGAAAGTTGGCTTCCTACCCTCCCCTTTATGTTGGGACGCCCCCGTTAACATTTTCGGCTCATTTGCTCTTCTCAAGTGGGCTTTTGATGCGTCTGTGCATTTGTGTGTTTTTGGTTTAAAACTGTGATGGCAGGGTTTTTTGTTTTTTGTTTTTTTTTTTAACTTGCTGATTGTATATTTCCGGGGGAGTTCTGAAAGCAGCCCTCTGGACTGTAACTAGGAGGAGAGGCCTTTCAAAAGGCAGTGGTTTTTGCAGTAGCTGAATGTTTGGAAAGTTGGCCCAATTATCGCAAGTTTTAGATGAAGTTCTTTGAAGCATAAAGGGGGCTTTAGGGAGTGTTGTTGTGAAGGTATTTTTAGATTCTGCAAAAGCTTTTTAGAGTGGCGTTATAGGTAAGTAGATTGTACAAGTGCTTTTTTAATGGTGTTGGAGTTTGTACAGGGAGAAGGTTGATGGAAGCTCCTTTGTGAGGCTCAAGGAACTAGAACCGTGTGGGATATATGCCAGCTGATGGTTTGAAAATGCCAGAAATGGTTGACAGTAGAGTTGTAACTAGAACCAAGGTTCGCCTTACCCTCCTCTGGCTGGGTGTGTGAGATTCTAGGATGTACAGTTACCTGGCTGCTCTGAGGAGCGAGGTGAGACAGGTTTCAGGGAGAACCGGCTACTCTGGGCCAGGACCCTGGTCCGGAGAGTCAGGACAAGTATTGATTTTAGATTAGAGTTGTTTTAGGTATGCAAGCATTTGTATGTCTGTGCCTGCATCCCGGAATGAAAGAAGTACTTCCGGGAATTTCATGACAGAGAGGGGAAAGTATTTCATTGGGGCTCATAAGCTAACAGACCTTCATGCCCTTCGAGACTGGGGAGGCTGGAAGGTGTCAATGGGTCAAGAGTTCCGGAAGGATCTCCCCTTGGGAAAGGCCTCAGCTTGCCTGTCGTCCTGTCCCTCCTCCGTTCTTGGGCAGAGGATGGCTCTTGGCGCCCTTGGAAGGGAACCCAGCTCTGGGTTTTGCATTTGAACGGGCTTTTACACCCTCCGTGTTTCTGGTTGTTTGAATTTTTTTTGTGTCGATGGGAGCTGGTGCCATCATCTCTGTTTATGTACTCTTCTTAGAAAAAGCTCATGGCGAAGGGGGGCAAAAAAAAGAAGCAGGTTCTGAAGTTTACGCTCGACTGCACCCACCCCGTAGAAGATGGAATCATGGACGCTGCCAACTTTGTAAGTTGTGCCCTTGATGCCAAGTAATGGACTTTGGAGGTGCGGCTGAGAAGACCTGCTGGAGCTTCTGCTCCCGGCTCACGGGGCCGCTCAGGTTCTGGCTCTGCTTGAACTGAGCGTGGTCCAGTTTCTCAGTCTTGGTGCCTGTGTGTGTGTGTGTGTGTATGTGTGTGTGTGTGTAACAGTTGCAATGAATAGACAAGTGGGGCTGCAGCACATCTGCTAGAGACCTGCCTCCTTTGCTTGTTTTCCTCCTTTAGTGTCCCAAAACGATTTTCCTTAAAAATTACCGGGAAACAGGCAGACTTCCTCAGATCCACATCCCCTTTTGCACTCTGGTGTGATTGAGCATGAAGTGACAGACCCTCATCCTCGGGGACAAGGGGCTGCCTGGGGCCTGGCCTGGCCCTGCCTGCTGGACTGCAGAGCATGGGCTGGTGGCAGCATCTCCGCAGACTTCCCTGTCCTACTGGGTCAGAGCTTCGTGCTTGTGGTGAAATGTCCTGCATGCTGACTTGTAATGGGAGCGTGGGTGTTTTTAGGTCTGTCTCTGCATTTGGCCTGTTCCCCGATAGTCCTCTATTTCACTTAAATACAGAAAAATCAACCTTGCCCTGCCAGTGTTGCTCAGTGGTTGAGTGTTGACCCATGAACCAAGAGGTCACTGGATGATTCCGTCAGGGCACATGCCCAGTTTTGGGACTCAGCCCCCAGTAGGGGGCATGCAGGGGGCAGCTGATCCACGATGTTTGTCTCATTGATGTTTTTATCTCTATCCCTCTCCCTTCTCTAAAAATCAATAAAAACATTTAAGCCAAAACCGGTTTGGCTCAGTGGATAGAGCGTCAGCCTGCGGACTGAAAGGTCCCGGGTTCGATTCCGGTCAAGGGCACGTACCTGGGTTGCGGGCACATCCCCAGTGGGGAGTGTGCAGGAGGCAGCTGATCGATGTTTCTCTCTCATCGATGTTTCTAGCTCTCTATCCCTCTCCCTTCTTCTCTGTAAAAAATCAATAAAATATATTAAAAAAAACATTTAAAAAACAAGCACATCGCTTTACTACTAGATAAGAGTGCATAGGAAATGAGTTCTAATTTAGATTTCCTATAAGGAACCAGATAGCAAAACGGAAGAAACTAAAGACAAAGTGAAGGCAAATCTTGGAAACAAGGAGATTGGAAACCCACGTTTATGAGCTCCATTGAGTGGAGAATGTGAGGAGGAAAATGAAAAAATGAGTCAGCCTTGCTACACTGACTCCGCAGCTCGGCTTTGGCATTTCACTCCTCTCTGGTGACTGCGCCTGAGGAGTCAGGCTGCTTCTTTTCTCCCTTCCCTACGCTCACCTGTGTCTGTGATGGTCTTTCCTTCGAGAAGTCTCCCTAGGGTAGAAAACGAGTCCCTTAGGAGTCCAAGGTGCAGAAGTCGAGTTCTGACCTACTCACTTTACTCACCCAGTTTATTGTGTATTGGAGGTTTAAATAGAGGATTGTGGGAATTGCAGCTGAAAGGGACTTCCTATCATTGCAATAGAAAGAAAACAAAAAAACAAGGGGGGAAAGAACCAGAAAGAATATTCCTTTTTGGACAAAGACCCCTGAAGCCCACAGAGGTCAAGGACCAGCCGCGGCTGCCACAGGGCTTGCTGAGAGCCCGTCTCCGGGCTCCTGGGCCTCCGCCCCTCCTGCACCAGGCATGTGGCCCCGGAGCAGATCGGGGATAGTTTTGGTCACCATTTTTTTTGGTTAATCCTCCTGAGGATATTGTTTTCATTGATTTTAGAGAGTGGAAGGGAGAGAGGAGAGAGAAATATCCATGTGAGAGAGCCCAGTGCATTCCACCTGGGGCGGGGAACCTGCAACCGAGGTATGTGCCCTTGACCGGAATCGAACCTTGACCCTTTGGTTTTGGGCGGACGCTCTAACCAGTGAGCACACCGGCCATGGCGTCACCGTGTCTGCTCCTTGTACTCGGAGCAAAGCTGAGGACGATGCTTTGTGCTCCTCACGTTCAGAAGTTGCTGTAACGTTGGCTGCCTACAGCAAGCTTGGAGCATTTGGCCCCGGCTTTCCTGTCTGCTGGATCTTTGACCCGTGAGTCAGTGTCTTCCATGTAGACACACATTTGATCTTGTGTGGAACCAGTCAAGCATGTTCATGCTAGGATTTTGTTTTCTTTTTTTTTTTTTTTTTTTTTTTTAAATATATTTTATTGATATTTTACAGAGAGGAAGGGAGAGGGATAGAGAGCTAGAAACATCGATGAGAGAGAAACATCGATCAGCTGCCTCCTGCACACCTCCCACTGGGGATGTGCCCGCAACCAGGGTACATGCCCTTGACCGGAATCGAACCTGGGACCCTTCAGTCCGCAGGCCGACGCTCTACCCATTGAGCCAAACCGGTTTCGGCCTAGGATTTTGTTTTCATATTTGATTTGTAAATAAAGTTGAATAGTGCTATTAAAAAAAAAAAAAGATTTGCGAGAGAGAGGGAGAGAGAGAGAGAGAGAGAGAGAGAGAGAGAGAGAGAAACATCAATTGGTTGCCTCCACACACGCCCTGACCGGTAATCGAACACACCACCTTTTAGTGTACAGGACAGTGCTTCAACCAAGGGAGCCACACTGGCCAGGGCGGTAGTGCTATTTTCTAATCGCTATTAGATTTTAGGTCATATATTAATAGCTAAAGATTTGCTATAATTTCCACGAAAGATTGAACATTAAAACAACTTCAGTGTAAGTAGCGTAAAGATCTGGTGAGATGGGTGACGTCGTCACTGCTAATTGGTCAATTGGATGGTTTTTACAGGAGCAGTTTCTTCAGGAGAGAATCAAAGTGAACGGGAAAGCTGGGAATCTCGGCGGAGGGGTTGTAACCATTGAAAGAAGCAAGAGTAAGATCACTGTGACGTCTGAGGTGCCTTTTTCCAAAAGGTAGGGGAGCTGGTGCCCGCACCCGCAGGAGGACCCCGCCCTGGGTGCAGTGTGTGGCCGCGTGTGTGTGGAGTCGCATCTGAACGGGAGCAGTGCCCGTGCAGGGGGCAGTGAGGGCAGGCATGCCGCCGTGGTGGTGACAGGTGTTCACTTCCTGGTCGAACTGCAGGCCGTGAAGAGGGCAGGCTTGTGTAGACGGCGTTCTCCAAGGTGGCGCTGCTCCTCTGCCTCTGGGCCTCAGGGACGCTGTCCATTTTAATTCTGTGTTTCCCTGCCTGTAGATATTACCATTGTATGAGGAATCTGAAATCTCAGGTTTTTTACACAGGAAGTGAGAGAGAGATGGACAGAAACATCACTGTGAGAAACATCAATGTGTTGCCTCCTGTAGGCACCCTGACAGGCACCCCCAACCTGGGCATGTGCCCTGATCAGGAATCAAACCCTCGGCTTTTTGGTGGCACGGCAACCCTCCAACCCACTGCCATTCGGCCAGGGCTGTCTGGTTATTGCTTTGAGGATGAAGTTAAAACACCACAAGTTGCTAAAGAACTGGGCATGTTTATACGCAGCTCCTAGCCCAGAGCTGGGCATATTCACAGGAGTTTTTTGTTTTTTTTTAATCAAACTGTATCAGTGGGAAAGTCAAAGGTGTGTGAGGACAAATTGGTTATAGTTAAGCCTTTGAGTTTATTAATGAGATCAGTTGAGAGGTGACTTAAAAGCGTGAGTGAAGGACTCCTATTCCGCCTGGCTGACGGGTTGGATAAAGGGGTTGTTGCAGCTCAGGGAGGGACTCCAGGGTGCACACCACCAACTTGCTGGCTTTCCGGAGCCCTGAGGAAGATGCTGTGATCTTCCTGTGACCTGTCGTTCACCAACCTCGTGAGAATGTCTCCCAACACAGCTTACTGCGTTTCCACGCACTTCCTGCTCTTCGCCCAGTGGCAGGGACAGGAGCCCCCCCTCTGTGGAAGCTCTCCTATCTGGTGAAAGAAGCTTTCTTCCCTTTGGCCACCCAAGGTGCTCCCGGCCTAAACTTCCTCTTGCTTGTCTTCGAACTTCTGCAGCTCTCCACTTAGCTGCTCCGCATCATTCGTGTATGAAAAATCTCAAACAGCTGAAGGCATGCGGTAGCAATAACAAAGGAACAAAGAATACTCTTTAGCTGGAACAGCAGAGTGGGTTATTTTTATGTCGGGAAACGTGGATAGAATTGAACTGAGGTCTTCACATCTTTGGGAAGATGACTGTTGGCGTAGCGCTGTTGAAGTGTTCATTTCTTGGAGATGGGACTGTTCCCGTTAACATGTGGGTCCTTGTTGGCATGCCAATTGGCCTGTGCGTCTCATTCGTCCTCTGAACAGTCAGATGGCATGGCTCCTGTTATAGAGGGAGAAAGTGGTGTGAGAGGGTGCTTTGCCCAGCAGTGGGTTTGCTTGGCGCCTGGTCCCCCTTCTCTCTGGCGCTGGGAAGGTCTGGAGTAGATAGAACCCAGGGCCGCTTAAGCAGACAGGAAAGTGAGGGGCTGCTCTCCCTGCAGCGCTGGGGCCAGGGTGGCGGGTGGCAGCCTGTCCCGGGCATTGGGTGGTGAGGTTCACGGCCGAAGTGAGCATACATAGCACAGCCCTCAGAAGCAGCCCCAGAGCCTGAACAGCCGCCCCTGGGGGTCTGACTCGGGAGGGTGATGTGGAGCTCCCTGGAGACCTCGTGCTTTCTCAGAACAGGCACTGAGGTGGTGTGCTTGTCAGTTGACCATGAACTCTTTCTCCAGTGGCCACGCAAAATCGTTTCATAGGCGTTTGCTATTGTTTCACGGACAACTCTTACATCTTGTCTGTTCTCATTTTTATTGCCAGTTTAGAGGAAAGGTGGCTCTTTGTTGTTAGACCATTGGCCTGGTATGTTTGCCTTATCTTTGCCCTTTTTTTAAAGGTGGGGAAACACCTTGAATTGTAATGACTTTGAATGCAAGGGCTTCATAAAAGTTACAGTATTTGAGAATAAGGAAGGCCGAGTGTTTAGAGGCATTTTCAAATGTTCTCTCTCTGCAGGTATTTGAAATATCTCACCAAAAAATATTTGAAGAAGAATAACCTACGTGACTGGTTGCGCGTAGTTGCTAACAGCAAAGAGAGTTACGAATTGCGTTACTTCCAGATAAACCAGGATGAAGAAGAGGAGGAAGATGAGGATTAAAGCTCATTTATCTGGCAAATTTTGTATGAGTTCTTGAATAAAACTTGGGAACCAAATCGGTGGTTTTCCTTGTATCTCTACAGCGTGGATTGAACAGAAAACGGAAATGGTAGTAAAAGGGCTTCACTTGGGACGCCACTCACTTTGTAATTAGACTCTTTCTGCTTGAAAATGTCAGTTCTCATGGGAGTCACACCAGAATAGGAGAGGAAGGCCCCCAAGGGAACTGACAAGGGTTTGACATCGATCGGGTGTAAGGGCGTGGGGATGTGAGCTCTGTTAGTCACTGTTTTGCTTTAAAAAGTGACAGCTTCATCTGGCGCTTTCCTTGGATTGCGGGGTACAGCAAACTCGGGCTCCTTAGCCAGTGGAAGCAAACCAGTGACTTCTGTCTGAGCTCCTCCTGGTGGGGACATGGCAGTGCCGATAAAGACGCAGGGTGCCGGGCATTTGTCTTTTAGGTTTGATTACAGTTATTATGTACGTTAATCTGTTTTCTTCCTCTAGAAATAAACTGGTCCTTTGGCGATGCTGCGCACTCCGCTGCCCCCGGGAAAGGGTTTGGAGGCAACTCTAAAAGTCCCAGGTTTTAAATTGAAAGTGCACAAAATGAATTTGTAAATAGTCCTTGTTTGTCCAAGTCTTGGCAACACACTGTCACTCCAGCAGGGGGAGCTGGAGATGAGGAAGAATAGAGCTTCCAGATGTCAGCATCTGCGCAGGTCCTGGGTGGGAATTCTCTGCTGCTCAGACCCCAGTCTCTTCACAGGGGGGGTGGGGGGTGGGGGATGGGCATGAGGGACAAGTGATTGGGACAGAGTTCAGATGCCCGGGGACAGTCACTCCACGCATGCAGGCCGTGGCTGGGTGTCATGCAGCAGTCATTCTGCAAACGGGCACTAAGCAGGACCCCAGCCTGCTCCTGCGTGACACGGGGCAGCAGAGGGACACGAGGGCTCACCTCGGGGTCTTGCCGTTGCAGAGGCCAAGATCTGCGGAGGCGACCTCAGGCTGTGCAGATGTGATGGTTGCTGACAAAACCAGGTTTTTTCAAGTGACTTTGGAAAGAGACCCTGATGCCTTATGGTGCCCTTCTAAAACAATTCTGCAGGAATGTCTGCGTTGTCTTAAGACTCTGGTGTGTAGAATCACGTTTTGCGGAGCTTGCCTGCAGCTGACCGCCACACCGGGGGTTCCTGTGCTCGGCCAGTGGCGTAGCCGGGACTTACGTGCTGGAGTCCTCCCTCTGGTTGCCTTGAACATGCTGAGCCTTTGCACTTCCATTTGCCATGATGAAGGCTCTAGCACCTTCTGTTTCTGTGCACATTTCCCACAGCAGAGTTGTTTGCATGCCTCCCCTCCCGGAAGGGGGTTTCTTTCACATTTAACGGAGGCTGCGGTTGCTCCTGCTCTCCCCCGGCGTGATGAGGTCTGTGTAGTAAGTGTACGACGTGGGTTTGCACGTTTTACTTGTTCGTTGCATTGATGTTGCCCTGTAGTCATTCTCTGTAAAATATTGACCCTGGGCTGAAATTAGCATATACTTTAAAAAAACCCCAGGTTTTAAAACTTGTAATAAAATTGGAACATTGCTTTTTCTATGCCTTTTTGAACTCTTGTAATTGAGTTTTGATCACATTTTATATTAAAGTGGCTAACATGTGGCTACTGTTACTGTGCAAGGGTTTTTTTTTTAAGGGATTGCCATGTTGATCTATTTAGAAGCAATTTAGCTTGTCCTCACTGACTAATTGCTGTTGACAGTGATCTGGGTCTTCATTACGTTGAGAAGAAGATGTTCCTACGCCCGTTTCCACCTTCGCTGTGCGGCTGCCTCAGTGAGGCCCCAGTGACCAGAGCTGAGCTCTCCAGTGGAGCGTTGCCTCCGTCTTCGCAAATCAGTGCCTTTCTCTGAGGGGGCGATGCCGTGAGAACCTGCCTCACATTCCACCCGTTCACCAGCTGTGCCGGAAACACTGCAGACCGCTTTCCTTTGTACCTGCCTCGTGAGTCACCTGCCTGATCTGAGAGGCACAGGAGCAGATTGGGTCCCGGAGCGTCAAGCTGAGATTTAAGATCATAAGGGAAGCGAAATAGGAAGTTGGAACAGCCTTGTTCTCAGCGGACTGGTCCCACCAGCACGTCTCGCTTGGAGGTTTAGTATTTGCTGTTTTCCTTTCAAAAGCCGCCTTGACCCCTCCCTGCTTTTCCCGGAGGGGCGGCCTTGGCCCAGAGACCGGGGCCTGAGCTCCCCATGTGTCAGAAGCATGGGGGCAGGCAGAGGGTTCAGTCCTATCAAACACATTGAAAGACAGTTGGTCAGAGTCCCAGGGTGTGCTGGGGTATTTAGAGCTCAGCCTCTTTAGGGGACACTTGGTTTCTTGGGAGGTGAGCAGGACTCCTGCGAGGCTAGGATAACCTCAGGAGAGCCTGGAAGTTGGCTTTGGGGGCCCACTTCCATTCCTTCCTCTTGCTGCTGTGGTCCTTCCTGTGACCCCTCCCCGCCCCCCAAGCTTATCAAGTGGGAGGGGACACACCTAGGATGTGGGTCCCTGATGGGCCAGTTACAGACTTGGCAGTACCAAGGGACCCTGGACAGAGCAAGGCTGATGGGGGCCAGAAGCCACCTTGGGGGAGCCTGGCTGAGTTGTGAGCAGCCTTTGCTTTGGGGCACTCGGCTGTGGTGGCGCCTCTTTCTGGAAGGTGAGAGGCCCGGTCCGGGGCGGTGCCATCCCAGCCAGGAGGCCTTGCGGAGGAAGCAGGGAGGGCTGCCTTAAATGGTGCCAGGAGGGTGCTCGTCCACAAAGTGCCCTAAGGTTTCGTCATCGAGACCTCTCCCTACCGTTGGGATTTGCGGGTCCACATTCCCTTTTCTGGGCTGTTCGGGCCAAGCGGGAGCAGGTAAGACTGTCCAGGGGCTGCTTTAAGGCTTATACCAGCACTAGCTCACGGCCACGGCCACGGCCACGGCCCGGAGCCTGCCTTTCTGAGAGCCCCGCCCCCCCACCCCCAAGTGATCTGGATTCTGGCAGAAGGAAGCTCCCCCAGAGAAGGGGCTTCAAGTGCAAATGAGAGGCCTTGTACACGGGGGTGCTCACCCCTCATTTCAAGGGAGACTGCCATCCTGGCAGTGACGGTGCACCTGCTCTTGAGGCCCAGTCAGAGCTGGGACCTGCTGACGGTGGGGGTGTGGGATAGCACTGCACTGCCCTAACGGGGCCTCTAGTCACGTGGGGCCATCAGATAGCCGTGAGGGGACATGCTACTAAGGGAGCTGTCCTCACAGGAGGAGGGGTACCTGCCTTTAGGAGGAGCTCAGAGACAGGAGTGTGTGTGTCTGAGTTCCCAACTTGCAGCTCCGGCCGCGGGGACCATTTCCTTGGTGCTTATACATATGTCTAATCCTCACCTGCGGATGGATGCTTTCCCACTGGTTTCCAGAGAGAGTGGAAGGGAGTGGGGGGGGGGGGAGAGACATGCCCGCGAGAGAGACATTGATGAGCTGCCTCCCACCACGCCCCTACCCGAGCTGAGGAACTTGCCACTGAGGTACATGCCCTTGACCAGAACTGCACCTGAAACCCTTCAGCCCGAGGGCCGACACTACCCACTGAGCCAGTCTGGCCAGGGCTAACCGGTATGTTAGTTTTTAAAAAATTTATTTTGAATTTTCACTGAAGTGTAATTACAAGCTCTGAACAGCAAACAGGAGAGTCTTGTCTCCTGAAACTGGAACCTTAATGGCTTGATTCCCTGTTCGCAGAATTGGTTGGATTTTCACTCTTTGGGGGGCAAGGACAGGATGGAGACAGGCTCCTGAGTGACGAGCTTCAACTCCAGTGTTGCCCAGTGAAGCAGCTGGAACTGCTCTCCCCGTCTCCCCTTTCTTACTGGTCTTGGGAAGCAGAGCCAAGGTGAATGTGTGTGTGTGTGTGTGTGTGTGTGTGTGTGTGCAGGGGGTCGCTGTGGTGATGGGAACGATTGTCAGCTTCTCTGAAGTGGGACAGGGAACCCGTGGAAGTGTCCTGACCTCATCCTGCCCGCTGGGCGGGTGGGGCTGGTAGCTGAGGGTGGCATGTTCGGTGGCGCTTCGGGTATTTTCCTGGGCAGTTAGGCAGCTTTGTCGGGGAAAATGCAGGCCGGCCGGGGTGCCGGTGCTCGGGCCCTCTGCGAGGTGCCCGGTGACGGGAAACAGCCCGAGCCCACCAGCAGCCGTCCGCCTTCTTAGCCGCCTCCCTGCCACCTGGGCCTTGCCCTGCCGCTGCCGGCTTGGGCTCCTTCGTCTCCAGTGGGTTTAAAAGCGACCCCAGCACCTTGCCCTCGCCCAGGATGCAGGAAGCAGCTTTGCGTGGGGCTTGTGGCTACCAGTTTGGATGGGGAGGGAGGAAAGAGCGGCCACACATCTTCCCAGGCCATCCAGTGCTCTGGTCACAGCTTGGACACAGCTCGGACTTACTGTGGCGTGGGTTGTGGCCACCTCCCCCAAAGGTCTCCTGGTTCCCCAAAGGCCCCAGCAAAGGGAGCCCTCCTGGCGATGCCAGTGTGGGGGGTGGGGTCGGGTATCAGCCAGGGCCCCAGGGGCTGGTGCTCCAGAGAAGAGCTCCTTCCCAGTGCTGACTCCCAAGTCAGGCAGGTCCCTGGCAGCCACATGGGCTCCAGTGGGTACCCCCAAACGTTTCTGGCGGAGGCAGTGAGGTGAGGGGTCCCCCCCCCCCCCACTTCCTGCCCCTCTAAGTGAGAGAGCTGGCCATCCTGCCGGCCACTGAGACTTTGGCCGCCCTAGAGCAGCTTTAAGACGGCAGGTGGGCTGGCTTGGCTGCGCTCGTTTAAAATTCCGGGCCCATCTTCACCTTTAACAACCAAGGGCTGGTGGCTCCTTTCCCGCTCGGCGCGCCCGCCGCGTGGCTTCTGAGGGAGTTTCTGGCACAGAGAACGCCGATCCGCACCCCCTTCAACCCCGCCCCAGGTCTGGGTCCAGCCTGGAGGGGCTTTTTGGAAGAGGGCACGTGGGCGGTGGGAGCGGGGTGCGATGGGGTGGGGGAGGAGCCAGCCTGCACGGATGTTTCTGAAAGAATCCGACCCCCAGTCAACGGAGCGCCCCGTCCCCACGTGCGGGACACATTTCCTTCTGATCCTCTTTCCAAAGGAGCTCAGAACGGTGTTAGAACCGAGTCTGGGCCGCGCCGGGCGCCGAGAGGCGGCAGTCCCCGTGCGTGTGAGCGGAACGCGCGCCGCCCCAGGGACCCTGCCCCACGCCCTTCGGAACCCGGCCCAGCGCATTCCCGGCGGGCGGGGCGGCGGCGGGCCGGTGCGCGGGCGGCGTTTCCCAGCCTCCTACCCGGCCGCTCGCCCTAGGCCAGCTGCCCGCTCGGCCGTCCGTCGGGTCCCCTGGCGCGCGGGGACCTCGACGGCTCCTCCTTCCAGGGCGCTCGGCCCCCACCCTGCACCCAGAGGCTCCGGACTAGTCCCCAACTTGTTCTCTGCTGTTAACTAGTCGTGCTGCCGGAACGATGGGATGGGGTTGCCACAGCAACCAGACTGGACGTCACAATCCGGGCATGTGTGCGCCCCCCCGCCGTGCCGCCGTGCCGCCCGCGCTGCCACCGCCACCCTCGTCGGCTGCGGACTCGGCTGCGGGGCGCGGTGGGCGGAGCGGCCCGGGCTTTGCGGGCGCAGAGCGAAGGCGGCCTAGAGGAGGGGGGTCGAGACGGGAGGGTGGAGGTTTGGGGGGGTGGGGGGGCTGGCGGCCGCCATCTTCTCGCCGAGGCCGCCTCGCCCGCCGCGCTCACCAGTCCGGCAGCGTACGGGTTAAGGCTGGCACCGCGCCCGGCGGGAGGGGGGGCGCCCACCTCCCCTCCCCCCCGCACCGGGCATGCGGGGCCCGCTGGGCACCGAGGAGGCGCTGCCGCGGCTGTTTGCGGACCAGATGGAGAACGAGGACGAGATGTCAGGTGAGCGGGGCGCCGGCCGGGGCCGGGCCGTGGGGCTCGAGGACCTGCGGGCGGCGCGGGAGGCGCGGGTGGGGGTGCCCGGCTCCAGGCTGCGCTCCCGCCCCGCTGGCTCCGCACCGCCAAGGGCGCAGGGGCGCGGCGCGGGCGGCCACGATCGGGGCCACCGGGCCGCCACTCGGAGGACCGTGCGGGGGGCGGGGGCTGCGCTGGGCGCCGGGTGGGGAGGGGCGCGGCGCCCCGGGGTCAGCCCGCGTGCCCTTGAAGGGGGCGGAATCTCGCTCGGCTCCTGGAGCTGCTCACCCCTCGCTCTTGCCCTGCGCACCTCTGGCCTCCCGGGGGCTGGGCCATCTCGGCTCCAGGGCGCGCTGGGTGGGGCCGGGAGTGGGGCTCAGACGGGCCGCGCGGGGACCCTGTGAGAGCCCTGGCTGGAACCGCTTCCTTCAGGCCCACGAGGGCCGCGGCTTGGGGCTGTGGGCTCGAACTCCTACTCCCCGTGCCCAGCCGCTGGTGCTGTGAGCGCCGCTCCCAAGCACTTCGCCGGGCGCCAGCCTGGGTGACCGGTGACCGCCAGGCCGGCAGTGCCCTCCCAGCCCACCTGCCTGGCTGTGGGCCTGCGCCAGGCCTCCGCCCTGCCCTCGCCTCCCTCTCAGATCAGCATAAACATGGAGCCTTGCATGATGAGTCTTTAGCTGACCGCTCCCCGTTTCTCTGGGACAGTCCCCCTCCTGGCACGGCTGGGCAGGGCCTGCCCCCCTCCCTCCTGGGCCTCTTGTGCCCGGAGAGACCTGTGGGCGGCCCAGGGGCTCCCTGGCCCAGTCGTGTGCCTCGCCCAGGGGAAAGAATAGGCCACAAGTTGGTACCCCAACTCCTGTGCAGGAGGTGAGAAGAGGGGCTCAGCGGGCAGCAGCTGCGCAGGCTGCACTGTCTTCCCAGTGAGGGGGCCCCTCGGGGGGCCATGCCCACAGGGGCCCCTCCCTCCCTGCCCGTGTGCTTGCTTTGACACGGTAACTGGGGCCCTGCTGGAGCCCAGCCTCACCCCATCTTTCAGACAGTCTGGCCAACTTTTTGCGAAGCGCCTGCTGGGGCTAGAGGAATGGGGGTGAGGTGGCCCACAGGGGCGGGGCCCCCGATCCAGGGAATTAGCTGCCTCTCCTGGGAGGAACACAGAGGCCCGCACAGGCAGGGGAACATGGCCCTTTCCTACCGGGGGGGCTGGCTCCTCGGTGAGCCGCTCTCCGAGGTGCTCCGAGGTGCTCCGGGCGTGGCCCCATGTGGCACTTAGGGGGACAGTGGACAACTGAACATGCATCAACAGGCTTATTCCGGGGACTTCACCGACCCCCTGGTGGGGTCCCCTGTCCCCTTCTCCTGAAGACTCTGCCTCTCCCTGGTCGTGTCCTGGTGCCCACTGCGGACACCCAACTCACTGCGCTTGGGCCAGAGCCCCTGGGTCAGCGTCACCTGCCCACCACCTGGTCTCCCTCTCCTGCTCTTGTGCCCACGGCTCCAGGGTGGGGGAGGCTGGCCCCGAGGCCCCAGGAACCCCCAGGCCCTGCAGAGAGAGGTCCCGCTTCGGCCCCTGTGGCCTGAGGGCTGCAGTCCCCTCCACCAGCAAGACCTCATGTGCCCCCCCCCCCCCCCGAGCTTGTCCTGAGCCTCCCAAGCCCCGGCTTCTCTCCATGTCCCTGATTCCAGCCACTGTCCCCTCCTGCTCCCACTCCGGAGCCTCCTAACAAGTCCTCACTGACCACCTCCACCCCGCATCCGGTCACCTTTGTCCCACGATCAGGCCCTCGACCCCGCGGCGTGGATGGCCCCTCCCCCTGCCCTGTGCACACTCCGCAGGCACATTGGCCTCCTTGCTGCGTCTGGGCCCCCAATTCCACCTGCCCTTGAGCACTGGCCGTGACCTCCACCTGCTCGCCTCGCCTCCTCCGTCATCAGGTCCAGCTCAAGGTCACCACCTGGAGGCTTGACCTCCAGCTCCAGTGCAGCCCACCCGTTGCCCCTGACCTTGCTCCTGCGTTAGTTACTGGGTGCACTGCCGCCTCCCTGGACCCCTAGGAGTGGGACCCCCTCGGTCACCAGCTGTGTCCGGCACCCAGCACTGCGGATGCTCAAGAGATGGCTGTGGCCTCAAGGTCTGAGGGCCGCAGAGTCCCTAGGCCACCCCTGGCCCCTGGACACTGTGACAGCCCCAGCCCAGGCCCAGTCTTTGCTGCGGTGCCACCAGCGGGCCCCCTCGCCCTCCGTTGCAGCAGCTCTGCAGCCCTGGCCGGAGCCCTGGCCCTGCCTCGCGTGGACCCGGGGCCGGCGGCTTCCAACGCCTGTTTGCAGCAGGAGCTAACGAGTTGGAGTTGTCACGCTACGTCTGAATCTTCAACACGTGGACTTGTTACTTGTCAGATCCACTTTCTTTTCACTCGCCCGTCTCCCACCTCCCCCTCTTGTTTCCCACGCAGCGCTTTGCCCAAGCAGCCCTGGCAGAGAGGCAGGTGGGCAAGCCTGCTTCAGGGGCAGGGCTGGGCGGGTGCCGGCCTCTCCGGCTCAGGACCGTGGTGGTGCTGCTGGTGCTGGCGCTGGTGAGGGGGATGGAAGCAGGCAAAGCAAGCGCCCAAGAGGCGGCTGGATCCTGGCTCTGCTGGGGCGAGTCCCCAGCCCCTCTGCCTCAGTGTCCCCACTTGTGGAATGGGGATGTGGACCGGCTACCTCACAGAGGGTTATTGTGAGGGCCGGTGAGACGGAGCCGGGGGAACATTTAGGTCACAGTGCCCGCTCAGCATAGGTGCCCAGTTCACTGTGGCCGCTAGAATGAGCACCGTCCCGGGGGCAGCCGACCTGCCTTCCCCAGGGAGATGCTTCTGAGACTCCCACCCTCACCCAGTAAGCTGGGGGTGGGGGAGGCTGGGCGGGCGGCGAGTGGGAGTGTGAGGCCACGGTGGGGCTGGCGGGAGGGAGGCGTTGAGTGGCCTCTGTGCCCCGTGCCCGCAGGACTGGCCCCAGTCACATGGGCATCTTAGGCTTCCTTGAGCCAAGGGCCCAGGAGGGAGTGATGCCAGCATGCCCCCAGGGCCGTACCTTCCTAGCTTGCCCCTCCCCCTGTGGGGGACGGTGGGTTTGGGGTGTCCCAGGGAGCCCCATAGTATTTAGCAGTCTTTATTGGGAGGAGGGAGGCAAGGTGGCCACACAGTTTGCCCAGTGGCTTGGCCTGTGGGATATGAGCCTCACTCTATTAATCAGACTAAGAGCCATCTATCACTTCCTCAGTTCACTCACTCACCGGCCCGTCAGTTATGAATCCACCCACCCATGTATCCACCCTCCCCCCAGACATCTACCATCCACTCACCAGCCATCTCCCCCGTCACCTACTTCCTATCCATCCCCCATCCACCCACCCCTGCACCCTCCCCACTCTCCATCCATCCACCCCTGCACCCTCCCCACACTCCATCCACCCACCCCTGCACCCTCCCCACTCTCCATCCACCCACCCCTGCACCCTCCCCATTCTCCATCCATCCATCCCTGCACCCTCCCCACTCTCCATCCATCCATCCCTGCACCCTCCCCACTCTCCATCCATCCACCCCTGCACCCTCCCCACTCTCCATCCACCCATCCCTGCACCCTCCCCACTCTCCATCCACCCACCCCTGCACCCTCCCCACTCTCCATCCATCCACCCCTGCACCCTCCCCACACTCCATCCACCCACCCCTGTACCCTCCCCACTCTCCATCCACCCACCCCTGCACCCTCCCCACTCTCCATCCACCTACCCCTGCACCCTCCCCACTCTCCATCCACCCACCCCTGCACCCTCCCCACTCTCCATCCATCCATCCCTGCACCCTCCCCACTCTCCATCCATCCATCCCTGCACCCTCCCCACTCTCCATCCACCCACCCCTGCACCCTCCCCACTCTCCATCCATCCATCCCTGCACCCTCCCCACTCTCCATCCATCCACCCCTGCACCCTCCCCACTCTCCATCCACCCACCCCTGCACCCTCCCCACTCTCCATCCATCCACCCCTGCACCCTCCCCACTCTCCATCCATCCATCCCTGCACCCTCCCCACTCTCCATCCACCCACCCCTGCACCCTCCCCACTCTCCATCCACCCACCCCTGCACCCTCCCCACACTCTATCCACCCACCCCTGCATCCTCCCCATCCATCCATCCATCCATCCATCCATTGACCCAGCATACATTTCCCGACTGTGTTCTCTGGCGAGGTCCTGGGTACAGTGTGGAGGGTCTAACTCTGGGGCTTTAGCAGGTAAAACTTTTGAGACTTTCCACCTTATCTCTTTGGCTCTGTTCTCATTCCCTCCCCCTCCCCCCTCTCTCCCCCCTCCTTCCTCCCCCCCACATCTAGCCCTGTCTCCAGATCTGTGGTCTGTCTCCCTGAGTCATGGCTGGCCCTCTCTCTCGTCCCTGTCTTCCCTGGCCCTGCTGGTGTGGTACCCCATCTCCCCCCTCCCTCCCCCTCCCTCCCCCTCCCTCCCCTCCCTCCTCCTCCTCCCCCCGCCAGGGCTCTGGGTTTGCATGGGGGCCCCTCTGCCTGCTCTGGGCCGCCAGCCTCCCCCACCTTCATCCCCCTCCCCAGTCTCTTAGGGTGAAAGCTTCACTTACTGCCCACCCACCCCCACTTGCCTGCCCTGCGTGCTCACGTCTGATGCTTTCTTTGATGAGACACCAGTGAGGTGATGTCTGAGTTTTGTTAAATGTCATAAATAAATTATTAATCCTCTCTTGGGCAGAGTATCCCCGCCCCCCCCCCCCCCCCCCATTAGCAGCAGAGGGCCTGTGAAGTCAGAGGGGGCTCTCCAAGGACTTGTCTTGGCCAGCCCTGGGGTAGCCCCGAGAACCCCTGGCCCAGCAGAGCCTGAACCAGAGGCCCCCCCCTCCCCCCTTTGCTCCTGCTGTCCTGACTGTGCTGGGCCTCCCTGCCCCTGCCGCCGCCGCGGGCACCCACTGGGCAGTGCCTGGGCACTCTTCATTCCAGGGTCACATTTCCATCACCTGTGAGGTCGGCAGCGACAAGTTCATTTTAAGGATGAAAAGATGGGCCCAGTGGGGCGACCCCCATGGGAAGGGCTGGGGCTGGAGCCTGTGCTCCCTGCTCCTCCCTCTGGCCACCAGATGGTCGTGTGCCCGGCTGGGTGCCAGGCTGGGCTGGGGAGTGGCAGCAGCCCCCTGCCCAGGCCCCGAGAGGTGGGCGCCGAGCTGGGGCCCCATCGCTGGCCTTTCTAGCTCCCAGGGATGGAGCCCTTGTCCTGGCTCCTGGCTGGGGAACCCCAATCCTGTGAGCACCTCAAAGCAGACGACCTGACTTTTCTCTCTGCCATCGTGTTTGTCTTTTGCTCTGACGACCTTGTGCTTGCAAAGCTCCCTGGGGCTGGCCGCTGGTCTCCGGGCTGGGCTGCTGGGGGGGTCTGTGGACCAGCCCTGCTGCCCCCGAGGGACCCCCCCCTGCATGAACTTTCGGGCCAGGGGTGGCCCGAGTCACTTCGGATTCCCCAGGGCGCAGCCCCAAGCTTGGCACAGACCCTGCTGGTTAAGCTTAAATGCTTGATGAGTAACGGCGGGGAAGGCCTGAGCCTGGGAGGGCCCTGTGCCTTCAGGGAGGGGCAGGGTCGGGGCCATTCTGGCTCTATCACCTGCCATCTGCGAATCAGATGTGGGCACATGCGGAGACCCTCGGAGCCTCGGTTTCCCCTCCCGCACGTGGGGTGACGGTGCCATCGCCCAGTGCCGTCGAAGGAATATAAGTTCACAGGTGCCACCTGCTGTGCCTGGCACAGGTGGATGTGGGAACGTTCACTGTTGTCACGTGTTACCCCGAGGAGGGCCCGCCCCGCTCACGGGCTGCATCCCACAGGGCCTCGGGCCGAGCCGGAGCTGGCGAGGGGCTGGGGCGGCCTTAGAGAAAGCAGGACCTCTCTTTGCCCTGGTCGCTCTGTCCCCACTGGTCCCCCTGCCCCTCCCCCACCTGCTCTGGCCTGGGAGCCCAGCAGGTAGGAGGGAAAACAGGCTAATGGGGCCTAATTATAGTCTTGCTTGGATCGATGGAGCCTTGGCTGGAGGGCAGGCTGGTGCCCAGGGCACTGCCAGGCGGCCCGAGGGCTGTGAGCAGCCAGGAGCGGGCAGGACAGGGCGTCCCGAGGCCTCTTCTCCCCCAGGGTGAGCTGTGCTCCCGGAGGAGGGCCCAGGGCCAGCGCTGGGTGGGGGGGGGGGGGTGATGGCGGGGAAGTGTTGCTTGGATGACTCCCAGGTCTGGTCTGAGAAAGCTGGGGGCCCCTGCAGGAGAGGGGGCGGGGCTGGAACTGCAGGGGCTTCAGGCAGAGAGGGAATGGTGGGGGTGGGGGCAGGGTCACAGAAGGTCAGCCTGGTGTCCTCAGGGCCACAGAAGCGGTGAGGGAGAGGAAGCAGCATCCGTCTGTCCCGTCTGTCCTGTCCGTCCCGTCTGTCCTGTCCGTCCCGTCGGAGAGGGCGTGAGCAGGTGGGGTCCCCTCCCCGTGCCAGCCTGGAACGTTCCGAGGAGGGTTCCGTTGGTGCTGGGCCCTGGGCTTCAGGAACAGAGACGGGCTGCCCTGGGCAGAGGGTGCGGCCTTACCCTCCGAGGTGTGTTCTGGGCGTGGATGAGGGCTGGCGTGTGCCCCTCCGCCTCGGCTTCCTTCTGGAAGCCCCTGCAGTCGCCTGCGCGTCTCCTTGTCTGTTCGGCTGGTCACTCAAGGCCTTTCCCGTCTGGGGGACTGCCGTGCGGAGGGAGGTGGCAGGAGGCGGAGGGAGAGGCCCCCTCCCGGTGACAGCAGCCGAGCCTGTTACATAAGCGCTGGGCATTGTCTGGGCGCGGGGGCGGCTCTGCCCAGGCGGCTCCCCGCAGCGCGGGGAGGCGGAGGCGGAGTGGGCCTGCGTGGACAGGCAGCCGATCCCCAGCCTGGCTCCCAGCCAGCCCGTCACTGCCCCCGGGGACGACTCTGGGGGTCCCCTTGGCCCTTTTCAGCTGGCCCAAACAATGCCTGCCCTCCCCCATCAGGGCTCAGGGACAGATCCCTCGTCTAGCCTCAGCCTGCCCGTCCTCGAGCAAGGCCTGCCCACCCCAACCCAGGCGGCCCTGGGTGCCCGGCCCTGTGCCCGCAGCCCAGGCCTCGGCCACAGCAGCGGTGCCTTCCGTGTGGTCCGGTGCTCAGCGGTGCCCTCGCTGCTGGTCAGGCCCCCGAGCGGCCCCCGGGACGGCTGGCACCTGGGCCACGCTCAGGCCGCCTCCTCTGTTTGCCCCGCAGGATGGGGGGTGTACAAGGCAGGGGGGCCCTTGTGCCCTGGGTGGGAGGTCCCAGGTCCCTGGCCACCCTGGAGGAGGGCCCCAGAGCAGAGGGGTGCCCAGGCTGGGCAGTCCCACCTCTTCCGGGGAGGGCTGGGATGTGTGGGAACCAGGCCACCCACTGGGCCACCCACTGGGCCACCCGAGTCACCAGCGCCTCTAGCTGCTCCCAGAGGGTGGCAACGGGAGCCACGAGACCAGCGTGGGGGCCTTTCCCCTCTGCCTTGGGGACGGGGGGGGGGGGTGGCAGGGGCGTCCCAGGCGGGCGTGGGGTGTCCCATGTGGAGGACGGGGGGCTGGGTGCTGGTGTGTCCTGGGTGCACACTTGTGTCTGTGGCGTGCAGGTCTGACATGGCCACAGTCACCAGCATAGAAGGTTCCTGGGGGGTGGGGGGTCTTGTCCCTTTGACTTGTTTCCCTAGCGCTCCCCCGCTCCCCGAGAAAGCCTCTGGGTGGCCCTGGGACTCCACCCTCCTCAGGTGCCCTGGGGAGCAGTCCTCAGGCTGAGGCCCCCTGCGGTGCGCCCACCGGGGCTGGCTCTGGCCCCCTGAACCGCGCCTGTGGGGCACTGAGGGACAGCAGGGCAAGCTGGCTTTGGCACATGAGGCCCTCGGCTGGCATGGAGCTCTCACTCTATCATGGGCCCCTTTTCTGGACTCCTGGGGGTTCTTTCTGGAAGCTTCCTTGGTCTGGGGGGACAGACGTGTCTCTGGTTTGGGTGGTTTGTGTTGCAGTGTCTTCTTGCTGTGTTTGCCCCCAAGGGGACCCTCCTCCTTCTCCCCTCGGTGACCCAGGTTTGGTTCCCAGAAGCTCAGGCTCACTGCCTCTGTGGGCGTGACAGGGGTGTGTACCTGTGTGCGTGTGTGTACCTGTGTGGGTGTGACAGGGGTGTGTACCTGTGTGTGTGTGTACCTCTGTGGGGCGTGACAGGGGTGTGTACCTGTGTGCACATGTGTACCTGTGTGGGCGTGACAGGGGTGTGTACCTGTGTGCGCGTGTGTACCTGTGTGGGCGTGACAGGGGTGTGTACCTGTGTGCGCGTGTGTACCTGTGTGGGCATGACAGGGGTGTGTACCTGTGTGCGCATGTGTACCTGTGTGGGCGTGACGGGTGTGTACCTGTGTGCGCGTGTGTACCATCCCGCCTGGGATGCCCCTGCCACCCCCCGTCCCCAAGGCGGAGGGGAAAGGCCCCACCCTGGGCATGACAGAGGTGTGTACCTGTGTGCGTGTGTATACCTGTGTGGGCGTGACAGGGGTGTGTACCTGTGTGCGCATGTGTACCTGTGTGGGCGTGACGGGTGTGTACCTGTGTGCGTGTGTGTACCTGTGTGGGCGTGACGGGGGTGTGTACTTATGTGCGTGTGTGTACCTATGTGGGCGTGACAGGGGTGTGTACCTGTGTGCGTGTGTGTACCTGTGTGGGCGTGACAGGGGTGTGTGTACCTCTGTGGGTGTGACAGGTGTGTACCTATGTGCGTGTGTATACCTGTGTGGGTGTGATGATGATGTACCTGTGTGGGTGTGATGAGGGTATACCTGTGTGGGTGTGTGTACCTGTGTGGGTGTGATGGGGTGTCCCTGTGTGGGCGTGACGGGGGTGTCTACCTATGTGCGTGTGTATACCTGTGTGGGCGTGACAGGGGTGTGTACCTTTGTGGGTGTGTGTACCTCTGTGGGTGTGACAGAGGTGTGTACCCATGTGCATGTGTATACCTGTGTGGGTGTGACAGGGGTGTGTACCTGTGTGGGTATGATGAGGGTATACCTGTGTGGGTGTGTGTACCTGTGTGGATGTGATGGGGTGTCCCTGTGTGGGTGTGTGTACCTGTGTGGGTGTGTGTACCTGTGTGGGTGTGTTGGGGGTGTCCCTGTGTGGGTGTGTGTCCCTGTGTGGGTGTGTGTACCTGTGTGGATGGGTGTACCTGTGTGGGTGTGTGTCCCTGTGTGGATGGGTGTACCTGTGTGGGTGTGTGTACCTGTGTGGGTGTGTTGGGGGTGTCCCTGTGTGGGTGTGTGTCCCTGTATGGATGGGTGTACCTGTGTGGGTGTGTGTACCTGTGTGGGTGTGTGTCCCTGTGTGGGTGTGTGTCCCTGTGTGGATGGGTGTCCCTGTGTGGGTGTGTGTCCCTGTGTGGGTGTGTGTCCCTGTGTGGATGGGTGTCCCTGTGTGGGTGTGTGTCCCTGTGTGGGTGTGTGTGTACCTGTGTGGATGGGTGTACCTGTGTGGGTGTGTGTCCCTGTGTGGATGGGTGTACCTGTGTGGGTGTGTGTACCTGTGTGGGTGTGTTGGGGGTGTCCCTGTGTGGGTGTGTGTCCCTGTGTGGGTGTGTGTACCTGTGTGGATGGGTGTACCTGTGTGGGTGTGTGTACCTGTGTGGGTGTGTGTCCCTGTGTGGGTGTGTGTCCCTGTGTGGATGGGTGTCCCTGTGTGGGTGTGTGTCCCTGTGTGGGTGTGTGTCCCTGTGTGGATGGGTGTCCCTGTGTGGGTGTGTGTCCCTGTGTGGGTGTGTGTACCTGTGTGGATGGGTGTACCTGTGTGGGTGTGTGTACCTGTGTGGGTGTGTGTCCCTGTGTGGGTGTGTGTACCTGTGTGGGTGTGTTGGGGGTGTCCCTGTGTGGGTGTGTGTCCCTGTGTGGATGGGTGTCCCTGTGTGGATGGGTGTACCTGTGTGGGTGTGTGTCCCTGTGTGGGTGTGTGTACCTGTGTGGATGGGTGTACCTGTGTGGGTGTGTGTCCCTGTGTGGGTGTGTGTACCTGTGTGGGTGTGTGTACCTGTGTGGATGGGTGTCCCTGTGTGGGTGTGTGTCCCTGTGTGGGTGTGTGTACCTGTGTGGATGGGTGTACCTGTGTGGGTGTGTGTCCCTGTGTGGGTGTGTGTCCCTGTGTGGGTGTGTGTCCCTGTGTTGGTGTGTTGGGGTGTTCCTGTGTGGGTGTGTTGGGGTGTTCCTGTGTGGGTGTGTTTGGGGTGTCCCTGTGTGGGTGTGTGTCCCTGTGTGGATGGGTGTCCCTGTGTGGATGCATGTTGGGGGAGAGGCAGTGTGGTCTTCGATTTCCCATTAGGGGCCCCAGTAGCCTCCTCCAAACCCCAGGTACTTGCTGTTCAGCTCCCTGGTCCTGGGTGATGCCCCTCTCCCCCCAGCCTTCTCCCAGCCACATCTGGGCCTCGAGGGCAGAGACGCCTGGCCCCCGGGAGATGGCTTGGGGATGGTGGGGCTGCGTTCTCCCGGGAGAGCCATGTCAACGAGACCTCTCCTAGTCACTCAGGGCTCGGCAGGGTGTTTCCTGAGCGCCCTCGTGCAGGGGCGGGCGGGGCGGGGCGGGCGGGGCGGGGTGCGTGTTGGCAGCTCCCGGGTCCTGTGCGGAAGGAGAGGTCCCAGGTGAGGTGAGCTGGCCCACCAGCTGGGCTTCCTCACTGGGTCTGTGCCCACGAGGGGTGGCGAGGGCTGTCCGGGCGGGGGGGTGGGTGAGGGTGCGGCTGGGGAGGCCGGTGGCTGTGGGGAGGAGCTGCTGACCCAGTGGGGCCTCCCAGAGGGGAGTGCGGGGTAACCCCCTCCTGTTCCCCCAGAAGACGACGACGGTGGCCTTGAAGGCTTCGATGACTTCTTCCCCGAGGAGCCCGTGAGCCTTCCCAAGAAGAAGAAATCCAAGAAGCTCAAGGAGAGCAGGTCCAAAGGGAAGCGGAAGAAGAAGGAGGTGCGTGGGGCTGGGGCTCCGGTGGCGGCCTTGGCGGCACCCCTGGGCCTGCAGGGGGAGACTGGGCTGGGCCTGCAGGGGGAGACTGGGCCGGGCCTGCAGGGGGGCTGTGAGACTTGACTGAGCCGTAAGCACAGCGCTGAGCTGTGTGAACAGACACCTTTCCGGGACGCACCGGAAGTGTCCTGCCCTGAGCGGATGTTCAGGGGCCATCCTGGGGAGACCCGGGCCAGGGGACAGGGCTGGACACGCTGACAGCCCCGGGCCGGATCTCAGCTGTGTCACTGTGTGACGGGCAAGCTCATCTCCGAGCCTCCACGCTCCGCTTCCTTGTTTGCGGAACGGGGGTACACACCGCCACTTCCCCGCAGGCCGCCTGGAGGGCCAGGGAGGATGCTCCGAAGAGGCGGCGCCCACGGGAATGGGAGGGGAGCTGTCCGTCCATTGTGCTGTGTGGTCCCTGCCCTCCCAGCTCCTCCCGAGCGTTCTCTCTCAGCGGCCGCTGTATGGGCCTGGGCAGAGGCTGGGTCAGCACAGAGGCCCTGCAGGTCCTCGGTCTCAGGCTGGGTCTCCCCAATTCCCAAACGCAAACAAGGGACCACGAGGGGTGCCACGGGCCTGTGGGCACCCCCTTCCTCTTCTCCCTGCCCCAGGCAGGGCCCAGGGTACAGCGGGACCCTCCCCACTGCCTGGCCAGGAGGAGGGTGGAGGTGGGCAGTGTCTGGACATGGTGGACTGGCGGCTGGGGTGGAGGGATGCAGGTGGGGGGGGGGGGCTGGTGCTTGCCTCCCCATGTCCAGCGCCCCATTACTCAGGCCTCCCCCCTTCTGCTGGACCCACATAAGCACGGGTCTGTCTCTCTGGCTCTGGTTTTTGTCTGTCTGTGTCTCCAGTCCGTCTCTGCTGGGCCTCTCCGTATTCATCTCTTGCTCTCTCCTGTCCCGCTCGCTCTCTTCTCGCTTCTTTCCATCCCTCCCCTCCCCCGCCCTGTCCCTTTCTTCTCCTCTCTCTCTCTCTCTCCCTCTCTCCCCCTCTCCTTCTTTCTCCCATTCTCTCCACTCTCCCTCTCCTCTCTTCCTCACACTCTCTCCTTCCTCTCTCTACTGAGATGCAGTTCAGGTTGTCAAAAGGGGTGCAGCCGGGGGGGCTGGAGGTCTGCAGAAGACCGGGCAGTGCCCGACAGGCTCCACAGTGACCCCTGGCTGATGCTGCCCCCTGCCCTGCATTCTGGAGCGCCTGGCTTGGCCAGCTGGCCCCTCGCAGGGGGTCTGGAGCATGCTGTGTTCAGAGGACAGGATCCCCCCCACCTCCCCCCCCCTGCCCCAGACCTGGGTCCTCGGGGCGTGGGGAAGGGAATTGCAACCTTTGCTCCCCTCCACCTCCAACCAGGTGGCCCCACGACAGGCGGGCGGTGGTGGAGGCAGGAGGGGGGTGGGGGCGGCAGTCTTGTTTTCCTCTGTGTGTATGTGTGTGTGTGTGTGTGTATGTGTGTGTATGTGTATGTGTGTGTGTGTGTGTGTGTGTGTGTGTGTGTGTGTGTGTGTGTGTGTGTGTGGCGGGGAGAGGAGGCGGGCAGCAAGTCCGGGACTCTGATTTACATAAAGGAACCGGACTGGGGCCAGTGGAGGGGGTGGGGGGAGGAGGCGGGCAGCAAGTTGGGGACTCTGATTTACCTGATTTACGTGAAGGCACCGGACTGGGGCCAGTGGGGGGTGGGGTGGAGGAGGGGGCAGCAAGGCCGGGGCTCTGATTTACATAAAGGAACCGGACTGGGGCCAGAGCCCCAGCACATGTAGATGAAGCTCCTTGTCAGACCCAGCGCAGGAGGGAGAGATGATTTCCACCTGTACTGCAGCGTTGCCATGGCAACCAATTATTCAGTGCTAAATTATAACTGTTTATAACAGTCTGAATGGGAAGGCTCATATCTGATTCTTTTCCCCTCTCCCTCTGGAAGGACCCCAAATTGAGAATGACCAACGCTCGGGGTCCTTCCTTTTGGGTTTAAATGCCTCGTTTTTCAGGATGTGCTGTGTGCTGAACGCTGGGCAGGGAGGGAGGGGAGGCGGGGAGACGGGAGGCCTGGATCCAGAAACATCTGCAAGAGCTGGGGGGAGGAAGGGCCTGCTCACTCGGGGTCCCCGGGCCTGCTCTGGGGCACGCCCTGTCCGCTGTGGGCCTGGGGTTCAGGGCAGAGACCCCTCCTGCCTGCCCCCAGCTGCTGGCACCCACGCCTTGGGCGTAGCGGCTGAGGCAGCTTTGCAGTGGCTTCTGTGGGGACTCCAAGTCCACTGAGGTCCTTCACCGAGCGCACGCCCCACAGTCACGCCCAAGGCTGCCACAGCCCAGCGGGTCGCCCCAAGGTCAAAGCCCCTGCTGCCGCCCTGACTTTGAGAGCCTGTAGCTCAGGCTGAGGTTGGTCAGGGCGCTGTCGCTCCGTGCTGCTGCTTCTCCCCTGACCTTGGCTTGACCTGCAGCTCCCCCTCTGTCAGTTTTAAGATTCAGAACCGATCCGGGTTCTCCATCCTTCTTCCCCTCTGGCCACTGCCCTTCCCTCGCCCCTTCTCTGCCAGGGCAGGGTTTGGGAAGAGGAAGGAGGCTCAGCGCTAGAGGGTCCCCACAGCTGGGTGCAGAGATGTCCAAGGCCCTCTCCTGCCCCTCCCCCTCCCCCAGCCCGGGCGTGGCTTGACTGAGAGGCTGGAACAGGTGGGGGTGGCCCGGGAGGTGCAGCTTTGCTAGTTGACGGAGAAGGCAGGGCACATAGAGGGCGAGGGCACAGGCTGGGGTGCGGGTGATGCCGAGGGAGCTGTCTTCCCCTTCCCTGAAATGGGAGGTCCTGCCAAAGCTCCAGCTCATTCCCTCAGGAGGTCTGCCCTCCTGCTCTCCCGGGAGCCCTGGAGCGGACGCTGGGCCAGCCCTCCTGGCAGTGCCCAGCTTGGGGCCTTCTGCCAGGCCTGCTGCCCCTCCCCCTTCCCGTCCTCCCCCTCCATCCCTTCTGCCCCTCCCCCTTCCCATCCTCCCCCTCCATCCCTTCTGCCCCTCCCCCTTCCCATCCTCCCCCTCCATCCCTTCTGCCCCTCCCCCTTCCTGTCCTCCCCCTCCATCCCTTCTGCCCCTCCCCCTTCCCGTCCTCCCCCTCCATCCCTTCTGCCCTTCTTCCTTCCCTCCCCTTCCCTCCCTCCCTCCCTTCCTCCTTTCCTCTGCCCTCTATTACTCTTTTCCTCCCTTCCTCCCTCTCTCCCTCCCACCCTTCCTTCCTCCCTCCCTCCCTCCCTCCCTTCCTCCCTCCCTTCCTCCTTCCCTCCGCCCTCCATCACTCTTTTCCTCCCTTCCTCCCTTCCTCCCCCTCCCCCTCCCCTTCCCTCTCCCCCTCCCTTTCCCTGTCCCTGTCCCTGTCCCTGTCCCTCTCCCTCTCCCTCTCCCTCTCCCTCTCCCTCTCCCTCTCCCTCTCCCTCTCCCTCTCCCTCTCCCTCTCCCTCTCCCCTCCCCCTTCCTCTCCCTCTCCCTCTCCCTCTCCCTCTGGGCTCTGCAGGAGCTGTGCTGGCCACTCCTTGCCTCTCCTGCGCTGGGCTATGGCAGTGCCTGCTTCCCACCGATGCTCAGGGCCACGCCCCCTCAGGGTGGCCACAGCAGGCCCTCAGCACCATGCCACATGTACTGTGGTTGTCGCCTGGCCGCAGGCGCCATCCTGATCTGCAGAGACCAGTGCCCGAGGCTGGCGTGCCCTCCCGTGTGCCATCCTGGCTGCATTGTTGGCTTCCGAGCAGAGTTGGGGTGGTGGTGGGGACACTCCCATTTCAGAGCGTTTCAGGCCTTCTCTTCCACGGTGTCCTTTGCTCCCCTTGCCACCCGGTGGCATCCCATCACCATGAGGGAGCTGAGGTCAGGGGCTGCAGGCTAGCAGGGGTCAGCGCGCCGAGGCACTCTGTTGTGTGGCCTCCCCAGGGAGCCCCAGGGCCCACCACGGGGTCCTCCCGTTTCACCCCTGGTCTGCATTGTGGGGTCCTCCCGGTTCACCCCTGGTCTGCATTGTGGGGTCTGTCCCAGGGCAGCTGAGGGCCAAGCCTGAGCCCCAGCCTCTGTGGACCCACAGCCGCTGTCCATGGTGCTGAAGTGTGTTGTGTGGCATCCTTCTCCCACCCTTAGCTTTGCTGGGGCGAGGGCTGGGGTAGAGCCTGTCTCTCAGGTCTCTCCAAGGGTGACCTCTCTAAGCTGGCTGAGCTCTGCACCCTAGGGAGAAATGGGTGCCCCTGTCTGGCCCCCCTCCTCCCCAAAGGACTGAGGCCCAGCTGGCAATTGTGGCCATCAGGCTTGGGCGGCTGTCCTGCCCGGGCGGGCTCCAGCACAGGACCTGCGCTGTCCCAGGGTCCAGCATGGCCAGTCAGTATTCCGGAGGCACCAGGCCCAGGAGAGGTGTGGAGGCCGCCAGCCAGCACACTGACTCTGATCTGAGTGGCACCGAAGGTTTGGGAGCGGGAGCGGGGAGCAGGGAGACGGAGCTGAGCGCCCAGGGGAGCGGAAAGTGTGGGAGCTTGTGGGGGGCCGAACCTCAGGGAGACCCCCTCCTGGGGGAAGACTCTCAACTGCTTAGTGTGGTCTCAACAGGCAGAGACTGGGCCGGGGGCCTCCGAGGGTTCCCCAGAAGACCCCACTCTCCTTGGCACCCTCCCCTCCTCCCTTCTCCCTCCCCCTCCCTCCTCCCTCCCTCCCTTCGTCCCCCTCCCTCCTCACCTTCTCTTAGGCCTCTCTCCCCATCGGTGTTTGGAGCTCATGTCCTGTCTGGCCCTTCTCCGTCTCTCCCACGCCTCCTTTGCTCACCTTGACCACAATAAACAGCCTCAGGAGGGTGACAGGTCCGAGCTGGTCCCCGAGCGGGAGGGGCGGAGGGCTTTGCCGTCCACTCGCATCTCCCTGGGAAGCCTGAGAATGAGCACCGTCTCTCCCTATAAACGGGCCATTTGAGGCCTGTTAGAGGGGAAGCTAACTCAAACGAGCCAAGCTCAAGAGCTGCCTCAGTGACCTTGTCTCCTATTGGACGCAGCGGCCAGGGTGCAGGTGTGGGTGCGGGAAGCTGGGCTCCTCACAGCAGCTTCTGGGGCCACAGGAGGCAAAGCTGGGCCGTGTGCTCTACGTCAGTCACCGGCTTCACTCCCCACACGCAGCTCCACGGCCGCGCTCCCCACACACAGTTCCACGTCTGCACTCCCCACACGCAGCTCCACGGCCGCACTCCCCACACAGTTCCACGTCTGCACTCCCCACACACAGTTCCAGGTCTGCACTCCCCACACGCAGTTCCACGTCTGCACTCCCCACACGCAGTTCCACGTCTGCACTCCCCACACGCAGCTCCACGTCTGCACTCCCCACACGCAGTTCCACGTCTGCACTCCCCACACACAGTTCCACGTCTGCACTCCCCACACGCAGTTCCACGTCTGCACTCCCCACACGCAGCTCCACGTCTGCACTCCCCACACGCAGTTCCACGTCTGCACTCCCCACACACAGTTCCACGTCCGCACTCCCCACACGCAGTTCCACGTCTGCACTCCCCACACGCAGTTCCACGTCTGCACTCCCCACACGCAGTTCCACGTCTGCACTCCCCACACGCAGTTCCACGTCTGCACTCCCCACACGCAGCTCCACGTCTGCACTCCCCACACGCAGTTCCAGGTCTGCACTCCCCACACGCAGTTCCACGTCCGCACTCCCCACACGCAGTTCCACGTCTGCACTCCCCACACGCAGCTCCACGTCTGCACTCCCCACACGCAGTTCCAGGTCTGCACTCCCCACACGCAGTTCCACGTCTGCACTCCCCACACACAGTTCCACGTCTGCACTCCCCACACACAGTTCCACGTCTGCACTCCCCACACGCAGCTCCACGTCTGCACTCCCCACACACAGTTCCACGTCTGCACTCCCCACACGCAGCTCCACGTCTGCACTCCCCACACGCAGTTCCAGGTCTGCACTCCCCACACGCAGCTCCACGTCTGCACTCCCCACACACAGTTCCAGGTCTGCACTCCCCACACGCAGTCCCACGGCTGCACTCCCCACACGCAGTCCCACGGCTGCACTCCCCACACGCAGTCCCACGGCTGCACTCCCCACACGCAGTCCCACGGCTGCACTCCCCACACGCAGTCCCACGGCTGCACTCCCCACACGCAGTCCCACGGCTGCACTCCCCACACGCAGTCCCACGGCTGCACTCCCCACACGCAGTCCCACGGCTGCACTCCCCACACGCAGTCCCACGGCTGCACTCCCCACACACAGTTCCACGGCCGCACTCCCCACACGCAGCTCCACGTCTGCACTCCCCACACGCAGGTCCACGGCTGCACCTAGAGCCGAGAGGGGGTGCTCAGACCGGACTCGGTGCAGCCAGCGGCTCCGTGGCTTTCCCGGTGCACTTGGCTCTTTGCCCCCACATCACGCCTCTGCTTCGAGTTCTTGGTCCCAGCGCCGTCACACAGGACTCGTTAAAACCCCAACGTCCTCAGACGCCTGGTTCTGACGGGAGCTGGGCCCGAGCCTCAGCCCAGGCGCAGAGCTGGCCCGGGGGGGGGGGGGGGGGAACCCTGACCCGGCGCGCTCCTCCACCGCCCCACCCAGGGTGAGACCCTTGACTGCCGGCCTGGGCAGCCCCTCCGGCTGGGCTTCGGGCTGAGCGGCGAGCAGCAGATGCCGGGCGATCTAGAAGGCAGGGCTGACTGCCAGGAGGCTGCTGTCGGGGCGGGCCTGCGCCCAGGGCTCCAGGCCGCCTCTGGGCCCCGTGGCCTCACCGTCGCCCTTGCCTGGCAGGGGAGCCATGATGAGCTGTCGGAAAATGAGGAGGATCTGGAAGAGAAGTCGGAGAGTGAGGGGAGCGACTACTCCCCTAACAAGAAGAAGAAGAAGAAGCTCAAGGACAAGAAGGAGAAAAAGGCCAAACGGAAAAGGAAGGGGGACGATGAGGATGCCACCGACGAGGGATGCCTAAAGGTAACCCCTGAGGCCGGGCCGGGACCCTGGCCCCCACAGGCATGCCTGCTCGGAGGGCGGAGCGTCCTGCTGTCACCTCTGTGCCTCCCTGCCCTGGAGCCCGGGAGCCCGGGAGCCTGGGGTGGGGGGTGGTCCTGGCTGACGGGTCTGTGTGTGCGTGTGCACGCGTGTGGAGGTTGGACACCTGCCTGTGAGGAATGCTGCAGCCGCGGGTCTAACACGTTTGAAGTAACGATGGGTGAGGTGTGGGAGGAGGCCATTCAGCCTCCGGAGGTCCTGCCCGATGGGGAGCGCGTAGCTCTTTCTGGAGAAAGGGATGGTTTGAGCTCAAGTTTCAGTCAGGAGCCTCTTGCTTGGAGCAATTTGGGACAATAAACCAGCAAATAGAGTCTTTGCCAGCAAGAAGCGGCTGGACAGCTCCGCTTAGAGTAGAGGGGAACTTGTTAGGGAGCCCGGTCTGGGGTCCTGCCCCAGGGCCAGTCCAGGAGCTGGAGGAGGGGCCTAGAGCCCCCCTGGGCAGAGCTCTGAGAAGTGTGGGAGCCTCCGAGGCCACCCCCTGGGGCTCCTCGGGCGGGGCGGGGCTGAGGGTAAGGCCAGAGGACCTCAAGTCACCCAGAACCCCTGGGACCACCCCGGACCAGGCTCCCGGGCTCCGTTTGGGCTTGGAGGTAAGTGCTCCGTAAATATTAGTGCAGTGGCTGTGGGGCGAGGCAGAAATGGTGGCTGTCATTGCCTGGCGTGGGGAAGCCCGGCGGGGTCCCGGCCCCCAGGGGACGGCACTCGTGGGCAGGTGTTGCTGGAGTCGTCTATGACAGATAACAGCTGAGGGCCTGACGACTGTGGACAGGGAACTTATGGGGGCGACTCGGGTTATCCCGTAACAGTGTCGTCGGCTCGCTCTGTGTCCGGGTGGGAACCACGGGCTGTGTGCTCCAGGAAGGGCTGAGGGGGGTGGGGGTGGGGGTCAGGGTGGGCGTGGGAGGGGGTCCACTGGGAAGTGTCACAGAGCACAGGGGGCCTGGAAGCTCTGGGCACGGAGGAGAATGAACGCAGTGACAGCTCAGGGCTTCTTGGCCACTCACTGCCCCATCCAGCGGGAGGGACAGCAGGCCTGTGTGACAGGTGGCCACACTGGAGCCCCAGCGTGCTGATTGGCTGAGTGGGTTGGTGGGTGGGGCTGGGGCAGGGCTCCCTGGAACAGGCTGGAAATCAGGCCCCGTTCCATGCACCTGTGCTGACTCGCTCCCTCCTGTGAGGCGGGTGCTGTCATCCCTGTTTCACAGACGGGGAAACTGAGGTACAGAGCGGGGAGGTAGCTGTCCACCTCTCACTGCCAATGTGTGGCAGAGCCAGGATTAGAGCGGTGACTGACTGGCTCCAGAGTCTAAGCTCATAGCCAGCAACCCCCCAGCCCCCCCAGCCAGCCCAGCCCCCCAGCCCCCAGCCAGCCCAATACCCCCAGCCCTCCCAGCCAGCCCAGCCCCCCAGCCCCCAGCCAGCCCAGCCCCCCAGCCAGCCCAGCCCCCCCAGTCCTCCCCAGCCAGCCCAACCCCCCCAGCCAGCTCAGCCCACCCCAGCCAGCCCAGCCACCCCAGCGCCCCCCAGCCAGCCCAATCCCCCCCAGCCAGCCCAGCCAGCCCAGCCCCCACAGCCAACCCAGCCCCCCTTGGCCCCCCCAGGCCAGCCCTCCTAGCCAGCCCAGCCCTCCCCATCCCCCCCAGCCAGCCCAGCCCCCCCAGCCCAGCTCTCCCAGCCAGCCCCGCCCCCCACAGCCCCCACAGCCCCCTCAGCCAGCCCAGCCAGCAGAGGGTGGCCTGGTGACTTGGCACCTGGGGGCAGTCTCATGAGCCCGTGACCCCTTGGGAAGCCACACCCCTCCCTGGGCCTCAGGCCACCTGGAAAGTGAGCGGTACCTGAGGGCCCTCTGGGGCTGTCCTGCCCTGTCCTGGCCGGGGCACACCTTGCTGGTTCTGGAACTGGCAGCAGCCTGTCCTTTTGTGGGGTCCATGCATGACTGTACGGGGGGCATCCCGGGGTGGCCTCATTTCTCCACACGCCTGCTGCCTCCCCAGGGCCCTCTGCCTCCTAACACCCCTCTTCAGGCCCAGACTCCCCGAATAGATTTCTCCAGAGAGTGAGCCCCATTATTCCTGCCCTGGGCACACCGTGGTCTCACCCCAAGCCCCACGTTAACCCCCAGGCGCGTTGCCCTGCGCCCCCTCATAAACTGCTGTCCGAGCCGGTCCCCGATCAAGGGCTTGGGGCTGGAAGTGGTAGGGTGTTTCCGGTGCTGACTGAGAACTGCTCCTGTTGGGGGCAGGCACCACCCTCCCCGCCCGCCTGCCCCGAGGCCCTGGGATGGGGGTGCGGGTTAGAAGGACCCGCCGCAGAGTGCATCTCTGGCCCGTGTCCGCAGGAGCCCAAGTCCTCGGGGCAGCTCATGGCCGAGTGGGGCCTGGACGACGTGGACTATCTGTTCTCGGAGGCCGACTACCACACGCTGACCAACTACAAGGCCTTCAGCCAGTTCCTCAGGTGCGGGGCGGGGGGGTGGGGGGGGAGCCTGGCTCCTGGGGGGCGGCTGTCAGGCCGACACTGAGCTGGGCGAGCTGGCTGGCGGGGCCCCTTCCATTTTGGCAGATGGCCCTGCCGCCCTCGCTTGCCCTGCACCCGGGGTGGTGGCCCCAGCCAGTCCCGCGGCCTGTGCCCTCCTGCCCCGCTCTGCTCCGGAGGCAGCACTTGGTACAGGCCCCTCTCCAGCCTCAGGCCTCGCAGGTTCTAGAAACCCAGCGAACTAGGGGATTGCCAACCGCACAAACAGGGACTTGAGCATTTTGGGGGGCACTGCTGTATCAAGCTTTGTCTTCTTCCTGCCCCCGTTTCTGCCCCGTTTCCCAACCCGGAGCCTGGGGCTGGCGCTGCCTGTCCCAGGTGTGGGAGATGGGGGCCCTGCCGGGTCACGTGGGGGTCACCCCTTCCATGGCCCTGCCCTTACCTTCCTGCCCACCTCCCCCGCCCCATAGGCCTCTCATTGCCAAGAAGAACCCAAAGATCCCCATGTCCAAAATGATGACCGTCCTGGGCGCCAAGTGGCGGGAGTTCAGCGCCAACAACCCCTTCAAGGGCAGCTCGGCGGCGGCGGCCGCGGCGGCAGTGGCTGCAGCCGTGGAGACCGTCACCATCGCCCCTCCGCTGGCTGTCAGCCCCCAGCAGGCGCCCCAGCCTGTGCCCATCCGCAAGGCCAAGACCAAAGAGGGCAAGGGTAAGGCTGCGGGTGGGGGTGGGCACCCAGCCTGCTGGCAGGAGCCCTTCCAGGCCGGTCTCTGTCAAGGACCCGGTGCCTTGGTTGACCTTGACCCACAAGGCCCTTCTGGGCTGTATTGCAGGGGCACTGGAACTCCTTAGGGGCTGGGGAGAAGCGGGGGGCGGGGGGTACTCAGAGCTTGGGGAGTCTTGCCCTGGCCCCTCCGACTTGGGCGTGAGGAAGGGCCGGGGAGGCCCAGGCTGCTGACAGTCAGGGGGTCTCACGCGTGAGGCTGTGCCATTTCCAGGGAGGAGGGGCCCAAGGGGAGCCCGTGACCCCTCTTGCCCAAGCACTGGTGTGGTCAGGGCCGGCTTCTGGGGAGCCCTGGAAGGAGGTCCAGATACAAGTTGGCCTCAGTGGGGTGTCCGGTGGGATACCAGGGAGGCTCTGAGACTTGACTTCCCGGGGACCTCCCTGGGTGGGGGTGTCTGGCCTGTGGCAGGTGGGCACGCTGATCTCAGGGCTCCCAGTGGTGGGGCCACGGCAGCTCAGCCTTCCGATGCCCTGACTGGGCTCTGAGGGGGCACTCAGGGGGTTCGGGGACTCCTTGTTTCAGCCCCAAGGAGCTTCGCCTTCTGGGACGATGTGCCCCTGGGCCAGGTCCCTGCAGGGCCCAGTGGGCAGAGTGACATGGGTTTGAGCCGGCTCCTGCTTGCCCCCTCGCTGGCCTCTGGCCTGCACACGCCCTGCTTTCTCATTTCCTCTCGGGCTGCAGCGCTGAGCTATTGATTCCCTGGGCTGCGAATTCAGAGCCTGAGAGATTGAAATAGGTTTTCCATGGCGGTGCTGAGGGTGCTTCTGGCCCCCCAGCCCCATCTCCCTGCATGCGATGCGGCTGGAGGTCACTGCGCCCAGGCCCCATCTCCCCTGGTCAGCCCCGGGGGAGGGTGCTCGGGGCCTTACCCCCCAGGTGGCTGCTTGTTCTGTGGCCAACTCCACAAAGCCGCCTCCACCCTGCTGGCCCCCAGGAGCCAGCATTTGGGGGAAGGGCAGAGGTCAGGGTGGTCTTGAGGTGCCCGCATTGCCCAGGCGTGGGGGTAACTGAAGCTGGCCGCTTCCTGCCCCAGAACCTGCTCCAGGGCCCAGGTGTGGTCCAGAGGGGAGGGGCCTCGGGGTCCTGCTGGCCGTGGCTCCACTGGGGACAGCTCCTTTCCGGGGGAAGGGACAGGACAGGGCTATTCCCGAGATGGCGGGGTGTCTGCTGTCCGAGAAGAGGGGCATCCCGGGGCCCGGGCCAGAGCTGGGCCGGGTTATTCTCTGGCGTCCCCCCCCCCCCGCCATGCTGTGCAGCTGAGGCAGGGCGTGACCTCTCTGAGCCCCAGGCCGCTCACGGGAAAGGCCACAACAAACAGGACCCGCTCCTCGTCGCGCTGCCGTGCGGCTGAGTGAACCGCGTGCTTCCTCCTCGTGACTCCCCAGGGCCCGGCGTGCGGAAGAAGATCAAAGGCTCCAAGGACGCCAAGAAGAAGGGCAAGGGGAAGAAGGCGGCGGGGCTCAAGTTCCGCCTCGGAGGGATGGGCGGCAAGAGGAAGAAGGGCTCCTCGGTGAGCGTGGGCGTGTGTGAGCGTGGGAGTGTGTGAGTGAGCATGAGTGTGTGAGTGAGCATGTGTGTGAGTGAGCATGAGCATGTGAGCGAGCATGAGCGTGTGAGTGTGAGTGAGCATGAGTGTGTGAGCATGTGAGTGAGCATGAGTGTGTGAGCGTGTGAGTGAGCATGAGCGTGTGAGCGAGCATGAGCATGTGAGCGTGTGAGCATGAGCGTGTGAGCGTGTGAGCGAGCATGAGCATGTGAGCGTGTGAGCATGAGCGTGTGAGCGTGTGAGCGAGCATGTGTGTGAGCGAGCATGAGCATGTGAGCGTGTGCGTGAGCATGAGCGTGTGAGCGTGTGCGTGAGCATGAGCGTGTGAGCGTGTGAGTGAGCATGAGCGTGTGAGCGTGTGAGTGAGCATGAGCGTGTGAGCGTGTGAGTGAGCATGAGCGTATGAGCGTGTGAGTGAGCATGAGCGTGTGAGTGAGCATGAACGTGTGAGTGAGCATGAGCGTGTGAGCGTGTGAGCATGAGTGTGAGCATGTGAGTGAGCATGAGCGTGTGAGTGAGCATGAGTGAGCATGAGCGTGTGAGTGAGCATGAGTGTGTGAGCGTGTGAGTGAGCATGAGCGTGTGAGCGTGTGAGTGAGCATGAGCGTGTGAGCGTGTGAGCGAGCATGAGCATGTGAGCGTGTGAGCATGAGCGTGTGAGCGTGTGAGCGAGCATGAGCGTGTGAGCGTGTGAGCATGAGCGTGTGAGCGTGTGAGCGAGCATGAGTGTGTGAGCATGTGAGCGAGCATGAGCGTGTGAGCGTGTGAGTGAGCATGAGCGTGTGAGCGTGTGAGTGAGCATGAGCGTGTGAGTGAGCATGAACGTGTGAGTGAGCATGAGCGTGTGAGCGTGTGAGCATGAGTGTGAGCATGTGAGTGAGCATGAGCGTGTGAGTGAGCATGAGTGAGCATGAGCGTGTGAGTGAGCATGAGCGTGAGTGAGCATGAGTGTGTGAGCGTGTGAGTGAGCATGAATGTGTGAGTGAGCATGAGCGTGTGAGCATGAGTGTGTGAGCGTGTGAGTGAGCATGAGCGTGTGAGTGAGCATGAGCGTGTGAGCGTGTGAGTGAGCATGAGTGTGTGAGTGAGCATAAGTGTGAGCATGTGTGTGAGTGAGCATGAGTGTGTGACCGTATGTGAGCGTGTGTGTGAGCATGAGTGTGTGACCGTATGTGAGAGTGTGTGAGCATGAGTGTGTGAGAGTGTGAGCATGAGTGTGTGAGCGAGCATGTGTGTGAGCATGAGTATGTGAGCGTGTGAGTGAGCATGAGTGTGTGAGCATGTGTGTGAGCATGTGAGAGTGAGCATGAGTGAGTGAGCATGTGAGTGAGCATTAGTGTGTGAGCGTGTGTGTGAGCATGTGAGAGTGAGTGAGCGTGTGTGTGTTTGCACGTGTGTGTGACTCAGAGAGAGTGAGCAAGCATGTGTGTGTGACGGTGTGTGAGAGACACGGTGGACTGGAAGGTGTCCGTGTGGGTGTGAGACAGCAAGCCCACGTTACTCAGGAGTGTCTGTGGGTGTGTGTATGTGAGCAGCCCCGAGATGCGTTTGCGTGAGTGTGCCAAGGTTGGGGTGCTGTGGAAAGCAGGGCTGGGCTGGGGTTCATTCTCCTGAAGTGGCCTGGGGCCAGGGCCTCCTCTTTCCCACTCTCCCCTTCTACCCACAGGCCTGCTGGGCCTCAGGTTCCCAACCTGACTGGTGAGGGGCGGCCTGCAGCTTGGACTGGGCGTGGGGCCCACCTGCTGAACTGGGGCTCAGTCCTGGCGCTCGCTGCCCTCAGCTGCCACCCCATCTGGGCAGCCGGTGGGAGGGTCAGCTGGCCCCAGAGAGTCCTGATGGGGCCTGGTGCCCAGGTCTGCGGGGCTGGGCCCCGGGAAGGTGGCATGGAGGCGGGGCCAGGCTGGGCTCCGTGTCCTTCCAGGGCCAGCCCTGCACCAGGTCAGACTGACCCCAAGGGAACCCACCGGGAGCACTTTGTCTCTTCTCTGTAGGGACGCCCTGGCCCTCCCTTCGCCCCCTCCTGCACCGGGCACTTGTTTCCCTCGCCTCGCCCCAGCCCCGCAGAGGCGCAGACATGGAAGCCATTTCTCGGTCCCTGGGTAGAGGCAACAGACAGGGCTTTGCTCCGGAGGGGGAGTGGGTGGCGGATGTGGCCCCGTGGAGCTGGGGGGGGGGGGGCCGCTCGGCGCAGCAGATACGGGTTGCGCACGCGCTGACGTGCGGTCTCTGCTTAGCCGCGTGGCCCTGCTCCAGAGGCTCCGTCTGGAAGGGGTTTGGGCATCACACTGGGACACAGCCAGCCACAGATGGCGCAGGCCAGACCTGGCACGCAGGCAGTGCAACAGGTTCCGTTAAGGGGAGATCTGGGGGAGGTGTCCTTGAGGGACCTGTAGGAGTTGGCAAGGTGGAGGGCATGGCCTGGGGAGGCACTGAGGTGGGGCGTACGGGCTTCTCTGAGCGCTCAGAGCACGGCTTCGGGAGGGGGTGGGGCATTAGGCGGGGCCGCGGGGTTTCCAGCTGGAGGCGGAGACTGGATGAACCACAGAGAGCCCTGTGCCCCCAGAGCCGCCACAGTGCCCGGCCCCAGGCCCCCTGCCCAGGTCAGGGAAGCCCTCGGACGAGCCCCCAGGGCAGCGTCTGGGCTCACGGGTCCTCCCGCCCCGCAGAGCGAGGAGGATGAACGGGAGGAGTCGGACTTGGACAGCGCCAGCATCCACAGCTCCTCGGTGCGCTCCGAGTGCTCCGCGGCGCTGGGCAAGAAGAGCAAGAGGAGGCGCAAGAAGAGGAGGAGTAGGCTCTTCCGTCGGCAGGGTTCCCAGGCCGCCCTGTGGGTGTGGGGTGCAGAGGTCCCTCGGGGAAGCAGGGGAGGTGTCCTCATGCCCAGCCTCCTCTGGCCTCAGCTAGGCAGTCCCCTGTGCTCCCTCAGCCACCCTGGGGCCCACGGTCGGAGAGGGGCCCTGTCCCAGTGAGGCAGGCGGGTGGTGGGAGGAGGGCCAGGGCATTTGCACTAGCAGAGAGGGCACCGGAGAAGTGCCCATCCATCATCCATCACCCACCCATTCAGTCATCCACTCCTCTACCCACCTGTCCCCTCCCCCCTCCCCCTGCCTGTCCTACCTGTCATCCCTCCCTCTTTCCCTTCCTCCTTCCCTCCCTCCCTCCCTCCCACCTCCCACCCTTCCTTCCTTTCCTTCTATCCATCTTCTCTCCATCTCTTTACCCCTTTATTTCCTCAACCATCACCCCCAACATTCATTCACCCTGTCTGTCCACCCACCATCCATTCATCCAACATCTATTAAGTACCCGTGCGCCAGGGCGGCCTCAGGTGGAGACTGGTCGGGCCTTGGGCAGGGGGACGCAGCCCGCATGGCCACCTCTGCCCCTTCCCAGTCGACGACGGTGACGGCTACGAGACGGACCACCAGGACTACTGCGAGGTGTGCCAGCAGGGCGGGGAGATCATCCTGTGCGACACCTGCCCGCGGGCCTACCACCTGGTCTGCCTGGACCCGGAGCTGGAGAAGGCCCCCGAGGGCAAGTGGAGCTGTCCGCACTGTGTAAGCGACCCCGCGGGTGCGGTCCGTGCCTGGCTCCCGGACCGCCGCGCTGGTCATCTGGGGACAGAACGTGGGGGGTGCCGAGTGGGAGGGGGGGGTCCCCACGCAGGTGGAGGGTATCTGGGCCCAGGGCGCCTCCACCTGTCCTTGTCCCTTCAGGAGAAGGAGGGGATCCAGTGGGAGCCGAAGGACGACGAGGAGGAGGAGGAGGGCGGCGAGGAGGAGGACGACCACATGGAATTCTGCCGCGTGTGCAAGGACGGCGGCGAGCTGCTCTGCTGCGACGCCTGCCCCTCCTCCTACCACCTGCACTGCCTCAACCCGCCGCTGCCCGAGATCCCAAACGGTGAATGGCTCTGCCCGCGCTGTACTGTGAGTGTTAACGCCCGCCCCGCCCCGCCCCGCCCCGCGCGAACGCCCCGCCCCGCCGGCCAGGCCCCGCCCACCGCGCCCGGACTTTCCTTCGCTCGCCAGACCCTGCGCTTAGAGGCCGGCGCAGGCCACGCCCCCACAAAGCCACGCCCCACACCAGGCCAAGCCACGCCCCCAGCAGTACCACTCCACCTGCCAAGGCCACACCCACGGCGTTCCAAGCCCCACCCACCAAGGCCACGTCCTTCTCGCCCCGCCCCCAAGGCCTCTAGCTTAAGGCCGAGCCCCCGCCCACCGCAGATCCCCAGCGCCCGGAGCCTGCCCACCGCTTCGCCCCGAGCCGGTCTGCGGCTCAGTCCCCTTAAGACTCAGCTGCAGTTTTCTCACTGGAGTCTGAAAGCAGCAAAAGAGACGTGGTGGTGACAATCCCACCCTCCCCCCGCGGCCAGTGCACTGGGCATCCCTTTAAGGCTCACTGTGTCTCCAAGTACTGGGCCTTTTCTTCCACCCAGTGAGCCGCCCGCCGGGCTTATCCCCATTTCTAGATGAGCAAACAGGGCGCAGGCAGGTAAAGTGACTTGCCTAAGGCCACGCAGCCACAGAACTGCCCACTCAGACCCACGCGCAGGGCCTGGCTCTGTCCCAGAGCTGGGGTGGTGAGAGGGTAGGAGGCCCCTGGGGCTGGCGCCTCCGTTTCTGTGTACACCCCCCACCGTTGTCCCCCCGTCACCAAATGCCCCCTTGCTCTGAGCTGTCCCCCGGGCCACCCCTGGGTCCTGGGCGGTGCTGTGGCCAGCCCTCCCGTGTGCACCTGGGCTCCTGTCTGTGTGTGGGATGCATGCAGACCCACATGCCCATCTGCGCACAGCACACGTGGGCTCCTGAGGGCAGGTCCGTGCTGTGGGGTCATGGGGGTGCTTTCTGACTCGGGGAGCAGTGCAGCTCCCCTGCCTGCTGTCACAGGATCCTCCGGGCGGGGCCCTGCAGCTAGGCCCTGACCTGGGCGGCCTTCCTCTCTCCGCAGTGTCCGCCCCTGAAGGGCAAAGTTCAGCGGATCCTGCACTGGAGATGGACCGAGCCCCCCACGCCCTTCATGAGGGGGCTGCCAGGGCCCGACATGGAGCCCAGCGTCCCCCCACCCAAGCCTCTGGAGGGCATCCCGGAGCGGGAGTTCTTCGTCAAGTGGGCGGGGCTCTCCTACTGGCACTGCTCCTGGGTGAAGGAGCTGCAGGTGAGCCCCGGGGCCAGGGGCGAAGGCTCCGCTTCCCGTGCTGGGGCGCGGGGGGTGAAGGGGAGGCTTGTCCTGCCTGCGACCCTGGCTGAGGGCTGGGGGGCTGGGTCAGGGGGCCACGGGGGCCACAGCCCATCTCCCTGGTAACCTCTGCCCGTCGGGGAGCAGCTGGAGCTGTACCACACGGTGATGTACCGCAACTACCAAAGAAAGAACGACATGGACGAGCCCCCGCCCTTCGACTACGGCTCTGGCGATGAGGATGGCAAGAGCGAGAAGAGGAAAAGCAAGGACCCGCTCCACGCCAAGATGGAGGAGCGCTTCTACCGCTACGGCATCAAGCCCGAGTGGATGATGGTCCACCGCATCCTGAACCACAGGTGTGTGCGCGCGGGGTGCGGCCCCGCGCAGGTGGGCGCCCAGGCGGGCCATGCCGCCCCTCCGCTCTGGAGACTGAGCAGGGGGCGGATGTGTGCAGGGGAGGCGGGCGGGAGGAAGAGGCGAGGCCCCGCCGTCGGGGGTCTGACCGGCCAGCGGAGGGGTTGTCACGTGCACGTGGGCGCACGTCACACGGCGGTGGGAGAACAGTTCCAGAGTCACACACACACAGGGCAACGTGACACTGAGGAGCCGCCGCCACACGGCGCCCAGCGAAGTGCGGGTGGGGGCGCTCCCAGCGGCCGGCTTGGTCCTCAGGCCCCTGTGTCCCGGGGCCTCCGGAACAGGGCGCTGCACCTGTAGGAGTCGCTCCTGTGGGCACCGCTCCAGGTCGTCCACTTCCGGTTAGAAAAGAGCCGCCGCTGGTCAGTGGGGGAAGGTCGTCTCTGGTCAGTGGGGGGAAGGTCGTCTCTGGTCAGTGGGGGGAAGGTCGTCTCTGGTCAGTGGGGGGAAGAGCCGCCGCTGGTCAGTGGGGGGAAGGTCGTCTCTGGTCAGTGGGGGGAAGGTCGTCTCTGGTCAGTGGGGGGAAGAGCCGCCGCTGGTCAGTGGGGGGAAGGTCGTCTCTGGTCAGTGGGGGAAGGTCGTCTCTGGTCAGTGGGGGAAAGGTCGTCTCTAGGGTCAGTGGGGGGAAGGTCGTCTCTGGTCAGTGGGGGAAGGTCGTCTCTGGTCAGTGGGGGGAAGGTCGTCTCTGGTCAGTGGGGGAAAGGTCGTCTCTAGGGTCAGTGGGGGGAAGGTCGTCTCTGGTCAGTGGGGGAAGGTCGTCTCTGGTCAGTGGGGGGAAGGTCGTCTCTGGTCAGTGGGGGGAAGGTCGTCTCTGGTCAGTGGGGGAAGGTCGTCTCTGGTCAGTGGGGGGAAGGTCGTCTCTGGTCAGTGGGGGGAAGGTCGTCTCTGGTCAGTGGGGGGAAGGTCGTCTCTGGTCAGTGGGGGGAAGGTCGTCTCTGGTCAGTGGGGGAAGGTCGTCTCTGGTCAGTGGGGGAAGGTCGTCTCTGGTCAGTGGGGGGAAGGTCGTCTCTGGTCAGTGGGGGGAAGGTCGTCTCTGGTCAGTGGGGGAAGGTCGTCTCTGGTCAGTGGGGGGAACGTTGTCTCTGGTCAGTGGGGGGAAGGTCGTCTCTGGTCAGCGGGGGGAAGGTCGTCTCTGGTCAGTGGGGGGAACGTTGTCTCTGGTCAGTGGGGGGAAGGTCGTCTCTGGTCAGTGGGGGGAAGGTCGTCTCTGGTCAGCGGGGGGAAGGTCGTCTCTGGTCAGCGGGGGGAAGGTCGTCTCTGGTCAGTGGGGGGAAGGTCGTCTCTGGTCAGCGGGGGGAAGGTCGTCTCTGGTCAGCGGGGGGAAGGTCGTCTCTGGTCAGTGGGGGGAAGGTCGTCTCTGGTCAGTGGGGGGAACGTTGTCTCTGGTCAGTGGGGGGAAGGTCGTCTCTGGTCAGTGGGGGGAACGTTGTCTCTGGTCAGCGGGGGAAGGTCGTCTCTGGTCAGCGGGGGGAAGGTCTCTCTGGTCAGTGGGGGGAACGTTGTCTCTGGTCAGTGGGGGGAAGGTCGTCTCTGGTCAGCGGGGGGAAGGTCTCTCTGGTCAGTGGGGGGAAGGTCGTCTCTGGTCAGTGGGGGGAACGTTGTCTCTGGTCAGTGGGGGGAAGGTCGTCTCTGGTCAGTGGGGGGAACGTTGTCTCTGGTCAGCGGGGGGAAGGTCGTCTCTGGTCAGTGGGGGGAACGTTGTCTCTGGTCAGTGGGGGGAAGGTCGTCTCTGGTCAGTGGGGGGAAGGTCGTCTCTGGTCAGTGGGGGAAAGAGCCGTCTCTGGTCAGTGGGGGGAACGTTGTCTCTGGTCAGCGGGGGGAAGGTCGTCTCTGGTCAGCGGGGGGAAGGTCGTCTCTGGTCAGCGGGGGGAAGGTCGTCTCTGGTCAGTGGGGGGAACGTTGTCTCTGGTCAGTGGGGGGAAGGTCGTCTCTGGTCAGCGGGGGGAAGGTCGTCTCTGGTCAGCGGGGGGAAGGTCGTCTCTGGTCAGTGGGGGGAACTTTGTCTCTGGTCAGTGGGCAGAAGGTCGTCTCTAGGGTCAGTGGGGGGAAGGTCGTCTCTGGTCAGTGGGGGGAAGGTCGTCTCTGGTCAGCGGGGGGAAGGTCGACTCTGGTCAGCGGGGGGAAGGTCGTCTCTAGTCAGTGGGGGAAGGTCGTCTCTGGTCAGTGGGGAAGGTCGTCTCTGGTCAGTGGGGGAAGGTCGTCTCTGGTCAGTGGGGGGAAGGTCGTCTCTGGTCAGCGGGGGAAAGGTTGTCTCTAGGGTCAGTGGGGAAGGTCGTCTCTAGGGTCAGTGGGGAAGGTCGTCTCTGGTCAGCGGGGGGAAGGTCGTCTCTGGTCAGCGGGGGGAAGGTCGTCTCTAGTCAGCGGGGGGAAGGTTGTCTCTGGTCAGTGGGGGGAAGGTCGTCTCTAGGGTCAGCGGGGGGAAGGTCGTCTCTGGTCAGCGGGGGAAAGGTTGTCTCTAGGGTCAGTGGGGAAGGTCGTCTCTGGTCAGCGGGGGGAAGGTCGTCTCTGGTCAGCGGGGGGAAGGTCGTCTCTGGTCAGCGGGGGGAAGGTCGTCTCTGGTCAGTGGGGGGAACGTTGTCTCTGGTCAGTGGGCGGAAGGTCGTCTCTAGGGTCAGTGGGGGGAAGGTCGTCTCTGGTCAGTGGAGGGAAGGTCGACTCTGGTCAGCGGGGGGAAGGTCGTCTCTGGTCAGTGGGGGGAAGGTCGTCTCTGGTCAGTGGGGGGAAGGTCGTCTCTGGTCAGTGGGGGAAGGTCGTCTCTGGTCAGTGGGGGGAAGGTCGTCTCTGGTCAGTGGGGGAAAGAGCCGTCTCTGGTCAGTGGGGCAAAGAGCCGTCTCTGGTCAGTGGGGGAAAGAGCCGTCTCTGGTCAGTGGGGGGAACGTTGTCTCTGGTCAGTGGGGGGAACGTTGTCTCTGGTCATTGGGGGGAGGGTCGCACGCGGAGCCTCAGGTTTGTGTCCACACCCCACGACGTTGCGACTCCCAGCTGCACCAGACGAAGGAAAGGACGCTGGCTCTTTGCTCCTCTGCTGTGGCGGCCTCTCTGCCCCTCTCCCCTCCCACTGGCCTTGTAGCTGGGGAAGGGGGTGTCCTGGGTGCCCCGCCCTCCACCGTCTGGCCACTGTGTTGCAGCTTCGACAAGAAGGGGGACGTGCACTACCTGATCAAGTGGAAGGACCTGTCCTACGACCAGTGCACCTGGGAGATCGATGACATCGACATCCCCTGCTACGACAGCTTGAAGCAAGCCTACTGGGGCCACAGGTGGGCCGCCCCCCCCCCCCCCCCCGCCGCCCCGGGCTCCCGCTCCTTGCCCCCCGAGCTTCGCTCACCTGCCCCCGCCCTCCTCCCAGGGAGCTGATGCTGGGGGAAGACGCCCGGCTGCCCAAGAGGCTGGTCAAGAAGGGCAAGAAGCTGAAGGACGACAAGCAGGAGAGGCCGCCGGACACGCCCGTGGTGGATGTGAGCGGGGACAGCGCAGGGGGGTCACAGGGCCTCGCCCACGCCGTAGGGGAATGCCACGGCCCGCAGTTCAGACCGCTCACGCCAGGCATCCCCCGGGGGAGAGCTCACACCCTGTGTCTAGGGCCCCCACCTCATGCAGAGGGGCAGCTGTGGCGGGGCCTGGGCCTTGGCTTCCTGTACACGTGGAAATGTGGGTTCCCTGTGCACAAACTGGGGGGCAAATGGCTCCACTTAGCTCATGGACGTTCATTCCTTTAGATGAGCTAATTCCACGTGTTTAAATAAGAAAGCGTGTCCACTTCTGGGGCATCACAGCCAATTGCACACCAGCCTCACCTGTTCACGGGGGGGGGGGGGGGAACCTCCCCTTCCCCCTTTCCCCCAGGGGGATTGCCCTCACCAGGAAGTGGATGGCTGTCTTGTGTTGGTTTGGCAAACCTCTCTGGGGTGTCTGCCGGCACCTAGCCCTGGGGGGACAGGGCCCTGGCCTGTTTCAAGAACTGCCCACCCCCCAGGGGCCACTGGCGTGTACACCTGGGACTGTGGGGTGCCAGGGAAGGTGATTGGGCCTGGCACATCGGGAGGGCCCCATGGCGGGGAGGCCTTGAACTGCAGGGTAAAGGAAGCAGGAGGGTGGCGTCTGGGTCATGAAGAGTCTAGGCGGGCACCAAGCGGATGCTGACTGAACACCCACTGTGTCCCAGGCTCCGTGCGGGGCTGGGGGGAAGCAGTACTGAGCAGGGCCAATGTGGTGGCCACAACCGGTGCTCAGTGTCAGATAATCTAGCACTGGGGACTGTCCCACGGGAGAGGTGCGGGGCTGCCACGGTGGGACACAGCTGGGGGAGAGGGTTCTGCAGGAGGAGGAGGTGTTTCTGCGAGACCTGAGGGATGACGAAGGTGGCAGCAGCGAGAGGGGTGGGAACTGTGCCAGTGGGAGGGTGGGCTCTGGGGGCCCAGGATTCAGGACGTCTGAACTCCCCCGCAGCCCACGGTCAAGTTCGACAAGCAGCCGTGGTACATCGATTCCACGGGGGGCACGCTGCACCCATACCAGCTGGAGGGCCTCAACTGGCTGCGCTTCTCCTGGGCCCAGGGCACGGACACCATCCTGGCCGATGAGATGGGTCTGGGCAAGACGGTGCAGACCATCGTCTTCCTCTACTCCCTGTACAAGGAGGTGGAGTGCGGGGGGCCGTGGGCGGCGGGGAGGGGGGGAGGCCAGAGGCCGTGGGCGGCGGGCGGGGGGGGGGGGCGGAGGCAGCGCCCGCTGTGGGCAGGCAGCCTCACCGCGCTTGTCTCTCTCCAGGGGCACTCCAAGGGGCCGTACCTGGTCAGTGCGCCCCTGTCCACCATCATCAACTGGGAACGCGAATTCGAGATGTGGGCCCCCGACTTCTATGTGGTCACCTACACGGGGGACAAGGAGAGCCGCTCCGTGATCCGGGAGAACGAGTTCTCCTTTGAGGACAACGCTATTCGGAGTGGGAAGAAGGTGTTCCGCATGAAGGTGAGCGTCCCTCGTCCCTGGGAGGCCACTGTCTGCCTTGAGGCCACGAGGGATCTGCCGTCCGTCGGGGTCCCCCCACTCGGGGTCTCCGCACGTGGAGGCTTCTCTCGAGGCAGAGTCACTGCTGTACCGTGTCCTGAGGCAGGTAACAGAGCAGGAACTTGGCCTCCCCAGTTCCCGAGGCCAGGGTCTGAGGTCAGTGTGTCGGCTGGACACGCCCTCCCTGCGGGGAGACCCTGTAGGGGCGGACCCGCCCTGCCTCTTCCAGCTTAGGCTGCAGGCGGTCTCTGGCTGGCCGACGCCTCACTGCAGTCCCTGCCCTGACTGTCACGTGCCGTCCCCTTAGGGTCTATGTCTCATAAAGGCACCATTCATGGGATTTAGGGCCCACCCTACTCATCCTTTAATTTTTTTAAGGCGGTGACCAAGTCTTCTTTAAAAAAATGTTTTTATTGCTTTTTAAAGCGGGGAAGGGAGAGGAATAGAGAGGTAGAAAAACTGATGAGAAACATTGTCGATTGGCTGCCTCCTGCACACCCCCTACTGGGGATCGAGCCCACAACCCGGGCACGTACCTTGAGTGGGAATTGAACTGTGACCTCCTGGTTCATAGGTCGATGCTCAGTCACTGACCAACCCTGGCCGGGTTGTGGGCTTGACCTCATCTTCACTCATTACACCTGCAAAGGCCCTAGCTCCCCCAAAAGGCCCCCTTCTGAGGTTCTGGATGAATTTTGGGGTGACACGACTCACCCCTGTGTGACCTCTGGCAAGTCGCCCGTGCCTGGGCGTCGTCTCAGTGAACTGGAGGTGACAGGCAGAGAGCCGGGGAGGGCCGGCCGGGGGAGCAAGCGCTGCGCAGACGGGTCACCAGGTCTCTCACCTCTGTCTCTGGAGACCTTGTCTCGTTTGCACCCAAATGCTGCTCTTCCCTCCAGAAAGAAGTGCAGATCAAATTCCACGTCCTGCTCACCTCCTACGAGCTCATCACCATCGACCAGGCCATCCTGGGCTCCATCGAGTGGGCCTGCCTCGTGGTGGACGAGGCCCACCGGCTCAAGAACAACCAGTCTAAGGTAGCGGCGCCGAACCGCCCCCCTCTCACCCCAGCCACGCTGGCCAGGCGGCCGCCATGCCCTGACCCCCCTCTCCTCTCAGTTCTTCAGGGTCCTGAACAGCTACAAGATTGATTACAAGCTGCTGCTGACGGGGACCCCCCTTCAGAACAACCTGGAGGAGCTGTTCCACCTGCTCAACTTCCTGACTCCAGAGCGGTTCAAGTGAGCGGGGCGGGGTGGGCGGGGCAGTGAGGGGGGTGGGCGGGGCAGTGAGGAGGGGTGGGGTGGGCGGGGCAGCAGGCGGGGTGGGCGGAGCAGTGAGGGGGGTGGGGTGGGCGGGGCAGTGGGAAGAAGTATCCGTGTCCTGCTCCGGGCCACTCACTGGGCTAGGGTCTCTTATCAGTAAAATGGGAGCGTTAGCGGTGCCCACCTCAAATGACCTGCATGGAGGGGCCACCGGCCGAGCACTTGGGAAAAATCCTGTTTTTCCTCGAATCTTCCCCAGATGGCCCCCGAGTCCTCTAGGGGTCCTGTCCCTGCCCCCACACCCCAGGCTCATTGCTTTCCCTCCACAAAGACCAGAAGTGACCACACAGGTGACAGGGATGGGAGGGAGGAGGCCAGGGTGGTGATGGAGAGGAGGATGAAGGCTGAGTGCCCGTCAGTGGAACCTCCTTCCCTGCCTTCTTGTCTTCACCTGGCCCCCATTTTCTTGCTCAGACTGGGGGTTCAGGGTGGAGGAAGATATCCTGTGTGGTGAGAGCTGTGATGTGTGGGTGACACAGGTATAGGCGGACACTGAAAGGACCCTTTGGGCAGGGCCAGGGCTCCCTGGCTCACCTGGCCCACCAGCCAGCCGGCCACCCTGTGACCCTCTGGCAGGTGGCAGGGCCTGGCTGGCCCACTCCCTCCCCCCATCCTGACCCCCTCTGCAGAGGGGCTTTGGCCTGCTCTGGTCCCTGCTTCTGGCTCTCATCCCAGCTCTTTCTTGCAGCAACCTGGAGGGCTTCCTGGAGGAGTTTGCGGACATCTCCAAAGAAGACCAGATCAAGAAGTTGCACGACCTGCTGGGGCCGCACATGCTGAGGCGGCTCAAGGCTGACGTGTTCAAGAACATGCCGGCCAAGACCGAGCTGATCGTCCGCGTGGAGCTGAGTCAGATGCAGAAGTGAGTGGGGCCCGGCCTGCGGGGGGCCTGCTCTGGAGCCCCCGCCCCGCTTCCTGGGCCCCACTGGCCTTCCTGGGCCGCTTCCCGGGTGGCTGGGAGGGTTCTTCAGCTGCGCCGAGGCCTGGACACTCCTCCCGCACGCTCCCGTCCTGAGGCTGCTTCTCCGATTTCAGCGACCGGGGTCTGGGGCTGTCTGAGTTCCCAGTATCCCCCAGCAGCTTGCTGGGTGACTCTAGGCCTGTGCCTTCACCCCTCAGGCTCCCCCTGCCTCTGTAAGTGGGTGCTTGGCCCCCGGCCCCCGGCCCCGTGCAGAGAGCTCCCTGGGAGGCTGTGTGGCCGGTGTCAGCCCGCCTCTCCTCCGTGCCCCTGCTCTGCTGCAGGAAGTACTACAAGTTCATCCTCACGCGGAACTTTGAGGCGCTGAACTCCAAGGGGGGCGGGAACCAGGTGTCGCTGCTCAACATCATGATGGACCTGAAGAAGTGTTGCAACCATCCCTACCTCTTCCCCGTGGCTGCCGTGGTAGGTGCCCGTGGCTGCCGTGGTAGGTGCCCGTGGCTGGTGGGAGGAGCCCCGTGGCTGCCGTGGTAGGTTCCCGTGGCTGCCGTGGTAGGTGCCCGTGGCTGCTGTGGTAGGTGCCCGGGGCCGGTGGGAGGTGCCCGTGGCTGCCGTGGTAGGTGCCCGGGGCTGGTGGGAGGTGCCCGTGGCTGCCGTGGTAGGTGCCCGGGGCTGGTGGGAGGTGCCCGTGGCTGCCGTGGTAGGTGCCCGGGGCTGGTGGGAGGAGCCCTTGGCTGCCGTGGTGCTTCTTGACCTTGAGGACCTGGAGGTGATGCGGGTCCTCATTGTGCCTGAAGTTTCTGAAAACCTGCCTCCGTCTACTGCTTGGGCAAGGCCCTCTCCTTCCCTTAGCCCAGGGGTGGGCAAACTTTTTGACTCGAGGGCCACAATGGGTCCTTAAACTGGACCGGAGGGCCGGAACAAAAGCATGGATGGAGTGTTTGTGTGAACTAATATAAATTCAAAGTAAAGGAGCGGAGGGGAGAGCAAGAGAACCCTCCGCTCTTTCGGCTCCGCGGGCCGGATAGAACAGCCGAACGGGCCGGATCCGGCCCGCGGGCCGTAGTTTGCCCACGGCTGCCTTAGCCCCTCCTGTGACCCATACAGTCATGGGGAGCATTGGGTTCCCCCAAGGTTCCCCGGGCCATGGTTCCGAGGGCTGACCTGGCTGCACTCCATCACCAAGGGAGTCGGGAAGGCCGGGGAGGGGCCCCCGCTGACTCTGATGTGCAGCCCTGCGGGAGACGCTGGACCCTGGCTCCGGCCCTGTGGTCTCAGCAGGTGACTGGTCCTCTAGGAGCCAGTGTTTCCTCTAGTAAATGGGGTAATAGCATCTGCCTGGAAGGTGAGCACCAGACGAGACGGTGCCCATCAAGTGCCCTCATGGAGAGCCTGGCACGTCCGTTCTCAGAAACAGTAGCTGCCGCCGCCGCCATTCTGGTTCTCCTTTAAACCCTCCCCGCTTCGCCCGCCCCTGGGCAGGGCCAGCACAGAGTTAGGGGGCAGGTGTGCCGTGGGGGCCCCCGGCTGCTCTCACCACTCGGTCATGGCGGCGGCCTCTGACTGACACTCTGCCCGCTGGGGCTCAGGGCTGGCCTTGCTGGGACCCGCCCTACAGTGACCCGGAGCCCAGGCCGGCCTCTGCTGGTCCTGGTCCTGGACGAGTGTCAACAACAGGGAGACGGGGGGCGGGCGGCAGGTGTGAGCCCTGCCTGGGCCGCGGGGCCAGGCACCTGTGACCCAGGTGCATCCGCTCCCGCTGAGCCCCGCCTGACCCGGGCTTGGGCTCGGCACTCAGCCCGTTGCCGGGCCCTTTGGTGCAGAGCCAGAGAGGAGGGGGCGCCCCGTGCCCACCTTCCGCTGTGTCCGCAGGAGGCCCCCGTCTTGCCCAACGGCTCCTATGACGGCAGCTCCCTGGTCAAGTCTTCGGGGAAGCTCATGCTGCTGCAGAAGATGCTCCGGAAGCTGCGGGACGAAGGGCACCGAGTGCTCATCTTCTCCCAGGTGAGCGCCCAGGTGTCTGCCTGGCTCCCCCCCCACCCGTCCCGCCCCAGGGCACGGCCTGCTGGCAGCCCGTCAGGGTCAGGGGCGCTGCTGCTCCCGTGGGGCTGCGTGCTGGGTGGCTCCTCTGTGCCCTGCATGCCACGGGGAGCTGGGGAGAGCCGGCTGGGGCCAAGTTCAACGCATGGGGCACACTGGAGGTCAAGACCGCCTGCCCCTCCTGGCGGGCCGGCCTTCCTGTCCAGGCTGGTGCCATAGCCCCACCCCCCATCCCTGCAGCCTGGCTTCTCAGGAACAGGGGCCCTGGGGGTGGGGGGCTCGGGAGGAGCCCCAGGCAGTGGTGCTGCAGGCCCTCCCCCAGCTCCATCCTGAAGTTACACCTGTGGAGGCCCTGCGGGCGGGAGGCAGGGCTGCCGAGCCTCGGGCTGGTGCGTCTCTGCACTCAGGGCTCCTTCGTCCCTCCGTGGCACCTGTCATACCTCCGGCTCTGTGCTAGGCATTGGGGGGGGGGGGGGTCCCTGTCCTCAGACAATCAGGGTCCCTGTGGAAATCAGAGACAGAGGTTTGCCCCAAACCTGTCCCCGCAGATGACCAAGATGCTGGACCTCCTGGAGGACTTCCTGGAGTACGAGGGCTACAAGTACGAGCGCATTGACGGCGGCATCACCGGGGGCCTCCGGCAAGAGGCGATCGACAGATTCAACGGTACCGTACCCCACCTCCCCGGGGTTCTTGGTGGGGACCCGGAAAGCAGACCATTCCTTAACCAGCATCCTCACAGCCGCCCCTTAGTTTTATGCTACCAGGAGTTCATCCCATGGGCCCTCCTGGGGGCCTGCCAGGTGTGGGGGTACCCGGTGGGGAACCCCTGTTCAGCACTGAGAAGCAGACAAGGAGGAAGGCGGGGGGGGGGGTGGAAGTAGCACCTTTGTCACGAAGGGGAGCTGGTGCCGGGGGCTGGCTGCCCTGTGGGCTCTGACATCGCACCAGGCCGCCCATCAGCGACCAGCCGTGCAGGGGACCGAGGGCGGGGCCGGCCACGCGCCCACACCGTCTGCCCTGCCCCCGGCCCGGGGAGGAGAGGTGAGGGCGGGAGGCTAGAGCGCGCTCGGCGTGAAGGGGCCGTGGCGCGGGAAGTGCCAGCTGAGCCGGGCCGTCCAGTGGCGGGTTTGCGGCAGGAAGCCGTGGGCCCCGTTTCCTGGGCCCGTGGCTGTTTGCCGGCATCCACGCTCCGAACGGGGCTGGGCCCCGCTGCCTGAACGCCCCAAGCAGCCGCACCTGTGCCCCCTCATGTCAGACGGGGGCGGACACAGAACATCTAGACGTGGCCCTGGCCCCTGTGGTGGTGGGTGGTGAGGCAGCCTGTCCGGATTGCTGTGGGCAGCCCAGGCTCTGGGGCCGGGACCCTGAGTGGCTCTGGGGCCCTCACAGCATCATGGACTGGGGAGCCCTGAGGCCCAGGTGCCAAGCTCTCCAGGGCTCGCCCGGGGCGCTGCCTGCACTTGCTGGCTGCCTGCCACTTGGTCTTGGCTCATCTGGGCAGGAAAGCCGACTCCCCCTCATTCTGGCTCCTCCTGTCGGTCAGGGCTCCGCTCAGGTGGCTCAGGTGGGCTGCTGTCCCCACCCTGTCCCCACCCGCACTCACCTGCCCACATCCACCTCTCCTCAGCCCCGGGGGCCCAGCAGTTCTGCTTTCTCCTCTCCACCCGGGCGGGCGGCCTGGGCATCAACCTGGCCACAGCGGACACGGTCATCATCTACGACTCGGACTGGAATCCGCACAATGACATCCAGGTGTGTGGCCCTGACGCCGAACCACCTAGTTTTGTGGGCCTTCCTCCCCCCTCAGTGTCTCAGGCCCTCCCTCCCTTCCTCCCGGGCGGGCCCTGGGAATCTCAGCCCCAAGAGGGGCCTGCGGAGGGGCGTGGAGGCTCTGCCCACCCCCAGCTCCTCACTGAGCAGAGGAAGAAACAGGCCCAGAGAGGGCAGGGGCATGTCCAAGGACGCACAGCAGTCTGTCTCACCCAGGACCAAGGCCACAGAGGAGGCAGGAGGGGCAGTCAGTCCTGAGGCCCAAAGGGGCCAGTTTGGGAGGGACAGGAGCACGGCGGGGGGTGGGGGGCGGGAAGGCCTGCTGGAGGCTCGGGGGACAGAGATGGAGAGGGGGCAAGTGAAGCAGGTGAGAAAGAATGGGGGGGTTGGGAGGTAGGAGCCCTGGCCACTCCATGTGGGGCAGTCACACACACACACACGCGCACATGCACGCGCACGCACACGCACACACACACACGCACACACACGCACACGCACGCACACGCACACGCACACACACTGGATACTATGCTCAGTGGTCGGCAAACTCATTAGTCAGCAGAGCCAAATATCAACAGTACACGATTGAAATTTCTTTGGAGAGCCAAATTTTTTAAACATAAACTTCTTCTAATGCCACTTCTTCAAAATAGACTCGCCCAGGCCGTGGTATTTTGTGGAAGAGCCACACTCAAGGGGCCAAAGAGCCGCCTGTGGCTCGCGAGCCGCAGTTTGCCGACCACGGCTCTAGGGGCACACTCACAGGCTCGTGTCTCACGCACAGGCGTGTGCACCTACGCAGTCGCCCAGGAAGAGGCAATTACGCTGGGTCACCTGGTGCCGGGCGGGTGCACAGAGCCTCGGCTCAGATGGCGCCGGGCAGCTTCCGGCCTCGCTGCCCTCACGGGGTGGCCGTGCGTCTCCAGCAGTCCCCACTGGCTCCCTCCCGGGGAGGCGGAGCCCCCACCTCCCCTGAGCCCCATCAGCCCCTTGTGGCTTCTTTGCATCCAGCACAGCGGCCACGCTGCCCCTCACGCACACCCCTGCACACCCACACGCACGCCAGTTCACCTGCACAGGCCCCAGGACCATGTGAGGCTACCAGGGGTGGGCAAACTTTTTGACTCGAGGGCCACAATGGGTTCTTAAACTGGACCGGAGGGCCGGAACAAAAGCATGGATGGAGTGTTTGTGTGAACTAATATAAATTCAAAGTAAAGGAGCGGAGGGGAGAGCAAGAGAACCGGATAGAACAGCCGGATCCGGCCCGCGGGCCGTAGTTTGCCCACGGCTGGGCTAGACGTAGGGAGTGTGCACAGTGACCCTGGCCCATGCACGTCTCCACGCAAAGCCCCACGGCCCGCCCCGTGCAGGGTGCACCCCTGCATGCCCCCGCCCCGCGTGGTGCCCAGCCCTCGGTGGAGGCCCAGCCCTCGGTGGAGGCCCAGCCCTCGTGGAGCCCCAGCCCTCGGTGGAGCCCCGGGCACTGAGCTGCAGGTCACCCCCAGGCCTTCAGCCGCGCCCACCGCATCGGGCAGAACAAGAAGGTGATGATCTACCGCTTCGTGACGCGGGCCTCGGTGGAGGAGCGCATCACGCAGGTGGCCAAGCGCAAGATGATGCTCACCCACCTGGTGGTGCGGCCCGGCCTGGGCTCCAAGTCGGGCTCCATGACCAAGCAGGAGCTGGACGACATACTCAAGTTCGGCACCGAGGAGCTCTTCAAGGACGACGTGGAGGGTGGGTGTCGGGCCCTGGGGGGTGCCAGCCCCTGCCTCTCTCTCCCCTGTTCCTTCCCCCCGTCTCCTGGCCAGCGGAGGGCCCGGGCGGGGTCTCTGGGCACTGTCCCCAGCCTGCAGCCCTCTGCCTCTGCCCACAGGCATGATGTCTCAGGGCCAGAGGCCCGTCACACCCATCCCTGATGTCCAGTCCTCCAAGGGGGGCGCCCTGGCCGCCAGCGCCAAGAAGAAGCATGGCAGCACCCCGCCAGGTAGCCCACCAGCCCCGCCCCACCCCGCCCCAGCTGCTCCTGCTTCTGCAGAAGGCCTTCCCGGCACCAGGCTTCCCCGTGGCGTTTGCCATGTCCCTGTCCCCCCTCGTGTGCCCGCGACTGCTAGTGGCGGGCAGTGGGGCCGTGGCAGGGGGGTTCGCTCTCTGGTCCCCATTTTCCGCTGCAGCCCCTGCGGGGACTGGGAAGAGCCATGATCGGGACTCGGCCCTGCGGCGGGACCTGGGCACCCCGTCTGTCCCCCGACTCCGCGCCCTGCCCCTCCCAGGTGACAACAAGGACGTGGAGGACAGCAGTGTGATCCACTACGACGACGCGGCCATCTCCAAGCTGCTGGACCGCAACCAGGACGCCACGGACGACACGGAGCTGCAGAACATGAACGAGTACCTGAGCTCCTTCAAGGTGGCGCAGTACGTGGTGCGCGAGGAGGACGGCGCGGTAGGTCCGAGGCCCCGGGGGGGGGGTCCGTTGTCCAAGGCCGTCCCCAGCCCTGCCCGCTGCCCCGCCTCCTCCTGCACCCCCTCCCTCTCCCCCTCAGGGCCAGCATCAGGCCCCCCTGGACCACTCCTTCCAGGGCACGCCGGCCACACCTGTCCTCCCAGCAAACCCCTGTTATCCCCAAAGGCCAGCTCCTGGGTCTCCCCTCCGCGGCCCCAGCACCCTCCACCCAGACTGTGGTGCTGATTGTCCTCCTTAGAGACTGGGAGCCCCTCGAGGGCAGGCTGGGGCTCATTCCACTCGGCACAAGGCCCAGAAACCCTTGGGGAGTGAATGGATGGATGAACGGAGGGATGGTGGTGACTGACAGGGCAGGAAGGAAGCTGGGCTGATCAGGGAAGGCTTCCTGGAGGAGGCAGGCTTTTCAATTCATTCTTGAGCCCTAAATGAGAGGTGTAGTGGAGGCCCCTTTCCTGGCCCCCCGCCCCCGCTCCTCCCGCGGCTGTGTCTACTGACCCTGCCCTCCCTGGACCTGGTCCCCCCCCCCCCACCTCCGGCTATGTCTGCTGGCCCTGCCCTCCCTGGACCTGGTCCCCCCCCCCACCTCCGGCTGTGTCTGCTGGCCCTGCCCTCCCTGGACCTTGTCCCCCCCCCCCACCTCCGGCTGTGTCTGCTGACCCTGCCCTCCCTGGACCTGGTCCCCCCCCCCCACCTCCGGCTGTGTCTGCTGACCCTGCCCTCCCTGGACCTGGTCCCCCCCCCCCCACCTCCGGCTGTGTCTGCTGACCCTGCCCTCCCTGGACCTTGTCCCCCCCCCCACCTCCGGCTGTGTCTACTGACCCTGCCCTCCCTGGACCTGGTCCCCCCCCCCCACCTCCGGCTGTGTCTGCTGGCCCCGCCCCCCCACCTCCGGCTGTGTCTGCTGGCCCCGCCTCACGCCCGCCTGTGTCTCAGGAGGAGGTGGAGCGGGAGATCATCAAGCAGGAGGAGAACGTGGACCCCGACTACTGGGAGAAGCTGCTCCGGCACCACTACGAGCAGCAGCAGGAGGACCTGGCCCGCAACCTGGGCAAGGGCAAGCGCATCCGCAAGCAGGTCAACTACAACGACACGTCCCAGGAGGACCAGGGTGCGTGTCCGCTCGGAGGGTGCGCGTGCCTCGGGGGCAGAGGGCCGCGGTGGGCGGGGCTCCGGCAGGTCCGAGAGGGATCCGTGGCAGGAGCCCCTGGGGCCGGGGAGCAGGAGCTGTGTGGGACCCGCCTGAGTGGGAGGCTGTGGGGAGGGCTCCCTGGAGAAAGGGGGGTTGGGGGCAAGTGTGGGCGGCTGGGTGTTTGGGGGAACAAGACGTGTGGTGATCCAGTGGCTTCTCTGCCAGCGGTGTGACCTGGGGCAAGCCTCAGCGTCCCCATCTGTAAAATGGGTGGAGGGTGGTCTGACCCTTGGGAAGCAGTGTTGGCTGTTGCTATTAGGAAGCGAGCTCGCAGGAAGGCGGTTTTCATGGCCACTTACTGGGCTGGGGTTTAGGGCCTCGGCGTGGCCCAGAGGGTGGGGGCCTGGGGGGCTGCTGGCACCGCTCACCCTGTGCCCCCTGCCGGCCCCAGAGTGGCAGGACGAACTCTCGGACAACCAGTCTGAGTACTCCATCGGCTCCGAGGACGAGGACGAGGACTTTGAGGAAAGGCCGGAAGGGCAGAGTGAGTCTCGGGGCTGGGGCTGGGGCTGGGGCTGGGGCTGGGGCTGGGGCTGGGGCTGGGGCGAGGCTGCAGTGGGGAGCTGGCAGCCAGCCTGGGGTGCTCTGGGGCGTTGGGACAGGCTCGAGAGCAGCTTTGGGGGTCGTCCTGAGGGGTCCCCGTTCTGGGTGAGTTGGTGGAGAGGGTGGTGTCCAATTGCTCTGGGCCCGCTGACAGGTGGGGGTGCGGGTTGCTCCCCAGGTGGCCGGCGACAGTCCCGGAGGCAGCTGAAGAGTGACCGGGACAAGCCCCTGCCGCCTCTCCTCGCCCGCGTGGGAGGCAACATTGAGGTGGGGCCCAGCGCACCCCCATGCCCAGCTCCCCCCAGGCCCAGCTCCCCCCATACCCAGCTCCCCCCATGCCCAGCTCCCCCCATGCCCAGCTCCCCCCAGGCCCAGCTCCCCCCATGCCCAGCTCCCCCCATGCCCATCTCCCCCCATGCCCAGCTCCCCCCATGCCCAGCTCCCCCCATGTCCAGCTCCCCCCCATGCCCAGCTCCCCCATGCCCAGCTCCCCCCATGCCCAGATCCCCCCATGCCCAGATCCCCCCATGTCCAGCTCCCCCCCATGCCCAGATCCCCCCATGTCCAGATCCCCCATGCCCAGATCCCCCCATGTCCAGCTCCCCCCCATGCCCAGATCCCCCCATGTCCAGATCCCCCCATGTCCAGCTCCCCCCATGCCCAGATCCCCCCATGTCCAGCTCCCCCCCATGCCCAGATCCCCCCATGTCCAGATCCCCCCATGTCCAGCTCCCCCCCATGCCCAGCTCCCCCCATGTCCAGCTCCCCCCATGCCCAGCTCCCCCCATGTCCAGCTCCCCCCCATGCCCAGCTTCCCCCCATGCCCAGATCCCCCCCATGCCCAGATCCCCCCATGTCCAGCTCCCCCCCATGCCCAGATCCCCCCATACCCAGCTCCCCCCCATGCCCATCTCCCCCCATGCCCAGCTCCCCCCGCCCCATTTATCTTGTCCCCTCTCGGAACAAAGAGCTCACCCCTGCTGCCCACACGCCCCCCCCCCCAGGGGGTGGAGTCCAGGCGGGAGGTGGGGGGGTCTGGGGGTCTGTGCAGGGTCCCAGCAAGTGGAGGTGGGGCTGGGATGGACCCTGGGTCTAGGCCTGCCTTCTCTGTTTCCTCCCCCTCCCCTCCCTCTGTCCCTCCCCTCCCCCTGCCCCTCCCCTCCCCCTGCCCCTCTCCGCATCCCGCCTCTCTCCCTGTCCCCCTTCCCTGCCTGCCTCCCCGCCCCCATCCCGAGTCCTCTGCTCCCGCCCACAGGTGCTGGGCTTCAATGCCCGCCAGCGGAAGGCCTTTCTGAATGCCATCATGCGCTGGGGCATGCCGCCCCAGGACGCCTTCAACTCGCACTGGCTGGTGCGGGACCTGCGGGGAAAGAGTGAGAAGGAGTTTAGGTAAAGGGGCTGAGGGGGCCCAGGCTCCAGCGGGCGCCAGCACACCCGGCAGGTTCTGCTCCCGCCAGGCTCGGGGGCTGGGGAATTCACTGCCCTCTGGTCTGTGGGGGGCTGGCCTCCAGGGGGGGGCTGTCCTAGAGGTTCCCCTGCGGGGGAGCCCCTGCCCTTCCCTGGCCCTGAGCCGGGGGGGGGGGGTGGGGGGTGGGCGGGGGCCTGGTTGGGAGGTGGGGGAGGGACGATGATTCCGGCCAGGCGGACTCCCCGGGGGTCCTGCCAGCCCTCGCAGAGGGTCCTTGCTGGCCCCCCCACTCCCTGAGCCCCAGTCCCCCCACCCCAGAGCCTATGTGTCCCTCTTCATGCGGCACCTGTGTGAGCCGGGGGCTGATGGCGCCGAGACCTTCGCGGACGGCGTGCCCCGAGAGGGCCTCTCGAGGCAGCACGTGCTCACGCGCATCGGCGTCATGTCGCTGGTGAGGAAGAAGGTGGGTGAGTCAGCCTCAGGGCCCTTCGGGGCCTGCCCGTGGCCCTGGCATGCTCCGGGGGGGGGGGGGGGCGGTCAGTGGTCAGAGGGCACGTGCCTGGCTCTCACACCTGCCCAGGGTCTGAGCCAGTCCCAAGATGCCTCTCTGGGGGGTGGTTTGGGGGTGCTGGAGGCCAGGATGGCAGGTCAAAGGGCAGAGAACCAGAGAGATTGGGGTTGGCCTGGGGCTTGGCCAACCTTGGGCAGAGGTGGCATCTTCCCTTAGCCTGGGGCACCCCCAGTCGCACTGGCAGCTCTGCGGCCCTTACGTCTGAGCTGTGACCACTGCCCCCCTCCGCCCCCTCCCCCTGACCCAGGTCCAGGAGTTTGAGCTCGTCAACGGGAGGTACAGCACCCCGGACCTGGTCCCCGAGGGCTCCGAGGGCAAAAAGCTGGGCGAGGCCGTCTCCTCGGATCCCAACACGCCCGTGCCCGCCAGCCCCGCTCACCTCCTGCCCGCCCCGCTGGGCCTGCCAGGTCTGAGCCCGGACGAGTGGGGGAGGGCACCTGGGTCCCGGGAGGGGCAAGGCCCCGGGAGACCCCGCGTCCTCTGCTCACCCACAAAGGGCGCCTCCCGCCCCTGAAGCTTCTGTCTGCAGAAGAATTGCTCCCCCGGGAGTTTTCTTGTTAACGACAGCGTGGAGGTGGGACTCACGTCACAACATTCATTCCTTAAAAGCGCGCAAGGCAGTAGTTACCAGTATCTTCACAGGGATGCGCGCCATCACCTCTATCCGATTCCTGAACGTCTTGTCACCCCCAGAACACACACGTACCCATGAGCAGTCACCCCCATTTCTCCCCGGGGTCCCTGCCCCTGCAGCCACTAATCTGCTTTCTGGGCCGGTGGCTTTGTCTGATCCGGATGTTCCTTTATGTGAATCATGCATTTGTGGCCTGTAAGCCCGGCTGCCCTCATCCAAGGCCCATCCATGTGGGGGCGTGTCTGAACCTCATTCCTTTTTTTTAAAAAAATATTTTTATGGGTGTCAGAGAGGAAGGGCGAGGGGGAGAGAGAGAGAAACGTCCATGATGAGAGAGAATCATGGACCGGCTGCCTCCTGCACGCCCCCTACTAGGGATCGAGCCCAATATCTGGGCATGTGCCCTGACCGGGAACGGAACCGTGACCTCCTGGTTCCTCGATGGACGCTCCACCCGTGAGCCCCGCCCGCAGGGCAGTCCTTATGGCCGAATCCTGTTCCCGTCGCCTGCCGGCGGGTTTGGGCTGTTGCTTCTCTGGCCCAAACACTTCTGGAGCGAGTGTTCATTTCTCGCGGGTGCAGCTGGGCCTGGGAGCGCGGGGCCTGGGGCGGAACTTTTGAGGAACTGCCCCCCTTCTCACGGTGGCTGCGCCACGTGCCACTCCGCAGTCTGGCCAGCAGCGTTTGAGGGCCAGTCCCTCCCGTCTCCGTCTCACCAGCGCTGGTTGCCTGCGGTTTGCGGAAGGCCAAGGCCGGCTGGTGGGGGGAAGTGGCGTGGCCGTGCCTTGCCGGGAAGACGGTGTCTCGGTGCGGGGGCTTTGGTGCGGGGGCTTCGGAGCGGGGGCTTTGGTGCGGCCTCTTCGGAAAAGGTCCTCGCAGGCCCTTTGCCCGTCTCCGAGGGTCCTTCTCTCTGAGTGCCTTTTTGGGGATCCGGGATTTATTTGGGCAAAACGCCTTCTCTCACCTGGACTCTCCGGCCGGGGCAGCCCTCGGGTATCTCCCCGGGTGGCGGGCGAGGCCCCGAGAGGGTGGGGGCCCGGAGGACACCCTGCTTCTGGGCACCGTGTGCCCCGGAGGCGGCCACTCCCGGGTGAGCTTCCTGGCTCGGGTGCCCTTAGGTAAGTCGCTCGCTCGCCTGAGCTGTGGGCTGGCACGGACATGACGGACATGCCCCTTCCCACGCGTCCCTGCCCCTCGGCGGTGTGCTGGGAAGACGGCGTGGAGGAGGCCCACGGCCAATGGCCAGCCTGCGAGTCGGGCCGCCTTGGACGCTGGCTCCCAGTCCTGGCCTCCACACACTCACTGCCCTGCTTCTAGGTGGGCACCCGCCCCCCCCCCCCCCCCCAGGATTACAGCGCTGCCTCAGCTGGGCTTTGGCCTCACAGGGCCCAAGGTCCTTTGAGGGTCCCTGCGCTGCAGGCCTGGCCTGGGCTCTCGGCCACCGGGGGTCCTGTCCTCCTGGACGCGCCTGGCCCAGGGGGAGCCTCCTGACCAGGCCCTGCCTCTCATCTGGCCTCCCTGCCCCCCGCCCGAGCCCACCTGTCTCACTCCTTCCCCTTCATCTTGCAGACAAAATGGAAGCCCCGCTAGGCTACCTGGAAGAGAAGGAGCTGGGGGTGCAGAAGCCGAAGAAGCCTCCAGAAGTCCAGGTGTGGGCGACGCGGGTGTCCGGGCCCAGGCAGGGGCGGGGCGGGGCCCAGGGGCCTCTCAGGCCTGGCCCAGAACTCCTCGGGGCTCCCGTTTGGGCCTCTGGGTTTGGAGGAGCAGGTTGGGAGCCAGGAGAGTGGGTCCAAGCCCGGAGCCCGTTCCTTGCCTTGCCCTCCTGCTGAGGCCTCACCTGCCTCCCTAGGCCCTGCCCACGGCCCTGGACAGAGCGGAGGGGGAGGACAGGCAGGAGAGCTCAGAGGGCAAGGAGAGGGCCCGAGAGGAGCGGCCGGAGGAGGTGGAGAAGGCCCAGCCCTCCCCGGAGCAGCTGCCAAAAGGTGAGGTGCGGGCTTCCCCAGGCACCCCCCGAGCCAGGTACCCCCCCCCAGCCAGCACCCACCCAGCCAGGTACCCCCCAGCCAGGCACCCCCCAGCCAGGCACCCCCCCCAGCCAGGCACCCCCCAGCCAGGCACCCCCCCAGCCAGGCACCCCCCAGCCAGCACCCCCCCAGCCAGGCACCCCCCAGCCAGGCACCCCCCCAGCCAGGCACCCCCCAGCCAGCCACCCCCCCAACCAGCCACCCCCCCAGCCAGCCACCCCTCCAGCCAGGCACCCGCCCCAGCCAGCACCCACCCAGCCAGGCACCCCCCAGCCAGGTACACCCCCCCCAGCCAGGCACCCCCCAGCCAGGCACCTGCCCCAGCCAGCACCCACCCAGCCAGGTACCCCCCCAGCCAGGCACACCCCCCCACAGCCAGCACCCACCCAGCCAGGTACCCCCCAGCGCCGTCTCCCGCCTCCCCCGCCCGGGTGAGAGAGGGCGGCTGCTGGCTTCCCTCCCCCTCCCCCTGCCCACGAGGTGGGCTGTGCTCGCTCTGTCCCAGCACCTGGACCTCAGGGGGAGCCGGGACTTAGTCTCTCCTCCGGGCTTGCACTTCTCAGAGTTTGGGGTTCCTGGGCGTGATTTCAAACTCAGTTTGCATGGCGGTGTGAAAACCTGCGTCTGCAGGGCGTTGCTCTGTGTGATCTCGTGGAAACCTGCTTCCTGCCCTAAGGTGGTCAGATTTGGTCAGCGCTCGTGTGTGCTTGAAAGGAACATCTGTTCTACAGATGTGTGATTGCGGGGTGTGAGGCTGTAGTTCAGGGGTCCTCAAACTTTTTAAACAGGGGGCCAGGTCACTGTCCCTCAGACCGTTGGAGGGCCGGACTATAGTTTAAAAAAAAACTATGAACAAATTCCTATGCGCACTGCAGGCCCGGGACGCGTCGGCTGCTAAGCAGGACAGGCAGCGGCACCCGGCGGGCCGGATACATGTCCTCGGCGGGCCGCATGTGGCCCGCGGGCCGCAGTTTGAGGACCCCTGTGGGTTCGATAAGGCTGGTCATGTTGTTCAACATGTTAATATCCTTCCTCACTGTTGGTTTGCTTGATCAGAGCTTTGAGGGCTGTGGTTACGGTTGTGGTAGGAGGATTTCCAGACTGTGCCTTTAGGCGTTTGGGGGGGGGGTGCTGCTGGGATGGGGTGCGAGGGAAGAGGTGTGCTGATGGGGGGTGTCCATGCTCCGCCCACCCCCCTGGAGGAGTTTTCCTGGAGGCACAGGGCTCTGCACAAGGCTAACGGAGCTGCCCCTCCTGGCCCCCCACCCGTGAGCACCATTTGTCTTGCAGAAGTGCTTCCTGAGAAAGAGAAAGTTCTGGACAAGCTGGAGCTGAGCCTGATTCACAGCAGAGGGGACGGCAGTGATTTGAGGCCAGGTGCGGGCTCCTGCACATGTGTGCTGTCCCATGTCCCGTGGTCCCTTGAGGGCGCAGTCTGGACCCTGTTGGGACTTCGCAGCCTCCTGGGCACCATCCCCTTGAAGGGCTCTAGGCCCTGGTGGGGGTTGATGGGTGGGAACTGACCTGCCTGCCCCACAGGGGACAGGTCCCCCGCTCTCTCCTGACCCCTCCTGTGGCCCCAGCACCATCAGGAGGAAGGAGAGCTGGCCATGAGTTTGGCCTGGAGCATTTGGGGCTCAGCCAGAAGCCTGTGTACCTCTGGGTGCTGGAATGTTCCAGAACAGGTGTCCTCTGATCGACGCCTAAGGCCATGCTGCCTTCCTTGAACATTTAAGCTGCACTTCTCGCAGTGCCCTACCCTGTTCCCAGGTGGCCCTGACTTGGTGGGGAAGGGGCGCCTGGGCGGGAGCCAGCCCCACGTGCTTGTGTGTTTAAAACCCGTCTGAGCCCCTGGAGAACAGGAGATGGGTCCCCCCAGCCTTTGGGTCCCAGCACTCGGCAGAGAAGCCCCTGGGCAGTGCCTTTTGGGGATAAACGAACGTGGTCTGTCCTCCCATAGATGACACCAAAGTTGAGGAGAAGGAGCCCATGGAAACCCAGCAAAATGGTGACAAAGAAGAGGACGAAGAGGGGAAGAAGGAAGACAAGAACGGGAAGTTCAAGTTCATGTTCAACATTGCAGATGGGGGCTTCACAGGTATTAGGGTGGGGTGGCCGGTGTCCCAGCCTTCCTGACTGCGTGGGTCCCGGGAGTCTGGGCAGATGGGTATTTTATACTAAAGTGTGAATGGCTGATGAGAGTGCATTTCCTAGTAACACTGAGCCTCTCGGGGTGGGAGGATGGTAGGCAGTGAGGAGAGGCTTTCCTGGGCCCACCTCTGTGAGGGACGGGGGTGCCTCATTCTGTCCCCCTTCACTGGCTTCCTAGAGCTCCACACACTGTGGCAGAATGAAGAGCGCGCCGCTGTGTCCTCGGCTGCCGTGTCCTCGGGGAACGTCTATGACATCTGGCACCGACGCCATGACTACTGGCTGCTGGCAGGCATCGTGACGTATCCTTGCCAAACCAGGCTGCGCAGGACTCGGGCCTGCTCCGCTGTGGACCTCGGGGAGGGACACGAGGTGTGTGGGGTGAGGAGTTAGGAGCCAGAGCCCCTTTCCTGATGATAATAGTGGTGATGATGGTGATGATGATGATGGTGATGATGGTGATGATGATGATGATGGTGATGATGGTGATGGTGATGGCAGTGATGATGGTAATGGTGGTGATGGTGAGGTGATGATGATGATGGCAGTGATGATGGTGATGGTGATGATGGTGATGGTGATGATGGTGATGGTGAGGTGATGATGGTGATGATGGTGATGGTGATGATGGTGATGGTGAGGTCATGATGGTGGTGATGGTGGTGATGGTGATGGTGATAATTGTGATGATGGTGATGGTGATGGTGGTGATGGTGAGGTGATGATGGCAGTGATGATGGTGATGGTGGTGATGATGATGGTGGTGATGGTAGTGATGATGATAATGGTGGTGATGGTGATGGTGGTGATGATGATGGTGGTGATGGTGGTGATGATGATGGTGGTGATGGTGGTGATGGTGATGATGGTGATGGTGAGGTGATGATGGTGATGATGGTGATGGTGATGATGGTGATGGTGAGGTGATGATGGTGATGATGATGGTGATGATGGTGATGGTGAGGTCATGATGGTGGTGATGGTGGTGATGGTGATGGTGATAATTGTGATGATGGTGATGGTGATGGTGGTGATGGTGAGGTGATGATGGCAGTGATGATGGTGATGGTGGTGATGATGATGGTGGTGATGGTAGTGATGATGATGATGGTGGTGATGGTGATGATGGTGATGGTGATGATGGTGATGGTGGTGATGATGATGGTGGTGATGGTGGTGATGGTGATGATGATGATGATGGTGATGGTGGTGATGGTGATGGCGGTGATGACGGTGATGATGATGATGATGGTTATGGTGATGGTGGTGATGATGATAGCGGTGATGGTGGTGGTGGTGATGATGGTGATGATGATCATGGTGATGGTGGTAATGGTGATGATGATGATGGCGGTGATGGTGATGATGGTGATGATGGTGATGATGATCATGGTGATGGTGGTAATGGTGATGATGATGATGGCGGTGATGGTGATGGTGGTGATGATGATGGCGGTGATGATGGTGATGATGGTGATGGTGATGATGGTGATGATGATGATTATGGTTATGGTGATGGTGGTGGTGATGATAGCGGTGATGATGGTGATGGTGGTGATGATGATGGTGATGATGATGATGGTGATGATGGTGATGGTGATGGTGGTGATGATGATGGTGATGATGATGATGATTATGGTGACCCTAATAGCAGCAGCTCATCCCTTTACCCTCAATACTCACTCCATCCTCACAGCAACTTTCCATGAGGGGCACTACATGATCCCCCTTATACAGAGGACACCTCGGGCAGCGCCGCCTGCTTCTCCCCAGTTCTGGGGCAGCCACCATCCCTGGCCCGCCCCCCTGCCCCCCGGTTTGAAACTACATCCCCCCAATCTTCCTGGTGTCTGTGTGTCTGTGTTCAAATCTCCTTTTATAAGGACACTTGCTCACCCTAACTCAGTATGACCCCTTCTTCTTCTTTTTAAAAATATATTTTATTGATTTTTTACAGAGAGGAAGGGAGAAGGATAGAGAGTTAGAAACATCGATCAGAGAGAAACATCGATCAGCTGCCTCCTACACACTCCCCACTGGGGATGAGCCCGCAACCAAGGTACATGCCCTTGACCGGAATCGAACCTGGGACCCTTCAGTCCACAGGCTGACGCTCTATCCACTGAGCCACACCGGTTAGAACACTTCTTCTTTTTAAAAAAATATTTTTATTGATTTCAGAGAGGAAGGGAGAGGGAGAGAGAGAGATAGAAACATCCATGATGAGAGAGAATTATTGACCGGCTTTCTCCTGCACGCCCCCTACTGGGGATCGAAACTGCAACCTGGACATGTTCCGGGTTGCGTGTGCCCTGACCAGGAATTGAACCGTGACCTCCTGGGTCATAGATTAACATTCAACCCCTGAGCCATGCCCGTCAGGCAGTATGAACCCCTTCTTAACTTGAGTTCATCTGCAGAGACCCCGTTTCCAAAGGAGGGCAGTCACGGGTGCTGGGTTAGAACTGGAACGCGTCTCCCCCGCCCCCGCCCGGCTTGTGGGATGCAGCCCTCCGAGCCTCAGTGTCTGTGCCCGGCGGGTACCTCTCAGCGTCCGCTGACTGTCATGTCATTGTCGTCAACACGCTCATCCTGCAGCCGAGGCCATGCCTTGCCCGAGAATGCAGTCAGAACTCTGACCGCCCCCCCGCTCCCCTCCCCTGCCCCGGTCCCGTGGCCAGGCTTGTCCTTAACGGTGCCACCCAGGCACGGCTATGCCCGCTGGCAGGACATCCAGAACGACCCGAGATACATGATCCTCAACGAGCCCTTCAAGTCTGAGATCCACAAGGGCAACTACCTGGAGATGAAGAACAAGTTCCTGGCCCGCAGGTTCAAGGTCAGAGGTCACGGGGGGCAGGGCGGCAAGAGGGCAGGTTAAGGGGTTAGCAAGCAGCGGCCCCCTTCCCCATATATCCGATGTGGAGCAGGCCGTCCACAGCGGGGAGTCATTTAGTCATCCGCTCGCAGGGTGCCGGGTCCTTGCCCTGGGTCAGGCCCCTGGGCGCCTGGCCCCCCTCTGGGTGATGGGTGCAGCTTACCGTCCTGGTAAGATGAGGGTGGACTGCTGAGTGCGAGGGTGTCCTCCCTCCCTCCTTTCTGCTAGAGTCCGGGCCGGGGGTGGTGCTGGTGGAGAAGGGGCCAGGCCCACGCTCAGTCGCCTCCTCTCCCTTCCTCCCGCCCCCCCGATCCAGCTGCTGGAGCAGGCGCTGGTCATCGAGGAGCAGCTCCGGAGGGCTGCGTACCTCAACATGACCCAGGACCCCAACCACCCAGCCATGGCCCTGAACGCCCGCTTGGCCGAGGTGGAGTGCCTTGCCGAGAGCCACCAGCACCTGTCCAAGGAGTCCCTCGCCGGGAACAAGCCTGCCAACGCCGTCCTGCACAAGGGTGAGGCCGCTCCCCCAGGCCGAGCCCACCTTCCCCTGCCCGGGGCCTCGAGGCCAGAGATGGGGGCGCTGATGGGGACCTGGGGCCAGGACAGAGCAGCAGCCTGGAGGGCGGAGCCTCTTGGCCAGGACGGGAGAGTCCATCGCCCAGTCCCTCAAGCCCTGCCGATGGGCCTGGAATGCGTGCTGTGGTCCTCGTCACATCCTGGGTGGTGAGGGTTGGCACCCCATTTTAAAGATGGGGACATTGACACTCAGGTCATGGCCCAAGAGTTCCCGGGTTCAGACCTTTGACCCCCTTCTCCAAATCTTCAGGAAGCTCCCGACTGGTTGGCGGAGGGGCCCCCTGGCCTGCTCTGTCGGGGAGGGTGGCGTTTCCTGAGGCCTCTGTCTGTGGGCCCTCCACCCTGTCCCCAGCCTGGTGGGGCTGCAGGCCTCCTGGGAGCCAGGAGGCGGGCTGAGGGCCCTGGGGGGAACCCTGTGTTGGCTCAGAGTTTCGGGCCTCCCTCTCTACAGCCGCGGGCCCCTGGGAGACGCTCTTTGGGGAACCCCTGTCTCCTCCCTGGTGGCGGGACCCTGCTTTGCAGGCCTGGGAGGGCTGGGCGGGGAGCGCCCCCTGGTGTCCGCTGCCCTGGGAGCGCAATGACAGCCTGTGAGTGAGCACCCCCAGCGCCCCCCAGCCCGCGCCTCGCCCGCCCTCCTTCCCGCAGTCTTGAACCAGCTGGAGGAGCTGCTGAGTGACATGAAGGCGGACGTGACCCGCCTGCCCTCCATGCTGTCCCGCATCCCCCCGGTGGCCGCCCGCCTGCAGATGTCGGAGCGCAGCATCCTGAGCCGCCTGACCAACCGAGCCGGCGACCCCACCGCCCAGCAGGTCCGGGTCCGGGTCCGGGTCCGGGCAGGCCCCTCACGCACGGGTGTGGGCTGGGCCAGCGTGCGGACGCTGATCGCTAAACCCGAGTCCTTGCCTCCAGGGCGCTTTCGGCTCCTCCCAGATGTACAACAGCAGCTTCGGGCCCAACTTCCGGGGCCCTGGACCGGGAGGGATCGTCAACTACAACCAGATGCCCCTGGGGCCTTACGTGACCGGTAGGTGCCCGTCTGCTTCGGGCTGCGTGCACGGGGTGCCCGCGGGGCCACCCTGGGCGAGCCGAGGTTTTCTCTCCCCGACAGATATCTAGCCGGCCCCGCGACTTCCCTCTCTCGCAACGCTCGTTCCCAGCTGAGGTAAGGCTGCTCCTGGCTCCCGGTCCCCGTCCGCCCCCAGCTCAGCCGGCAGCTCAGGCCTGGCCAGAATCAGCCCTGTCTATGTGGGGATTCTCACCCCTGAGCCATGCGGTCCTCCCAGCCTCTGGGGCCCCTGGGGTCTCACCCACGTGCCCGGAGCCCCCTGCCCCAGCCCCCTCTGCCCTGGGGTCCGTCTTGGGGCCAGTGCGTCTGCCCAGGCTTCCGGACACTTCCCTGCCCAGGCTTCTGGACACTTCCCCGGGAGGCTGGGAAGGCAGGGCACAGAGGGGAATGATCCTGTGTGCACATGTGTGTCCCTGTGGGAGTCGGGGACCACCGCCGGCCCGGAACCGCCACCTCCTCTCTCCACTGCCCGGCTGAGGGGGCGCCCAGACTCACCTCTCATCTCGCCCTGCTCCCTGCCCAGGGCTTAGGAGGGTGGTGGTGGGGGGGGGCAGGAGAGGGAGCTTATTCAGTTCACCCGCCCCCCAAGCCCGTCTGTCCTGGAAGAACTTGGCTTTAGGGTGAGGGTAGGAGGCGGGGGGGTTCCAGCCTGGCTGCCTCCGGGGCTGCTGATTGCTGGGGCGCTCTCTGGCACTTGGGAGGCCTTGGCTGGGATCCCCCTCTGATTACAGCTGCTTGTGATGGGCAGTGGGTGGGGCAGTGACCGTGTGGGGTGCTGTGCCCAGTGCAGACCCGGCCCCCCACCTCTGGAACCTGTGACCTGTCTCTTGCAGCCAGCCTGCCGGGCCGCCTGCCCGACCCCCACAGGAGAGGAGAGCTCCTGCCTTCATAGGCGCCGTGGTCGCCACCGCCACCGGGGGACCGGAGGGAACCCGAGGGATGCCACACGTGGGGGCGGGGCCCAGAAGTGCCACCTCATCAGACCGAGCGTTCCACACAGCGTCACCCCACACGCCGCGCCCGGCCACTTGCCGGCGCCGTGTTAGCGCAGACTTCATTTGTTTGTACATCGTTTGCACTTTCCCAGTGAAGACTTGAACAGGTTTGTCTGGATAAAAGCTGAGTGGCGTAGGGAGGAGACTAACCAGCATACGTCTGTCTGTCTGTCAGTCAACGGGCTCCAGGTGGACGGACGGACGGACGGAAGCTCCCAGAACCCTGCCGCTGCCCCGGCGCTGTAGCGTCTGCCTGGAGCTCTCGTGTGCGCGCCCCCCCCCCCCCCCCCCGTCCCGTCCGCACTGCCTTCCGCGCTGCCCCCGCCCACGTGTGGCCCCCCGTGCCAGGCGGGTCAGGATGGGGGCAGCGGCCCGGCCCCGCGCTGGAGACCTGCTGATGCCCCGGTTCGGGCGGGCCTTTATTCTCCCCTCCTGCCAGGGCTGGGGACCACCAGGGAGGAGCGGCCTCCTGGGGGGTGGGGCTGTCAGTGGTGTCCGTCCCGGGCTCGGTCAGCATCCTCGGAGCCCGTGGCCACTGCCCTGCGGGGCAGGCCCAGTGCGTGCTCCTGGGTGGGGCGAGGCCGTGCGGCTGAGCCTGCGTCTGGGCCACCTGCCAGGTGGGCTGTGGACAGGTGTGCCAGCTTTTACGGGGAGGTCACAGCAGCTCTGAAGGTGGCCCGGAGCCCTTGGCCCTGCCCTGGGAGGCCGTCACACCACCTCGAGGTCCCCCCGCCCCCCAGCTCCCCGCAGCTCATGGTCGGCAGATGCGGAGAAACCAGGAAAACAGCCCCCCAGAGTAAGGACTCGTCCCTGGTTTTGTCTGTGGAGAGGCCTCGATCCAGGCGCTTATCATTGGCGGGGCCCTGCATGCCCGAGCTGTGCCCCCAGAGGCTCATTCCTGCCAGGAACACGGTCCTGGCCCCTCCACCAGCCGGTGGGGCCTGTAAGGGCCCAGGTGCGGGGCAGGGGGTGGGCCACGCGGGCCTGTCTGTCTGACGCTCAGCCTGGAGGGGTTTCCTGGGGTCCGGAGAGGAAGGCAGGCTGGGCCTGGGTGGGGTGCCCCGAGGGGCTTGGGCTCAGCTCCCGGGGCCAGGACTGGGGCCAGGATCTGGAGGCTCACCTTGGGGACAGCTGGGTGATGGGCCGGTCCTCACAGGGCCCCAGGCGCCCTCACCTGGAAATGGCTCCCTCCGAACCCTGGCGGGCTGAGCCCCTGAGCCCCTTCCATCATGGCAGTCCCACTCTCCATCCTGCTCAGACCCTCCAGGGCAGGGCCAGCCTGGCCTTGGGGTGAGCGGGTGGGGAGGGTCTGGAAGCGCCTGCAGGGTTCCAGGACATGCACACAGCCGCGGCCGGCCCGCTCTGGGGACCGTGGGCCACCCCGGCTCACTGTGGCTCACCTGCACGCGTGTCCCCGGTCAGTGCTCCCCGCAAGGGCCCCTGGCTCAGGCCATAGGCGAGGCGACTGCCACGGGCCCCCTCCACCCGGGCCCTGAGCTGTCCCCTTCCTGTGGGTGGCCTCGAGGGGCACAGTGCCAGCTTCCCCGGCCACGTGGACAGTCCGAGTGTCAGGCCGGGAGGCACCTGGCAGCGGGAGAGGGTCTGCGTCCATCGCCCCAGGCCTGTGGCCCCTTCCTTCCGCCCTTCCTCCCCGGGGAGCCGCCCTCTGCCCCCTCTGTCTCCATGCCCTTCCCAGGCCTTGCCAGCGCCCCCGGGTCCTCACCAGGCCAGAGCCAGGCGCCCACAGTCGGCCCGGCCCCTGGCCCTGGCTGGGAAAGGCTGTGGTCCCCATGCCCGGTGCCCGGAGGCCCAGGACGAGGGCCGTGGGCACCGGGGGAGGGCGCTTCTGCTAACTGCTTTGGGAGAGGAAAAGGATCGTAAGAATGTTTTCTTCTTGGTTATCAGTTATCGCCTGCCCGGAGCGGTGGGGCGGAGGCCCGCTGCTTTGGCATCTTGGGGCGGCTTTGGTTTTGCTGCTGGCAGAACGGGGCCGTCCTGGGCCAGCGGGACCCCAAGCGCCAGGCTGCGGTTTTGTTATTATTTGAACCCGTGCCGAGTAGGCTTCTGTTGGGTCACCTTTGGGCCACGGTCCCCGCAAGCACCTCCCGCCGGGCTCCCAGCCGATGAGAGGGGTTAGGGTTGGCCTGACCGTGTTGGGGGGACCCCATCAGGAGGCCCGCCCTGCCCGCCGCCTTCAGAAGCTCCTTTGTTTTCTGCCAATTGTGACCAAGGTCCTGCTGATGGCCACAGCTGGCCGGGGGCCACCCCCACCAGGGGTCCCTTTCCAGGGCCCCCGGGGGTCCCCTGCCCCGGCTGGGAGCTGAGACTGGTGACATCTCTGCCCTTGTTCCCAGGGTCCGGGTACCAGGCTCTTGTGGGTCTGAGGGCTTGTGGGGCGCGGTTTTGGCCTGGCCACTGCCTGGGGTGTCCCCACTGTCCCTGTGGCTGCCCCGTGCCCACCACCGTCTCCATCGCGGGAGCCGGCTCCAGCCCCATTGGCAGTCCCCGGAAGTTTACAGGTTGTGGTCTATCAGCCCAAAGTCATTGGCGTCGTGTTTTAGATTTTTTTCTTAGTTTTCAGGTTTTTTTTAAACAAAGTATTTTTTTAAGTACAATAACCCGGAAAGGGCCCGTCAGGTGTGTGTGTGTCCTGAACCCCTGGCCTCGAGGTGGGAGCCTGAGCCCCAGCCTGGAGATGAGGGGAACGCCCACCCGGTGGTCCCCGGCCCAGCTGCGGGGCCCGGCCCCTTGCCCGCCAGCCCTGGGTCCCAGCAGCGGGGGGTCCCAGCTGGGAGGGGGCTGGAGCTTTGGGAGCGGAGCCCCTGTAAGTGGTGACCTGTCCTGCCCTCGGAGGACATGAGGGACGCGGGACAGAGCCCGCCGCCGACCGCCCCCTTCACCTTGTACTCCGTGTGTCTTGGTTTTCTGCGTTTGAATAAACCCTTTGGGAAAGGACCAAGTCGGTGTTTTCCCTCGATTCTCGCGACCCAGGAGGGGGTAGGGCTGGGGAGCATGGGGAGCAGAGGGTGTGGGGGGATGGGGTGTTGCCTGAGAAGACCCAGCCCCGCAGGGCTGAAGGGCTCCCTGGGAGAGAGGGGCACCCCAAGAAGTGTGTGCATGGGTGGTGTCTAGCCCTCCCACCTGCACCCCTAAACACAGCCCCCACTGCATCAGAGAAACACTGACCCCCCTGGACCCAACCTGTGTCCCCAGAAGGCACAGAGCCCCCCAGCAACCAGAGAGCATGTAATGGTGGTGGGGGCACCCCCATTCCTAATCACTCAGAAGAGATGGGCGGTGGGTCTTGGTCCCCAATCTCTGCCTCTTCTCCAGGGCCCATTTCTCCCAACCCGCCTTTGGCCACAGGCTTCGGGGCCCCAGTCCTGAGCCCCCCAAGCCTGGAAATGAGGGGAGCAGAAGGCGGGACCGCGGACCCACGGGCTTGAGTTTATTGGTCATTCCATAAATACGTGTCATTGGGAAGCGAGGCGGATGGCGGTCTCACCTGCGGAGGGAGCACATTCGCTGGGGAGCCACAGTCATTAAAAAAAACCGGAGAAGAAGCGCGTTATTTACAAGACCAGGGAGCCCCCCTCTGCCGGACCAGATGCGGCTGAGAAGGCGGGGTTCCGTGTGGCATCAACAAGCAAAACCGACCCAGCCTGTCCTGGGCCCAGGTCCCCTGTAGGGCTCTCCCGGGGGTGGGGGGGCAGGATGGGGGGCAGCGCCCCACCCCGTGCAGGGGCCGGGCCACCCTTGGGGGCCACCTTGCCCAGCTCACCCCTTTCCCAGCTCTGACTTCCTCTCCCCACTCCAGCTCCCTCCTGAGTTAGGGCCCTGTCCCCCAGGAAGCAGAGGCCACCTCAGAACCAGGCCGGGCGAGGGCCGAGGCTGCTGGGCCCGGTGCCGGCCGCTTCAGCCTCTGCGGAGCTCCGCCCGGGCCCTGCCCGCCTCTGGCCAACCTGTGGCCAATGGGCCCGGCCTCCCAGGTGTGGCTCGTGGGCAGCAGGTCAGCAGGTGGTCTGGGACAGCGTGTGGAGGCCCAGCCACTCCCCCCAGGGAGGCGTGGGCCTGGACAGAATGCCCCCACGGGGCCCGTCCTCAGAGCAGGACCTGCCCCCCCAACCCCTGTAGGATGGGGAGTGGCACCGGCTGGGCACCTCAGCAGGACGGGCGCTGCCCACTCCCCACACCCACAGGCGAAGCTTGTAGGGACGAGTTGGAGAAGACCCCAAGGGCCAGGCCTACGAGGAGGGGAAGGTTCTAGACTCCAGGCTCAGCACAGGGGTCAGGAGTGGAGAGAGCTGTCCCCACGCCCTCGCCTTTGCGGCTTTTCTCAAAGCCCTTTCCCAGCCTCAGCGCAGCCAGGACGGTGCGGTGCGGGCTCTGCGAATGGCAGGGGGCGGCGGGAGGAAGCCTTGGTGGCAGCTCTGCACGCAGGACCGCTGTGCCCGCCTCCTGGGGAGAGGGAGGGTGTGGGGGTGCCTGGGGGGCTGGCACACAGGGCCCCTACAGAGCGGCTGGCACATCTGTAGAGCCTGGCTCCTGCCCCCCACATAGCCGGCAAAGGCTGGGGCACTTCTCAGGACCATTGGGCTGGGGCTCTTGGCTGCAGGTCCCCCTCTTCCCCCCACCCCCCGCTGTCCCCTCCGGCCCCAGGCTGGGGCTGCAAGGGGCTGACAGCCTGTGTGTCCTGCCCTTCGTCCCTGTCCCCAACCTGCTCCAGGCTGGGGAGTGGTGTGAAGTGACACCCCCACTTGTCACAGAGTGTGGGGGCCCCAGGGTTGGCACTGCTGCCCATCTGCCCAGGTTGCAAGCTCTGAGCACAGAGATGCTTAGCGCCCCAAGACAGAGCACCTCAACCCCGCCTGATCCGAAGCCTCGCGGGGCACCTCTCCAGGGAGAGCCTCCGGGAGTCGTTCCTCCACTGTGGGGGCTGCTGCTAGGGGTACAAGACCCCCGTCCTGGGCACAGACAGGAGACCCCAGGGCCCCCGGGCAGGGCTCAAGCTTGTCCTCTGCAGACGCCGAGGCCGTCCCCCGGCAGAGCAGGGCGTTCTCTCCCACGCGTGGTCAGCAGCCACAGCCCAGCTCACCACGCACGGCCTCGGGGCCTTCCGGGGTCAGGACAGAGGGCAGCGACTGGGTACCTGGCGGGGAGGGCAAGTGGGGCCCCTGCCAAGGGCAATGAGCTTGAAATCAGACCCCCAAACTTCTTGTGGGCCCCAAACTGCAGAGCCAGCCCCCCTGGATTCCGACGCCTACCAGCCAGGGGGGAGGTGGGGGCTGGGGGACAGCACAGAAGGCCCTGAGACCCCCTGGGGCAGGGGTGGGGAAGCAGCTGAGGTTGGGCCCTGGGTCAGAGGGAGACCCCTGGGGAGGCCCAGCCCAGCACCCAGGGCCCTGCGGAGGGGCCCCAGGAGGACCAGGCCCGGGGTTCTCCTCCCCGCCGCCAACACCAGTGGGGTTCTCGGCAGAGGAGAGCCGGCTCTGCCTGCCCCGCCCCTGGTCCAGCCTGGCCTGGGCTTGTGGAGGCCCGGCTGGGAGGTGCAGCCTGGGGGGGACACCTGACCGGCCTTCTAAGGATCGAGGCGTCCCAGTAGGACGTAGGTCCCCCGGAGCAGTGGGTGGTGTGTCGCAGCGGCTTCTGAGGTGTTTCCCCAGGACATCTTGGAGGGTTTTCTTTGTGATGCGAACCACGTTCATGACTTGGCATCAAAAAAGCGGAAGCGAGGGGCGGCGAGCGAACAGACTGGGCCTGGGCGGGGAGGGAGTGTCCGGCCAGCGGGCCCCTAGGACCGGTAGTCCTTCTTGCTGTAGGGTTTGTTGCCCAAGATGCTATCGATCTCGTGGACGATGGAGGATGACAGCTTGGGGAGGACCTGAGGGCCAGGACAAGAGCAGGTCGGGATCCCGCCACGTGCCTGCGGGGAGGCGGCCGCGGGGCCCTCAGGGCGTCCAACTCCAGCGGAGGCAGATGGGGCCACGCTGCTTTCCATTCCAGAAGGTTCGGGCAGAGAGAGAGTCCGCCCTGGGGTATACATTGCCCCTCAAACGCCAGCGTATTCCAGAACCTTCTGGGAGGCACCCAGTGCAGCCTCCAGGGCCAGACCCCTGATGGCCACACCCCAAAGTGCCTTCCCGGCCTTCTCCACCTCACCCTTCCCTGCGCCAAACCCAGGGGCGTCTCTGACTCGCTCCCCGTCACATCCAGTTTGTGGGCCACCTTCCAAACATCCAGGTGCACCCGCCTCTCCCACCTCCTCCACCACTGTCACCCGACCCCCCGCTGTCACCTCCCAGCACCTCTCCCTGTTCCCGTCTTCCCTCCACTCAGCGGCCAGAGAGGAGGGGGTCACTCTTAAGACCAAAGTCAGATGGTGTCCCTACGCTCCTGGTACCACAGGGCTCCCACGGCAGCTTAAGCACCCCTCTCTCCTGTGCCACCCCTCACCCCTACCCCGCCCCTCACTCCTGCCTCGCCCCCTCCCCACTCCTGCCCTCTCCTGGGCCCTCGCCAGCCCTGGCCTTCCACCGGCTGTCCCTGCTGCCTGCCCATTCTTTCCTATTTGCACGGCCCACACCTCACCCCGCGGGCCTCTGCTCACACGTCACTTCCTCCCCCAGCCCACCCTGACAGCCCCTTCACCCTGGCCCAAGGCCCTGCCTCCCTCTGCCTCGCCCAGACTCCTGCCCTCGCACTAGCTTTCCCCCCTCATAGCGCTCATCTGACACCCACTCTAACTCCCTTACTTCTCCACTTCAGGGCTTGCCGTCTGTTCGGCTAGATCAGTGGTCGGCAAACTGCGGCTTGCGAGCCACATGCGGCTCTTTGGCCCCTTGAGTGTGGCTCTTCCACAAAATACCACGTGCGGGCGCGCACATACAGTGCGATTGAAACTTCGTGGCCCATGCGCAGAAGTCGGTTTTCGGCTCTCGAGAGAAATGTCAATCGTTGTGCTGTTGATATTTGGCTCTGTTGACCAATGAGTTTGCCGACCACTGGGCTAGATCACCGGCTCTTCCAGAGCAGGGCTCTTCGGAGGTTCGCTGATGGAGGTGCTCAACCCGTACCTGCTGGGCTCCCCGAATACCGATGGGACCCCGCTCACCTGTATTGCTCCAATGTTCTCCATCAGCTGGTCTGCGCTGGACGCGCCCAGGAGCACCGAGCTGACGCCCTCATTCCTCAGGCACCAGGCTGGGGGCAGCAAGACAGAGGTGGGGAGACACACCCAGGCAGGCGCCCTTCCGGTTCTGCCCTCCCCTCACTGGCAGGACACACCCAGCCTGAGTCTGCGGGCTTGGAGGGACCTAGCAAGGCCAGTGCTCAGCAGTGCCGGGGGGGCGCTGGGGGAGACTTGGCATAGACCGCCCCATGTGGAGAGGTGGCCCAAGTGCTCAGGGACCCCACCTTCTCCCCATGAATGTGGGACCCCCATTATCCATGGCTGGCTCAAAAAGGGGCTGGCCCAGGCATAAGGGACTCCTGACACCTTCCAACTCTGCCCCCAAGCCCCAGCTGTTACCTATGGCCACGACTGCCCCCAGCTGTTACCTATGGCCACGCCTGCCCCCAGCTGTTACCCATGGCCATGCCTGCCCCCAGCTGTTACCCATGGCCATGCCTGCCCCAGCCACACCTGCCCCCAGCTGTTACCTATGGCCACGCCTGCCCCCAGCTGTTACCTATGGCCACGCCTGCCCCCAGCTGTTACCCATGGCCATGCCTGCCCCAGCCACACCTGCCCCCAGCTGTTACCTATGGCCACGCCTGCCCCCAGCTGTTACCTATGGCCACGCCTGCCCCCCCCAGCTGTTACCTATGGCCACGCCTGCCCCCAGCTGTTACCCATGGCCACACCTGCCCCCAGCTGTTACCTATGGCCACGCCTGCCCCCAGCTGTTACCCATGGCCACACCTGCCCCCAGCTGTTACCCATGGCCACACCTGCCCCCAGCTGTTACCTATGGCCACGCCTGCCCCCAGCTGTTACCTATGGCCACGCCTGCCCCCAGCTGTTACCTATGGCCACGCCTGCCCCCCCCCAGCTGTTACCTATGGCCACGCCTGCCCCCAGCTGTTACCTATGGCCACGCCTGCCCCCAGCTGTTACCTATGGCCACGCCTGCCCCCAGCTGTTACCCATGGCCATGCCTGCCCCAGCCACACCTGCCCCCAGCTGTTACCTATGGCCACGCCTGCCCCCAGCTGTTACCTATGGCCACGCCTGCCCCCCCCAGCTGTTACCTATGGCCACGCCTGCCCCCAGCTGTTACCCATGGCCACACCTGCCCCCAGCTGTTACCTATGGCCACGCCTGCCCCCAGCTGTTACCCATGGCCACACCTGCCTCCAGCTGTTACCCATGGCCACACCTGCCCCCAGCTGTTACCTATGGCCACGCCTGCCCCCAGCTGTTACCTATGGCCACGCCTGCCCCCAGCTGTTACCTATGGCCACGCCTGCCCCCCCCCCAGCTGTTACCTATGGCCACGCCTGCCCCCAGCTGTTACCCATGGCCACACCTGCCCCCAGCTGTTACCTATGGCCACGCCTGCCCCCAGCTGTTACCTATGGCCACGCCTGCCCCCAGCTGTTACCTATGGCCACGCCTGCCCCCAGCTGTTACCCATGGCCATGCCTGCCCCAGCCACACCTGCCCCCAGCTGTTACCTATGGCCACGCCTGCCCCCAGCTGTTACCTATGGCCAGCTGTGGAAGGGTGCAGCCCAGGCGCTCGGCGATGGCCTGCAGCTCCTTCAGCTTGGCCTGCTGGCGCCGGCCCTCCTCACTCAGGATCTTGTCCTTCAGCCACTGGTAGCCCTGGTGGGGGAGGGAAGCACACACCGCCAGGTGAGGGCAGGTCCCCTGGGCCTCTGTGTGCAGGGGGCTGCGGGCTGAGCCAGGGCAGCGGCTCCTCCTGGCCGTTGGAAGCGTGGGACCACTGCACTCTGAAGCCCGTTGTCTCGGGGAGCTGAGTGGCCCGTGACCCAGGGCAGGAGGGACCCGCTGACCTCCCTTCTCCCAGGAGGCCGGCATCCGGGAGGTGCTGCGGGCTTGGGTCCGGCACCGAGGGGGTGCGGCCTCCCTGCCCCACTCCCAGGGGCGCAGTGCCTTGCAGGGGCCCCTGGCCTTGCAGTGGGCTGGGGAGGAGTGAGGAGGGCAGGCCATCTGCCCTTGAACCTGGGGCCTGGGGCTCCGGGGCTGGACCTGGGCAGGCCTTTCTCTGCACACCCTCCTGGAGTCCCCTCTCTGGGGGTGTGCGTGTGGGGCTCCTCCTGGGAGTCACCTCTAGTGACAACTGAAGCTGTGCAGCCCGGGCTCTGAGCTCAGCCCAGATCAGGTGCGTGTGTGCGTGTGCATGTGTGTGCATGTGTGTGCACGCGTGTGCATGGGGGGCGTCCCAAAGGCACACGTGGACCCAGCCCAGGTTGTGAATGTGGAACCGAGGAGGGTGTTAGGGGGTGCAGGGGGGTGAAGGCACTTCTTCACCTGGGCATGCCCATGGGGTGGGCAGCCCTTCCAGCCCCGGCTCAGGCCAGCCGGGGTCCAAGTTCCCACAGGCCGGACCACCCGCAGGCAGGGGCCCCGGGAAGGGTGCCCAGCGCCAAGGCTGTGGGCCCCGAGGCCTCACCTCTACAAAATGCCCATCCCCGGCCTGTCCCCTCCCCTGGCCCGACCCCTCCTGACCTTCAAGGAGGCTCTGGAGTAGGGCGGGATGCCGCTGTCATACTTTCCGGAAACGATGCCGCAGGCCAGAGGGGACCAGGTCATGGCACCCACTCCTGCAGGAGGAAAGCCAGGCGAGGTCACGCCCTGGGCCCCCAGGTGGGGTGGGGGAGGCGGGGGAGTCGGGGGAGAGGGCTGTGCAGGGCGGGGCCGGGGCGGGGCGCCCACCGATCTTGTGGAAGAGCTCGGGCAGCTGCACCTCCACCTTCTCCCGCTGGAACATGTGGTACTCCGCCTGCTCGCAGATGGGCGGGATCAGGTTGAACTGCCGGGCCACCGAGTAGGCTTCCTGCGGGTGCAGAAGGGCACGTTGGGCCCTGCCCGGCAGCGGGTGCGGGGGCTGCCCGGGCAGCAGGGAGGACACACGGGCATCCCAGGAAGGACTATCCTGCCCCTCCCCCTCTCAGTATCCTGGGCACCGGTTAGGCCCGGTCCTGACGGGGGGGGGGGGGCGGGGGGGGGAAGGGGGTGGCTGGAGGGACTGAGGGACTTGGCTTCTGGCATTCCTGGCCAGGTGGCCTTGGGCCAGGGGCTCACCCCCCGGGCCTCAGTTTCCCCATCTGTCATGAGGGTCCAGTGAGCAGGCTGTTCGCAGCCCTCAGGACAGTGGCTGGCACAGGGCACCCTCAGTGCCTGCCTCCCGTGGGGCTACTGCTCTGGTCGTCACTCCAGGGCCCTGGCCCCGGGGGGATGGCTCGGGCAGAAAATGCTTGGTCAGGAGGGAGAGTGGCCGCCTCTGCCCACTTCTGGAACTTGGAGCTTAAGGCCTCAACTCCGCAGACCAGACTGCGGTGAGCGTCGTCCTGTGTTCCAAGGAGGTGGCGGGTTCGACCCCAGTCAGAGCAGCTGCAGGAGGCAGCCAATCCCCGGCCCCGCTTTCTCTCTCTCCTCTCTTTCCCTCTCTCTCTCTCCCTCCCTCCCATTTGCTTTCTAAGATCGATTTAAAAATTGATGTTAGGCCCCGGGGAAGCCCTGTGTGCCTGGGAGGCCCTGCCCCTCCCCGCGGGAGACTCAGTTTCCCTGTCTGTGAAATGGGGAGAAGGCGCTGGTGGCTCGAGAGGGTGCCGGCTGCTCCTTGGTGCCACGGCGCAGCTGATGGAGCTGGGGGTCCGCTAGGGCTGCGTTTACCTACAATGAACATCCCGCTTCATTTCTCTGAAGCAGGAACCTGGGACCCTAATGCAACCCAACCCGGGAACGTCCGGGTGTGGGAGCTCCGGGAAGGGGATGGGAAGGACTGAGGCTGGGAGGGGCCTAGAGGCCAGGCTTGTGGGTCAGTCTGAGAGGAAAGACAGTCCCCTGGCCTCCAGCCCCCAGCCCCACCCCACCCCCACCCCACCCCCACCCTGGTGCCTGCCTCTGAGGAGGCACTGCCGCCCTTGGCCTTGGCACGCTCCCGTGGAGGGAAACGATGATGAAGGGATGCTTTCCTGAGGTGTGGGAGGGGGAACAGCATGGATTCGGAGATGGATGGTGGGGCCCCAACAGCCACCCAAATTCTGAGGCAGCCTGGACCCTGAGCGGCACAGCCTGGGCATTCACACAGCACGAGCTGTGTGGCCTTGGGTGTGTTACTTAACCTCTCTGTGCCTCAGTGTGCACCTCTGAGAGACAGGAGGACAGCAGCACCGACCTCACGGGGCGTTGTGAGGGTTAAATGGGAGTTAGTCCACACGAAGCCCTTCATCTTTTTTTTTTTAAATTAAAAAAAGTGTTTTTTTAAATTGATCTTAGCAGATGGGGGGGGGGAGAGAGAGAGAGAGAGAGAATTGGCTGCCTCCTGCAGCTGCTCTGACTGCGGTCGAACCCGCCACCTCCTTGTACACAGGACGATGCTCCAACCAACGGAGCCCCCCCCACAGCCAGGGCACAGAGCCCCCAAATCTACCGGCGCCTGGAAGATCCGAGAGCTCGGTGCCCGGGCCCGAGGGCTGTCTCCGGAGCTTGGCACCTGCTCTCAGCCCATCCCCAGAACAGCCTCCCGGAGGGCCGTCCTAGCAGTCCTGGGCCACAGGGGAGTGAGGCTCAGAGAGGTGAGCCCCATCTTAACCCAGGTCAGACCAAGACCCCTCAAGGCCTGCAGCCGTGACCGCCGCCCCTCACAGCACCTGTGCCACCGGGACCCACAGCCCGGAACCCGCAAGTCCCTCCACAGAGCGGGCGGGAGCCCACGCCGTGCACGCACCCCCGAGGCCACCGTACCATGATCTCCATGGAGCTCCAGCGCGACGTGCCCCAGTACATGGCCATCCCCTGGTTGATGACGTGGGTCATGGCACGCACCGTCTCTGTCAGGAGAGAAGGGGAAGCTGCAGGTTGGGGGGAGGCCGGGGGCACGGGGCCCAGCGGGGCGCGTTTGGCAAACCCAGGCGCGCCGGAGCAGGGACAGGGCGCTGCCACGACGTCTTGCAAGCACTGTACTTCCCGGCTCCCAGGTCGGGGTGGCGGGGGATCCGGGGCGACAGAAAAAGGTGGGCCTCCTCCAAGCAACTGGTCTTTAAAAAAAAAAAAAAAATCCTCACCCGAGGCTATTTTTCCATTGATTTTTAGAGAGAGGGGGAGAGAGAGGGAAAGACAGAAACACATCGATGGGTTGCCTCCTGCACGTGCCCTGATCAGGGCCCAGGCCGGGGAGGAGCCTGCAACCGAGGTACGTGCCCTTGACCAGAATCGAACCCGGGACCCTTCTGTCTATAGGTCGACGCTCTACCCATTGAGCCGAACCGGCCAGGGCCAAGCAACTGGTCTTGAACATGACTTCCCCCAGCAGGCACAGGCCTCATGGGATCTTTGAGAGAAGGGTGGTGGGTGGACTGGGTGTTCCCGTGTTAGGTTAGAAGGGCTGTGGGGGAGATGGAAGGATGGGATGCCCGTCTAGAGAGTTCTCTAGTCCCGGGAGGAAGCAGGGACCGAGCCCCAGGCAGAGCCGGTAGGGATTAGGTCACAGCCAGGCTGGCAGGAGGCAGCGGAGGCAGCCGCAGCGTTTGCCTGTTGCTGGGTGGCGCTGGGGCTCTTCCCACTCTCGGTGGGGGCTGCAGAATCGGAGGGCGAAGTGACCGTGGCTTCTGCAGGGCCAGGGCGCAGGGCCCTGGGTGGCCCAGGAGAGCTAGAGGAGACATGGGCAGCCCGTCTGGGCCAGGCCCCCGCTTCTCATGCCAGCCCCGTCCCAGGCTGGAGCGTGTCCCCAGCACAGGGCGGAGGTGGCTTCTGCTCCTGGCGCAAGGGGCGTCTGGGTGACCCTCTTGGGGCGGCCTGAGGCTGCCGCGGGACGTCAAGGTCTACACTAAAGACCGGGCAGTGAGAATCCCCGTGTCCTAGTGTCCTAGGACCTCAGCGGCTGAGACCGGCCTTCCTTTAAATGGGGAACCCCCTCTAGGGCTCCCCCTGAGGCTCAGGAGAGGCTCTGGGAAGCGAAACCTGCCGGCTTTCCTTCCTGGGCGGTTTCAGCTCGTGGGGATGTTGTCGTGTTTGAAACAGAACTTGGCCTCACATTTTCCAGTTTCCAACGTCTCAGCATTGGGGGGGCGGGGGGCGCTCCCCCAGATGTCTCCCAGGCCCCATACAGTGCTTGCAAGTCCGACTGCCCCAGGCAGTGTGGGAGGCGGAGCTGACAAGTGTTTCTAAAACAAAGCGTGACGCGGGCCCTGGCCAAGGTCCCCTTTCTGCAGAAGGCTGTGGTGGCTGGGGCTCCTGGGGTGGCCCTCTCCGTGGGTGCGGAGACCCCTCAAAACTCACACCTGGGCTTCCACACCTGCAGGCCGAGCCCCGTCCCCCCTCCCCATCCCAGGGAGGGGAGCGGGCTGGCAGGGAGCCCGGCCCCCCGGACCCCCAGGGGCCGCCCTTTGCTGACACCGGGTCGTCGTGAAGGACCGTGGTGGTGGTTGGAGGGCTTGAGGGTCCCACATCCGAGCCCTGAGCCCCGTGCGGCCGTCGCCCCGTCGGGCTCTTTAGAAACACTCTCGGGACCTGCAGCCATGCAGAGCGAGCGCCCCTGCCTCTCAGCCAAGGCGCAGGCCGCATGCCGGAGAGGAGAGCCCAGGGCCCCGTCCCGGCCTGGCTCTGGCAGCTCCCTCCTAACGAGGGGCCGCGCGATGCAGTGCCTTCCATGCAGAGGGCAGGCCGCCCCAGCCTGGGGTCAAGGCTGCTGGGTTCCCGGAGGGTCCCAGGCCGTGGCAGGCGGGCATGGAGCCCACACCCGGGACCACGGTGCTCTCACACGGACCATGGCGCTCTGCCCTCTCCCTAAGTGGGATGCCAGGGGCCCCGGACACAGGGACAGTGGGGGCCCTGTCCTTCGCCTCAATATTTAATGCTGTCGAACAAATCCTTGCATCTGCTGCCAAGACCCCTGGCATCTCCTGCCATGTCACAAATAATACATGGGCGGGTCAGGTGGCAGTGCCAGTTGGCAGGCAGGAGCCCTGCCACCATGGAACTCAGCTCAGTCCCCAGGGAGACCGGGGCCTGCTGTGGTGTGGGGTCCCGGGGCCCTGAGCGTAGGGGCGGGCAGGGGCCACACAGGGCCAGAGGCTGCCCGGGTCTCGAGTTTCCTGGCTCCTGAGGGGGTCCTTCCAGGGGGACAATGTTCCGTTCCAGTGGGGGGTCAGGCCACACAGCAAAGGGTGAGTGGCAGGTGGCCAGCCCTCCCAGGGACACGAGCGCCATGGCCGCCAGGACGCTCACGGAGGAGCCAGCGCACTGGGGGCAGCTCGCGTTGGGTTCGTTGCTTCTGGATGGGGCAGGAGCTTAGCAACCATGAATTCCGGGGAAGATAAGATTTGTGGGGGCCACATACTCGGGGATCCCCGATGTGTTTGCTCCGGTGGGAACCTGGCCTCCTCCATCCCCGCCCCGGCCCATCCAGCGGCAAGGTTTTAGGCCCTGATCACAGCATCCCCCAATCAGGAGGGGCCCCGCGGCCGCCCCAGGACCTCAGCACCGCCAGGCGGGGGGCGGGGCATGCACGGAGGGCGGGAGAATGAAGGACAGCGGCTGGGGGGGCTTCCCGCCCCTTGCAGGGTGTCGGGCACTGTTGCCCTTATGCATTTTATGGAGAAGTTTGTCCTCGGGGGAAGAGTCGTGTAAACAAAACCACTGCCTCATAAAATGCAGCGCGGACACAGGGCCACAGGGACACAGGGCCGGCCAGGGTACCGGGTACCTTCTGTGATGAATGTCCTGGACTTGGAGGAACTAAATGGGTCCCCTGGTGACAAAAAGAGATTTAGAGAGACCAGAGTTGACAGCTGTGGAACACGGGAGGCGTGGGATGGCAAAGGGCACGGGGGGGAGGCACAAAGCGCTTCCGCAGAGTACGCGTTAAAAGCCCACGCGCATATATATACACGCATGCATACGTGGTGTACATATATACACATGTATGTGTCAACAAACGAAGGAAAAATAACTGAACGTGACCTAATTTCCCAAGTCCCCGAAGCAGGAAAGCATGTGAGAAAGGTCCGAAGCAGGAGGTGGGGGTGCCGGGAGCCGGGAGCCGGGAGGCTACGGGAGGCGGAGAATAATTAAGGCCTAAGAAACCAAAACCGCTTTGCGAAGCTCTGGCGTCTTTTCTCCTCTAAGGGACCGAGCGAAAGAGCGGAGGCCTCGGGGAAGGCGATGGAGAGAAGGGAGCGGGTGCAACGAGCCATGGTCTGGTGACCCCATTTAGCTGGAAACTCTTCGCAGCCGGGAGGAGAGAGCATGCACAGGCCTCAGCCCGGGACGGGGACCCGGGTGGACCCCGGTGTGCCAGGTGCCCCGGCTGGGGGGAGTCTGGGGCTGAGCTCAGGCCTCCCCGCCCGCTCTCTCCACCCCAAAGGCCTGGCCTCCCCTCCCCGCCGGTCTGGGTGCCCAGCGGGGCCTGAGCCGAGGCCCTCAGGGCCAGGGTGGGACCTCGGGGCCAGCGGGGGAGAACCCACCTTCCATGGGCGTGTTGGGGTCCGGGCGGTTGGCAAACACCACGTCCACATACTCGAGCTGCAGCCGCTCCAGGGAGGCCTTCAGACCTGGGGAGGAGTCGGAGGGGTGGTCACCGGAGCCAGAGGTGGGAGGGACCAGGCGGGCGGTTGGGGGTCGTGGAGGCCAGGGGAGAAAGCCAATGTCCTGTGTTGGGATGTGGGGGGACCGTCCCAGTCTCCCGTGGCCCGTGGGGTGACACGGAGGGAGGGGCAGGTCATGTGGCGTCCCCGCCCCCAAGGCCGAGGGCGTCTGAAACGCACCAGTCGTGACCCTGCACCTGGCAGACGTCAGAGCAGAGCTGGAGTGGGCGCGGGGCTGGGGGCAGGGGTGGCAAGGCCCCCCGTCATCTGACTATTATGGATGGACGGGAACGTGGATAGAAAGGGCAGGGAGACACCGAGAATACAGAAGATGGCCGCGCTAGCTGCCCCATCCCTGTGCTCTGGGTGCTGGGCCCCTCGGGCCGTGTCTGACACCCACCCTTGCCTGGTGCTCCCCATTCCCGGGGCCCCCACGGCGGCGCTCTCCCTGAGCTGCGCCAGAGGCCTGGGGAGGTGACGTCGCTCACTCTGATCAGCAGTGAATGGAAACCCGGCCCGTCTGTGTCCTGCCGGAGGCACACTGTCCATCCCAGGGCGACAGGCCCCGCCCTGCCCACACCCCTGCCCCTCCCTTGGGACCTGGACTTGGGGGGGGGCAGAGCTCCGGGTGTCCCCAGGCCTGGGCCCTGTGCTTATCGGGAGGGGAGGGTGTGCACCCTCAGTTCTGCACCCAGGGAGGACCCTGGGGCTCAGGGTCCCTCACCTTCGATGATGTGCTTCCGGGAGAGGCCCCTCTCGGTCTCCGCTCTGAAAAACAGGCCCACAGCGCGTGAGGGTGCAGGCGGTTTGGGGGAAGGTGCTGATGATGCAAATGTTAGGCAAAAAGGTAGGTCCGCATGCGTCACTTTGGGGTTGAAACCAGGAGCCACCGGGCGCTCCCACGGGCGCGGCGGGGGTGGTGGGGAGGCCCAGGCTGCTCCTGGCTGTCCTGGGGAGGGGGTGGCTGTGGGGGGCGGTTCCTGTTTTTCAATTTGCTCTTCTGCTTGGCATGGATTTTTTTTAAAATATATTTTATTGATTTTTTACAGAGAGGAAGGGAGAGGGATAGAGAGTTAGAAATATTGATGAGAGAGAAACATCGATCAGCTACCTCCTGGACACTCCCCACTGGGGATGTGCCTGCAACCAAGGTACATGCCCTTGACCGGAATCGAACCTGAGACTCTTGAGTCCGCAGGCTGACGCTCTATCCACTGAGCCAAACCGGTTAGGGCAGCATGGATTTTTTTTAAAGATTAAGAATGAACCATATCCTGGTCAGGACACAGGTCCGGGTTGTGGGCTCGATCCCTGGTGGGGGGTGTGCAGGAGGCAGCCGATCAATGACTCTCTCTCATCACTGTTGTTTCTCTCTCCCTCCCTCTCCCTTCCTCTCTGACATCAATAAACACATATTTTAAAGAATGAGCCGTATTTGTAATTCCCATGACGCTGGCTTGGTCCAGCCCCAGAGAGAATAGGGGCGACTCCCGGAGGCGGGGGGGGGGGGTGCTGTGGCCCAGGGAAGGTAGGGGGGTTTGGACAGTTCACCAATTATCTGTGTTTCCCAGGATTTTTAGAACGCTGCCTTTGTGATCAGCAAGAAAGGACAAACCCACGAACGTAAACATAAAAGCGAAACAAGGTTTGAATAAAAGACAGACTCAGCCGAAGCCGCTTTTCGGGAACTTGACCTCCCTCCGTAGGGACGGGCGCCAGCCAGGGCTGACGGCGGCACCCAGGGGACTGAGCCGCAAGGGCCTGGCTCCTGCCCTCCCCCCGCCAGAGCCTCCTCCGTCAGGGGAGTGGGCTGGGCTGTGGCCGCTGGACCTGCCGCCGGAGCATCACCTACTTTCCTCCCCAGAAGATCTTGGTGGTGATGACCAGGCTGGACCGTCTGTGGACAGAGCAGGAGGAGGGGTGTTACTGCACGTGGTCCCTTGAGGGTCCTCCCACCCTTCTCATCGGGGGGCACTGGGTGAAATGGGGTGCCCGTCATTCAATGTCCTCGCTGTGTCGAGCCTGGACCTTGGGCTCCGCGTGGCGTCAGGAGACAACCCGTGGATGTAACTAACTAGCCACGTGGGTGCAACTCTCCGACCTGGACCCACGGGTCGGGGCCACGGAAGGCTCAGGGGCCAAGGGCGGCAGGAGCCAAGGACGGAAGGACACGGGCCACACATCCCGTTGACACTGTAGCAGGAGAGCTGTGGGGACCCTGGTGGGGGCCATCGAGGGAGGGAGGCTGGAGCTCGGGGGGCTCGGGATGCTGGCTGGGGTGCTGAGAGCCCAGGGGCGGGGCGTGGGAAGGTATGTTGTTTTCCTGCTTTAAGTCTCCCTGAGCCAAACGGGGACCCGCGCCTGTCCTGAAGTGGCGGGGGAGGGTGAGTGACCCCGAGGCTGTGCCCGCCCCCAGGGCCGCTCGGGACACAGGTCCTCAAAGCCACAAGCGCAGGCACAGCTTCCCCCCCCGGGCGGGGCGGTGACCCCGATTCTCCTGTCTCCACCCGAGACACAATGGGGGACTTGCTACCGTGAGCGATCTCCTTTCCTTGGGATCCAGGAGGGACTTCCTTTGGGATCAATGAGAGCCACAAAGACACACTTGGGTGGGGCGTCAGCCTGCGTGCGGGGCCGGGGGGGAGGCCCGGGCTTTGCAGAAGCTTCTGGAATTCCTGGAAACCAAGCCTCTCGGGCCACCGGCTGTGCCTGCCCCGATGAAGCTGGGGCTGCGGCTGGGGCTCCTGACTGCTCCCCGGGACCCAGCTCAGGGGGGTGCGGGTCCTGAGGTGAAGGCGGTCTTAGGAGCCACCACTTCCCAGGTGAGTGGGGTGTGAAGGCCGGGCCTGGGCTGGGTGGTGTCTGAGCCTGGGATCAGCCCAACCAGGAGGTGGGACAGCGGTCCCTGTCCGGGGGACTGCACCCTCTCCTCTCGGCACCACCCCTGCGGCACCCCGGGCCACCGGAAGTTCCCACGGCCAGCTCTGCTTGGCCTCACCCAGTCAGCCTTGCCCCCGGGACCCTGGCCCTCTGCGCCGCGGGTCAGGGGGAGGGGCAGATGGGGTGTGCAGGCCCCCACTGGCTCCCTCTCCAGCAGAGATACAGACCTGGGAGAACGGAATTTGGCACCCCACCTCGCCACAGCCCCTGGCTCCTTGGGGGCGGCCACCCCCAGTGTGAACCCCACTCCCTGGAGAAAGCTCGGGGCTGCCTCGTTCCGGGACATCCTTCCCTTCCCCGTGAGAGGGATGCTGGGACGTGCAGGTCTGAGAGAGACGGCGATGAGACCACCCGGGCACTGCCCTGGCAACGGGACGGGGCAGCGGGGACCGAGCCACGCTCGCCCACCCAATCCCAGCCCAGAGCGCGCCGCCTCTCATGGAGCCCCCTCCCCTCCTTGCTCCTCCCCGCCCCCCCCCCCCCCCGTGTGGGCCCTGGACACCGACCACAGAGAGAGCAGGCACTACCTCCATCCCTTCTTCTTAATGATGTTCCCGAGAACCACCTCAGCCCTGCAAAGAAGGCCAGACACGGAGATTTCGTTACAGCGTGCAGCACCCCCTGCCCGCCGCGACAGCCGGCCACCAGTCCCCGAGGGAAAGGGCATGGGCCAGGAGCCAGCAGGCCCTCGTGGCTCGGGCAGCTCATCCGGGGACAGGCGTGGCACGTGTGCCCGCGGGCTCTGGCCCTCGCCGGAAGGAGCCGAAGTCCCGCAGGAAAGGCCAGCGGCCCCGGCCCCCCGGCCACGGGCAGTTCACTGGGAAAACACTGCCACGTGACCTAGCCAAGTTTCCCGACAAGAAGGGTTTTCTGTGTGTTGGTTAATCCTCACTCGAGGATATTTTTCCTGTTGATTTTCAGAGAGGGGGAGGGAGGAGGGGAGGGAGAGAAAGGGGAGAGAGAAAGGAGAGAAACATCGATGTGAGAGAGACACATTCACTAGTTGCCTTCTACACAGGCCCCACCCGGGCCAGGGATGGACCTGCAACCCAGGTACGTGCCCTGGACTGGGAATCGAACCCAAGACCCTTCGGGGTGTGGGCGACACTCTAACCACTGAGAAAGAGCGGCCAGGGCCAGGCAGGTATGTTTTTAAAAGTTAATTATTCATCCCGTTTTCAGAGACAACCAACAGGGACTCAGGGCCAGGTTCCAGCAGAGCGCCAGCAGGTGTGCAAGTGCGTGCGCATGTGCGTGTGTGCGTGTGTGCGTGTGTGCGTGTGTGTGTGTGTGTGTGCATGTGTGTGTGTGTGTGTGTGCATGTGTGTGTGCTCCTCCGGTCTCCTGCATTTGGATGAAAGACAGACGCCCTGTTGGCCCGTCGGCTCTGTCTGGCGTCCCTCGGGGCCCTGCACCACTCGGGCCAGCCGGCCTCACGGGCGCTGTTCCGGCCTGCATGGCACGGCAGTGACGGACTCGCGACCTTAGCTGTTGACTTTTAAGGACGTTTTGCTTGCCGCAGAGTGTTCCTGAGTGGAAGCAAGCAGGGGAGCTGACCGTGCGCCGCGCTCCCTTCCACAGAAGCGCTGAGTCACGCTCTCAGGAGTAATGGGCTCTCGCTGGCAAGCTGCTTGGCAGAGTCTCAAAGCTCTCCGTGCTCGCGGTCAGGATGCTCAGAAAAGCACTCAGCCGCGGCCTCCTCCTCAGTCCTGGGTCCCTCACTTGTGGGACAAAGGTCAGGAAAGGGCGAAGAGAGAAGAGCAGCCGTGTGCCTGGCTCACAGGCACTGAGACAGAGTTAGCCAAAGCCTGCTGCTGCCCGCGGCCGTGAACTTGGTAAGGCTGGCGCCGTCCGGCAGGGCACAGAAGCCCTGCAGCTCTGGGAAGCGCCCAAATGAGCATCAGCATGAGAGGGGGGGACTCAGCAAGCTACGCAACTGGCACCTGGTTAGCAAGAGGGACAGCGCCGGGTCCCCGCCCGCTGGAGCCGCCTGGCAGCCCCCGCCCCGGGCCGCTCCTCCCTCCCTGTCCCTTGGCGCAGCGCCCGCTTTCCCGTGTGGGTGGCTGCAGGCACTGAGGCCCTGATGGGGGTGAGTGGGCAGGTTCAGAGGCCGGGGGAGTGGAGGGCAGGATGGGGGCGGTGGGCTCCAGGGGCAGCGACAGCCCCCGGAAGCTGCTCCCCGAGTCCTCGGCTCCTGGTGGGCTAGTCCCGAGCTGCCCAGCCTGGTGTCCCTTCACAGGGGAGTGGAGATGACGTGGTGTGGCTGCCGTGAAGTGTGTGCACAGGGGCTGGGCCGCCTGCAGGAGGCGGCACAGAGCTGCCCCACGAGCCCTGGTGCAGGGCAGGTGCAGGCTGAGGCACGGCTTTTCCATCCGGCCTCCCCACCTCCGACCTTCAGGTCGCTCCCGTCTGGAAAGCGTCTCACTGTGATGGGCAGCGGCTGCCCGTTGGGAGGGGTTGGGAGGGGCAGTGAGCTGCTGATGGGGGTTGGGGGAGGTTGGGGGTCCCAGTGGAGGCCCCCAGGGCTGTGAGATCCTCAGACCCTGGGCCAGGACTTGGGTCGGGGCCCCGCTGCTCTGGCCCCGGTGCAGGCTGCGGAGATACCCCAGCCCCGCTGCAGGTGCCGGCAGCTCGTCAGGCGGGAGGCGCGGAGGGAGGGGACAGAGCCAGCAGATGACTTCACAAGCAGCGCTCTTTGGAAACCCGAGGCGAGGCGGGAGAGCGGATGATTTGATTACAGGCCGTCCTACGACCAGGCCAGCGGCCTTGGCTGAGCAGAGCTTTTTCATAATTGAGGAGCGAGCTCACTGCCAAGACGGAGCGCTTCCCGCGCCAGCTCCTGCCCTGCCTCCCGCGGCCCCGACTGCGCCATGAGGAGGTGAAGATGTCAGGAGCGTGGGGGGCCACGGGCACGGCGGGAGAGCCGGTGACAGCTTCAGCTCGGCCCTCGCCGGGCATCGCGGCTTTGGCACCGAGGGGCTGGGGTGGCCGTGGTGTGTGAGCACATGGGGCGTTTAGCAAGTGACCAGTGTCCCAGCGTTCTGCGATCCAGGCGCCAGGAAAACGACCCGCCCTTGAGCCATTTAGAGCTTAGAGAAGCGGGCAGAGGGGGAGGTGCCCGCGCAGCCCCTAGGGACGAGGGTCGTGGGAAAAGGCTCTCCCGGGGGACCCGTGGCCACACCCCTCTTTCCCGCGAGGGGAGACACGTACTTGCCCGCCGCGTAGACTTCCGCCGTGTCGAAGAGGTTGATCCCGTTGTCGTAGGCCAAGGTCATGAGCTGCTCTGCCATCTGAAACGAGAAGCGGGGGCTGCTGGCAGGCGGCTCTGTCCTGCCAGCCAGGGGTGCCCAGAGGCCCGGGGGTGCCCAGAGGCCCAGGCCCCACACTGGGCAACCCTAACAGGCCTCGGCTCAGCATTCCTGCCTTCAGACACGGGCTCGGCAGGGAATAGGGAGTTGCAGGCGGGCCGGGCCGCTCATCAGGAACGCCCAGGGGGCCTGGCCGCCCGGCAGTGCCCGCCTAACTCCACAGCCCAGGCGGGGGCCCTGCTTCCTGGTGGTGCCGGCCCGCCGGCTCAGACCCCCAGGCGGCCAGCTGGAGACTAACCCCGGCATTCTTCACCGGAACGCAGGGAGGGGGCCCCTCGGGCTCGACATGATGGTTTTTTGGACGCGACCGGGACGATTTGGCACGGAAGTGCTGCTTGCTTCTGCGCGCTATCGGGTCGCCTGCCAGGACCTCTCGGGACCCTGAATCTGTCATCTGTTGTGTCCGCTGTCCCCCCAGCTTCCCGTCCCCTGGAAACGACTCCCAGAGTCGCTGTACACGTCACTGTGTCCCCGACGACGACGTGGCGGGGGCAGCGGGCTGCCACCGGGACGTGAAGGGTGACCTGTTGGCTGGTCACCACCCGCCAGGTCTCCGTCTTTCCCACGGGGACATCGCAGGCAGTGCAGCGAGTGCCCTGGGAATGAAGTCACCCCGCCTGCGAGTTTGGAGCCACAGCGACAGGGAAAGAGGCGAGGCAGGCGCGACCGGTTCCCGTGACCACGTGGCTCGGGGCTCCCGCTTCCAGTCTAAGCGCTCAGACCAGTTTGGTGGCCGGAGAAAACAGTTCCCTGTGCCTTAAAAACTCCCCCCTTCCCCCTCCCCGCCCCCCGGGACCACCTAGGCCAGGGGTGGGCAAACTTTTTGACTCGAGGGCCACCATGGGTTCTTAAACTGGACCGGAGGGCCGGAACAAAAGCATGGATGGAGTGCTTGTGTGAACTAATATAAATTCAAAGTAAAGGAGCGGAGGGGAGAGCAAGAGAACCCTCCGCTCTTTCGGCTCCGCGGGCCGGATAGAACAGCCGAACGGGCTGGATCCGGCCCGCGGACCGTAGTTTGCCCGCGGCTGGCCTAGACCCAGACCCTATAAGCAAGTGCAAAGAATTATCCAACCCGCTGCTGTCGCAACAAGAAAAAGGAACAAAAACACCCATTAGGCCCGGCCAGTGTGGCTCAGTGGTTGAGCGTCGACCTATGAACCAGGAGATTGTGGTTCGATTCGGTCAGGGCACAGGCCTGGGTTGCGGGCTCCATTCCCAGCAGGGGGCGTGTAGGAGGCAGCCAATCAATGATTCTCTCTCATCATTGATGTTTCTCCCTCTCTCTCTCTTCCTCTCTGAAATCAATAAAAATACATTTAAAAAACACGCACCAAGTACATGCATCAGGATATTGACGGAAGCAGACCCTTTGCCATGAAAACGAAGCCAGCAATCACAGCTAACCAGGTCGCAGGTGAAGTCACGGGTTACTTTTTAAATGCAACCTTTCCGATGGCGAGTAAGGCAAATGGGAAGATGCCTCTCCCGCAGCGGCCGGAGCTCTGAGCAAAGGCCATTGTCCTCACTTCTCAGACACCCACTCACTGCCCGGGGGCGGGAGGGACACGCGGCCTGGGGACGCACCGTCCCCTCCACACGGACCCGGAGACACTGCTCGGCCCTCATCCTGCAGCAACACTATCGGGACCTGCGGCTCAGGGGCCTGGGCAGGCTGCGCTGAGGGGTCGCACTCACGCGGGCTCTGCAGGGGCAGCTGGGAGCGGCACTGGCTCCGCTTGGAAAGCCTGCCCCTGGTTTTCCTGGCACGCTGCAGCAGGACGCTGAGTCTCTGAGCCCCGGGGCCCCCGGCTGCTGTGTGGTGCCACCGCTGCGGCTCCCCCTTCCCGCCGGGCACAGGGCCGGGCACAGGAGACCGAGGGAAGCTGTGGCGGCTGCTGGGGCCGCGGCCTCACTGGGCATCTAGCAGGCGTCACCGCCTGCCTCGGGGGCTGCCCTCGCTGGGGCCTGGCGGGGGAGGGGCCCGTCTCACCTCGTCGGTGATCTGGCCTCCGAAGGTCACCCATGTTCCTGGAAGGAGACACACAGGGTCAGGTCAGAGAGCCTCTGGGGAAGTCCGTTCTCCCCTCACGGGGGCTGGGGCCTCAGGCTGCAGGGCCCAGGGGGCGGCCATAGGCCGCCGCGCCACCCCGCCCTGTGGTGAGCGTGTCCTTGGGGTGCATGGACACTGAACTTCAAACTGAGAGGACCGTCAGCGCCCAGAGCAGGCAGCGGGCTGTGGGGCTTTGAAACGCTCCTTGGGGCTCAAGCTAAAGTGGCTGCTGTTCCAGGGACGGGCTGCAGGGGGCGGGACAGGGGGCAGGTCCTCACTCCTGCTGGCTGGGGTGTGTGTGTGTGCGTGCATGCACGTGTGTGTATATATGTGTGTGCACGTGTGTGTGTGTGTGTGTGTGTGTTGGGGGCGCACATTGTGTGCATCATGGAGGTGGAGGGACAGCGTGACGCGGGAACGGAGCTCACAGCTTGGGAAAGGAAGAGGCTGTCTCTCCACTCCCTGTCCTCTCCCAGGCACCCCGTTACCATGGTAACAGGTACACACCCATCCTGGCTCTGGGTGCAGCTCCCACCCATGGGGGTGGTCCCCTTCAGCCCTCCCACAGCCCCTGCTTCCCTGGTGGCCCTGGACCAAGGGGCCCCACACTCACCCAGCCCCAGGCAGGAGACCCGCAGGCCCGACTTGCCCAGGTTCCTAAAAAACAAACGCGTGTCAGTTCCCAGCAGCCCGGGCAGAACCCGCTGGCCAGGCTCGGCCCCACCATTCCCAGGGGCTCCCCCAGCCCCGACCTTTCCCAGTGCAGCTCCCCCAGGCCCCTGTTCCTAGTGTAGCTCCCCCAACCCCCACTGTTCCCAGGGGTTTCCTCAGCCCCCAACTTTCCCACTGCAGCTCCCCCAGCCCCCAGTGCAGCTCCCCAGCCCCCACCTTTCCCACTGCAGCTCCCCCAGCCCCCAGTGCAGCTCTCCCAGCCCCCACCTTTCCCACTGCAGCTTCCCCAGCCCCCACCTCTCCCACTGCAGCTCCCCCAGCCCCCACCTTTCCCAGGGGCTCCCCCAGCCCCGACCTTTCCCACTGCAGCTCCCCCAGGCCCCTGTTCCTAGTGTAGCTCCCCCAACCCCCACTGTTCCCAGGGGTTTCCTCAGCCCCCACCTTTCCCACTGCAGCTCCCCCAGCCCCCACCTTTCCCACTGCAGCTCCCCAGCCCCCACCTTTCCCACTGCAGCTCCCCCAGCCCCCACCTTTCCCACTGCAGCTCCCCCAGCCTCCACCTTTACCAGGGGCTCCCCCAGCCCCCACCTTCCCCACTGCAGCTCCCCCAGCCCCCACCTTTCCCACTGCAGCTCCCCCAGCCCCCACTTTTCCCACTGCAGCTCCCCCAGCCCCCACCTTTCCCACTGCAGCTCCCCCAGCCCCCACTGTTCCAAGAGCCGGCTCCCCGCGCCCCCATCCAATGCTGTTGGAGGCTCTGAAACCAAGGGGGACCTTCAGAGAGAGGCCAGCTGCTGGCTGCCCCTCGGGGTAAAGGGCCACACTCGCCGCCCCACGTGCACACCGGGCTCAGCACGGGGCTGGGACATGCCCTGCGTGAGGACGCACTGGCGCTGGTTTCTCTGTGGGGAGGCGGGCACGTCGGGAAGAGGCTCCGCAGCTGGAGCTCAAATCCTGGCCCCACCTTCATGGCCGAGCGCCCTGGGCCCGAGGCCTCCGCCTGCGCATCTGCAGGCTGGCTGGCCACGCCGCCTCCCACGGGGCGGCCAGGGGGCCCCGAGCTGGCACATGTGCCCGGGCACAGCACACAGGACGCAGGCTGGCTGGCCACGCCGCCTCCCACGGGGCGGCCAGGGGGCCCCGAGCTGGCACATGTGCCCGGGCACAGCGCACAGGACGCTGACTCTGCATGTGCCGTTTCCACGACAGACAGCACGGAGCGCGGACGCGGCCTTCTTCCTCACACGGACCAATCAGATGGGCTTCACGCCGCAGGTGTTCAAAGGGGATGGAGGCTGCCTTGTCTTTTCCTATAAATCGTGACGTAACCCCATGGCGCCTCGGCATCGCTCGTATGTGCCAATCCAGAGCAACCTGCACTGTGACTGCTGGACAGAGAGGCTCAACCTCCCCTCGCACCGCCCCCGCCCCCTCCCCCCCACCCCAACGACACTCGGTCCAGCCAGGTGTGCTCCGAGTTGAGGCCACGTTCCCCGCGCGAGCGGGAAAGCAGGTGTGGCGAGAAATTAGGCCTTTGCTCGGAAGCAGTCCGGTAACGAAACAAAAAGAACCGAAGGCTCTGATCAGCGGTTCTTACCAGTTTTGGGGGCACAGACCCCTTTGAGAAAGCCCTTCCCCGGACATGGGCACGCACATGGGGACCTCAGAACCTTGTCTGCGATGCCCGGGTGTCCACAGAGCCCGGCATCTGGGCTAGGTCAGTCCAGGTGCCGGAGTGGGACCCGGCGCCAGACCGTGCTACGTATTCAGGGGAGGACACAGAACACGGCTGAGCCCACCTGTGTCTGGGGCTGCAGGCGGCGCGGCCTCTCGCCCACCAGACGGGCTGAGTTTCCTCCCGCGCCAGGGCAGCATCCGGCTCACGGCTCTCCCCCCACCGCCCACAGGAATAATTTAGCGAAAGTAGGACGCCACGTGATGCCAGGGTTACCCCGCTCACGGCGTCGCCCAGTGAAAAGGACGGTATTAGTTCTGCCATCCGCTGCCAGGCCTCGGGAGAAGAGATGAGAAGGGACAGGACTCCAGGCTAAAAGCTGCATAAACCCGCTGGCCTGTGTGTGGGGGGGGGGCTCTCCACAAATCACCACGTCGTCTGGACCACGGCTGGTGACACGCTGTCGCTTGAAACTTTCAAGACGCAAAAGCCATTTCCTACAGACCTTTCTCCCTGGACCATAACGTGATACAATGATGAAAGAGTTGGCCAAGGCCGGCCGGTGCAGCTCAGTGGCTGAGCATCGACCTGTGAACCAGGAGGTCAGGACTGGATTCCGGTCAGGGCACAGGGTCGGGGTGCGGATTTGATTCCCAGCAGGGGGAGTGCAGGAGACAGCCAATCGATGTTGATGTTTCTCTCATCGATGTTTCTATCTCCTTCTCCCTTCCTCTCTTTCTAAAATCGATAAAAACATGTTTTAAATAGTTGGCTAAATCTCCAAGCCCCCATAACGTTGGTCTCCGTTAATTTGGCTCTCTCTCTCCTGTGGTCTGGGAAAAAGGCTGCTGAGGCCTCTCGGCTTTAACCTTCGCCAGGAGAGGCGCCGAGGGCCAGCGCCGAGGTCACGTGGCCATCAGATGCCGGGAACCGCTGAACACTGTGCCCAGGTTCTGGGCAATTACAGATGCTTTAAAAATAGTCCAGGCCCTTCCCTCGGCCATCTGGGCGGACGACCAGCGCGGTCGGTGGAAGCAGCATGGCTTTGACGAGCTGGTTCGATGGAGAAGGGACCGGGACGTTTTCTGGTCAATGCGGTGACTGCCTTTCAGCAGGTCTGCCTGCTCACAGACTCCAGGCTCCCTAAGGTGGGCCTGGCAGGGGCAGGGCCCCCAGGGCGTAACTCAGGGCGAGATCGAAGGCCCTGGGCAGACTCAGGACCTAGCTGGCTCCCCCCGTTACTCCCGGGCTTGACTCCCGCTTTGCACTGAGCGCCGGGGCCCTCTGGCAGGCACGTGGCCTGTTAGTTCCCTCACCCTGACAGGGTGGCTGGACGCTGGCCTGGATCACGCCCCTGGCAAAGGCCAGCTTCCTGAGGATGGTCAGGGTGGGGGCAAAGTGGGATCTAGCCCCCTGCAGCCCCCTGCACCCTGGCTGTGGCCCTCGGACAATCATATGGAGCAACCCCAGGGGCAGGTGGTCGTGGGGCAGGAACCCCGTGGGGCAGGAACCCCGTGGGACAGGAACCCCGTGGGGCAGGAACCCCGTGGGGGCAGGAACCCCGTGGGGCAGGAACTCTGTGGGACAGGAACCCCGTGGGGCAGGAACCCCGTGGGGCAGGAACCCCGTGGGGCAGGAACTCTGTGGGGCAGGAACCCCGTGGGGCAGGAACCCTGTGGGGCAGGAACCCCGTGGGGCAGGAACTCTGTGGGGCAGGAACTCTGTGGGGCAGGAACCCCGTGGGGCAGGAACTCTGTGGGGCAGGAACCCCGTGGGGCAGGAACTCTGTGGGGCAGGAACTCTGTGGGGCAGGAACCCCGTGGGGCAGGAACTCTGTGGGGCAGGAACCCTGTGGGACAGGAACTCTGTGGGGCAGGAACTCTGTGGGGCAGGAACCCCGTGGGACAGGAACTCTGTGGGGCAGGAACTCTGTGGGGCAGGAACTCTGTGGGGCAGGAACTCTGTGGGGCAGGAACCCCGTGGGACAGGAACTCTGTGGGGCAGGAACTCTGTGGGGCAGGAACTCTGTGGGGCAGGAACCCCGTGGGACAGGAACTCTGTGGGGCAGGAACTCTGTGGGGCAGGAACCCCGTGGGACAGGAACTCTGTGGGGCAGGAACTCTGTGGGGCAGGAACTCTGTGGGGCAGGAACTCTGTGGGGCAGGAACCCCGTGGGACAGGAACTCTGTGGGGCAGGAACCCCGTGGGGCAGGAACCCCGTGGGGCAGGAACCCCGTGGGGCAGGAACCCCGTGGGGCAGGAACTCTGTGGGGCAGGAACCCCGTGGGACAGGAACTCTGTGGGGCAGGAACTCTGTGGGGCAGGAACCCCGTGGGACAGGAACTCTGTGGGACAGGAACTCTGTGGGGCAGGAACTCTGTGGGGCAGGAACTCTGTGGGGCAGGAACCCCGTGGGGCAGGAACCCTGTGGGGCAGGAACTCTGTGGGGCAGGAACTCTGTGGGGCAGGAACCCCGTGGGGCAGGAACCCTGTGGGGCAGGAACCCCGTGGGGCAGGTTCCCAAGAGGCAGGAACCCCATGATTAGCAAGGGCGCCCCGTGGTTTGAGTCCTGACTTCCATCTCAGCTGCAGTGAAACACCCCACAGAGGATGAACTCACTCCCCCTCCTGCACCCCAAGTGCAGCTCTCCCGCGGCCGCACGTAAGGACGGCGGGGTCCTGGGTTAGGAAGTCGTGGAGCGAGGCTCTGAGCCCAGGTCCTCGGACGGCACCGGCCCAGCCCAGTGAGCACCTCCCCCTTTACTGCCGGCCGTCCTGCCTCCAGCAGGTGTGACACATGCGCATGTGGCCACGGATGCACATATAGGTGTCCCCAGGCGCACACGCGCACACAAAGGAGCCCAAAGGTGCCCACACAGATGCGCACACGCATGCCCACACAGGTGCCCACATATGCACACACAGGTGCCCACACACGCACACACACAGGAACACACACGTGCACAAGCAGGTGCCCACATATGCACACACATGTGCACACACAGGAACACACATGCACACACACATGCACACACAGATGCACAGTCATCTGGAGCCTCAGGCTCCGAGATCTACTCCTCAGTGGACTGAGGCTCTCCGGAGGGAAATCACGTTTATGGCCACTCCTTCCACCTACACAGCGCTTTGTATTTTTAGAACTGGCCCTCCGAGGATACCAGGATGGACTCAAAGATCGCAGGGGTGACCGGTATCAAAGTGAACGGTGTATCCTGTTTACTCTTAGCTTTTGATCCCCGCTTAACAGGAACCGAGCCCCCTGAGCTTCCAGACTGGAGATTCCATCCTGGGTGGTCCTCCCTGAGCTCAGAGGGTGGAGCCAAGGCCTGCTCCCGGAGGCTCACCACAGAGTCAGGCCTCCCCCAGGACCCAGGGAGGAGGGCCGTGGGCAGACGCGGAAGGACTCCAGCACTCACCTCCCGGGGCGCAGGACTGCGACCTGGTGCCTTCCCATCAGGTCCCACTGGGGGGCCCTGGTTGTGGGGAGGGTTAATCCCTACACCTCGCTGTCAGGACCGGCCACCCGCGCCGGCCACCCGCCCAGACACCCCCGGAAACGCAGCAGGAGCCTCTGTGGCCCTTCGGGGCCGCGGGAGCGTCTGATCACGGAGAGACGGGCAGCGCTTTCCGCGGAACGGGAGCCAGCGCCCTGCCCGCCTTCCCGGTTTCCGCAGGTGGATTGTGTGGGCTCCCCTCTCCCAGGAACGCTGTTCTCGACCAGTAAGGGCTCCGGCAGAGCGGCGCACGGGGAGTTAGGAAGGCCAGGCCCGCAGCAGGGTGCCCACGACCCTGCCCCCGGCGCCCTTTGCACCAAGCTGGGCCCCCCCTTCCACCGGGGCGCGTCCACCAAGCATCTAGGCAAGAGCCTGGGTGGAGCAGTGGGGGTGCGATGCAAGGGATGGCAGGAGGGTCCCTGCCCCCCAACTGTCTCCACGAACAGGACACAGTGGGAGCCTGCAGCCCGGGGGGCCTGCGCCCGAGCAGAGGGACACGTGACCGCCAGTGTCCTCACCAAGGGGCTGAGCATCCGCAGGAGACCCCAGAGGCGGCTCCGAGCCCCGGAGCCACAGTCCTGCTGGGGGTCTGGCTCGGGCCGGGGAGGGAACATTGATTCCATCCCATGGTCACCGGGTGGTCCCGTACCATCACACCAACGCTTGTCACCATGGCCCGGCGGCAAAGACCTCGGACCACCCGCGGGCCCTGTGCCTGGGGGGGCGGTGGGGGGGGGTAGAGCAGGGGCCTGTGGCCAGGGCCCGGGGTTCCTGGGAAGAGGAAGCATCACCGAATCACAGAGTCTGACATTGAGGGCGTGGCTATGGTAACCCCCACCCCACACAGGAACAGACAGGCCGCCACGCACCCCCCTCTCCCTGTGTTGTGAAGAAACGTGGGGCTGACCGAGCCTCCGTTACCTCTCACCCGCCTGCCACGGCTGCCCGAGTCCCCTCCTGGCCTCTGAGCTCGCAAACCACCCAAGTCTGACGGGATCTGCAGATTTTCCGGCACCCCCAGCGGGGGTGGGGGAGGGCACGCCGCCCGCCAAGCCACCTACGCCTCCTACCTATACTTCATCCCCGGCTGCTTCCCGCCGGCATCACTGACGCTTGGGTGGCTCTGCACCGACAGCTGTCCCAGGCTCCGGGCCACCATGGCCACAGCGCGGAAGCGGCCGCGGGTCCCCAGGCTGGGGCTGCTGGAGGCCGGCCGGCCCAGCCGCTCGTCGGGGCCCCGGCCCTTGAGGCCATGCTCGGAGCACACGAAGGACACCTGCATGCTGAGGGGTGCTGGCCCTCAGCTCCGGGGCGCCTCTCCCCTCCTTCCGGGCTCCGAAGTCATCTGCCCCTTCTCCGACGACGAGACTTTATCCCCGAGGGCGGAGGAGCTGCGAGGCCCCTTCAGGAGCCAGGGTTTCCCAAGACAAGGACGGAGAACGGACGCCCGTGCACCTTCCGGCCAGGGAATCGGATTTCCAGCGGTGCTGGGGAGACCTCTCACCCCTTCCTCGCGTCCCTCCTCCGCCCTCACCATCTGGCTCTGGCTGCCCGGCCCCCCCAGTGTCCAGCGGGCTGGGCTGCCAGTTACTCCTGACCAATGAGCGACACCGTAGCCTCTGACGGGAGGGGGGCGGGCCCCTCGTGGGCAGCGGGCGGAGGCCAGGGTTCCGGGAGCAGCTGCCATGCAGGCTTCCCTGAGTCTCCGGGAGGGCGCGTGCGATCAGCTCCGGTGGCTGCACTGCACACCGAGGGGCTGGGACTCCCCCTGGTCCATCAGAGCCGGCGGGAGGCTCAGGAGGCACCCGGCCCATTCATTATTAACGAGGCGACTGCACAAGCCTCTGCCCTGGCCGGGGCCGGTGGCAGCACAGGCTGCTCCAGGCTGACGGCCGCCCGGCCAGGACGGGGAGAGGCAGGCAGCGCAGCCGGTGGGCGGCGAGCTCCCCGCGGCTCCGGCGGCACCATCTGCTCGTGGTCCTTGCCCGGGCCAGTGGGGCCTCCCCCGGGGCTTGGCACAGGAGAAGCCAGATCCCCAGACGTGAAGGAGAAAGCCCGCTCTGCCTGGATGATGATGCCGCTGGGTTTGAGGTGCCAGCACTGACGTGCTCAGGTCTCAGCAGGTGCCAACAAACACTCAGTGAGTGAGTGGATAGGCCCTCCCATGCCACCCTCCCTCCCCACCCTCACACTCACCCTTACGGGGTTCCTGAAACCCAGGGAGCTGTCCCTGTTGGCGGGAAGGCTTTGCCCTCTGACCCCCAGCATGACGCTGCCCCTGCGGGTGGGCCTTGCCGAAGTCCATGTCTGTGTGCTTTCTGCCCTTGGGAGGGGCTGAGGAAGGGCCCTGACAGGAGGCAGGCGGGCAGGGCGCCCACGCTCCGCTGCTCACTCTCCGTGGGATCCCAGGTGGGCGTCCTGCCCTCTCTGGGGCTTGACTTCCAATGACAAAGTGAGGGGCGTGGAGCCCTGTGTCCCTCCCAGCTCGGGCCCCCGGACACCTTCTGCCCCTGCTGGCTGCACCCTCAGCTCTGACAGGGCCCAGAGCAGACCCACCCAGGGGTGTTTGCACGCCGGTGGCTGAGCTTGCTCCCAGCCCCGGCCCTGCCTTGTGACACAGACGTTAGTTAGGACTAAGACTGCGCTGGGTCCTGGGCTCCCTGCGTGTGAGCTGGGCAGCTCGGGGCGGCGACTTCTCTCCCAGCCTCAGTGGTCTCGGGGTCCAGCGCAGATCACCAAGGTGTGGTCAGATCGCGCCTGCAAAGCGCTCGCACGGGGCCTGGCCCCCGGCAGGGCTCACAGATGGCGTGCACCCCGTGGGCCTCCAGCGTAGAGGGGCTTTCTGGAGGCGCGAGTCAGTGCAGGCCCCGGTGGGAGATTCTCCCATCACTCCCCACGGGTGAGTGTACCCCTTCATCCTCCCCAGCGACACGGGCCTGACATGGCAGCAGGAGCCGCTCCCTGAGGGTGGGACCTCGACCCACCTGGGGGACAGAGGGGCTGGGCGGGCAGAGCTGGTGCCTTCGCCAAGAAGGCCCTGGCAGGTCTCAGAGGGCACCTACCGAGGCCAGGGAGGGGCGCCCCAGGACCCACCTGTCCACGTGGCCCCGGGGGTGGGGGGGAGGTGGATGGCAGCCTGCGGTGCTGACCCTTCACCAGCTCAGCTCTCCACGAGCTGGACCCTGCACGCGGGACCACACGCCCTGTCTGCCGGGAGCCCACAGGCCTGGAGAGCTGCAGATGGCAAAGGCTCCGCCCCTGGCCCTGCCCCCGGCTCGGGGTGCTCCTCGGCCCTGCAGGGCTGCTCGGCACCTGACCAGGCCTACCGAACCAGTGGTTCTGGGGCTGGGCCTGGGAAGCTGTATTTCATCAAGAGCTTCGAGAGGTGCTATCCATTTTTCTGTGCTCTGGCAAGGTACTGGGTCCCACAAGGGCTGCCATCTAACGGAGTGCTGTTTCTTTAAACCACAAGCACCTGTTCAAACGATGAGCCGGAGGCCCAAACCCACCACCCATAGGAGAAAACGCTAAGGCGCCGGGGCTGGCCTCTGCTCTGCTCCCGGGAGACCAGCCAGGTAACCCCGGGGCCCGAGTGAGGCGGGAGCAGAGGTCAAATGTAGGACACCCCGTGGAATCTGAACGCCCATAAGCAACGACTCACTTTTTAGTATAAGTGTGTCCCAAACATCTTGTGGGATGTACTTACACCAAAAAAAAAAAAAAAGAAAAAAGAAATCAATTTGCTGCTTATTTGAAATTCAAGTGCCAATGGGCATCTTGTGCTTTAATTTGCTAAATCTGGCAACGGCACACAGACTGGGCGGCGGGAGTGGGGGGGGGGGCGGTCCCTTCTGGCCGCCGACTGGCTCTGGCGAGGGCTTATCCCCAGGAAGCACAGGAATAAAGCCGCATGGATGCAATTTAGAAATGAACACGCAAGCTCGGGGGCTGGCCGCTCGCTGAGGCTGTCAGAGGCCAAAGTGGGCCGGCCGGGCGCTGTCCCAGGTGCTGATTTCAGAGACCAGCGAGCGAGCTAACCAGAATGTCCTCCCGAGCTCCCCACACGCCCGTCACCTGGAGGACACAGGGACAGTGAAGCCCCAGCCTTTGCTACGAGAGTTACAGCAACCCACCCAGAGGCCCCTTGCGGAGGGCCGCTGCCCTAGAGGACGCAAAGGAGGGGTGCACAGCCTCGCCCCCAGGACCCCCCGGGTTTTGGCGCCAGGATGGGTTTGTCGTTGGAGAGGACGATTGATTGAGCCTTTTCCCTCACCTGTGCCGTCACCCCCGGTAATGACTCTGCCCCAGCGACGCTGCACAAGACAAATGGAAGTGCGAGTGTGTCTCCCCCTTTTCTCTAGAAACCGCATCCTCTCTTCACCCGCAATGTCCCCAACGCAGGGCTTGTCTCTGGAGCACAGGACTGCACAGTCCCCCCTTTCCTCTGCCATGTTTCTACGTGGTTGGAATTTTTAAAAAAATCCTCACCCGAGGATATTTTTCCCACTGGATTTTAGAGAGAGTGGAAGGGAGGCAGGAGGGGGAGAGGGAGAGAAACATCGATGTGAGTCAGACACATCGATAGGCTGCCTTCTGCTTGCGCCCCTGGGCTGGGGATCGAACCTGCAACCGGGGTACGTGCCCTGGACCAGGTATCGAACCCGCCACCCTTTGGTCCGCAGGTCGATGCTCTAACCACTGATCACACTGGCCAGGGCGTGGCTGGAATTTTAAACACAAGATATTTACCCCAACGCACAGCAGAGCCGTTACCCGTGTTGCCTGGGCTGCAGCCGTCTCTGCCCCCTGCCGTGTCCCGGTGCTCCCCGCCACGCCGGCCCTTACCGGTACTTCATGCCTGTGCGCCGGGCGGTGCAGCCGTCCAGCGAGAGGCCGTGCATGCGGAGGAAGCTCTCCATGTTCCGGGCCTGGGCGGCCGCCCGCACCTCCCGCAGCCGCTGCAGCTCCAGGGTGTCGGTCTGGCGCACGGGGTGCAGGGCCCAGTCCGAGTGACACCTGCTGCTCACGCTCCTCAGGCTCTCGCTGTACGTCATGGACAACATGGTCCCGCCTGGGAGCCGCCACTGTCCGGACGGGAAAGGCCGAGTGGCGACGGGTCAGCGAGGGCCCCGCTGTCCCCACTGCCCTTGCCGGATGCCGGCGCCGGGGCAGGGTGGCTGCAGACACGTCCTCCAACAAGAGCGGCCGCCAGGGTGTGGGGACGGGCCTGGCCCTGCGGTAAACACCCCTCGGGGTGAGCGTCTCTGTCCTCCAGGCTGCGTGACCGATGACTCTGTCTAAGCACCTCCCCGCCCCCCGCACGGTGAGTCAAGCCCAGTGAAGCTGCATTCCAGGCGGGCGCACTCAGGGTGCTCCAAGTGGAACTGGGGCACAGAGAGCATGCAGCTAGCCGGAGCCCCAAAGCCAGAGACACGACAGCACAGCGCCCCCTGGAGGCGCTGCCGAGCAAGACCAGGGAAAGGCCGTGCCTGGGCAGCAGCATAAGCGCATCTGTCGCGGAGGCAAACTCAGGTGTGACCGTGCACCTGCCCATCACACGCGTGGGAAGGGAGAGCCACCCACACACCCGCTCTGGACACACCGGCAGCGCCCTCCGGGGTCCACGCTCTGTGGTCACTAAGGATGTCACCATCCGCGAATTCTTGCAATAGAGAGACCGAGCGGGTGCGTTCGAGGCAGAGTGATGGGGTAGGGTTATTAGGGACATCTCAAAGCTTACGTGTGGAAAACCGTGCTACGCGGCCACCCTAAATGACGATGGCGCTCCCTCGGAAAGAAAAACAACATGAACGTCCATCCGCAGGGAAGCAGGAGTGAGCCCCCACATCGCACAGGAACTCGTGGGCCTTCGAGGGTGAGGCGTCCCGCACAATGGACATACAGTGATTCCCGAGAGCGCGGGTAACGGCAACGGGGACGGGTGCCGAATGCGACCGTCAGGGAGACTCACGGACGCAACGAGGGAGGCGGCCCAGGGCATCTCCTGGCTCTGCCTCCACCCAGCAGCATCTCTGACTGGGAATGAGGACACGGTCACAGGGGTCAGGGCGGTCTGCAATCCAGGAGTGCCCCCTGCACCTGACCGGCCCTCGCCCCGGCCCCGAGGCCAGCCCAGCAGCCCGAGCAGCGTCACCATCACCAAGGAGAGATGGGTCGGCTGCAGAGCAGGACCCTGGAGCCCAGCCCTGGGAGCTGGAGGGCCCGGCACTGCCCTGCCTCTGTCGTCTCCAAGGGAGACAAGTTCGGTTTTCCCTGGGGAGGGCTGCGGGGCTGCTGCTCGGTCCCCGAGGGCGGAGGTGCCACTGGAGCCGGCCCGTCCTGGGGGGAGCCCACCCTTTCCCGCTGTGGTTCTTCTCCACGGCACGCGCCGCCCGCCGATGTGCCAGGCTTCTCCGAGCACCTTGCTTGCTGCATCTGCTGACCTGAAGGTCAGGAGGGCAGGACTCTCCTGCCCACGTTTACCACTGCGTGCTCGGTGCCCCGGCAGCGACTGGGCGTTTCCCTGGCAGTGCCCACAGCACCTGGCAGAGCTGGGCGGCTCCCTGACGCACACCCAGGCAGGGGGACGGGGTGGGGTAGGTCTTGCATTCACCATGGCTCAGATCCATGGGGAGAAGGGCCTGCAGGGCCCATGGCCTCCGAGACCCCCAAGGGTTTGGGCTGAGGTCACTGCTGGATGCTAAGGCAGGCGGGGATGCCCCTGGTACGAAAAGCCCCACCTTCCAGGAGCGTCACTCTGGGCAGGAGAGGGGCCGGGGGTTCCAGGGTCGGGTTTGTCTTAGGAAAGGCAGCAGCACCAGCTCCCGCCCTTCCTCCCTGCCTCCAAGTGCACGCAGGACAGTGCCAGGCGGCTGCCTCAGAGGCGGCTGTGTGGCCCGCGGCCAGCCCTGTATGGGGCGAGAGCAGGCCAGTCCTGGCTTCCCTGGGGTCCGTGTCTCCAGTGGGCAGGCTGCAGCTGCAGGGGCACTTCCCCAAAACAGGCCCAGCCAGGCCGAGATCAATAGCCATTAGCTTTGAAGACATCTCAGCACCCCGAGCTGGTGTGGCTCCAGAAATCTAGCCATGATCCTGAAGCTGGGCTGGCAGGTGGCTACGTGGTCAGGTTCTGGACAGGGCAGGCCTGTCACCCGCTCCGTGCGACCCAGGCCACACCTGACCGCTCCAAGCCTCGGTCTTCACGTCTGTGAAGTGGGACCATCAGGGCCTCTTGCACAGGCTGCCCCGGGCTGCACAGGACCGGCCCGGACAGCTGGGCAGGGGCTGGTGTTGCCGTGGGAACCCACCTTGTACAGGGAGGTGGCCGTCAGCAACCTGGGATATGACGCCAGTTCTAAGTGGAGTGGGGACAAAAGTATACACAACAGGGTGGAGGGCACAGGGCTGGCAGGCAGGGCCGGCTTCTCTAGAAGGCACACCTGAACACGGGCTTGCGTGATCTGAGGGCGCCGTGCAGGTACCAACGTGACTGGGAAATGTTTGCCTGGACCAAATGTGGGCGCCAACATCACCCGCCTGGCAGGGAACACCCGTTCCTCGTGAGATGTGTGCAGGGCGGGTGTAGCCAGCTTGGGCCGGGTGCTGGGGGCGGTAGGGTGCGGGTGAGCATGGCAGCCCTGGGCAAAGGTGCAGGGGTGAGGAGCTGGCACCCAGGAGGGGGTCTGCGGCCAGAGGGCCAAGCACAGCAGAGAACGTGGGGGGAGCGGGGCCCTGGAGGGAGGCGTGGCCCGTGAAGTCTCCTCTGGCCCCGGTGCCGCTGGTTTGGGGGGACAGAGTGGCTCCTGCCCTCCTCACGTGGGGCTTCCTCTGAAGGCCAGTGAGCAGGGTTGGGTCCTTGGATAAAGGGGGGCCCAGGAAGAATCCTTGGGGCTCCGGCCAGCCCCCTCGCTTCTCAGAACTCAGAAGCACTGACTTCCCCCTCCCCGTCCCCTCCTGCACCCCATCCTAGGAAAAATCAGCCCCCTCTCAACAGCCATTGCTAATAGCCATTAAGCTACAGGCTCTCCCGGAGCTGGGCCCGCCTTTTGAAAATCTTTCCGGTGGAGGGCCAGGGCCCAGAGGAACTTGTAAGTGAGCCCGGGATGGGAAGAGGGGGAGGACGGAGGAAGCTGTAAGTGAGCCCGGGATGGGAAGAGGGGGAGGACGGAGGAAGCTGTGAGTGAGCCCGGGATGGGAAGAGGGGGAGGACGGAGGACGCTGTAAGTGAGCCCGGGATGGGAAGAGGGGGAGGACGGAGGAAGCTGTAAGTGAGCCCGGGATGGGAAGAGGGGGAGGACGGAGGAAGCTGTAAGTGAGCCCGGGATGGGAAGAGGGGGAGGACGGAGGAAGCTGTAAGTGAGCCCGGGATGGGGAGAGGGGGAGGACGGAGGACGCTGTAAGTGAGCCCGGGATGGGAAGAGGGGGAGGACGGAGGAAGCTGTAAGTGAGCCCGGGATGGGAAGAGGGGGAGGACGGAGGAAGCTGTAAGTGAGCCGGGGATGGGAAGAGGGGGAGGACGGAGGAAGCTGTAAGTGAGCCCGGGATGGGGAGAGGGGGAGGACGGAGGAAGCTGTAAGTGAGCCCGGGATGGGAAGAGGGGGAGGACGGAGGAAGCTGTAAGTGAGCCCGGGATGGGAAGAGGGGGAGGACGGAGGAAGCTGTAAGTGAGCCCGGGATGGGAAGAGGGGGAGGACGGAGGAAGCTGTAAGTGAGCCCGGGATGGGAAGAGGGGGAGGACGGAGGAAGCTGTAAGTGAGCCGGGGATGGGAAGAGGGGGAGGACGGAGGAAGCTGTAAGTGAGCCCGGGATGGGAAGAGGGGGAGGATGGAGGAAGCTGTAAGTGAGCCGGGGATGGGAAGAGGGGGAGGATGGAGGAAGCTGTAAGTGAGCCCGGGATGGGAAGAGGGGGAGGACGGAGGAAGCTGTAAGTGAGCCCGGGATGGGAAGAGGGGGAGGACGGAGGAAGCTGTAAGTGAGCCGGGGATGGGAAGAGGGGGAGGACGGAGGAAGCTGTAAGTGAGCCCGGGACGTGGGAAGAGGGGGAGGACGGAGGAAGCTGTAAGTGAGCCCGGGACGTGGGAAGAGGGGGGGGGACGGAGGAATCTGTAAGTGAGCCTGGGATGGGAAGAGGGGGAGGACGGAGGAAGCTATAAGTGAGCCGGGGATGTGGGCAGAGGGGGGAGGCCGACACTGGCCTCACTAAGCCGGCGGGGGTCACGCGGCCTTGGCCTTCAGGAGCCTCCACACGGGATTTCTGAACTCCGGTCTGTTTGCCGAAAGGCACCAAAGCAGGGGGTTTGGAAGGAGCCCCAAAGGTCTCTTTTGAACGCGACATTCCTCTCCCTATCGGAGGTACCAGCCACAGTTCCTGCAAGCGGAGTGCGAGGGAGTGGCGTCCGGAGCGGGCCCTGCAGTGCGCGGCGTGGGCACGGCGTCGGGGCAGAAACAAAACCGCTTTTGCTCGCGAGCCGTCAGCAAGCCAAGGCACAGCCAAGCAGCCGGCCTGCCCAGGCGCGTGCCCCAGACAGCCCCCAGCATCCTCTGCCCTTCCCGGGAAAACGGAAAATGCAGAACCTCCTGGGTGAGCCCACCGACACCCGGGCCTCCCTGGACGGGCAGGTCTGGGAGCAAGCAGGCGCCAGCACCGAGCCCCCGCCTCCCCCCACGGTCACCCCACGGTCACCCAGGGCCGGCTTTGGGGGAGGTTTTAGGCTTTGAAAAAACATAGCGGGTCTAATTTCCAATCAGCCCGACGCACCACCCCTCTGTTATTCTGTCCCTGGACGCTTGTCCGCAGGCAGCACCCCAAAGCAGGCACTGCCCTGACCCCGGGGGGAAGGCCGCTCACCTGCTCTGCGCCTGCTGGTTGGGAAGGACACCCCGGCTGATGAGCAGCGGCTCTCAGGGTCTGCAGGCAGCTCGCTCGCTCACTCGCTCGTTAGGGAGTGTCGCTGCGGAGCGCCTGAGGCAGCTGCTGAACGAGGCGCGGCCCCCAGGGGTCCGCTGGGAGGCAGCAAGTCCATTAGTCCTATTAGGGCGTTTGGTCCCGGGAAACAGGCTGAATTATTCAGGAGGCCTCAGCCCCTGAACGCCCTCCCGCCCGGGAAGTGCAGCTCTGTGGTGCCGCCGGCCAGGCCGACTCGACGCTGGGGCTGGCGGGGGGGTGGGGGGGCCGCACCAGCCGGGGTTCTGCCATTGCCTCAGGCCACCCCTGCCTCCACTGCCCCCGATGGCCAGGGCCACGACCCTGGGGACCCGGGTGGAAAGGGTCCAGGTGCACAGCCCCATCCCCATCTCATCCCTGGCTGTGTCTGCAGGAGGGGAGCGGGGTCCCGTGGCATGTGACCCCCACCCTTTTCAAGGGGCTGAGGTCTGAGGAGACCCTTCCGCTGGGATGCGCCCAGATTGGTACCCACTATCTGGAAATGGCCGGAAGGTTCGGGAAGCCTGCTGTTCGACACCACCCGGGCCTCTCCCGCAGGGAGGGGCACAGGGACCCTTCCTCACAGCGCGCGTCCTGCCCTGGGGTTTGGGAAATGCTTCGAGGCTGAGCTCTGGGGGGAAGCTATGTGGAGCCCCTGTTCCAGGGTCATGACCCCAGGGTGCTGTGGAGAGCGGCTCAGCGTTTGGACAGGTTCAAGCCTGGGACTAAGGAGAGGGCACGGTCCTCTCGTGGCAAAGCCCTCCCAGCACAATTATAGCCCAAGGCTGTGGCTGTGAGCTTGAACCTATGGTCCGAACCTGTGGCCCCCCGTGGCTGAGCGACACGGGCTGCGGGAGGCACAGGCAGGAAACAAAGCTTGACCAGGTGCCTGTAACTGAGTCGGTTCGGAACCTGCGAGAAAGTTGTAAACATCTTGACCGCGCCCTTCCTTTGCCTATGGAAACTGGCTATAAAATAAAGACTCAGTTTGCAGGCCGTGGCGCTGTCGCTCGCTCTCCATCAGAGAGGACAGTGTCCCACCTAGACGCAGCTTCTTCTCTTGTCTGTCTTTCTCAATCCTTCACCGCCCCCCCTCAGGCTCACCCATGGCTGAGCTGGCGCGGCACAGGGTGCCAAAACGTCTCAGCGTGACATCACTTTCTGGAGAACAGGCCGGCCAGTGCACGTGGGATTCTGGACAGAGGCTGAGCTGCTTACCCTAACAAACCTGCAGACAGCATGGTGGCCACCAGCCTGCAGGTGGGGGGTGGGGGTGGGGAGAGGGAATCAGGGCCCAGGCCCCAGGCCCCGAGGAGAAAGCACATGGAAGTGAGTGCATGGCCCTAGAGGACACAGCGGTGACTGGCGGTGTGATCTGCTGGGAAGGCCTCAGTTACGGACGTGAGATGGGTTTTCTCAAAGGCCTGAGTCCACTACGTCCCTCACGTGTCCCCCTGGGCAGGAGGTGGTCCTGGGCCTCACTGCTGATTGGCTGTCATCGGCCTGACATGCTTTGAATGAGGACGGTCTCCTTCCCCCAGGCCACTGCTGCTCTCTGTCTTGGCTGACAAGCCCATGGGCGAGCTCCAGACACCCTGTTCCTGTGCCCCGCCCCCTCCCTCCCTCCTCTTCCCGGGCTCCTGTGGTTCAGCCCTTCTCCCTCTCCCTGGTCGCCCACATCCAGCCTCTGTCCCCGGTCTTATTCCCTACAGCGGAGCCAGATCCCTGCCTGTTCAAATACCGCCATGGCTCCCCAGGGCCCAGTGAATGCAGCCCAGCTCCTCCCTCCCAGGCCCCCAAGTACTTCTAGTCTTGTCCCACGCTGTCCCATCCCTGATGGCCCGTCTGTGAAGCCACCACTTCCTGTTCTCCGTGCACCTCTCCAAATCGTGACTCAGGCTGTCGCCTCACCTGGAACGTTCTTCCTGGTTCTGTGCTGAGTCCTGTCTAGACCTCAAGGTCCAGCTCAGAGCCTCTGCTGCCTTCTCGGCAAAGTCTCCCTGACGCTTGGCGGGCTGTGGCCCCGTCCTCCTCGGAACCCCGGCAGCTCCTGAGCCTTCTCCCAGACACGGTCCACCTTGGACACTTGGCGCATTTGGGCTCTGGGCAGGTTGCAATACTGTTGCCGACCCTCTGTCCCGCTCTGTGTCCCTGGTTCCTCCCACGGGGGTGATGGTGGGGGTGTATCTTTCCTGCCCTTTGACATCGGGCTGGGTCGTGGGACTCACTTTGGCCAAAAGAATGCGCAGAAGTGACAGTGCGTGGGTTCTAACCTTGGCCTTCAGAGACGTTACAGGTTTCTGCTCCCCCCCTGACATTTCTGCCACGAGGAGAACGGGCCTGGGACAGGCCTGGCGAGCAAGGACGGGAGGATGAGCACTCGGACCCGACCTGCAGCTCAGTGCCGAGTCCCGCCTGGATGGACTGGCTCTCTTCAAGCCCCGACACACAAGCAAGAAATGGATGGCTCTTGTACAGCAACTAGAGGCCCGGAGCGTGAACATTCAGGCACTGGAGGGGGGTCCCTCAGCCCGGCCTGCCCCCCTCACAGTCCGGGGGCCCTCAGGGGCGGGAGGCGACCTGGCGATCAGGGGAAGGCAATGCCCCCATCACACCTCTGCTGCTGCCACTGCCGGCAGCGCAAGCCTCAGCTGGCCCTGGTTACCTGAGCCTCGGGTGGCCCTGGGGGCTGGGGGGCTGAGGAGACTCCGGAGGCAGGTGGCCTGGAGGGGCTGAGGGGACTGGGTGCTGCCATCTTGTGGCTGTGGGCACCGCCATCTTTGAGGGTGTGGCAGTCAATTAGCATATTCTCTCCTTATTGGCTGTGGATGCTGCCATCTTTGAGGGTGGGGCAGTCAACTAGCATATTCCCTCCCTATTGGCTGTGGGCGCTGCCATCTTTGACGGTGGGGCAGTCAACTAGCATATTCCCTCCCTATTGGCTGTGGGCGCTGCCATCTTTGAGGGTGGGGCAGTCAACTAGCATATTCCCTCCCTATTGGCTGTGGGCGCTGCCATCTTTGACGGTGGGGCAGCAATTTTTTTTTTTAATATATTTTATTGATGTTTTACAGAGAGGAAGGGAGAGGGATAGAAAGTTAGAAACATCAATCAGCTGCCTCCTGCACACCTCCCACTGGGGATGTACCCGCAACCAAGGTATATGCCCTTGACTGGAATCGAACCTGGGACCCTTCAGTCTGCAGGCCAACACTCTATCCACTGAGCCAAACCGGTTAGGGCTGTGGTGGGGCAGCAATTAGCATATTCCCTCCTTATTGGCTGTGGGCGCCGTCATCTTTGAGGGCGGGGCAGTCAATTAGCATATTCCCTCCTTATTGGCTGTGGGCACCGCCATCTTTGCAATGGCGTGAGGGTCAATTAGCATATTCCCTCTTTATTAGATAGGATGAGTTTGGGGCTGTTTGTTAGGCAGCATTCTGTGTAACAGCTGACGGATACAGGGTTGAGGGCAGGGCATGCCTTGCACACCTTTGCCCTGTTCCCGGAGAGGCTCCACAGTGCCCACTGACTTAAAGCCATTGGGAGCCACGTCAGTGCCCGGGTGACGAGGACGCCCACGGGGCCTTTCCCGCCTGCCCGTCTCCTGCTCCTTTCCTCCCAGGAGTGAGGCGGCCGGACGTCGGAGGGTGCCAGGCCCATGCACGTTGGGACTCACTGGTCAGGTCCTGCTGGGACGAGCACCACTCGTTGGCTCTGACAGGCTGGGCCGTTGCATACACACACCACGATGCACATTTCATCCAAGCGCATTTGCAAGCCTCGGTTCACACTCAACTAGTTCAGGCAAAATCATGTTTAGGGAAACTGTGGGTGGAACCAGCGGCGGGCTCCTCTCTTAGAGCTCTCTGTAAGGAGGGGGCCGCCTGGGAGGCACCGAAGCAGCGGCAACATTGGCCCGAGGACCCAGGCTCACGGTCACGGTTAGAGGTACCAGGGCTGCCAGAAGGAAAGAGCCACAGGGGGCCCAGTGCGGGCCCTGCACCCACTGCCCAAGATTCCTGGTGTGTCGCAAGAACCCCCCCACGGTCCCGTCACAGGTGGGTGTGCTTGACGCTGGGGAGCTGGTTCTGGACCCAGAGGCTCCCCAGGCCCGAATGCCAGACACCAGGGCCCTGCCCCCAAGAGCCGCATGGAGTCCCCACACGTCCCAGGGCGGCGGGGCTGACATTTTCCCCAAAGGAGAAGGGTGGCAAAGTACCTAGAGTTACAGGCTTTCCAGGAAGCACCGCCCTCCGGGGGCACCTCCCTGCTGGCTCACCTGCCTGTCCCCTCCGCACCTGGGGACAGAGCCTCTCGCCCTGCGAACACTGGGGCGCTGATTTGCCGACAAGGGACAAGGAAACACATCAGAACGACGCCAGCCAGTCCGCCTCCCCCATCCAGGCCACTGGGACCCGGAACCACAGCCGCACACCCTGAGCAAGGCCTTTGATCACCGGGAGGCTGCGAATCGGCTCAAATCCAAGGAGAGGGACAGCGGACCGGCTGGCCACGGCGTCTGTTACTGAGAACCCTGAAACCATGACCCAAGACGCCAGGAAAGCGCCTCCCCCGCGCCCTGAGGGAGCTTTAGGGGCGCCCGCCAGCGGAGCAGGTATCACAAGGCCCTTTGCCCAAACCAAAGCCGATTCCAGATCAGCCCCGCGAACCCCACCTCTCGGCCTTTGCCGGGACAGAGCAGATGGCACGGGCGGGGCGCCAGGGAACGGTCGGGGAATTTCTATCTCCGAGAAACCACTAGCGCGCCCTACCGACCGACCGGAGCGCTCGGCCCTCCCACCCGCACCCCTGCCCTCGGCGCCGGTTTAGGGAAACGGAGGGCGCGTTACCTGTAAAACTGGAGCTGTCTTTTGGGGCTCCCATACCGAGTACTGCGGGCAGCAATGGGGGAGAGAAGGAGGGAGAGAAGAGAGAGTCCACAATTGGCATTAACCACGGGGAGATGCCAGCCCGGAGCCGCCGCGACGCGCGCAACCCCGGCCCCACCCCGCGCCGCCGGCTCCCGGGCTGTCGGGAGGATGCGCGCCCGGCCCGGTCCCAAGTGCTCGGCGGCAGCGCCACCCAGTGGTGCGTGGGGGCAGAGGCCGGTTCTGCTGGGACACGGTCCTGTGCCAGCCTCACTCACACACAGAGAAGAGGGAACAAGACAGGAGGTAACCCCCCGCCCCCTGCTCCCCCCGCCCCCCGGGAAGGTCTGTCTGGGTTTTAAGGAAACACGCTTTCGAACAACAGTGGGAAAACCTCCAACCGAGACCTGCTGTCACCCGCTCCCGTGGGTTCTTAGGGTCTTGATGGAGGAGGGACAGCCCTCCCCCTGTGGTTCCCTGGGACACTGGCTGTGGCTCAGGCCCTGACAATGACCTGGCAGGTCCCATCGCTCCAGGACCGAGGGGCCCCAGGACCCCACCTGCGCCCGGCTTTCATGCAGTGATGCGGCCTGGGTTCCGAGCTCGGCCCAATGCCTCCTGCCCCCCGCCCCGCCGCGGTCAGCCTGGGGTCCACCCAGAGACCCGAGCTGTGTTTGGAAGAGGCTTCTCCAGGTGCCTGGGGAGCCCCTGGCCGTCCCCCACCCCACCCTCCCGGCATTGGAGCCTCGCCCAGGGCACGGGGGAGCGGGAGGGACCACGCCTGCGGCTGCACCTCACGGCCCATGGGCCTCCCTTTGTCCTTCCCGGGTCCAGAGGAAGACATTGGCCTCGGGGGCTCCTCCTGGAGGCAGGACTGACCCCGGGGAGGGGGGCTGAGGCAGGACTGACCCCGGGGAGGGGGGCTGGAGGCAGGACTGATCCCGGGGAGGGGGCCGGGGCCAGGAGTCACCTGTAGATCATGCCGGGGGATCCCGTCTGCCGCAGGGAGAGCCGAGCCGGGGAGCCCGTGGTGGATTCTGGGTACATGGAGCCGGCCGCTGGTCCCGCCTGCGCGCTTCACGCGGGAAGACTCTGGGGGGAAAGCAGAGGAGGAGGGAGCAGGTTCAGACAGGCCAGCTGGGCTTGGCCTGAGGCTCTGAGGGCGAAGGCCATCCGCCCGTCCTTCATCAGACAGACAGACAGACAGACAGATCCACGGGGACTCGGACGAGGCTGATGACCGGGCCCAAGGACTGTGAAGGGTTTCCGCCCCATTCCTCCACTCGCCCCCCACCCCACCCCAAGCGCTCCCGGGGGGGTCCCTCGCCCGCCCTGGCGGCTTTGCTGAGCCTCTGGGAGCGCATTTCTGTTGCCCGAACTGCAGAAACAGTGGCACCGGGGGCTTCTGCGGACCCAGAACTCTGGACTGTCTTCCCCAGCCCAGGGCCATCCTTGCTGGCCACCCCCCCCCCCGACCCTGACTCCAGCCCACTGCAGGCCACTGCAGGGACTGCTCAGTGGTCAGGAAGCAGCTTGTGCCCGGCCAGTGTGGCTCCGTGGTTGAGCATCAACTTATGAACCAGGAGGTCGCGGTTGGATTCCCGGTCAAGGGCACAGGCCCAGGTTGCAGGCTGGATCCCCAGTGGGGGGCGTGCAGGAGGCAGCCGATCCATGATTGTCCGTCACCATGGACGTTTCTCTCCCTCCTTCTCCCTTCCTCTCGGACATCAATGAGAATGTATTTTTTTAAAAAGAAGAAAAAAGGAAGCAGCTGTCAGATGCCTCGCCTCCCGGCGCCTGGCACTCACGCCCCGTGTAAGCCCCTCCCCTGGGTGAGCGCCGGGCCTAGTGGCTTGCTTCTAACCACAGAATGGGGCTCGGATGTGACGTCACTGCTGTGATGAGGCCCGGAGTGGTGCCTCCTGTCCTGCCGGCGGCATCTCTTTTCTGACTTGCCGGCTCGGATGGAGCACGTTGCCATGTTGGAGAGGCCCACATGGCAAGGAACTGAGGGTGACCTCTGGCCAACAGCCCACAAGACGGAATCCTTCAAACCACCGTGCGAGTTTGGGGGGGGGGGGGCCTTTCCCAAGGGAGCCTTTGAATAGGAGCCCAGCCCGCCCAACACCTTGATGCAGCCTGGGAGCCCTGAAGCAGGGGACCAGGTGAGCGTGCCCCACCTCCTGGCCCACAGCCACCGAGAAGAGTGGTAACATCTGCGGCAGCAACAGGTCATGCTGGGCTCCCAATGGCACCCGGCCCTGCCCCGCCACGGCCATTCCCAGCTCAGCAAGGACCCACCACCCACCCCCTCAGGAGCATCCAGAACCCCCTGCCTCTCGCGGGGATCCCCACCAGCTCTCCCCAGTCCCGGCCACCACCTTCTCTCTCGTCCCCACAACAGCTTTCTAGGGGGCTCCTGGCTCCCACCTTCCCCCCCCCCCCCCCCGCGGTCTACTTCACAGGATCCGGGAGAACCTCCTAGACATCAATCAGATGACGTCATATAATAGCCCCAAACCCCCCAATGTTCCCACTTTATTCAGAACGAAAGCCCAAATCTCAGCACCGGCCTGGGACCCCCACCTGCCTCTCCCGCGCCCCCGTTGTTCCCCGTGCTCACCTCACCCCGCACATGGCTCCTGAGGTCCCGCAAACCCGCAGACACTCCGGCCCCATGGCTTTTGCACTGGTCTTCCTTCCACCTGAGCCCTCTGACCCGCGAGATCCCTCTGAAGGCCCCCCGCCCCCAACCTTTGCCTCTTTTACAAAGGCCGCCTTCTCATAGACTCTTTCCCGAACACCTTCCTTAAACAGCAAACCCCGTCTCCCCCACAGCCCCAGTCCCTTCCCGGCATCACCGCCCCCCCCCCCCCCCGCCCCAGCACGTATCCCCTCCGGGATGCCTCGGACTGCACCCACCGTCTCATTTATGATCTGTCTCCCTCCCACGAAGTTGCCAGCTTTGTCTTGTGTCCACAGGTGTATCTGGCACAGTAGACACTCAGGTATTTGTTGAATGAATGAATGAATGAATGAATGACTCTGCAACTCAGCCTGCTGAAGGCTCACCCAGGGAAAGCGCAGGGGAGTGGCTGGGTGGGCGGGGTGTTAACCTTGAATGCCCTGGGGGGGAGGACGGGGATACTGCCCGCGCCAGGAACAAAGGCAGTGTCTCTGGAGGGTGCAATGCTCACCCTGTCCAGGGGGGTGCTCAGGCAGCTGCAGGTGCAGGGACAGCCAGCACCACCTGTGGCAACCAGGAGGACATCCTGCGGAAGCCGCCTCTCCCACTCCTCCCCCTACCCAGCCTGGCCTCCCTGAGCCAGTGGCCAGCTGCCACCCAGAGCCCACCTCCTGGCCCTCCCTGTAGCTGCCCCTGTCCAATCAGGAGCAACTGCATCCTCCCAGCAGCCAATCCTGGAGGAGCGGGTGTCCTAGTGCAGTGGTCGGCAAACTCATTAGTCAACAGAGCGGCAAACAGCGGCTCACGAGCCGCAGTTTGCCGACCACTGTCCTAGTGGGATACTGCCAATGGCTGGCACCTTGGAGGGAGGCAGACGGGGGCGGGGCGGGGGGGGGAGGAGAGTGGAGGGAGGGCGAGGAAGGGGAAGCTTTATAAGCCATTTGAGAGCGCACCAGGCCCGAGAGGGACAGCTGGCTTGGGGTCCAAAGTCTGGGTACCCGTCTCCTGCACTAGGACCTGGCCTGAGTGTGACCTTGAGCAAACCCTGATTTGCACAGGGAGACACGGAAGCCGGGGTGCGCACAAGGCCTGTCCATACTTGCTCACGGGGAAAGAGAAGGAAGACATGGAACGCTGAGCCCAAGAGGAAAGCCGCGGATAAGTCTCAGCGCTCAGCTCTTACAGCGTGAGCTGACGGCGCCGACGGGGGGCCAGGGGTCAGGAGGCTCCATCTTTCTGTTCCCCAACTGACCATCTGCAAAACTTTCACACATCAAAAAAGTTGTAAAAAATCAACAGCAACAAACCCCTATCTTCTTCATCCTATTCACCATGTCTACATTGCGCCTCCTTTGCTTGTATTCCCTCCCTCTCTCCCTCCCTCCCTCCCTCCCTCCCTCCCTCCCTCCCTCCCTCCCTCCCTCCCGGTCCCAGCGACACTTGCACAAGATGGAAGGAATTTGGCGCATCCAGGAGACAGAAGAAAAGGAACGCACAGCTTAAACCAAGAAACTGCAAAGAAAGGTCAGACCGGAGCCTGAGAGTCCAGAAGACACTTTCTGACGGGGCCTGGCTGGGCCGCCTGGGTCATCCCGATGTTCTGGTTGATGGAGCTGGCATCTGGTTGGCTCAGAATGAAGGCAGGCAGGGAGGTGTGGGAGATGGAATTGGCCGCCATTCCTCACTTCTCCCGGTGGCCATGTCCTTTGCTGGGTGACTTTGCTAGCTTCCCCCCAACACGCACACACACTCACTCACACATTCATACACTCACACACACATTCACACACACGCTCACACTCACACATACACTCATGCTCACACTCACACACTTCACACAGTCACACACTTCACACACACCCACTCATACACAAACACATGCTCACACTTCACACTCACTGTCACGCACACACACACGCTCACACACACACTCACACATTCATACACTCACACACACATTCACACACTCACACACACACTCATGCTCACACATTCACACACACACCCACTCATACACATGCTCACACTTCACACTCACACTCATACACTCTCACACACACACACCCAATCACACACATGCTCACACTTCACACTCACTGTCATGCACACACTCACATACTCATACACACACACGCTCACACACACTCACACTGCACCAGCTCCAGCCTCGGCCATTGGATACTGGCCCTGAAGCCTCCGCCATCACCACGGACACACCCCCTGGTCCAAAGCCTGTCCGTGCCACCCAGCCTAGACCGGGATGTGGAGCCGCCCAAGGTGCTGACGCGTGAGAAACAGATGCTCACTGTGGCCGCCACCGCTTTAGCCTGAGCACTCCTGGGAGCGCATCCGGGCTTAACCCTCAGGGTCATCCTCAGCGCGGGGGCAAAGGACAACTCCGGAGAGGCAGGAGCCACTGCGATGGCGGGAAAGAAGGCCACGCTCTGCACCGTGGACCGGGTGGCTGGGCCTCCCTGAGTGGACAGGGTCTGGTGGGAAAGGAAGTCAGCACGTTGAGTACGGACAGGTCACTGCTTCTGAATTGAGACCCTGCCAGAGCTCACCCCAGCTCCATCCTCTGGGTGACCCGGCCGGAGCTCACCCCAGCTCCATCCTCTGGGTGACCCGGCCGGAGCTCACCCCAGCTCCATCCTCTGGGTGACCCTGCCGGAGCTCACCCCAGCTCCATCCTCTGGGTGACCCTGCCAGAGCTCACCCCAGCTCCATCCTCTGGGTGACCCGGCCGGAGCTCACCCCAGCTCCATCCTCTGGGTGACCCTGCCAGAGCTCACCCCAGCTCCATCCTCTGGGTGACCCGATGAGACCCATGCAGTTGTCAGGAGGGTGGTGAGGCCTAGCCGGGGCTCAGATCCGGTCCCGGGTCCGAGTTCTAACGGACATTGTTGGGGGTGACCTTGGGCAATCCTCCCAGGCTTCCCAGGCGTCAGTCTTCTCCTCTGTGAGATGGTAAAGGGGTCTGGGAGGGTCCCAGGTGCTGCAGGTGGACGTGCGTGTGGGGCAGAAGGAGGGCCAGGGTGCGGGGACCGGCCTGTGCCTGGCCCCGGTGCAGGGAAGGTGAGGGCCTCGGACGGGAGTGCTTCTTGCCAAGTCGCCGCTCAGGGCTCCCTCCTGGATATTGGCGCCAGGAAGTCGCTCCTGCGCAGACCTGTCCCTGCTCCCTGGCAGCCATCTTCCCTCCGGAAAACCACTGCCCGGGGCCTCAGACCTGCGACGCCATCTGCATTTCCTTCGCTGCCTCTGCTCTTTGCTCACAGAGGCTACTTGTCTTTCCCAGAAAAAGGCTCATCCCATGGACGTGACCGTCACACACAGGTAGGACTCGCTGTCACGAAGGGCGCCGGTGCTTCTTAGGGCCTCTGTGGCTGCACCCAAAGGCTGGATCATTCTGGAAGCTCAGGCTCCAGCAGGCTTGTCCCTCGGTAGCTGAGGTCGGAAGAATGATGGCGGTGTAGGAGTTACCTGTTGCCACGGGACGAGGGTTAGCAGCCTAAAACAAGCCTTTCTCACCCGTTTTGGAGGGTCAGGAGTCGGGATGGGCGGGCTGGTGGTTCTGGCCCAGGGTCTATCCCGAGTTTGAGTGAGGCTGCCGGCGGCTGGGGCTGCAGTCTGATCCGAAGGCTGGCCTGGGGCCAGGGGCTCCTCTTCTTACACGTCTCGCTGGCGTGGCTGCGGGCAGCGAGGCCCGAGGCCCGGGCCTCTCACACCAGGTGCCTGGAACCTCCCCAGAGTAAAGAAGCGAGAAGCTGCGCGTCTTTCATGGAGAAGTTTGTTCTCTGGTTGCAAAGACCAACCCTCCTCTGATGAGGGAGGGTGTGAGGACCGGCTACCTTGGAGGGCACACTGTGACACCATGAGGGACGTCCCCCACAGTTAGTCCCTCCCCCTGTGCCACGGCCACTGGGATGTCGCCTCCACTGGCCAGGGCTTTGTCTCTTGCTCACAGATGTACCCCAGGGCCCCAGGCACACGGCAGATGCTCAGTGGACGTGACCTAGGGGAGGTGGAGAGCACAGGCTCCTACTGGCCAGGTGTGACGGACAGACAGACGGACATCGCGGACCTTCTTGGCAGCCTCGGGGCTGGGACTCCAGCTCCTGCTTCTCGAGCCCTGGAGAGCCTTCCCGCCATAGCCCTGAAGCTCGGCTGGGGCTGTTCCCGGCACAAGGCCGCCGCCTCGCCGGCCACAGCCAGCAGCAGCCACCGCAGTGCTGTGGGCCTTGGAGACACAGGAAGAGGTGTAACTGCTTGAAACCGCACAGATCCGGAAAGGCGCTTGCATAACACCCCTAGCCCTTCCCCTCCAGGAGCCAGATGCCTGCCTCCGGGGCCCCCTCCTCTCCTCTGAGCGAGTCTGGGGCGCAGACCGAGAGTCTGGCCAAGGGGCACGTGGCCACAGGTCTGGCCTGTGGGGCCATCGGGGAGCAAGCGAGAGGCCCCGGTGCGGGGAGGGGTGTGGAGACCAACAACCCCGTTCCGAAGTAGCACCATGAGGTCTGCTGAGATTCGGGTGGTGGTGGGGCCAGCGGGGTGCATGCTCCCGGGGCAGGGTCACAGTCAGGTGCCTGCTCTTTGCCACAGGGGCCTGTCTCTCCTAAGCCCCCGGGCCTGAGCCAGGGGAGCCGATGGTGCGCTGACCCACCGACCTGCCACTGAACAGCATGGGCCTCACAGGGCCAGCCAAGAGCAGGAGCGTCCGGACCGCAGAGACCCATGAGGAGCTTCTTAACAAAGGCCACAGGCTAAACCTGTCCATCTTCTTAGCGCGACATTCCAAGGCCTGTCCCTGATCACACACGTGGACCCAGCACATGGCCCAGTCCAGGAGAGCGCGAGGGGAGGCCCCGTTCACATCCCACTGACGTCAGAGTTAAAGTCACAGCCGAGGAATCCCAACTGCCCCAAATTGACGGGAAATCCCCTTACACAGCCCCCCCCCCCCCCAAAATCAGGCATCTGCGGCCGCCTCCGGACAGAAGCCTGGCTGGGACCCTGCACGGCAATGGCTGGGCTGCCGGGTCAGCACCGCTGAGGCCCTGGGAGGGAACGGAGGCTCTGGCCACGGGCGGGGCCTCATCGCCAGCTGTGCCCCCTGATGGGGCGGCCCCAGGAGGAAGGGTGCCATGCAGGGCCCCACCTGGTGCCAGCAGAGGGAACCTCAGTGTTTTACAGAGCGCGTGAGCGGCAGCGAGGCAGGGGAAGACTCGGGAAACAGCCCGCATCCCCGTGAGCAATCCCAGCGCCCAGGCCCAGGCCCCGCTGCAGCCATTCGTTCAGCAGACAGTCGCAGCTCCGGCCTCCACCTCGCCACCAAGACCACACCCTGCTCCCACATCCTGCCGGGCCAGCGGGGAAGAGCAGGTGGGGGAGGGAGGGGCCCTCGCCAGAAGCACCCGGCTGCTCTGAGCAGGAGGAAGCCCCTTGGGCACCAGGGAGCTGCCTGCCCAGCGCTGCCCTCCCCCCCCCCCCCAGTGGAGCTGATGGGGTGGCCGTGCTGTGGCGCTGGGGCTTCAGCACAGAACTGCAGGCTTCTCCAAGGCTGCCCTCCCCCTTGCAGAAGAGGGGGGACCCATTCGTCTTGTTTTTAAGGCAGGGATCCCAGGCCAGGGGTTCGCAGGCGACAGCAGCCACGCAGGAGCCTCTGGGAGCTGGCAGGGGCTACGGGCAGCTGGCACCGCCTCGCGCCCCGCGGTGGCGACAGAGGTGGCCCTGCAGCGCTCTTGATCTGCAGGCACCTCGCTGCCCAGGAATGAAAGCAGAAGCCAGTGGCTCCGGGGGCAGGACTATGTCCCAGTCGGACGGACACCCCGGCCGGCTGCTGGGCTGCACCCCACCCGCTGCCAGCCGTCATTGGGGCGCGAGGGACCTGCTGAGCCCCTCACCGGGGGAGAGCTGCAGCGGCTCTGCTGACGGGGCCACGCAGGCTCTGCCCGTCCTGCAGGGCAGTCACAGGGGCAGCTGCCACCCGGCCGCAGCCCGGCCTCTGGGGGGTGGCGTCCGGGGGGCTGCTTGGCCCGACTAACCCAGTTGGTAGGGGAGCACACAAACCCCGCTCAGCACAAACACAAACCCGTCTTGGGAAACGGCCCCGAAACACCCCCGGTACCTGCTCCTGGGTCACACCGGCCAGACACAAGCCCATTTTGGTGGAAGGCGAACAGCCACGGGACCGCGGGGCCAACCAGGAAGTGGGTGGCAGGAGGTGCCACAGAGAGGAGGCCGCCTGGCCAGCCAGGGAGCGGGGTGTGGCCTCCAGCCCAGGCGCAGGAGCAGGGCCCACAGCCAGCCTTCCGGCAGCGCAGCAGCCTCGAGGGGCAGGAGGCCGGCCCTCCCAGGCGGGCTGGGGCCCCTGCTTCCGGGAGGGGGGGGGGCACAGACCTGGTGATTAAAGTTCCTGATCACCGGTGCCTGCGTTGTGCCAGAGCCGGCCCCACAGCCTGGAGGTGGCACTGCTGCTCCCCACCCTACAGAGGACAACATGAGGCTCAGAGCGGTCAGGCTGGGGTCCGAACCTGGGACCGGCGGACCCCAACGCCGTGCTCTGAGCTGTAACCCCATCGGGGGTAAATAACATCGCTTCTTTGGAAGCTCCTGCAGAAGATTTCTGACTTAATCAGCGATAGCCTTTGGGGGGCCGATGCCATGCGTCACGCTTCCCGTGGCTGTCACACGGACCCTTACAAAACCCCGCAGGCGGCCATGACTGTGCCCATCCTGCAGACGCGGACGCTGAGGCCAAGGTCAGCCCGCTAGTGCGTGTCGGGGTGGGGGGGATTTGAGGCTGGAGGGTCTGAGTCCGGCGCTGGGCGCGTGCAGCTGCCACCCTCGGCGTGGCCTGTCTGGGGGTTTGCTGAAATTCTCCGGAAAACAACGGAGGTGCCCACACCGAGAGTGGTTCCTCCACCGTGGTCGGCGGGCGGCCTCCCTGGCGCCCTGGGACGAGCCGGGCTCTGCTGTGGCCGTGGGCCCCGCGCGTGCGGGGAAGTGGCCGGAAGAAAGAGAAACCAGTAACACCGCACGGCACACGCAGGGAGCGACAGGCTGCGGATCTCAGTGCCCATAAAGGACGCTGCGCGGGCACAGCCACGCTCCCTGCACCTGGTCAGCTCGCGCTGCCGTTAAGAAATGCCCGACGTGGCGGCCTCAGCAGCAGGCGTGTCCCTCACAGTCCTGGAGGCCAAAAGCCCACGATCCAGGTGCCGGCGGATTCGGGTTCTGGGAGGCGGCTTCCGGGCCTGCACACGGCCACCGCCTTGCTGTCCTCACAGGGCGGGCGGTGAGCTCTGGTTTCCCGGTCTCTCCCCGTCTTATAAGCACATCACCCATCATGGGACCCCCCTCAGTACCACCCAAAGGCCACACTTCCTAATGCTGTCCCGTCGGGATTGGGGCTTCAACTTACGGATCTGGGACACACACACATTCAGTCCATGACTCGCCGTCCACCCCGCATTCCCGCGACACGGCAGGCCGAGCAGCTGGCCACACTGCTGTGCCTCAGGCCTAACCCATTTTCGCTCTGGTCCCCCGGAGGAGGCTGACGAGCCCTGCCTGGGACGACACCCCGCCATCGTCCCTGTGCCGAGTGGAGGCCACCTCATTCCTGCAGAGGCAGAGCCCCGGGCGCTCACCGCCCCATCCGCTTCGCACACAGCTTTCTGGGCCACGTGCGTCCCGCGCGTCCCTGCCCCCGCTGCCCACACGGCTCCTGGGCGCGTCCTGGACTTTACCTCTTGGCGCGGTGCTTCCACTGCGTGTCCCCCGCAAAGCGCTCCGCGCAGCTCCACGACGCTCCTGGTCCCTGGGATTTTGTCTTCCGTTGGGCGGAGCTCGGGTGGTTTAGCGACTTCCCGGCCAGCGCTGGGTCTGAGTTTTCATCTCAGGGGATCACAGCCTGCTCTCCGGGCTCGGCCACGCTGATCCCCCCTAATCACTGACGCCAGAAGGCAGGCCGTCTGGGTGGCTGCGTGATCTGCAGCCTTTGGCCCATCCCCATTCGAAACCTCACTGTGGAGGGGGCGCGATGCTGGAGGCAGGTGCCCGGCCCGGCGGGATTTACTGGTGCGCGCTCAGCACTGCCCCCACCCACGATCTGCACCCGGGGCACGCACATCACAGGAGGGAGGCCTCCCGGAGCCTTCGCGCAAATGCAAGCCTTCGAGGTTGAAACACTCCCTGGATTTTTTCCCGAGAGACACCTCCCCAGCGACACATTATGCAAATTTTCCAACCGTTCAAGAAAGGCCATGAAAAGACACCTCATCGAATCCGGGACTTGGCTCCATGGATGGCTGAAAGGATTCTGCCTGGACCAAGTGGCCTCCTGCAGAGACACCCCCAGCTCCGGCTCCTGCCTTTGCCCCACCCCCCACCCCCGGTCTAGGAAAGCAGCAATGAGCTCACCCTCCTGGGGCGGGGGGTGGTGGCTCTGTGGCTCCTTCTCTGCTGGGGACAGCAGCAGGCTGAGGTTTAGAGGCTGGACTCTCAGGACCATCCCTTCTGTCTTGCGGAGAGCAGCTACAGCACTTGGACAGGTTCAAGCCTCGGACTAAGGAGAGGGCACGATCCTCTCGTGGCAAAGCGACGTACAAGTCCCAGCACAATTATAGCCAAAGGCTGTGGTTGTGAGCTTGACCTTAGGGTCTGAACCTGGGGTCCCAGGAGGCTGAGTGATGTGGGCTCGATAGAGTTCAAGTGCATGTAATTGAGTGGATTGAAAACCCGTGAGAACGTTGTAAACATCTTGACTGCGCCCTTCCTTTGCCTCGTGGCATAAAATCTGGCTATAAAATAAAGACTCGGCTTGCAGGTGCTGGCACTGTCTCTCCATCAGAGAGCAGCGTCCCACCTAGCCCCAGCTTTATTCTCTTGTCTGTCTTCTTTAACCCTTCACGGCCCCGCCCCCTCCCTCAGGTTCACCCCTGGCCGTACGGAGCGCGGCACACTGTCTCAGTGTCATTCTCAATGTCATAGACCAGAGGTCTGCGGCGTCTGGCAGCCACGGAACCGCTCTTGGCCTCGTGCTCCCCCCGCTGTCTCCAGTGGCCGCCAACAAGCAGGGCCGCCCCCCAGGGCTGGGCGAGGACTTCGTGAACGAGTGCACGCGAAAACCCTCACCCCAGTGCCCACGAGGGAGGCGCTCAGCCTGCCCAGTGCCGGACCCCGGCTGCTGCTCGGGGGGGCACCTTGCACCTCCTCTGCCCACGGCACCAGGAGGACACCCCAGGTCCCTGGGCCTCCAACCACTCAAACCCCACTTTTCCCGCAGGACTGGACGGTCACGGAGCACAGGGGACTCGGGCGCAGCGTCTCTGAGCCGTGTTCCCAGCAGAGGCCGAGGGCCGGGCAGAGGGCAGGCGGCTCGTCTGTTCCGCTCGTGAGGTGACACACGCGGGATTTAAAAATGCTATGCTTATTTCATTGCATCGCAGGCGTGAGGACGAGAACATACAGTCTGTGTGAGCAGCAGGCACCAAAACAGTCCTGCACCCGAGATAGTGGCCTCGCCGCGGCCAGCTGTCCCGGCGGAGGCACTGCAGCGAGTGGCAGGAGGGTGGCTCAGGGTTTACCCTGCAACAGATTAATCAGATTTACGGGCAACGGAAAGCAGGCTAAGGAGGATCGGAGCACACAGGGCCTCTGCGCCTTCTCCCCGCCTCCCGACACCCCCGCGGGGCAGAGGCCGGGGGCTTGGCCAGCAGGCAGCACGGGGTCACCTTGGACTTGAGGGGTCCCCTTCCTGACACAGAATGACCCCACAAGGGCAGTGCTGTGGGCATCACTTCTGTCTTCATTTCATTTCTGTGGATGTCCCTGGTTTTCAATGTCATAGATCAGAGGTCTGCCAACTGTGGCCCAGTGGCCCAATCCGGCCCCCACCTGTTTTTATAAATAAAGTTTTATTGATATACAGCCACACCCTTTCGTTCACATATTGTTTCTGCTGCTTTCGCACAGTGGAGTTGAAGAGTTGTGACAGAGACCGCTGGCCCCTGAGGCCTGAAGATGGACTCTGTGGCCCTTTCCCGCACGAGTTTGCTGCCCCTGCCCCTGCCATGCTGTTTCGTCACACGCTCCAGCATCCTGGGAAGGACCCGTCCCCCCACAGCCAGCTACAAAGGATGGGTCTCTTGTTTGGTGTTTTCATGGCTGGCGTTGATCTGGGGCTCTGGAGACGTTGTTAAAAAGCCACAATTAGGTTTCTGTTCCCCAGGGAACGTGTTTGGACAGGGACGGCTGAGTCATGAGTGCTTCCCTAAAAGGGAGACAGGCCCTGGGACCACCGGCCACCTGCGGACACTGCAGCCTCAGCATGAAGGGGCCTCCCACTGGCCCCAGGCCCACCTGCTGGCCCCCTCCCAGCTCTGCTCCCAGACAGCTGAGGGGGAAGGGCGGCGGGGACCCCAGGGCAGGGCTGAGCGGGACCTCCCTCCTGGGCTCCCTTTCCCTGTGATGTTGTCTGCGCTCTCCCTCCAGGCTTCTGTGAGTCACAGGAGCCATTTCAAACCTCGGGCTGTGGCAACGCATCCACCCCCCGTGGAGCCACAGTGAGCCCAGGGCACCTGCAGCCGCCACCTCCACTCCACCACCATCACCTCCACCTCCACTGCCACCTCCTCCACCTTCATCGCCACCTCCACCACCATCACCTCCACCACCATCACCTCCACCTTCACTGCCACCTCCTCCACCTTCACTGCCACCTCCTCCACCTTCACCTCCACCTTCACTGCCACCACCTCCACCTTCATCGCCACCTCCACCACCATCACCTCCACCACCATCACCTCCACCTTCACTGCCACCTCCTCCACCTTCACTGCCATCTCCTCCACCTTCACTGCCACCTCCTCCACCTTCACTGCCACCTCCTCCACCTTCACTGCCACCACCTCCACCTTCATCGCCACCTCCACCACCATCACCTCCACCTTCACTGCCACCTCCTCCACCTTCATCGCCACCTCCACTGCTTCCACCGCCACCGCTGCCGCCACCACCATCACCTCCACCTTCATTGCCGCCGCCACCACCTCCACCACCATCACCGCCTCCACCACCATCACCTCCACCTTCACTGCCGCCGCCACCACCTCCACCTTCATCGCCACCTCCACCGCTGCCACCACTGCCACCTCCACCTTCATCGCCACCTCCACCGCTGCCACCTCCACCACCATCACCTCCACCTTCACTGCCGCCGCCACCACCTTCATCGCCACCTCCACCACCATCACCTCCACCTTCACTGCCGCCGCCACCACCTTCATCGCCACCTCCACCACCATCACCTCCACCTTCACTGCCGCCGCCACCACCACCACCTTCATCGCCACCTCCACTGCTGCCACCACTTCCACCTCCACCTTCATTGCCGCCGCCACCACCACTGCCTCCACCACCTCCACCTCCACCACCTCCACCTCCACCACCGCCACCACGGCTGCTGCATTTCTGGCGCCTCCCGGGCCAAGGCTGCAGCTGCCAGAGCAGCAGACATGAAACCTCCGCATCCACCTCTGAGCGAGGTGACCCACCAGGGACAGAGTCCGGGTTCACACCGACCCCCTGCCTGGAGAACAGGAGCGACAGCGATGCCCAGTGTCTGTGAGGAGGGAGGCTTGCCCCGCTCCTGTGGGGGTCTCCACAAGGAGGGGAGAGGAAATGCTGTGTCTCCCCATTGCCAGACGGAAAGCCTTTTAGTGGAACTAAGGTACAAAGAACAGGGTTCAGGGAGGGGAGAGAGCAAACAGCCTTGCCCATGATGCCCGAGATGCCTGTGGTGACCGAGATGTCTGTGGTGACCGTGATTCCCGTGGTGACCGAGATGCCCGTGGTGACTGAGATGCCCATGATGCCCGTGATGCCCGTGGTGACCGAGATGCCCGTGGTGACTGAGATGCCCGTGGTGACCGAGATGCCCGTGATGACTAAGATGCCCATGGTGACCGAGGTGCCCGTGGTGACCGAGGTGCCTGTGGTGACCGAGATGCCCGTGGTGACCGAGGTGCCCGTGGTGACCGAGGTGCCCGTGGTGACCGAGATGCCCGCTTTCGGAGCCTGGCTCAGTGGTTGGGAGCAGCTGACAGGAGGAGCAGCAGTGGCCCAGCTCCAGGTGGATGGATGGACGGATGGACAGACAGATGCACAGGCCCCAAGCTGCTTCCCTCGTTTCCGGGGCAGAGGGGCGGCTGTTAACCGCTTACACCCAGAGTGGGACGGGGAGGCCAGCATGGGGGGGCTTCCCAGACAGGCCCTCCTGGACCAGGGTGCGCCCCGATCCAGTGCCAGGCGTCCTTAGAAGCAGAGACGAGGACACAGGCCTACGTGAGGCAACGTGAGGACGCAGGCAGAGCCGGGAGTGAGTGTAAGCCGAGGACGCGGGCCAACACCGGGCCTGAGGGACACCCTCCCTCAGCTCCAGACCCGAGAGGATAAATGTGGCCCCTGCCCGCCCCTCCCGTGGTAATCCGTCCTTGTGGCGGTCTAGGAGACGCACTCCCTCCTAACCTTGTATGTACGTATGTACGTACGTATGTATGTATGTACGTATGTATGTACGTATGTATGTACATATGTATGTACGTATTTTTTAATCCTCACCCGAGGATACTTTTTCCACTGATTTTTAGGGAGTGGAGGGGAGGGAGGGAGGGAGAAAGACATCAATTGGTTGCCTCCCGTACATGCCCCACTGGGGCTGGGGATCAAACCTACAACCGAGGTACATACCCTTGATCAGGAATCGAACCCACGACCATTCGGAGCAAGCAGGGCCAGCGCTCTAACCACTGAGCCCACCGTCCCGGGCCCAGCTAACCTTTTAAACCCTCTAACCATAGAAAGTTGTAGAGAAAGCGGAGAGGCGGCCTTCTCTGGGGGAGCAGCCCTTTGTGGGGGGCCTGGCCCGTGTCCCAGCCCTGCCCTGGCTCCACACCTGGTGGGGGCGGGGCGTGGAGTGTCTGCCGATCTCTGCGTCAGCGTCGGTGAGGGGCTGCCGGCGCCCCTGCCCTCCAGGGCACGGAGAATAAATAACACACGGCCTCAAAGAGGATTGCGCCCAGCGCCACGTGCCCGGCAGGCGCGATTCAGCCCTCTCCAGGGCCGCACCCCCCGGCAGTCTGCAAGACACCACTCAGCACCCCCAGGCTCTGCTGGGTTAAACACGGGCCACAGGGAGCCGCCAGGCACGTGCCTCTGCCGCCCCATCGGGAACAGAAGCGGGGGGTTTAAGTGACAATACTCCTCGCTGGGGAGGCTGCGATGGAGCTCCCCGCAGGCCTCCGGGGCAGTGGTACAATGTCGGTAAGAGAGGTCCCGAGGCGGGGGCTCGGAAACCCCACTTCCGTGACGTGCGAGAGAGGAAAGGAACTTGGGCGCACGCACGTGCTCCCGTCAGCCCCGTGGGGAAGAGGCGAAGAGGCTGGACCCTCAGGAGACACCGTGTGAACGACGTGAGGGACAACCAGAGGCTGTCACGTGCGGGTTGCAGTGTGCGTCTCCCTCTCGGGAAAGCGCTGCTGCCGTACGTCGAACGGACAGCGGACAGCACCCGTGTCTCGCCGGCAGGAGGGAAGGCGTAAGGTGAGTGGGGAGGGGTCCCGCCCCCGAACCCCACGATTCCTGCCTCAGACTCAGGTGGGGCTGTGTGCGCGGGCAGGGAACGGAAGACCCCACGGTAGCAGGGGGATCCCCTGGGAGGCTCTGCCAGCTGGGGCCTGGAGCAGGGGCCAGTGGGGGTTCCCCCTGACTGGCATCCCGGGGACCCTGGCCCAGGATGGAGGCCAAGGGCCAGCATCTGCCCTGCTAGTGAGGGGGGCGAGGCATCGGTCGGGAGTCTGTCCTGGTGGCGGTGTGACCCGAGGGAGGCACAGCTCCTGCTCTCGCCCTCGGGCACAGCGCATCGCAGCGCCCACTCCGGAGTGGCTGGGGCCTGAGAGTAAATGCTTGGCCCGGCCGGTGGGGCTCAGCGGTTGGGCATCAACCCAGGAACCAAGAGGCGGCCGGATTAATTCCCGGTCAGGGCACATGCCCGGGCTGCAGGCTCCATCCCCTGTGGGGGCCGTGCAGGAGGCAGCAGATTGATGTTTCTCTCTCATTGATGTTTCTCTCTCTCCCTCTCCCTCCCACTCTCTCTCAAAAATTAAAAAAGTATATATTTTAAAAAATGTTAAAAAAAGAGTAAATGCTTGCAAGGCTTAAGCAGAGGCCCGACAAAGAGCAGATCTGGGTCAAGTGGCAGCTACGGATACAAATGATAGTTGTTGCTGTTGTCATCGCTACAATCACTATCACCCACATCCCCATCCCCATCATCACCTCCACCATCACCACCATCCCCATTACTATCATTATCTCCATCCCCATTACTATCATCATCTCCATCCCCATCATCACCTCCACCATCCCCACCATCCCCATTACTATCATTATCTCCATCCCCATTACTATCATCATCTCCATCCCCATCATCACCTCCACCATCACCACCATCCCCATTACTATCATCCCCATCATGACCTCCACCATCACCACCATCCCCATCCCCATTACTATCATCTCCATCCCCATCATCACCTCCACCATCACCACCATCCCCATTACTATCATCCCCATCATTACCTCCACCATACCACCACCATCTCCATCAACACCTCCACCTGATCCTCATAATCACCACCACCATTACTATTACCACTACCGTCATCATCACCACCACTATACCCATCACCATCACCATCACCTTCACCACCACCGCCTTCTTCCAGCTTCAGATGAAGTGCCTGCTCCTTCCTGCAGGGGCGAAGGCTCTGAGCTGTATAGTCTTCCCCCGGGAGGCCCTCTCCCCTGGAGACCTGCTCATGAAACCCTGCCCTTCTCCGGCTGCCCCCGGGACCACTCAATCCGGGCGCCCTGGGAGTCTGCGGTTAGGAGGAGCTGCCTGCATGATGAAGTGGCTCCTTGTAAAACCCTGAGCATGCGGTCTCTTCAGCAGGCAGCGGCGCAGCGGGTAGAGCGCATGCATCCAGATGCCAGGCGGCTGGCTGCCCTGGCCCTCCGCCCAGGATGCCAGCCTCAGGACCACAGCTGCCTCAGCACCTGGCGCTGTCCCAGCCTCAGGGAGTGTCCCGCCTGCTGCTATTGCTGGCTGGGTGCCAGGCCCCAGAGGCCGTGGCCGCTCTGCCCTCCCTGGGGCATTGCCTGTTGCACAGGGTGTGGCAGGAGCGTGCCCTGGGGGAAAGCGCTATTGGAGTGCCCCCCCCCCCCCTCCTGCGGAAGATGACATCAGGGAGCCCGTGCTGGGACGGCTGTTGCCCGTCTACAGGAGGCCCTGCTCGGTCCCTGCCTCCAGCCTCAGGACCCACGGCTCATGAGGTGGCGGGGGCACTGCAGGTCTGCGCCTGCACGCGGGTCCTGGGCTGGGTGCGCGGACAGAAGGGAGGTTGGGAAGCGGCCCTGGCCGAGGGCGGCGCCAGGGCCACCGGTAGGACCTCATTCCCCAGGTCCCACCTCAGAGCCAGGACTGTGGCCTTTTCTTCCTTCACAGCCCTGAGCCCTGGACATCAGCGCGGGCAGGGAGCTGGGGTGAGGCTCGCCGTCCAGAGCTGGCAGGGCGCGGGCCTTGGAGGACCGTGGGTACTGTGGAGGCTGTGGGGGGGCCTGGGTGGGGCGCGTGCACCTCCAGCCCGAGGGGGTGATGCTTTTCACATTTAGTGGGGGTCCTGCCCCTGACACCCACAAATTCCCCAACATGTACAGGGGAACGAGCATGTCCCTGAAGGACCATCTGGCCTAGGAAGGGGGCCTGGGCGGGGAGCCCCCGTGTGCGGTGGACCCTCCACAGGAGGGGCTGATGCATGGCGCAGGGCCCTAGGGAAGGCTGGGCACAAGGTTTGCTTTCAGCCGGCGGTTCTGTCGTCTAATGGTCCCGAGTTAGGTGGCAGCCCCCCAGCCCGGGGTTGGGGTGCCACACCCCTTCCTAGCTCTGCAGAGGGCGGCTCCTGCTGGGTGGGCCACCCTCCCTGTGCCATTTCCCACGTGGCTCCACCTTCTGGGGGAGCCCACTCCTGCTGTGTGCCTGCCGAGGGCTGAGCTGGGGTGCAGAGGTGATGGGACAGACACGCCCCCTGCTCACGGGACACGGTCAAGGTGGGACTGGACATCAGCTACAATAACCCCATGGACCATGCCCAGGGTGACCTACGGGACACTGGTGGGGTCCCACACTGTGACCCCACTCTGCCAACAGGTATGATTCCTCCCCCAGCCTCAGTTTCCCTCTCCCTAAAACCAGGAGGCTGGACTCATGCCCTACACGGCGTCTGAGAGTGAGACTTCCCCGAGGCCTCAGGGCTGGAGGGGCCCGGGACCCCTGGCCCGAAGTGCGGGATGGAATAAAGCCCCAGTGGGGTGAGGTTAGCCAATGGGTTCAACGCCCGCTCCCTCCTGCTTTAGAGGCGGGGCTTCCGCCTGAGCCTGGGACAGGGGCCCTCTCTCCCTGGAGGGCCTGGGGGAAGGGTCCCAGGCCTCGGGTGCCTTTCCTTGCAGAGGCTGGTGGGTGCCTGAGGCTGCACCTGTCGCTCACACAGGCTGCTGCCCAGGGACCCCCTGGGCAGACCTGGGGCCCAGCCAGGCCCTCAGCACCCATACAGCGCAGGTGACTGGGCGCCTTCAGCAGCTGCCCCTGGTTACCATGCTGCAGGCCGTGGGGAATGACCCTCTCTTCTGCGTCCCTCCCAGCGACACCCCAGTGGGCTTTGCTAGAACCTTCCAGCCCTGGGTGAGGCAGGAGCGAGGGCCCAGTGGGCATACAGGCCGTGTGTGAGTGTCTGTGTGTGTATCTGTGTATCTGTGTGTGTGTGTATCTGTGTGTGTGTCTGTGTGTATATCTGTGTGTGTATCTGTGTATCTGTGTGTGTATCTGTGTGTGTGTCTGTGTGTGTATCTGTGTATCTGTGTGTGTCTGTATCTGTGTGTGTGTCTGTATCTGTGTATCTGTGTGTGTCTGTATGTGTGTATCTGTGTCTGTGTATCTGTGTGTGTCTGTATCTGTGTGTCTGTGTATCTCTGTGTGTGTGTGTGTGTCTGTATGTGTGTATCTGTGTCTGTGTATCTGTGTGTGTCTGTATCTGTGTGTCTGTGTGTGTATCTCTGTGTGTGTCTGTGTGTCTGTATGTGTGTATCTGTGTGTGTCTGTATGTGTGTATCTGTGTGTGTCTGTATCTGTGTGTCTGTGTGTGTATCTGTGTGTGTCTGTGTATCTCTCTGTGTGTGTGCGTGCGTGCAGGGTGGTGGTGAGCACGGCACCTGGAGCAGCTCAGGGGACCCCGAGGGAACCACAGCTCGCTGCAGGGCTGGGGCCTCTCGGGACCTGGTTAGCGACCCTCCTCCCACGGGCACGGAGACCAGCTCAGTCCCTGTGGAGCAGGCTCGTCCTCTAAGGACGCACAGCGCCCAGATCCTCACTCAGCCGCTGTCTCTCCCCAGCACCCTCCGCCGTGTCTGCATCTTTGCACGCAGCCCTCCCCACCCAGAAGGCCGCCCTGTCCTTCCTGCCCGTGACCTGACGCAGTCCCTCCCCCGCCCCTGGTTCCAGGCCCGGCTCCAGCCCGGATGCTGCCCGCCCTGCCCCTCGCGCTGCAGCTCCTCCGTGCTCGGGACCCCACGTCTCCTCCCGCCGACTGGGGGCCCTGCGGGCAGGTCAGTGAGGGGAGGAGCGAATCCACCTCAGGCCCCGCCGGCGCAAAGCAGGGCCAGGAGCACGTGGCTCCTCCGGGCGACATTGGGCCCAGGATGGCGGACGTGTCCCCCTAAACGGGTCCTTTCGTTAGGACAGTGGGTCCACGTGCCACGGGAGCTGCCGGGTGGCCTTTCCCAAACCCGTGTTTCAGGATGAAGAGAAGGTCCCGGAGGCAGCGCCCAGCGCCGCTGCCCCCCTCCTCCGGGATCGTGTACACCCCCAGCCCCCCTCCTCCAGGAGCGTGTACACCCCCAGCCCCCCTCCTCCAGGAGCGTGTACACCCCCAGCCCCCCTCCTCCAGGAGCGTGTACACCCCCAGCCCTCCTCCTCCAGGAGCGTGTACACCCCCAGCCCTCCTCCTCCAGGAGCGTGTACACCTCCAGCCCTCCTCCTCCAGGAGCGTGTACACCCCCAGCCCTGACCCCGCTGCCCCCTCCTCCAGGAGCGTGTACACTCCCAGCCCTGACCCCGCCGCCCCCCTCCTCCAGGAGCGTGTACACCCCCAGCCCTGACCCCGCTGGCCCCCTCCTCCTCCAGGAGCGTGTACACCCCCAGCCCTGACCCCGCCGCCCCCCTCCTCCAGGAGCGTGTACACTCCCAGCCCTGACCCCACTGCCCTCCTCCAGGAGCGTGTACACTCCCAGCCCTGACCCCGCTGCTCCCCTCCTCCAGGAGCGTGTACACTCCCAGCCCTGACCCCACTGCCCTCCTCCAGGAGCGTGTACATCCCCAGCTCTTACCCCGCTGCCCTCCTCCTCCAGGATCGTGTACACCCCCAGCCCTGACCCCCTGCCCTCTTCCTCCAGGAGCGTGTACACCCCCAGCCCTCCTCCTCCAGGATCGTGTACACCCCCAGCCCTGACCCCCTGCCCTCTTCCTCCAGGAGCGTGTACACCCCCAGCCCTGACCCCGCTGACTCCCTCCTCCAGGAGCGTGTACACCCCCAGCCCTCCTCCTCCAGGAGCGTGTACATCCCCAGCTCTGACCCCGCTGGCCCCCTCCTCCAGGAGCGTGTATACCCCCAGCCCTGACCTCGCTGCTCCCCTCCTCCAGGAGCGTGTACATCCCCAGCCCTGACCCCGCTGCTCCCCTCCTCCAGGAGCGTGTACATCCCCAGCTCTTACCCCGCTGACTCCCTCCTCCAGGAGTGTGTACATCCCCAGCCCTGACCCCGCTGCTCCCCTCCTCCAGGAGCGTGTACACCCCCAGCCCTGACCCCGCTGCTCCCCTCCTCCAGGAGCGTGTACATCCCCAGCCCTGACCCCGCTGCTCCCCTCCTCCAGGAGCGTGTACATCCCCAGCTCTTACCCCGCTGACTCCCTCCTCCAGGAGCGTGTACATCCCCAGCCCTGACCCCGCTGCTCCCCTCCTCCAGGAGCGTGTACACCCCCAGCCCTGACCCCCTGCCCTCCTCCTCCAGGAGCGTGTACATCCCCAGCTCTTACCCCGCTGACTCCCTCCTCCAGGAGCGTGTACATCCCCAGCCCTGACCCCGCTGCCCTCCTCCTCCAGGAGCGTGTACACCATCAGCCCTGACCCCGCTGCCCTCCTCCTCCAGGAGCGTGTACACCATCAGCCCTGACCCCGCTGCCCTCCTCCTCCAGGAGCGTGTACACTCCCAGCCCTGACCCCGCTGCCCTCCTCCTCCAGGAGCGTGTACACCATCAGCCCTGACCCCGCTGCCCCCCTCCTCCAGGAGCGTGTACACTCCCAGCCCTGACCCCCCTGCCCCCCTCCTCCAGGAGCGTGTACACCATCAGCCCTGACCCCGCTGCCCTCCTCCTCCAGGAGCGTGTACACCATCAGCTCTGACCCCACTGCCCTCCTCCTCCAGGAGTGTGTACATCCCCAGCCCTGCCCCCCTGCCCCCCTCCTCCAGGAGCGTGTACACCATCAGCCCTGCCCCCCTGTCCCCCTCCTCCAGGAGCGTGTACACCATCAGCCCTGACCCGGCTGCCCCCCTCCTCCAGGAGCGTGTACACCCCCAGCCCTGACCCCGCTGCCCTCCTCCTCCAGGAGCGTGTACACCCCCAGCCCTGACCCCGCTGCCCCCCTCCTCCAGGAGCGTGTACAGCCCCAGCCCTGACCCCGCTGCCCTCCTCCAGGAGCGTGTGCGCAGGGCTGACTGCTCTCCCTGGGGGGGTGGCAATTGCTCCTTAGGATCGCAGTTCCTATTTTGGGCGTCGTGTGTCCTTTGAGGAGCAAACGGACAGAGATGGCTCCAGGCCTCCTGTCCCTGACACCTGAACACCTCCTGGCCCTGGTGACTAAAAATACCTCCTCCTCATTGAGAGGGAAAGGCAATCCCTGGGGCGGGAGGGGGGGGGGGGGGAGCCGCAGAGCAGGAGAGGCTCCGGGGGGGAGGGGGAGATGCCACGGGGGACAAGGGGTGGGGTGGAGGAGGAGGGGGAGATGCCACAGGCTCAGCTCTGCTTCCTCCACACCACAGGGGACAGGCTGGGACAGCCAGCACCCCAACCAACCCTCGTTCCGAGAGAACGGACGCTGCTAACCACAGCACCGCACCACACGCACCACGCTCCGCAGACAGTGCGATGTGAGATTCAAGCTGACAAAGGCGTAGGGGTCATTCCTTAGGGCCCACGCAGGCTTCCGTGTCAGTCAGAGAACTGAACTGCCGGCGAGGCCTCACCAGGGCTGTCACCATCGGAGCGTCTCCTCCTGTGCTCCGGTAAGGAGCGGGAAAGTTCACCCATAAATAGCTGCGAAGTGTTTCTCAAAGTGCGGCCGCGGCACCCCTCACCCAGTGTCCCCCGTTCTCTGCCGTCACACTAGATGCCGAGCCATCGGGGCAGCTGGGAGGCTGAGTCTGACCCCGCACTTTGCAGCGTCCCCAGAAAGGCCTCTCAGGGCAGGAACACAATCACGCACCGTGGGCACCGCCCGCAGGACCGACGACCGACGAGCGGATGCCGAAGGGACCCGTTAACCCGAAAAGCGACTTTTCTTCCCACCAACCCCGCGCGTGCACCGCGACCCTCCGTTCCAGCTGTCCCGGGAGCCACCAGGGAGGGCAATGGTTGGGGCTCAGTCTATGACTTAGAAATGACGTCTTACTGAGTGTCTGTGCCAGGGACGGTCCCGACGCTCCCACCCAGGTCACCTCCTTTCGCCGATGCAGAACAAGGGGAGACGCAGACGGGAGCCAAGTGGCCGAGAGGGAGAGGGCCAGACCCTCAGGTTCTCCCCGGGGACCGGGGCTCAAGACGGTGACAGAGGGCCCTGTGAGCAGGATAACGCGTCGGTGGGGCCCGGGACGTGGCGTGCTTACTGGGGAAATGGACCTGGGCGTGACCGGTTAGCTGCTTCGTCTTCGAAGCCGGTGCGGGGTTCTGGGGAGAGACGTGCGCCTGGCTTCCGCCTGGAGCCGGGTGCGCCTGCAGGGAGAGGACACACCGCGCCTGCCCTTCCCTCTCTCCACTCCTGTTTTATCCGCGCCACACGCACTGGGACTCAGTTCTGCGAGTGCTGAGCGCAGGAGCAGAGAAGACGGGCTGCCTGCCAGGAGGAAGCTCACGGAGGCAGGTGCCAGGGGCGGGGAGGGGTTGTGGGGCGCGGCTAGCGTTTGGACGGGTTATGGTCCGAACCTGTGGCCCCACATGGCTGAGTGATACCGGCGGCGGGAGGTGCAGCAAGGAAACAAAGCTTGACCGGGTGCATGTAACTGAGTAGGTTCGAGACCCGCGAGGACGTTGTAACCACGCCCTTCCTTTGCCTCGGGAACCTGGCTGTAAAATACAGACTCGGCGTGCAGGCCGTGGTGCTGCCTCTCTGATCAGGGAGAGCAGCGTCCCAGCCAGACCCAGCTTTCTTCTCTTGTCTGTCTTTCTCAATCCTTCACCGCCCCCTCAGGCTCACCGAACCTGGCTGCGCTGGCCTGGCGTGGCACCAGGGGTTAGCTCTGATGTCTCTGGGGTTAACCACATGGCCATTGGGCAGAGCACGGCGTGGCCTCCGGAGGCCCCATCCCACAGGGCTATGAGTTCGGAAGTGGGGTGTGCGGTGCAGGGCACCCTCAGGCTGGGGTGCGGGCCAGAGCATCCTATGGCACGCAGCGAGAGGAGGCAGGCCCTCTGAGCCCCATCCGACGTGGCAAAGGGCTGAGAAGATGCAGCCCTGCGCATGCCCACCTGGCGGGGGGATGGTACCTGCCAAGGCCGGGCCTCATGGAGAGCTGGGGCTACCCTCACAGTGACGGGATGGACGGATGGACGGATGGACGTGGGTGACACCCCCCGGCCCAGGTGTGCTCTCCCAGGGAGCCCCTGCTCTGTTCTTCTCCCCTGAACTGGCTGAGCCAAGGACCACGCCTCCTCAGCGTCACCCCAAGGAAAGGGGAGTACACAGTAAGTGGGGGCTGAGCGGGCTGGGGTACCCATTCGTGAGAAAGGCAGTGTCCACGTCCCCGGGAGCTGGGATTGAGCCCCGACGTCCGTGGGGAGCTAAGAATTTATGAGGAGGGAGCGCAGCAGGAACAGAATCAAGGCTTTCTCAGGAGCCTGGAGGCCGGCTCCGTCTCACCACCGCCCTGTGCCTCAGTTCCCCCATCCTGGCTAACCAGCCTGCCCCGCAGGGTTATTTACAAGACTCACTGTGAAGCCAGGTGGGACGCGCACGTCTCTCCTCCCCTTCACCCCACCCAGTGGCCGGGCCCTGCCATCTCTTTGACATTGGGGCACCACAGTGTCCTCATTCTGGGGACCTGCCAGGCCAGGCAGGATGGCATCACCAGGATTCTCTGTGGTTGGCAGCACCGCCTGCTCCCAACAGCCCCCCAGTGACTGGGACACACCCCAGGGTGCTGGCTTCCTCCACACCTGCCGTCAACACCTCCAAAGCGGCCTTCCCCAAGGGTGGCCGAGGTCTGCACGTCCATGTCCACGGGGCTGGCTTCCTCCAAGGGGCAGAGCCCAAGAAGGGATCTGGCTCCAACTGGCAGGAAGGGAGGGGCTTAACCTGGCCCCGCCCCTGCCCCTGACTGAATGGAGGAGATGACATAAGTAATAGCTCTTGGGGGAAATGGCTATTAGCATTTATGGAAATTAAGACATCACGTCTGAGGAGGATCAGGGACACCCAGTTCAGGCCACCTCTGAACTTGAAGGAGTCACTGCCTCAGGGCGTCTGCTGACCCCTCTGAGGGGGCAGGTGGCTGAGACCCTGGCAGCTCTATGAAGAGCCCCAGCTGCTGGGAAGGGGGATGGAGAGAGGGGTGGGGTCCCTGGCCCTGGACACCCTCAGAGATGGTCCTCCCCGAATATACCTGAAGTTGACCCTGTTCTGACCCATTGTTCAGGGACCCCAGGAAACTGTTCTGGCTCCTTGGTGACGATGTGAAGGTCGCTGCGAATGTACTCAGGGACGAAGCCGCGCTGCCTCCGGTCAGAGTCCCACAGACAAGCCCGTTCCCTGGGCTCTAACGGCGGGGAGGCCTTCCTGCACCAGCCAGAGGAGGCCCCGCTCCCGCCCCTCCCGGAAACTGCCAATCAAGGCTCCTGCCTCTCACTTCCTCCGCAGTCACTTGGGGTTGAGAAGGTCCTTGAAAGGAGAGACAAAGCCCCAGGGCCTGAAGCCTCTCGGGCTGCCCTGCCCAGAGCTCCCTGCCCTCTGACCCTCGCCAGGCAAGACATGGTGTCCCATCATGCCCCCTCCAGGGTCCAATCCCGTGTGCGCCAGCTTCTTCCCACCCAGCCTCCCCATCCAAACTCAGGAGGGTTTTGAGCGTGAGAGCAGGTTCCACACTTTTCATGCCCCACCCCCTCCAGGCCTGGCTCAGCCCCCAGGCGCCGGGCAGTGCCCACAGGCCTGGGGACTGGCAGAGCAGAGAGAGACACAGGCCTGGACCTCGGCGTCCTGCAGGGAGCCGCCAGCAGGCTGGGCCGAGGCAGGACTGTACTCTAGCCCAGACACCCTCCGGGCCACCGAGGCGGGTGCGGACCCGGAGAGCACCCGTAGTCTCTATGGACATGACCTGGGGAGCCAATGCCCTCTGGCCCCCCACTTCGAGGGCACAGGGGCAGGAACCCAGGAACTGCCACCAGCCTGGGCTCTGCAGGTGGATGCGTTTGCCAGGGGACAATCCGGAGGGCCGATGGGACTCCCCACAGGCAGGTCCCAAACCCCAAGGTTGGGGCCTCAACTCGACTTCCCTAGCAGAGCGGGCGCTGGCTCTTGGCATTGCAAGGGGGCCGGCGTTTTTTGAGGGGGAGGAGAAGTTGCAGAGAAAGAAATCCTGACATGACAGATAGCGGGACAGCTGTGGCCAGAACTTGGTGTTCCCGATCCTGGGATGTGATGTATTAGTTTCCATAAATGCTAATAGCCCATTCCCCCCAAGAGCTATTACTTAACTCATCTCCCCCCCCCCCCCGGATGTGGTTCAACACCGGGCAACAAATGAACGGGCGCCGAAGAGCCAGCCCCACGGACAGGTCCCTGCTCTGCACCCAGGCAGGCGGGTCTGTTCCCTAAGGTGGCCCCACTACCCGCAGGATCGAGACCCCCTGCCCTCAGCCCCACAGCCTGGTCCCCATCATGGCAGGAAGCAAAGTTACCAAACCCCGAAAATGCTGAATCACAAAATGAGGCTGAGCAGGAAAGTGGGGGTGGGGAGGGAGATGGTGGCCAGGGAGGAAGGCAGGAAAGGGTGCTAAGGGACTTTCCACCTAGAGCCCCCCGCTCCCAGGATGCTCCAGGCAAAGTGTAGCCCCCACAGGAGCTTGGAGTACAAAAGTCAGGAGCGGCGCTGGGTGCGCCTGGGTGGGGGGGTGGAGAGGTGGGCAGGTACACAGCTGCCGCTACCGCAGTACAGTACGCAGCAGCGGTGCAGTGCCTGGGTCCACGCGTCCTTCCCGAGCGGCAGCAGGTAGGGAGATGGGAAGAGAAACGAATCTGAAGATGCCCTAGGGGCACAGCGAGGGGGTGAGGGGTGCAGGAGGAAAGTGCCAAGGTCCTGGGGAGTGGGGCAAGGAGGAGCGAGCGCCCACGGGAGAGCCTGGGAGCAGAATGGGTGGGAGGACGGGGCTATGGGACCAGGAAGAAGCGGCAGGGTGAGCCTTCAGGAGCAAAAAGGTTGGAGGGACGGGGAGGACTGGCACCGGGAGCGCTCCGACCGGGCTGCGCAGAGGCCTGGGGATGGGATGGGAAGGGGGGGGCGGCTGGGGGCCTGGGTGGGGGTGAGGCTGTGAAAAGTGGAGGAGACGGAGATAGGGCAGAGGGGCACCAGGACCACGGGAAGGATGAAGTTTGGGGCAGGGGTCGGGGACGGGAGCTGAAAGGTTGGGCGGGTTGGCAGATAGGGCGGGCCAGGGAGGACTGGATGGGGGAAGGGAGATGATGGGGCAGAGAGAAGATGGAGAAAGAGAGCCAGCCGGCTGGAGAGGAGGTGAGGGTGGAGGCGGGCGCGGGGACGCGCAAGGGAAGAGGAGATGGAGAATCGCTGCAGGCCTCGCGGGGGCCGCCGCTGCTCTCCCGGTGCGCGGCCGTGGACAGCGCGTCCCGCCGGGGTCGCCCTCTGCACTCACCTGGGGCTCCAAATCCGGATCCTTTCCCGGCTCCGGATCTTCCTTCCCGCCCTGCCCGGCGACTTTAGCGCCCCCGAATCCCGCTCTCTCCGCCAGGTTCCGCCCGCAGCATCTTCACCTCGTGGGACACCCGAGGCCACGCCTCTGACGGCTTATCATTGGCTGGAATTCACGCCAGTCACATTTCCATTGGCTGAAGAATAGCCAAGCATGCAAATCAGGACGGACCCGCCACCGCGCCGATTGGCTGAGGCTGGCGGAGCAGAGCCTCCCGACTTGGGCTCTGATTGGCCGATGACGGTGACACGGGGCGGGTTCTCGGCCAGAGCGCGAGGCTCCTCCCGCGGCGGCAGCGGCCTGGGCGTCCTTTGGCCGGTTCTGGGCCCGCGAGGCCTGCGGCTCCGTCCGGCACCGGCTGGCGGCGGGGCCTCTGGGTTCGTAGTGGATCTCTTCCTCGAGAGCGTGGGCCTCGTCACTCCAGGGTGGGCGTGGGCGCGGCGGACCGGTCTCCTAGGTAACGCGGCAGCGACGGTCGGAACCATGTTGGCTGGCGCTGCGGGGGAGGCTGGACACGGTCTCGACCCGCTGGGCCGCTGAGCGGGCCGGGGGTCTAGGGCTTGGGCTTGGGGATGCTCGGTATGTCTTTCTGCGGGGGCCCGGTGCCTGTGGGGCGCGGCGGCCGGGCGGGGCGCAGGGCTGTGCCCGCGTCAGTTGCATGTCACCCCTCCGCCGTGACACTTGGTTCGGCCCGGGCTGCTGGTTGCTTGGGTATCCTAGAGGCTCCTTGGGGCTCACCCTCTGCCCTCTGCCCCTTGACCCTGTGTCCCTCTGCAGTCCCCAGCTGTAGGGGAGCGTGGTACCGACAGCCTGGTCTTTTGCTGAGATCTTGGCGGGCGTTGGTTTCCCCCGATTCGGCGTCCCCAGCGGCCTTCCGGTACCGGAGGCCCGTGGGGGACTACTGCTGGGTGCATTTCCCCTGGGCTGGGTGCCCGTCTCCTGTGGGTGCCCATCCCAGTGGGTGTCCGTCCCCTGTGGGGACCACCTGCCATGGAGATCTCCAGACTCCCTAGTCCTCGCAGCAGGCCACCGCGCTGCCTGTGTCCAGTGCCTCTGGCATGGCGCTTGCCTTCACCCTCTGCTGTCCAGCCAGCTGACCTCCTGGCTGGCTCCGAGCTCACCACGTGGCCCCTTTCCGCGGCCGCCTGCTGGCTCTGCTGCCTGCTCCTCCTTCAGACTCCAGGGCCCCACCCAGGCACATCCCTTTAGTGCCTGTCTCCATAGACGCCGAGTTCTCAGACCCACTCCTTTCTGTGTTGCAATGTCTCGTTCTGGTGGAAGCGTGTGCAGGAAGTCCAGCCACAGCTTGCTAGTTAGGAAAGGAGGTGGCTGTAGCTACAGGTGTCTGTCACGGCTCACGTCACCCTCCCCTCCTTCCTGTCGTCTCCATAGGTCCCAGCCATGTCTCTCTTCCCACTAACTTGTGTCCTGTGTTCCTCCCTCCAGATACACGTGCCATGAGGGTGGGGAGTCTGTCTGCTGTGGTCAGTGCGGTGTCTCCAGGGCCTGGCACGTGGTAGGTACTCAAAGGATATATTCTGAACGAGGGAATTCCAGGCGGCGCTTAATCAGATCTCCACTTACCCCCTCCCCCCGCCCTGCTTTCAGCCCCCCCAGAAAGGAGGCTGGATTAGCTGTCATCTCTGCTGCTCCCTCAACCCTTGTCATTCTCTCTGGATCTTTTATTCTTTATTTTTGAAATACATTTTTATTGATTTCAGAGAGGAAGGAAGAGGGAGCGAGAGATAGAAACATCCATGATGAGAGAGAATCATGGATCGGTTGCCTCCTGCACGCCCCCTATTGGGGATTGAGCCTGAAACCCAGGCCTGTGCCATGACTGGGAATCGAACCGTGACCTCCTGGTTCACAGGTCGACGCTCAACCACTGAGCCACGCTGGCCGGGCCTCTCTGGATCTTTAGATTCTTGGAGTCAGGGCATTGGTCTTCACACGTGTGTACCGGGACTCCAGGTGTCGGTAGCCACGTGCTGAATAGGCTGCAGCAGCAAAGACCTCCCGCAGCTTCGCAGCCCCTCACTGTGTAGGTGGGAAGCAGACACAGGGCGGGCAAAGGACTTCCCAGGAGTCTGGGAGGCAGAGGGTCAGCCTGGTCCCTGGCCAGTGCTCTTGACCTCCACCCCTGGGGCCTCCTGTCCCCCTGCCTCTCCTGGCCTCGGCGGGACCGCGGGGCAGGCCTGGTTACGTGGCTTTGCAGTCAGCCACGCGGCCGTCTGACTTGGAGTGGCCGTTCAGCCTCGCTGGGAGGGGATGGGGGTGGTGCTCATCTCAGCACCGTTGGAATCGTGAATGTGGAAGGTGGGAGTGCCGGCTCCTGGCGGGGCTCATAAAAGCGGCTGTATTTTTTCTGGGTCCCCCCGGCCCATCGGGCCCCTTTCTTGGAAAAGCAGGGGACCCTCCTTTTTCTCATTATTGTTCATCTAGCCCCCAAGGCCCGCTGCCCTCCCTCTGCCGCACCCCCACTCCTCCAGGCACGTGAGGGTTTACTTCATCATCAACAGGATTCCCACCGAGTCCCTAGTCCAGGACAACAGGGACTGCTCAGTGTGGTGACTCCAGTGGGGGTCCCATGTGGGGAGCCCTGGGGGGTGGGGTGCTCATCCTGGGGAGTTGGCATTTGGTCTGGCTCCTGAAGGACAAGGAGGAATGACCTGGGGTGTGTGTGTGTGTGTGTGTGTGTCTGTGTGTAGAGGGTGAGAGGCGTGATTTCCGAGAGGAAGGGCCGAGTGGAGGTGGAGAGGAAGGAGGGCCAGGTGGCAGCTGTTCTGAGGCCCGGCCGGCGTGGCTCAGTGGTTGAGTGTCGACCTGTGAACCAGGAGGTCACGGTTCGATTCCCAGTCATGGCACAGGCCCGGGTTTCGGGCTCAATCCCCTTTCCGAGAGGAAGGGCCGAGTGGAGGTGGGTCCGGAGGAAGGGAGGAGTCTGGGTGTCACAGCCCCTGCAGCTGCCGGGGCTCCCACCCCCAGGAGCCTGGGTCTCTGGGGTCACCTCTCCCTCCATCGCCCACGCACACCTTGCTGCCCGCCTCCGCCTGCTCACGCAGTGTTGGATTCTGGGTCCCTTTCTGCCGGGTGCCTCCTTCCCAGCGGGTATCCTGCTGGTTCAGCGGGGGCCATGCCTCTGTCCACACGCCCCATCGGTGCGTTAGGGCACTCGCTTCGCATGAATAAGCATCCCAACTTGATGAAAACCTCCACTGGCTTTTGTGAATGTTTATTGAGTCCTGATGGTGGCCGGGTCTCAAGGACACAGGCACGCAGGCTCGCTCTGTAAGCAGCTGGCTGGTGAGCAGGCGAGACCAGGGCAAGTGGCAAGTACTGTGACCCAGGGAAGCACAGGGGCCGTGTGGGCTTAGGGCTGGACCCTGGAGCCGCCCGGAGCCCTCCTGGGCAGCTGGCTCTCCCACCGGCTACTGGTCAGGCCTCTCCCGCTCGCAGGGTGTGGACGCCTACGAGTTCCGTGGCATCTGTAACACGTTACCACAGACGGTGGCTTCCAGCCGCACACATTCATTCCCTCCCAGTTCTGGAGGCCAGGCGTCCAAGGTCTGTCCCCCTGGGCCACAGCCAGGGGTGGCCGGGCTGGTTCCGTTTCCTCGCCTTTTTCCAGCGGCGAGAGGCCCCTCCACATCTGTCCCTGCGTCCTTGTCACCCGGCCTTTGCTCGGAGGGAGCCCTGCGGCCCCTCTTGTTAGGACCCTTCTGACCGTGCGAGGCCCACCTGGCTAGTCCAGGATGACCTCCCCACCCAGGTCCCGAACGGGCGTCCCATCCGCAAGTGAGGGACGCAGCGTTGAGCCTGCAGCTGCCAGTGAGCGTCTCAGCCGGCCGCCCCGAAGTCCCCGGTCCGTCCGCAGGCTGGGTGGCCCGCTCCTCCTGCAGGAGTTTCTGTCGTTCCGCGCGTTCCCGGGAAAGAACAGGCTCTGATTGTGCGGTTCTTCCAAACGCGGGCCCATCTAACCACGCAATTTCAAACGATCGCTTTCGCGGCGGCGCGACCCACCTCCTGCGAGGAGTCCGAGGGCACGGAGCCGCCAGGCTCACGGAGCAGGACACACACGTCCCGGTTCTGCTTTGGCTGGAACTTGGTTTGGGTTAGGAGCCTTTCTCGCAGCGACAGGCTCATTTCGTTCACGTGGAGAGGTGCCTGCCAAGCACAGCCTGAATAAGCGTGTTGCGTTTCTCGGCAGCTCTTCCCAGTAACGCCGGTTCAGCTCGCGGCCGGAGTCATCGGAGCAGGGCTCAGCGGCCGGGGTGGCCTCCGCCTTCATTTTGGCCGATTTGGTTTATACTTCCCCTCTCGTCCCAGAATGCTAGAGAGGCACATGCTCCGGGCCGAGGGGGAGAAAACGTGTCCTCTCCGTGTCACCGAGGACATCCAGCCCTAAGAGAAGCCCGTCACTGCTGTGCGTGGGGAGGAGCAGGGCGTGCTCCCGGGGCCGCGGGCGGGCTGAGTCCCGCAGCGCCCACCGTGGCCTCGCTCTATCAGCGAAAACGTCAATACAGTGAAAAAGGCAGATTTCCCCTGCGGAGCCCTTGACTGGCCTGGGGAGCCCCAGGGTTTGGGGAGCACGTGTACAGAGCCGCAGGCTTGGAGACGGGCCCGCGGCCTCTCCTCCTCGCCGTTTAGCGCACAGAGTCCGGCCCTGTCACGGCCAAGGGCTTACGGTTCCCTGTCGGCTGAAAGGACTCTCAGGAAGGGGAGACCCCTGTCTGGCTGGGAGGCACAGACATCCTTGGTGAGCCAGGCGGCACTCACAGCGCCCCCAGCTGGCTTCAGCAGCGAGAGACATGGCCCGTGCCGCGCCCTTGGGGGGCTGGGTCCCGCTGCTGCGTCAGACCCACTGGCCCTGCCTGCTTCCTGCTCTGTCTGCTTGTGTGTGTACAGATGGGGCTCCCGCACTGGCCCGGAGCTTCGGGGGGGGGGGGGGGCCCTCCGCTCCGGGCTGCAGGAAGGCCTCACTCAGCTCACCCGGCAGAAGCTCTGAGATTTGCATCTTGGGGCCCTGAGGGGGCCATGCTCCCCATTCCCGGCGGAGACAGCCCAGTCCCCGAGGCCTGGGCCCTGTGCACACTCAGCCTCCACAGCTGCCTCGAGCGGCCCTGCCTGTCCATCCCTGGACCAGTCTCTGAGGCCCGGAGAGTCCCGCTCTGACTGGCTCCCGAGCGGGGTGGCAGAGCGGTTCTCTGGAGCGAGACGGGCACGCTTGCCAGGGGGAGGCGGCACGGGTGCCAGTCTCCCGCCCTCGCCCTGGGTGTGGAGGGTGGGGTTGCAGAGGCGGGTTAGGGGGTGCTGGGTCCTCGGATACAGGGGGAGGCGGGAAACTTTCAGATCTCTGAGCACCGTGGTCCTTACAGCTCTTATTTCTTTGAACACGAATGGTACAGGTGACCCCAGAGGTGCAGTGACCCGCAGGCCGGCAGGATGCGTGACTGGCACCAGATTTTTGACCAGAATGTGCTGGTGCCTCCCCACCCACACAGAGCACGCCAGCCCTTAAAGGAATCGACGGCGTTCCAGTGCGTCCTGAAGTGGCTCGACGGGCCCCTGATTAAGCAGGTAAAGAAATTTGCTATTTATTGTCAAACCCGCGTTGTTACTGCCTCAGCGGGGAGGCTATTGATTTCCACTTACTTATTTGCGTCTCCTCGCTGTGCCATTACCTTGGGCCCTGGCAGTATGGGGAGCCAAAGTGGCCCATCAGCAAAGAGAATCCGTGATTCAGCGACTCGGTCAGCACTTTGGACCCTGGGGAGGAGTCTGCTTCTGCCCGCAGCAGAGCAGTTTGTAACCCGGTAATCTGGTTCCCTGGTTCTTTCTTTCTTTTTTTAAAATATGTTTTTACTGATTTCAGAGGGGAAGAGAGAGAGAAACATCCATGATGAGAAAGAATCATGGATCGGCTGCCTCCTGCACGCCCCCTACTGGGGATGGAGCCCGCAACCCAGGCCTGTGCCCTGGCCGGGAATCGAACCCTGACCTCCTGGTTCCTATGTTAACACTCAACCACTGAGCCCCGGCCAGGCAAAGGGCCTGCCTTTATCGTGTCTGGCTGCTTTGTCTGTATTTGTGGCTGTGACATCTCAGTCCTCAAAGAGTAGCTTTTCCTTTGTTGATCCCACCCCAAGACACTCCTGGCCGGGGCGGATTGAGAGCTGGTGGTTACATCAGGAAGGGTTCACGGGGCTGTACCCGATAAAAACCCACCCAAACAGCCTAAGCTGGGGGCGGCTTACTGCTCCCACCGCAAACAGACCCTTGGGTACGCTAAGCTTCAGGTGTGGCCCCACCGGGGTCTCGCGATGTCCCGAGGCTTCTCTCGGCTCCGCCCGGTGTCAGATGCACCTGTCTCCGTGGCCCCGCCTCTGTGTCTCCTGGGCCCTGGGTGGGTCTCCAGGCGGTGCCGTGCCCGGGGCTTGGTGCTCTGAGGGGAAGTTCCTGGGAAGGAAATGGGTGCCTCAACCCGGATGGACGCTGCCCGGCTGGTTTACCGGGATGGTCGTCAGCACCTGTGGGAGGGTCGGGCCGCTGGGAACCCTCAGGGCCCCCCCCTGTCTCACAGGGCGCGCTGGAGGTGCTGTCAGAGCTGGGGTGCCATCTCCGCGTGTCTCTCTTCGACGTCACCTACCGCCACTTCTTCGGGAGGACGTGGAAGAGCACGGTGCGGCCCGTGCAGCCGCTCCCCGGGCAGCCGCCCAGGATCGTCCTGAATGAGGTGGGCGCGACGGCGGGCAGCAGGTGTGGGGGCCGGGGCGGGCAGGGTACACCGACCTGGGGACCCTGGGAAGGCCTGTGAGCCGCAGCCCCAGCTCACAGCGCTGGTCCGAGGGCGGCTCCGTTTCCAAACAAAGTCTTGCGTGGAGGCCAAGCGCCCTCATTGGATGAGAGCACTGCGCTGGCTGGAGCAGGGGGCGGGCGGGCGCGTGGGGTCTCGTCCCCCAGTACGCGGGGTATTAGGTTCCCTCAGAGAGTAACCCAGCAGGTCACGAGGCCTGTGTGCGTGTGTGCGTGCGAGCGAGCAGGTGGACCCGGTGAGCTGGCTGCACGGCCTGCGCTGACTGTCCTGTGGCCTCTACCCCATGTGTCCACGTGGAGGAGGTCGCCCAGGGTCGCGGGGTGGGACCCTGCTCTGGGGCGAGCACAGGGATGAGTCCCCCTCGCTGTCCTCCCCTTGGAGGGGCTGGGACTGTCCCCGCCGATGGCGCTCCTGGCTGCCAGGCCGCCCACCCTGATGCGCTGCGCTGCGGGGACCGTGCAGAATCAGGGCGCTGTCAGGAAAAGCCTTCAGAGTGACGCCCCGCCCTCCGCACTGCCCAGGGCTCAGCATTCGTGCTGGGGGTGGGCGTCTGTTGTCACTCACGTTGAGTGACGCTTCAGACGTCACTGCGTCAGCTCGCGGCTCAGGTCCGAGTTAGGAAAACCGAGATGCGGCTCCGGTTCCGAGTCTGGGAGCAGCGTGGGCTCCAGCCCTGCCTGCGCCCTTTCATCCCGTTTACTCCTCGGAGCTGGCGTGGGGCGGGCAGTGGGTTAGCGGGGACCTTAGTCCTGGAAGCGTCTGGGGAATCTGCACCTTGGTCTTGGAGTTGCTGAGGAGGAGAACACGCCGGGGAAGCGTGGGGTTGGAGGCGATGCCCAGACGCAGAATGGCAATGGCAACGGCAACGGCAACGGGAATGGGAATGGGAATGGGAACAGCAGTGGGAATGGGAATGGGAATAGGAATGGGAATGGGAGTGGGAATGGCAGTGGGAATGGCAATGGGAATGGGAATGGGAGTGGGAATGGCAGTGGGAATGGCAATGGGAATGGGAATGGGAGTGGGAGTGGGAGTGGGAATGGGAATGGGAATGGGAGTGGGAATGGCAGTGGGAATGGCAATGGGAATGGGAATGGGAGTGGCAGTGGGAATGGCAATGGGAATGGGAATGGGAGTGGGAATGGCAGTGGGAATAGGAATGGGAATGGGAGTGGGAATGGGAATGGGAATGGGAATGGGAGTGGGAATGGGAATGGGAGTGGGAATGGGAATGGGAGTGGGAATGGCAATGGGAGTGGGAATGGGAATGGGAATGGGAATGGGAGTGGGAATGGGAATGGCAGTGGGAATGGCAATGGGAATGGGAATGGGAATGGCAGTGGGAATGGGAATGGCAGTGGGAATGGGAATGGGAGTGGGAATGGGAATGGGAACGGCAATGGGAATGGGAACGGCAATGGGAATGGGAATGGGAATGGGAATGGGAGTGGGAATGGCAGTGGGAATGGGAATGGAAATGGGAGTGGGAATGGGAATGGGAATGGGAATGGGAGTGGGAATGGGAATGGGAATGGCAGTGGGAATGGCAATGGGAATGGCAGTGGGAATGGGAATGGGAATGGGAGTGGGAATGGGAATGGGAATGGGAGTGGGAATGGGAATGGCAGTGGGAATGGCAATGGGAATGGGAATGGGAATGGCAGTGGGAATGGCAGTGGGAATGGGAATGGGAATGGGAGTGGGAATGGGAGTGGGAATGGGAATGGGAGTGGGAATGGGAATGGGAGTGGGAATGGGAATGGGAGTGGGAATGGCAATGGGAATGGGAATGGCAGTGGGAATGGCAATGGGAATGGGAATGGGAATGGCAGTGGGAATGGCAGTGGGAATGGGAATGGGAATGGGAGTGGGAATGGCAGTGGGAATGGGAATGGGAATGGGAGTGGGAATGGGAATGGGAATGGGAATGGGAGTGGGAATGGGAATGGGAGTGGGAATGGGAATGGGAATGGGAATGGGAGTGGGAATGGGAATGGCAGTGGGAATGGCAATGGGAATGGGAATGGGAATGGCAGTGGGAATGGGAATGGCAGTGGGAATGGGAATGGGAGTGGGAATGGGGATGGGAACGGCAATGGGAATGGGAATGGGAATGGGAATGGGAGTGGGAGTGGGAATGGGAATGGGAGTGGGAATGGGAATGGGAGTGGGAATGGCAATGGGAATGGCAGTGGGAATGGGAATGGGAGTGGGAATGGCAATGGGAATGGCAGTGGGAATGGGAATGGGAGTGGGAATGGGAATGGGAACGGCAATGGGAATGGGAATGGGAATGGGAATGGGAGTGGGAATGGGAATGGGAATGGGAATGGGAGTGGGAATGGGAATGGGAATGGCAGTGGGAATGGCAGTGGGAATGGGAATGGGAATGGGAGTGGGAATGGGAATGGGAGTGGGAATGGCAATGGGAGTGGGAATGGCAATGGGAATGGCAGTGGGAATGGGAATGGGAGTGGGAATGGGAATGGGAATGGGAATGGGAATGGGAGTGGGAATGGGAATGGCAGTGGGAATGGCAATGGGAATGGGAATGGCAATGGCAGTGGGAATGGGAATGGCAGTGGGAATGGGAATGGGAGTGGGAATGGGAATGGGAACGGCAATGGGAATGGGAATGGCAGTGGGAATGGGAATGGGAGTGGGAATGGGAATGGCAGTGGGAATGGGAATGGGAATGGGAATGGGAGTGGTAATGGGAATGGGAGTGGTAATGGGAATGGGAGTGGGAATGGGAGTGGGAATGGGAATGGCAGTGGGAATGGGAATGGGAATGGGAATGGCAATGGCAGTGGGAATGGGAACGGCAGTGGGAATGGGAGTGGGAACGGCAATGGCAATGGCAATGGCAATGGGAATGGGAACGGCAGTGGGAATGGGAATAGGAATGGGATTGGGAACGGCAATGGCAATGGCAATGGCAATGGCAATGGCCCTGGAAGGCGGCTCTCGGTGCTATGCCCTCGGCGAGCAGCAGAGGCCGCTGGTGCCCCGGGACCAGTCCTCCACGTCCAGCACTCCTTTTGTTGCCTTGACGGTCAGAATACAGAAAAACGGGTTTTGTTCAAGTTCTTTAGCTCCAGAGAAGTCCCCTCTGCGTGTGCACACGTGTGTGTGTGTGTGTGTGTGTGTGTGTGTGAGACGTTTGACAGTGTGAGCTGTCCCTGAGGGTGCTGGCATGCAGGTGGGGCAGGGGCTGCTCACTCTGGGGGTGCCCTGCCTGCCCCCTGTGGACACAGAGATGAGTCCAAGCTGCCCTTGTGGAGGGTCCGGGAATTTGGTGGCGCTCTCTCTGACTTCACTGGCTGCCTGTGTGTCTGGCTTACCGGCCGCTGGGGGTCTGGTGTGAGGGTGCGGCTGCCTGTGTGTCTGACTACCGGCCGCTGGGGGTCTGGTGTGAGGGTGCGGCTGCCTGTGTGTCTGACTACCGGCCGCTGGGGGTCTGGTGTGAGGGTGCGGCTGCCTGTGTGTCTGGCTTACCGGCCGCTGGGGGTCTGGTGTGAGGGTGCGGCTGCCTGTGTGTCTGGCTTACCGGCCGCTGGGGGTCTGGTGTGAGGGTGCGGCTGCCTGTGTGTCTGGCTTACCGGCCGCTGGGGGTCTGGTGTGAGGGTGCGGCTGCCTGTGTGTCTGGCTTACCAGGAGCTGGGAGTCTGGTGTGAGGGTGCGGCTGCCTGTGTGTCTGACTACCGGCCGCTGGGGGTCTGGTGTGAGGGTGCGGCTGCCTGTGTGTCTGGCTTACCGGCCGCTGGGGGTCTGGTGTGAGGGTGCGGCTGCCTGTGTGTCTGGCTTACCAGGAGCTGGGAGTCTGGTGTGAGGGTGCGGCTGCCTGTGTGTCTGACTACCGGCCGCTGGGGGTCTGGTGTGAGGGTGCGGCTGCCTGTGTGTCTGGCTTACCGGCCGCTGGGGGTCTGGTGTGAGGGTGCGGCTGCCTGTGTGTCTGGCTTACCGGCCGCTGGGGGTCTGGTGTGAGGGTGCGGCTGCCTGTGTGTCTGACTACCAGCCGCTGGGGGTCTGGTGTGAGGGTGCGGCTGCAGCAGCAGGTCCAGCGGGGCTTCGCGGCCCTGGGCGTGGGCTGGGAGGCATCCTCGAGTGCTTGGCTTCACTGAGCTGTCCGTGTGAGAGGCGGCCATGGAGAGGCCGCTGTTTTATTCCTCAGCCCCGACCCCGAGCGGGAGCTGGTCTGTGAGTGAGGACGCCTGGCGCCCGGCCCCTCAGCTCAGCGGGCTGTGGGCTCCGCCCCGAGACCCCTTCGTGGGGCACTGCCCTTCCCCCCCCCCCCGAGAGACGCCCGTCCCTCAGCCAGCCTCGCAGCGGGTGTCTTTAAAGGCAGCCGGGGCTGCCCTGGTTGGTGTGGCTCAGTGGGTAGAGCGCCGGCCTGCGGACTGAAGGGTTCCGGTTTGATTCTAGCCAGGGGCACATGCCCGGGTTGCGGGCTCCATCCCCAATGAGGAGGAGGCAGCCGATCCATGGTCCTCTCTCATCATTGATGTTTCTCTCTCTCTCCCTCTCCCTTCCTCTCTGACATCGATAAAAAAAATACAAAAAAATAACGCAGGGTCAGAGTACCACACAGCTCGTACATCTTCTCTCCGATGGACACGGTTCCCCTTAGACCAGTGGTTCTCAACCTTCCTGAGGCCGCGACCCTTTCATACAGCTCCTCATGTGGTGGGGATCCCAACAATAACATTATTTTCGTTGCTACTTCGTAACTGTAATTATGCTACTGTTAATGAATCGTAGTGTAAATATCTGTGTTTTCCGATGGTCGCGACCCACAGGTTGAGAACCGCTAGCAGGGTCACCTAAGACCATCGGAAAACACAGATATTTACACTACGATTCACTAACAGTAGCATAATTACAGTTACGAAGTAGCAACAAAAATAATGTTATGGTTGGGGGTCCCCACCACATGAGGAGCTGTATGAAAGGGTCGCGGCATTAGGAAGGGTGAGAACCACTGTCTTAGATCCTTTCTCTGACGACCACGCCCAGCCTCGGGGACAGACTGGTTTTCCTGCTTCAGCTTCTGGGGGCGACTGGGCAGGAAGCCTAGGGGTTCCCCACACACAGGGAAGACCCTTCCGGGGGTCCTCCCACCCCAGCCCTGGGTGCTGAGGTCACAGGAAACCAGCTGCTCTCCGGACGCAGGTGATGGGCTGCTTCCACTTCGCATCCCCCCAGGAGACGCTGACGCCAGTGTTCCTCGTCAGTGAGAGCCAGTCTTCTCCGTGTTAGCAGCGGCTGAGGGGGTCAGGGGGCACCCGTGAAACTCCAGGGCTGCCTTCTCCCCGCGGCCTCACCGTCTCTTGGACCCTGTGCCGCCCTCGGGCAGCACGGAGGCGGCGGGGAGCCAGCGTGTGTCCGGGAGAGCGGCCGTGTGACTGGCTGTCGTGTCCCTCGGGACAGCCGCTCTCCTCGAGGCTGGGGCTCTGAGCCAGGAAGGGGACAGTGTTGGGACTTGGTTGTGCGGTGGTCCAGTGGCCTGGCGTGGGGGACAGTGCAGAGGCCAGCCTGTGAGCCTGTTTTCTGTGTCCGCCGGGGAGGCGTCCTTTGGCCGGAGCGGGTATCCTTGACTTCTCGGCAGGGTTTGCTGTAAGACGGACAGGAGCTGGAGGTACAAGGTGGGCGAAGTGGCGTGGGGTCACTTTGGTGGCTGCAGTCACTGTCACCCTGGACGGCGGACATGCGGGGCCTGGCGGCTGTTGGTCAGGGTGTCTCCCGGCCGTGCTGCGCTGTGGATCAGGGCGAGCCCACCACGGGGGCGGACGCCTCGGCTTTGTAATCGGCCAGTGCGTTTCCCGGAGGAGAGTGCTGAGCAGCACCCGTGCCTGGAGTGTCCAGGGTCCGAGCCCCAGTGGGAGGCCGAGCGGCAGATGGAGGGCGGGAAGCCCTGTGCATGACCTGCCTCCCTGGAGATGCGCTGGTTCGGCCTGTGGAGACGGCTCCGGCAGGCACCGCTCGGCGTCCGCTCCTCTCTCCCTGGCCTCGCCGCCGCCGGGCCTCTGCTGGCTGGCGGCCTCTCCGGAGGCTCGTCCTCAGAGGCCCTGTCACTGCCACGGGGTGAGACGTGGAAACGTGGCCCGCGGCACGTGAGGTCAGTGTGTCTGAAGGTGAGGCAGCGATAGGAGCCTTCCTGTGGTTTATTCGTCTGTTTACTGGGCAGGACCTGTCACCTGTGGCAGAGTGAGATGCGATGTGGGGGCGTGGGGACCCCCACTTGCAGGCCCTCTCTGGCAGGAAATCTGAGGGGCTGGACGCGAACTTTCATGCCGTCATTTCTGCCGACGGGCAGATTTGCCTCTCGGTGCACGCGTGGCCTTCGTGCACGGTCCCAGGCGGAAGGGCGTGTGTGGGTTTGGCCCCGCTGAGCGCTGTCGGGGTTCCTGGCTGAGCCCCCGTGTGCGGTCAGGCGGGCCCGGGCCTAAGCACCGGGGGAGCCTCTTGACCAGCCGTGGGCAAACTACGGCCCGCGGGCCAGATCCGGCCCGTTCGGCTGTTCTATCCGGCCCGCGGAGCCGAAAGAGCGGAGGGTTCTCTTGCTCTCCCCTCCGCTCCTTTACTTTGAATTTATATTAGTTCACACAAACACTCCATCCATGCTTTTGTTCCGGCCCTCCGGTCCAGTGTAAGAACCCATTGTGGCCCTCGAGTCAAAAAGTTTGCCCACCCCTGCTCTTGACCCTCGGCCGGGGACGGGATGGCCGCTGTGGAGCGCACCGTGTTTGATCGCAGGCGGCTCTGACCCCACGAGCCCGGGGCCGGTCCTGACCACAGCGTGCCCAGCCTGGCCTCGCCCTGGGACCTGGGGCCTCTCCAGGCTGCACCCTGCTTTCCCGGGCCCTTACGAAGCCTTTCCACGCCGCCGTGCCCGCCTGTAGGGCCGGTACACGGTGTTTAGAAAGAGCGTCTGTCCTGACCGACGGGGCGGCGTGGCCACACCCGGCACCTCGTGCTTCTCCACGTGCCGCCTCCGTGCCGCCTCCCGCTCAGGGCGGAGTCCCCGGAGACGAGGCCGGTGCGGCCCTGCCCTGCTCATTTCGTCGCAGAATCATTGCCCGGTGTGAGTGACGGGGAGGCCGCAGCATGAACCTGTGCCGGGGACGTGCCCGGGAGGCTGGCCCAGCGCCGCGGCAGGGCGGGGTCAAGGCGACCTCGGCGCGGGGGGCTCGCTGCTCAAAGGAGAGTGGGCGGTGGTGTCCGTGACGCCGTGCGCGCAGGTGCACACGTAACAGGCGGGGCGGTGACAGACACGCTGCGGCTTTAGCCCACGTCCCGCGTCTTGGAAACAGAACATAGTTCTCCCTGGACCAGCCACCTGTCCGTGGTAAGTGGCTATTATTTCATCATTTTGCAGTAAAAGAAAATAGAATAACGATTTATCCCTCCGGCTGATGTGTTAATGTGCCTCTCCGTTATCCCGGCTGACAGTCCGTGGTTGCAGTAAACGCTTCCTGGGTGACACGCGGTGACGGCTCGTTACAGGATTAATTCGGGTTTACATCCCCTGCAGGGCCCCGCCGCCCGGCCTGGCCTGACCTCTGTGCTCAGCCGGGACCCCAGCACGGACGCTGGGCTCCAGGGACACGGAGGCCAGAGCCACAGCCCAGCCCTGGGATCCGTGGTCGCACGCCTCCGCCTCCGCCGTCTGTGTCCGTGACGTTGGTCAGTTTTAAGTGAAAGCAACTGCATCGGCTTCTCGAGACAGAAGGAGACAGCAGCAGCGAGAGGCTCTCTTTCCCCAGGGAGAGAGGCGCGGGGTGACCCCCGGGAGGTCAGAGCTGGGAGGAGGGCAAGTTCTGCGTGCAGACCTCCGAAGAGCCGCTGAGCATCGTCGGGGGCTTGGCTCAGGCCCCAAACCATCTGGCAAGGACTTGCTCCCAACGGGATTCTGCCCTAAAGGTGTCAGTTGGACTCTGTGCCTCGCGAAGAGGGGGCTGCTTAGTGAGAAGAAGTGGTCGGGGCAGCTTCTTTTTATCTTTTAACATTTAAATCTTATTTTATTGTCTAAAGTGTCACAAACAGTACATGTGTCTCCTTTCCCCGTGGCAGTGCAGCGTCCGCGCTGGCCGGCTGACGGAGTTTCGCGCGGCGAGTTACACGCCGTGGTGCGGCCGGGGGCTTGTCCTGCCTTTAATGTCCCTGGGGTCCTGCCTCGGGGGTATGCGTGGCCCCCGCCGCTCTTCCCCGCAGGGCCTGCTGTCTGTGGGCATTTCTGTGGATGGGAAATTCCCGGAGCAAAAGCACAGGGCGATGTCCGGGGTGGTGGGCGCTCTGGGGTGAGGGGCTGGGACTCCCAGGGGGCCGCTTGACTGTGCCTGTTGTCTCGGGCGCCTGGGAAGGGATGCGGCGCTGCAGGGCCGTGCGTGGTTTACGTGGCGCTGCCCAGGGTGGCAGGGAGCCCGCTGCGCCCTCTGGGTCCTGCAGGCAGGTGGCGGCGCCGCCCTCACCTGGCTCTGGCTTGTTGGCAGCCCGTGTACTTCCACACGTCCCTGAGCCACCCGGGCATCGTGGCTGTGGTGGAAGTGGCCGCCCACGGCCGGAGACGGGACGGGACCCTCCAGAGCCTGTCGTGTGGGTTCGGGATTCTTCGCATCTTCAGCAGCAAAACGGAGTCTCCCCGCACGGCCTCCCAGGACAGACGGTACCTCCTCGCGTCCTCATGCCCGGTCCCTGGGTCCCTGGGTCCCTGGGTCCCTGGGTCCCTGCCCTTGGCTTTTCCTCGTCCCTGCGCGGGTGAAACCGCGGCCCACTTGGCCACACGGATCGGCTACGTGTGTTGGCTGACGGGTGTGTGCACACGGGCACCGGGTGGCTCTGCTTCGTAACCGTTCCAGCCCAGCCGAAGCCGCGTTGCCACCTGGGTCCCTCTCCGCGTGGCCCCTGACCTTTGGGCCGGAGAGGTCTTCGCTGTGGTTGTCCTGTGGGTGTAGGGTGCCCAGCAGGTCCCTGGCCTCCACCCACCAGGTGCCAGGAGCACCTCCCCCGTGGTAACGACAAAAAATGTCTGCGGGCATCACTGCCCGTGCCCTGGGGCACAGAATCGGCCCTGGCTGAGAGTCGCCCCCTACATGGACAACCAGGGGAGGGCGCAGCTGCGGTCTTTCCGGGGTGTTTCAGTCATTATGGGTTTCCCTGGCGCGGCTTCCTGGGCCCAGGGGCGCGGGCTGCGCTGCAGGTGTGGGGCGCACGGGCCGGGAGCGGGGCCCACGGGCCGGGAGCGGGGTCCACGGGCCAGGAGTGGGGTCCACGGGCCGGGAGTGGGGTCCACGGGCCGGGAGTGGGGCGCACGGGCCGGGAGCAGGGTCCACAGGCCGGGAGTGGGGCGCACGGGCTGGGAGCGGGGCGCACGGGCCGGGAGCGGGGCCCACGGGCCGGGAGCGGGGTCCACGGGCCGGGAGTGGGGCGCACGGGCTGGGAGCGGGGTCCACGGGCCGGGAGCGGTGCTCTCCAGGGTCCGTTCCCCCAGGGGCGCGGGTGGTGGCACTGGGAAGGCCCAGGAGGTGGAGGGTGGTTGGGCCCCACACACCCTCCTTTCGAGGAGCAGCTGCTGTTTGGAGGCTGGAGCTGCAGGCCCATGTTGGCGTGTTTCTGGCTCTTGTTCTGCAGGTTGAGACTGTATCACGGCACCCCCAGAGCCCTGCTGCACCCCCAGCTGCAGGACCCCATCGAACGTAAGAGCCTCAGCCGGTGTGCTGGCAGCTCCCTCGCCCCACGTCCACCCTGCGCTGCACCCCCCCCCCGTCCCTCCTGTGAGCTTCCCTGCACCATCCACCCCCCGCCCCCCTTCCGCACGTCCCCCCCCCGTCCCTCCTGTGAGCTTCCCTGCACCATCCGCCCCCCGCCCCCCTTCCGCATGTCCCCCCCAGTCCCTCCTGTGAGCTTCCCTGCACCATCCACCCCTCCGTTCCCCCCTTCCCGCACGTCCCCCCCCAGTCCCTCCTGTGAGCTTCCCTGCACCATCCACCCCCCGCCCCCCCTTCCCGCACGTCCCCCCCAGTCCCTCCTGTGAGCTTCCCTGCACCATCCACTCCCCGCCCCCCTTCCGCATGTCCCCCCCAGTCCCTCCTGTGAGCTTCCCTGCACCATCCACTCCCCGCCCCCCCTCCGCACGTCCCCCCCCGTCCCTCCTGTGAGCTTCCCTGCACCATCCACCCCCCGTTCCCCCCTTCCCGCACGTCCCCCCCCCCCCCGTGTTTTGCCTCCTGGAGTACCCTTAGAATCAGGACCTCTTAAACAGCCTACACGCCGCCTCACACATGCGCACACTGACACTGCCCTCTCATTCCCTCCTTTCTGAGTAGGGCAGCAGGTCGCCTGTAGCTCTTACGAATAACGCAGCACGTCCGGGGGGCTGGGGCCCTGTCAGTGGAGGAAGTGAGGCCCACACTCGGTGGGGTGTCGGCGGTCCCGCAGCCGGGGCCTGTGATGCTGGCGGGGCCCTCCCCACGCCCTGGCCCCGCTGGTGGGACTGTTCCCCCGCTCCCCGCTGGCCTGCGCTCTTCACCTCGCCCTGCAGGCCGTCCCTCCGGCTCCCTGCCTCAGCGGATCTCTCTGGGGTCTGGGTCCCGTTCTCGGTGTTTTATGGAGATCGGTGGGCTGGGTCTCAGCCTCCGGTCGGAAGGATGGCCCGGTTTTGAGGACGGGCTCTGACTGGGAGGCCCTGCCGCAGTGCCTGCCCGGCCGCCCCGTGGGCTCCATGGACGCGGTGCCGAGACCGAGGGGTGGCCCCGGCCGAGCCCTGGCCGGCTGCCCGCTCTGGAAGGTGTGAGCCAGAGAGTTCGTTACGTCGCATTGAGAACTAGCGTCCCTTTCGCTGCAGTTTCTCAGAGGGAGTTACGGGGTGGACCGCCCCCCCCAACACACACACACACACACACACACACACACACACACACAGAGCGATTCCCGTCTCCCTGGGAAACGGCGCTTCCTGTTGGTGGAGCTGTTGGTGGAGCTGCTCAGCGCAGCGGCTGACGTGACGGGATCCCCGTGGTGTCAGCTCGGCATTTTCTTCCCAGAGAGCAAGCACCTGACGGCCATCGAGAGCTGCAGCCTGCAGTACACGCTGCAGCCGCACCCGGCCCTGGAGCCCGCCTTCCACCTGCTGCCCGAGAACCTCCTGGTGTCCGGTCTGCAGCCGCTGCCCGGCCTCCTCCCGGCGCCCCGGGACGCGGGTAAGGGCCGCGCCGTCCCCTCCGCCTGCCGCGCGGTCGGGCCTCCCAGGAACCGGCCCGGTTGTTGCAGGGGACGCCCTCCGGAAGCCGCGCCTGCAGAAGTCGGTCACGTGGTACCTGGACGAGGTGTTCTTCACGCTGTACCCCTCCCTGGAGAAGTTCGAGCAGGAGCTTCTGGAACTGCTTCTCAGCGATCACTCCCTGGAGGTACTGTCTCCGGCGCGGCTCAGTGCCAGCGGGGGAGATGCCAGGGCGGGCGGGGGGGGGGGGCGTCCTGCCACGGGCCTGCCCCTGGCCTGTCCCTTCCTTTCCCTCTTTGTGGCTGGAGAGCGACTCAAGCCCGTGGTCGCAGCTCTGATGGTGGCGCTAGTGAACATTCACTCCCTCTGAACCAGCCCCGTCTGGTAAGGGGATTAGTCACCAGGCGAGGCGGAGCCCCAGAAGGACCTGCGCTCAGCACGGACACGGACACGAGGCGCTCGGCTCCTCCCCGGGGACGGCCAGCAGGCCAGCGTCTCCCTCCATCCCACCCTGCCGGCTCTCCTGCCTGTGGGGGCCCCTCCCACCCGCCTTCACCCGGAGCCTCTGGGGGCAGCCTGGGCGTGACGGTGCCTCCCCTCTCCTCCATGTAGTCACAGGCGACCCCCGCCGTGTGGCCGTGGGCGACCCCCGCCGTGTAGCCGTGGCGCTGCCTCGTGCCCAGTGGGGCCTCTGAACACGCAGCTCCCTGTCCCGGACGGGCCGCGTCCAGCTCCCTGTGGGGTCCTCGGGCTTCGGGGCTCAGTGCAGAGCCACCGGCCCCTCCGCGGGCTCCCTGAGAGCCCCACTCCAGCCTGTTCACTGGCTGGCTGGGTCCCCTTGCAGTGCTTGCCCAGGTGGGCAGGGCGCGTGTGGTTCAGCACTGCACCTGATGGGAGTGGCAGTGTCTGCACACAGTAGGTCTTCATGTTTATGGTTGAGAGCGTGAGTGCCTCAGTCCCCCCATGCTGTCATCTCAGCCGTCAGCAGTTATTAATCACACACACATGCACACACGTGCACACGCACACACACAAGCACATATGTGTGTGCACGTGCACACACACACACATGCATGTGAAAGAGGTGGCCGCCCCTGGAAACGTAGCTCCAGAGAACGGGGTCCCATCTGAGAGAGAAACACCACTGTCGACTGAGGTGGAGCCGGGGCTCCGGGTGCAGCTCCGATGCCTCCTCGCCGCTCAGGGTGCGCGTGCAAGGGCAGAGAGCTTGCGGGGCCCCGCCCTGGGTTCCGTGCATCCCACAAACCCTGCACGGCCTGCTTTCACTGCCAGCGCACGTCTCCCCGCTCCGGCAGACACGCAGCGTCCTGCCGCTCGTTTTCATTACTCGAGGATTAACGGCTGCGCTTAGGGCCGCGGCGCTCGGGGAAGGGACAGTGAAGACGCGCGGAAATGCAGGGATCGTTGGCAGCGGTCGCCCAGTTTAATACACAGGGATCGCCTGGAGGCCGTCCTGGCTCATTTGTGCCGGCGCCTGCCGTTCGTTAAGATGGAACACTTTAATATCCAGCCCTCACTTTGGGGCAGGTTCCGACCCCGTGGTTACTGGTTTACGACTTACTGTCCGAATAGGCTCCCTCTTCCGCCGCCCGTTCTGCCCGTCTCCTGGGTGCGCGTCCTGCCGAGGCGGCGGCTGGGACACCTCGGGGCCTGCCTCCAGGCGCCGCCTCCACGGGGTGGGAGGTGGGGCTCCCCTGCCTCAGAGCACCCGGTCCTGGCTGCCAGTTTGGTGCATCTGGAGAGTGGCGGCTCTCCCTTGGACACAGGGCACGTTTGGTGATGGGCCCCCGCGGGGGCGTGTTGCTCTGAGAAGGTCATGCTGTGAGAAAACCCCAAACTGCCTAGAAGGTGCCCTCGGCCAGCCAGTTCCGACTGGCTGACGTGCTGCCCTTTGCTGGGGCTCTGCCACCAGCACCCTGTGACCTGCAAAGGTCTGGAATTGTCCCCAGCTCTCCTCTGGCTCACGCCTCCCCGGGAACCTTCCCGCGAGCCCCCTCTCCCCTCCTGCCCCCTCTCCCCTCCTGCCCCCTGTCCCCTCCCGCCCCCTCTCCCCTCCGGCCCCCGCTCCCCTCCCGCCCCCTCTCCCCTCCAGCCCCCTGTCCCCTCCCGCCCCCTCTCCCCTCCGGCCGCCTGTCCCCTCCCGCCCCCTCTCCCCTCCTGCCCCCTGTCCCCTCCCGCCCCCTCTCCCCTCCGGCCCCCGCTCCCCTCCCGCCCCCTCTCCCCTCCCGCCCAGGCCCTTGCTGCCTGACCTGCGCTCTTCCCAGGGGGACGGCCTGCTGGATGGCAGTGCCCTCGAGATCGCCGAGCGGCGGCTGTGCGTCGGCGCGCACAATGGTCTGGGATTCGTGCAGAGGCCGCAGGTCATGGTGCTGGTGCCCGAGATGGACGTGGCCTTGACACGCTCTGCCAGTTTCAGCAGGAAAGTCGGCTCCTCCTCCAAGTCCAGGTACTCTCCCGGGTCCTGAGTCCTGCCCAGGGAGGGAGGGGAGGTGGGGGGAGCGGGCACCCACGTGAAGTGCCTGCCTGGGAGGTGTGCCCGCACCCACCAGCCCTTCCCTGGGGCCTGGTTTCCTCTCGCTCAGCCCCACCCGCTTGGAGCCGCTCTCGGTGGGTGTGGGGAGGTTGGGTGAGTCCTGTTTGTGCTGTGAGTTCTGGAATTAGCATCGGGCCGCCCCCCACGACGGCCGCCTGCGGTCTGCGCTCAGTGTCTCGTACGAGGAGAACCGGTGGCTTCATCCAGCTGCTGGCTCCAGCTGTGCCTCCCAGCCCAGGACCGGTCTCCAAGGGGTGCCCCCAGAGGCGGGCGGGCAGAGGCTGGCCCTGGAGGTGGAGCCTCCCGGAGCCGGGCCGCATCCCTGCACCCTACGACACCTCTGGCGGTTTAACCTGCTCCCTTTGGCCCCTGCAAAAGGCCCTGGTTTAGGGAGTCACCTGGGAGCCAACACAGGGGCTCAGAGCAGGGCCCAGGCGGGCGGGTGTGCATGCTGCGGGAGCCACGCCTGATTGCCCCGCCCCCGCCTGTGTCCTTGACCAGCTCTGGAAACCAGGCGCTGGTCCTGAGGAGCCACCTCCGACTCCCCGAGATGGTCCACGACCCCGCCTTCGCCGTCGTCTTCCAGCTGGAGTACGTGCTGAGCAGCGCCTCGGGAGGGGACGGCAACGTAAGGCCCGCGCCGCTTCGTTCACTTCTCCCACCAGAGCAGCGCGGGGACAGCAGCGGGGACAGCGGCGTGGGGTGTGGCTCTGGAAACCCCTTCCCGGCGGTAACTGAGTCCCCCGCGTCTGCTGACGCACCTGGCTGGCGGGCGGCAGGTGCTCACAGGCACAGTCAGGACCGCCGGAACACACGTTAGCCAGCCGTAGTGATTTTGAAGAAGGAGGACATTTCCTGCATTTTTTGCTATCCCTCCCCTGAGGACAGTTTTCCGTTGATTTTCAGGGAGAGGAGAAGGGAGGGCGGCGGGTCTGTGTGTGTGTGTGTGTGTGTGTGTGTGTGTGTGTGTGTGTGTGTGTCTGTGGAGAGAGGTGTGACAGAGGCACCGATGGGTGCCTCCTGCGTGTGCCCCGACCAGGGCCCGGGATCGGACTTGTAGCCCAGGTACGTGCCTTGACCGGGAATGCCCCCGAACCATGCGAGGTGCACAGGTCAGTGTATTAGACACATTCGCGATGTCATGCAGCCATCATCACCCGTCCGTCTCCGCCCCCTCTTCGTCTTGTACAACTGAGACTGTGCCCAGCGACACTCACTCCCCGCCCCTCGCCGGCCCCGCACCACGCACCTCCCGTCTTATGATCAGACTCCGCTCTGCCCCGTGTATGTGGGGTCGCTGAGCCTGCCCTTTCGTGTCTGGCGTGTTTCTCTGAGCGCGACGTCCCCGCGGCTCACCGGGTGGTGGGTATTGGAGAGTGTCCTTCCTTTTTTTTAAAAAATATATGTTATTGATATTTTACAGAGAGGAAGGGAGAGGGATAGAGAGTCAGAAACACCGATGAGAGAGAAACATCGATCAGCTGCCTCCTGCACACCTTCCACTGGGGATGTGCCCGCAACCAAGGTACATGCCCTTGACTGGAATCGAACCCGGGACCCTTCAGTCCGCAGGCCGACGCTCTATCCACTGAGCCAAACCGGTTTCGGCTGTCCTTCCTTTTTAAGGCCGAGTGGCACTCCGGGGTGCCATCTGCCGCATTTGACTCCCACTCATCCGGCCCTGGACTCGTGCTGCCCGCAGTTTACCCTGTGAGTAACGTGCTTGAGTTCTTCTGGTTAGATCCAGAGGGGGGCTTCTAGGCCATACGGTGATTCCATTTTAATTTCTGCAGGAAACACCATTGGGTTTTCCACAGCGGCTGTCCCGTTTTACAGCCCCACCGACAGGGCACAAGGGTTCCAATCTCACGCTCTCGCCAGCATTCCTGTTTTCTGATAGTTCTGGGGACTCGTCAGGCCCGTGCGTGGGGCGTGGTGTCTCCTGGAGTCCTGGTGGAGGCGGTGAGCCATGCTGAGCATCTTTCCACGCGCTCCTGGCCGCCGCTGTCTTCTTTGGAGACGTGCCTGCGGTCCCTGCCTGTGTGAGCTGTGCTGCCGGCTTCCTGGGTGGGGTTAGGGGTCCCCTGCAGAGTCCGGGTGCTAGTCCCTCACTAGCACGTGGCTGCCGCACAGCGAGGTCTGCTGGCCCAGCTGGGTGTCAGCGGGGCTCTGGGGGAGGACCCTCCTGCCTCGTCCGGGTGTTTTTTTTGAATCCTCACCCGAGGATATTTTTTCCATTGATTGTAGAGAGAGTGGGAGGGACGGAAGGAGTGAGGAGAGAGAAACAGCGACGTGAGAGAGACACGATTGGGTGCCTCCCACACGTGCCCCTGGGGCTGGGGATCGAACCCACCACCGAGAGACGTGCCCTTGTCCGGGAATTGAGCCGAGACCCTTTGGGCCACAGGCTGACGCTCTAACCACTGAGCACTGGCTGGGGCCCCCCGTGGCTCCCTCCCCTGCCCTATCTGCATGCGGCCTTCCTTCCGCGTGTCCCCGCCTCGGTCTCTCTGACATGGACACTCGGCATTGGCCTTGGGGCCCTCCTCATCTCGCAGTACTTCCTCCATTCCATCTGCACGGACCCCTGTTCCAAGTCAGGCCCAGCTGCAGAGTCTAGGGCAGCCGTGGGCAAACGACGGCCCGCAGGCCGGATCCGGCTGTTCTATCTGGTTCTCTTGCTCTCCCCTCCGCTCCTTTACTTTGAATTTATATTAGTTCACACAAACACTCCATCCATGCTTTTGTTCCGGCCCTCCGGTCCAGTTTAAGAACCCATTGTGGCCCTCGAGACAAAAAGTTTGCCCACCCCTGGTCTAGGGGTTAGGGTGTGGACACGTCTGCTGGGACCACGGCTCGGGACCACGGCTCAGCGTACCCCAGGGAGCCCGGATGGGGCAGTCCCCGGGGTCAGGGGTCGGTTTTCTGTGTGCGCTTTGCCGGTGAACGTTGTGTGACACGCCTGTTCCACGACAAACCTGCTCCTGGTCCAGGTTATTCCTTGGCCTTTCGTATGGTGTTTGGTAATGAAAAGCCTAATGGGAGCCGTTCAGTGAACGTCCTTCCTTGTCAGTTTGCGAGTTTGGCGGGTAAGACGTTATCAAGTAACAGATCTGACCTCAACCTCTGGAGTCCCCTGGTGGGCGGGCACCTGACCGTCTCCTGGTGTGGGGGAGAGGATGGTGGGGGGAGAGGATGGGGAGGGAGGGCCCCCTGCAGGTGCCACCGGCCTGCATGGGAGAGAATGCAGGCTGATGAAGGGCAGTTGGACTGCCGCGGGGCTAATTGTTCGCGGAAGCCTTGGTGAAGCGGGATCGGTGATCGATAACTCACTGAGCATCCTGTCTCCTTAGAGGTTAGAGACAGACGGAGGGAGGGTGGGTCCATGGGTAGCCGAGGCATCTCACCCAGGAGAGAGCTGTATCGATTGCAAGCTGAGGGGCCAAGGGACTCACCACGTGGAGGATCAGACCAGCGGGCCACACCGATAGCGTGGGAAGCGGGGTTTTATTCTGGTTCTGTGATAAACTGGATTGTACTGGGGTGGACGACCGTGACAAAAGTCATCTGGCTGTGACGGAAGCCCTGCGCTGTTCCGGGGGCCAGGTTTCCGCACCCGTGGATAACACCTTCATTTTTGGAAGGCACTGGGTTTAGGCCCTGGCCAGTGTGGGTCAATGGTTAGAACAAGACTGGTGGGTCGTGGGTTTGATTCCGGTCAAGGGCATGTACCTGGGGTGCAGGTTTGATCATCAGCCCAAACGGGGGTGCGTGCGGGAGGCAACCAATGGATGTGTCTCTCATCGGGGTTTCTCTCCCTGCCCTTCCACTGTCTCTGAAAATCAATGGGAAAGTGCCCTTGGGTGAGGATTGACGGCAACAAAAAGGCAACGGCTTGATAATCAGCTCCTCATTAGTAGCTCTTTATGGGCGTATTGCAGCCGCTCCCGGTGTCCCGTGGGTGCTCCCCCGTGTCCTTTGGCCGCTCCCCGGTGTCCCGTGGGTGCTCCCCGGTGTCTTGTGGGTGCTCCCCGGTGTCCTGTGCGTGCTCCCCGGTGTCCTTTGGCCGCTCCCCGGTGTCCCGTGGGTGCTCCCCAGTGTCCTGTGGGTTCTCCCGGTGTCCTGTGGCTGCTCCCCGGTGTCCTGTGGGTGCTCCCCGGTGTCCTGTGGGTGCTCCCCGGTGTCCTTTGGCCGCTCCCCGGTGTCCTATGGCCGCTCCCCGGTGTCCCGTGGGCCGTTCCCCGGTGTCCTGTGGGTGCTCCCCGGTGTCCTGTGGGTGCTCCCCGGTGTCCTATGGCCGCTCCCCGGTGTCCCGTGGGCCGTTCCCCGGTGTCCTGTGGGTGCTCCCCGGTGTCCTGTGGGTGCTCCCCGGTGTCCTATGGCCGCTCCCCGGTGTCCCGTGGGCCGTTCCCCGGTGTCCTGTGGGTGCTCCCCGGTGTCCTGTGGGTGCTCCCCGGTGTCCTGTGGGGTGCTCCCCGGTGTCCTGTGGGGTGCTTCCCGGTGTCCTGTGGGGTGCTCTCCGGTGTCCTGTGGGTGCTCCCCGGTGTCCTGTGGGTGCTCCTTGGTGTCCCGTGTGCCGTTCCCCGGTGTCCTGTGGGTGCTCCCCGGTGTCCTGTGTGCTGTTCCCCGGTGTCCTGTGGGTGCTCCCCGGTGTCCTGTGGGTGCTCCCCAGTGTCCTGTGGGTGCTCCCCGGTGTCCCGTGGGCCGTTCGCCGGTGTCCTGTGGGTGCTCCCTGGTGTCCTGTGGGTGCTCCCCGGTGTCCTGTGGGTGCTCCCCGGTGTCCCGTGGGCCGTTCGCCGGTGTCCTGTGGGGTGCTCCCCGGTGTCCTGTGGGTGCTCCCCGGTGTCCTGTGGGTGCTCCCTGGTGTCCTGTGGGTGCTCCCCGGTGTCCCGTGGGCCGTTCGCCGGTGTCCCGTGGGGTGCTCCCCGGTGTCCTGTGGGTGCTCCCCGGTGTCCTGTGGGTGCTCCCCGGTGTCCTGTGGGTGCTCCCCGGTGTCCTGTGGGTGCTCCCTGGTGTCCTGTGGGTGCTCCCCGGTGTCCTGTGGGTGCTCCGCGGTGTCCTGTGGGTGCTCAGGAGCGTTTACACGGTCGCCGGCCACTGGGGCGGACAGGCTGATTCTGAAAGGTTCGGGGTTGGGCACAGGTCACACAGAACGGACTCAGCTCTTGCCTCTGATACTCAGTGCCGGCGCAGAGCCCGATGCTGAGGGTTGAGGTGCTGGGGGGTCTCACTTTGCTGATTCTTTGCTTGTTCTTCCAGGATGTAGGTTTTCCCTCCCTGAATGACAGGGACCACGCCCTGCTCCTGCCCCGCCCAACCCCGTGTTCGGGGAGCATGTGGCCTGGCCTCTGCTGTGACCTGAACCTTAGCTCCAGTGAGGGATCGGTGGGTGGTGTGAGGTCCAGTTGCTCCAGGGACTCAGGGAAGAGAGATGAATTCAAAGCCAAGTGCCGATTCGGGGTGCTTTCCCACGTGGATGTGCAGCTGTAACAGGGAGGGGCCCCCTGCAGCCAGGGACAGTCGGGAAGACGGCCAGTGAAAGGGGTGTTTCCTTCTCTGAGTTGGACCCGCTCACGCACATGGTGGCCACGAGCTGTCAGTGAACCAGCCCGGCCAGAGTCCTTTGTGTGCGTGTGTGCGACCTGCCTTGGCCCCGAGTGCAGTCAGGGTGTGGCCGTGTATCAGCCAGGTGAGCAGGGGGCGCCGTAGCCAGCCACACCCGGGAGCCGTGCCTCCCAGAGCCGGAGTCACCACCTGCGGGGTCTGTCCCGCGTCTGCCTCCGGGCCTTCTTTTGTCACATGGACGTGATGCTCGCCGGCCTCGCCGCCTGCTCGCCAGTTAACTCCACGGTGAGAGCACCTTGGTCCCCACGTGGGCCGGTGACAGCTCACGGCCGTGTGCTCTGTTTCCGTTCCAGGCGGCTCCCGCCACCGCCTTGGCCAGCCTGGCGCGCATGCACACGGTCCGCTGGGCCGTCTGGAAGCCCCCGCCCGATGCCGGCTCCGGGAGCGCGACGCTGCCTCTCCAGGGCGGGATCCGGCCCAACCCCGCGCACTGTCTGGTCTACAAGGTGCCCTCCGCCAGCATGAGCTCCGAGGAGGTAATTGCTAAGACTTCGTAAGTCCGACTGCACCGGAGCTTCCGGCCAGTTCGTATGTTTTCAGGAGTTGACAGTTATGCTGCTGACAGTCGGGTTTCATGAGCAGAGCTGGTCCGTGTCACGGACGTGCCCTTAAGAGTGCGTGGTTGCTGCGTCGTAGCCGCTGTGAGCGCGGAGGCCAGTTCCCTTGGGTCCTCACGTCCCTGCTCCCGGGTCAGTCTCTGGGCGACCTGCGGGGCTGCGACGCGTGTCCCTGCACACTGGGCACCGAGGCCCACTCTGTGCGCTGCGTCTTCTAGAAAAGGACTTCACACGGGTGGTGCCAGGGGCACGAGCCTGTGGCGCGGGTGCTGGGGAGGGCGCCAGGCGGTCGGCGTCCAGCCAGCTTGCCCTGTCACCTGTCACTCACACTCGCTGGCCCCTGGCTCTCTCCAGCCACATACAAGGTGGGGCCACAGCGAGATGTTGACAAACCCGCCTTTGAAATGAAGATGTCTCTGAACCCTGGTGTGGAAGGCACAGGGAAGTGAGGCGGGGCCCGGTGGAGGTGTGGGGCCTCCCCCCGGGCCCAGCGGTGGCCTCGCAGGGGGTGGCAGCAGCCCCGGAGCCGGCGACGTGCGGCATGCCGCCCCGGCTCTCGTGCGGGCAGACGCTGCCGGGCAGTGGACGCTCCTGAAACTCGCCCGCCGTCTCGGTGTCGGCACGACTCGGCGTCTCGTCTTCTCAGGCGCAGGGACCGTCCTGCCAGCTCAGTGTCACCTGTGCTGATCCAGCGGCAAACACGCCGCCGGTGCGGTGTTGATGACTCGGGTGCTGCTCGGGGCCGAGCAGGGAACAGCTGAGCGTGCAGCTTGCTGCCGTGAGGGATGTCTCTCGTTACGGACACAGCTTGCTGCAGACCCACGTGGTCTGTGTGAGCCCTTGTTCTAACATTGCCACCTCCACGTCCCGCGCCAGGGCGTCTGTCCCAGCTCTCAGTGCGTGTGTGTGTGTGTGTGTGTGTGTGTGAACATTTACTGTGTGTGTGTGAACATTTACTGTGTGTGTGTGTGTGAACATTTACTGTGTGTGTGTGTGTGTGAACATTTACTGTGTGTGTGTGTGTGTGTGTGAACATTTACTGTGTGTAGTGTTAGCTTTCTCATGCCACCACATTTCCTTCACTTCTTAGTCTGTAAACTTTATTGACTATCTTAGGACACAGTTACGTCAGATACTGCCATTTTTAAAAAAATATATTTTATTGATTTTTTACAGAGAGGAAGGGAGAGGGATAGAGAGTTAGAAACATCGATGAGAGAGAAACATCGATCAGCTGCCTCCCGCACACCTTCCACTGGGGATGTGCCCGCAACCAAGGTACATGCCCTTGACCGGAATCGAACCTGGGACCCTTCAGTCCGCAGGCCGATGCTCTATCCACTGAGCCACACCTGTTAGGGCAGATACTGCCGTTTTTGACAAGGAATGTCACTTCCTATGAGAGTTTCTCCACACCAGCACCATGACATTTTGGGTCAGGTTACCCTGCCCATTGGGGGACCGCGGCAGCCTGGCCTGACTCACTGACCCCAGCAGCACCCTCCCCCCTCCCCCCCCCCCCCCGTTGTGACTGCCTGAACGCCTACAGGCATCGCCAAATAAAACCCTAAATCGATGTCATTTCAACCTGAGCCCCAGAGAGAAACGTGGTGGGGACAGGGCTAGGCCGGCCGCCTCCGGTGGGGGGCAGTGCGGTGTGGAGGGCGGTGGGAGAAATAACGGCGGACTGCCCAAATCGGTGGAGACAGAAGCCTGCGATCGGAGCGGTCCCGCGCACCCGGAGGGAAACCTCAGGAGCTCACACCCAGACACAGCGCGGTCAGGCTGCTGAGAAGTAGACAGGGCCTTGCGGGGCGCGGGGGAAGGCGGGGCGCCCCGACAGAGCAGCATGCGTGACTGGCCTGCGGGGCACAGACCCGGGGCAGGAGGAGGCGGGGCCACAGTTAAAGGCGGGGCAGAGAGGCTCCAGCACTCAGGCTCTGTTTCCAGCCGAAGTCCTGCGGGAATGGGGGGCCGGGGCCCCGTGCTCAGGGGATGGGGTGCCGTAGCCCCGTCCTCAGGGAATGGGGGGCCGGGGCCCCGTGCTCAGGGAATGGGGTGCCGTAGCCCGTGCTCAGGGAATGGGGGGCCGTAGCCCCGTGCTCAGGGAATGGGGTGTCGTAGCCCGTGCTCAGGGAATGGGGGGCCGGAGCCCCGTGCTCAGGGAATGGGGTGCCGGAGCCCCGTGCTCAGGGAATGGGGGGCCGTAGCCCCGTGCTCAGGGAATGGGGTGCCGGAGCCCCGTGCTCAGGGAATGGGGTGCCGGAGCCCCGTGCTCAGGGAATGGGGGGCCGGAGCCCCGTGCTCAGGGAATGGGGGGCCGGAGCCCCGTGCTCAGGGAATGTGGGGCCGGGGCCCCGTGCTCAGGGAATGGGGGGCCGGGGCCCCGTGCTCAGGGAATGGGGGGCCGGAGCCCCGTGCTCAGGGAATGGGGTGCCGTAGCCCGTGCTCAGGGAATGGGGGGCCGTAGCCCCGTCCTCAGGGAATGGGGGGCCGGAGCCCCGTGCTCAGGGAATGGGGGGCCGGAGCCCCGTGCTCAGGGGATGGGGTGCCGGAGCCCCGTGCTCAGGGGATGGGGTGCCGTAGCCCGTGCTCAGGGAATGGGGGGCCGGAGCCCCGTGCTCAGGGAATGGGGGGCCGGAGCCCCATGCTCAGGAGACCGGAAGCGCGGAGATTGGCTGGTGGTGGGCACGCGCTGAAGGAATTACCACCGGAGTTTTCAGACGGACAGAAACCTGCCGGACGGACTCGGCGCGTCAGCGATGAGGAGAGCAGCGTGGCGATGACACAGGTCTCCCCTCGGCCCGTGACTGTGCTCGGGGCTGGAGCAGAGGTGACGGCAGTGACAGGCTTCGGGAGGAGCAGAGGCTCTCGGTAGGACGACGGTAAGTACCGGGAGGGAAGGAGACCTGGGCAGCGGGGAGGTGGCTGCATCCCGCCGGAGGGAATAAACATCAGCGCCGAGCAGCCTGAGAAGTTCGGTGTTTTAACCCGGAGCAGTCACTGGAGGCGCGACACAGAGCGGAAACCCAACGTCAGCGACATGGGCGAGTTCCAAAGAAGGCGGGAAAGGGCGGGCAGCAGCGCCAAGCAGGGAACTAACGGTGAAGTGGCGTCCTGAAGCCGCACGTCCAGCCGCTACACAGGACGCAGCGGGCGCCACGCACCAGCCGCTACACACAACGCAGCGGGCGCCACGCACCAGCCGTTACACACGACGCAGCGGGCGCCACGCACCAGCCGCTACACACGACGCAGCGGGCGCCACGCACCAGCCGTTACACACGACGCAGCGGGCGCCACGCACCAGCCGTTACACAGGACGCAGCGGGCGCCACGCACCAGCCGTTACACACGACGCAGTGGGCGCCACGCACCAGCCGCTACACAGGATGCAGTGGGCGCCACGCACCAGCCGTTACACAGGACGCAGCGGGCGCCACGCACCAGCCGTTACACACGACGCAGCGGGCGCCACGCACCAGCCGCTACACACAACGCAGCGGGCGCCACGCACCAGCCGTTACACACAACGCAGCGGGCGCCACGCACCAGCCGCTACACACAACGCAGCGGGCGCCACGCACCAGCCGTTACACACAACGCAGCGGGCGCCACGCACCAGCCGTTACACACAACGCAGCGGGCGCCACGCACCAGCCGTTACACACGATGCAGCGGGCGCCACGCACCAGCCGTTACACACGACGCAGCGGGCGCCACGCACCAGCCGTTACACACAACGCAGCGGGCGCCACGCACCAGCCGCTACACACAACGCAGCGGGCGCCACGCACCAGCCGTTACACACAACGCAGCGGGCGCCACGCACCAGCCGCTACACACAACGCAGCGGGCGCCACGCACCAGCCGTTACACACAACGCAGCGGGCGCCACGCACCAGCCGTTACACACAACGCAGCGGGCGCCACGCACCAGCCGTTACACACGATGCAGCGGGCGCCACGCACCAGCCGTTACACACGATGCAGCGGGCGCCACGCACCAGCCGTTACACAGGACGCAGCGGGCGCCACGCACCAGCCGTTACACACGACGCAGTGGGCGCCACGCACCAGCCGTTACACACGACGCAGTGAGCGCCACGCACCAGCCGTTACACACGACGCAGAGGGCGCCACGCACCAGCCGTTACACACGACGCAGAGGGCGCCACGCACCAGCCGTTACACACGACGCAGCGGGCGCCACGCACCAGCCACTACACGACGCAGCGGGCGCCACGCACCAGCCGCTACACGACGCAGCGGGCGCCACGCACCAGCCGCTACACGACGCAGCGGGCGCCACGCACCAGCCACTACACGACGCAGCGGGCGCCACGCACCAGCCGCTACACGACGCAGCGGGCGCCACGCACCAGCCACTACACGACGCAGCGGGCGCCACGCACCAGCCGTTACACACGACGCAGCGGGCGCCACGCACCAGCCGTTACACACGACACAGCGGGTGCCACGCACCAGCCGTTACACACGACACAGCGGGTGCCACGCACCAGCCGTTACACACGACGCAGCGGGCGCCACGCACCAGCCGTTACACACGACGCAGCGGGCGCCACGCACCAGCCGTTACACACGACGCAGCGGGCGCCACGCACCAGCCGCTACACACGACGCAGCGGGCGCCACGCACCAGCCGTTACACACGACGCAGCGGGCGCCACGCACCAGCCGCTACACACGACGCAGCGGGCGCCACGCACCAGCCGTTACACGACGCAGCGGGTGCCACGCACCAGCCGTTACACACGACGCAGCGGGCGCCACGCACCAGCCAGCCGTCAGGTTGTATGAAAACATCGAGGTCCAACCCACGCCGCACCCAGGGGCTCACTTCACATGCGATGGTGTCGGTGGTGAGAAGTCAAAGACGGGACGACGCTGCAGGCACACCGCAGCCCGAAGACCACAGGAGGGAGACAGACAGACCAGTGCTTTCAGTAGACCAAGCAATCGATCACTCACTCAGGAGCCAAGGAAATTCCCAGGAATTAGAGAACGTGACGTGGGATTAGAGAGAGTGTGCCCCCAGAGTGTGCGGCTCAGGCAGAGCTTCAGAATTCCCAAAGCGAAGAGCTCCGGGACTGACAGGCTCCTGCGCTCGCAGGGACGCCGAGACCCCGCCCTCCTCTGAGCGACCCACAGGCTGGCAGACGGGAAGTCCCAGGCCCCGGGAGCGAGCGGAGCCAGCAGCCACATGGACCGCGGGCGTTTGCCAGGCACCCCGCCAGCTCCACCATCGGCAGTGGGGGCACATTCTCTTCAGGTGCCGCGGAGCGCTCACCGAGCCAGACCTCCCTGGGGGCACAAAGCCGACTTCAGAAATGGAAAGGAATGATGACACAGGTGCATGCTGTGATCGCAGAGAAATCAGTTAGAAACCTGTAACAGACGAAAAGTCACAAACGCTTGGAAATGAAAACCGCACATTTCTACATGACCCATCGTCCAAGAGGAGACCTCAGGAAAGAAGCAGGTGACATTCTGAACTGACAAGAGTGAAAACGCAGCCACCAGCACGTGCAGGGTGCCGGTAAAGGGCGCACGTGGGAGTGGGCAGCTAGGTGAGACAGGGAAAGGGCCTCAGTCAGTGATCTAACCCTCCCCTCTAGGAACCGGAAAGTAAAATAAACCCAAAGCAAGCAGGAACTCAGTATAAAGAGCAGAGCAGAACCAATGAAATGGAAAACAGAAAAATAAAAGAGAGGAAAAAATGGAGAACATCAGTGGGAGTAGAAATTGATCATGTGAAAAGACCAATAAAATGATAAACCTCTAGCAAGACTGAATAAAGACCGGTGACGGATACTGGGAATGAAAGGTGTTAGGAGGCAATTAGGGGAATACATACTCTGAACACCTCTGTGCCCACCATTTTGACAACTGGGATGAAACGGGCCAGTTCGTCTAAACCAGCTGGACACCCCCAAGCGAAGCAGCCAGCCCGAGTGGACCTGTGACGCGTACAGAAATGGAATTTCTAGTTAAAAAACGGGGCGACAAGTACCCAGGCCTGTTCCCTGTGAATTCTGACCATTCAGAGAACCGCCAGTACCGGGTCCAGGCCATCTCTCCCAGACAACAGGGGAATGGGAACCAGCCCCCGGCCACGTCACGAGGCGGGCGTCCCACCGGGGTCAGGAGCAAAAAGAAAGCTGGGCCCTGGTCCCTCAGGATCACAGACGCACAGCACTCAACGAGGTGTTAGGGACTGGACCCGGCGACATGAAGGACGACCGCCACGAGCAGGTGGGGCTGCCCCGCCCGGGGGTGCAGGGCTGTTTCTTCCCGAAAACCGAGGGCTGGGACTCCCAGCAACAGCCTGCGGGGGAGAGCGACGGGACCACAGCGATGGGCGCGGGGAAGCCTGGGCGGGTTTACGCCCATTTGTGGTGGGGACAGCAAACCGGGCGCAGAGGAGCACCCGCCAGCTGCCCCGGGCGTCCGCAGAGCCCGCTAGCGGGCGGCCCTTCACGGCAGGGTGGCCGCTCCCCCAGGGCGGGGCGGGTGGGGTGCGGGCCCTCACGCAGGCTCTGGGAGCGCCAGTCGTGCAGGCTGGGCAGGAAGGGCCGGAGCCGCTCTTGTTTGCAGGCCACGTGCTCGTCTAGGGAGGTGACCCCGAGGGGCCACAGCACCTCCTAAATGAACGAGCGAGTTTATGGAGGTCGCAGGACAAACAAGGGGTCGCATGAAAAACCCCCACCCTGTGTCTGTCCCGGCAATGAGAGTAGGGAAGCAATGTTTAAAAAACGGTTATTTATCCGGCCTCCCTCAGTGAGACCCCACACGCGCACGGCTCTGGGCGCTGAGCACTGAACCCCCCTTCGCCGCCCGTCCTGGTGTCACGGCGGTTTCTCCGTGAGGCCAGAGGACCGGTCAGCGGAGGGAAGCGCCATCTCTGTGGGCCGGAGGCCTCCGCGGAGGGAAGAGGGACGTTCCCTCTGAGCCATCGGTGGGCAGCGATGGGTTCTCAACGTTCAGAGAACGTTCGGTCCCAGCAGGGCGCTCGTCGGGCGGGGAAGCAGGTGCTAAACGGCCTAGGGAGGCGGCGGGGTTGGAAGGGTGAAGACAGACGGGGTGGAAGGGCAGGGCAGTGGGGGACTCGGCCGCAGCTCGGAGAGTCGGGGCGACGGCAGGCGAGTGCTACTGTGAGGCTGGCGTGCAGGGCAGCGCGGGGGCGGAACCAAACGCACTGGGCGGGGCGGCCCCAGCAGGTGTCTCCCGCCGTCTCCCGCGGAACCAAACACACGCAGTGGCCTGGGCGGGGCGGCCCCAGCGGGCATCTCCCGTGGAACCAAACACGCAGCGGCCTGGGCGGGGCGGCCCCAGCGGGCGTCTCCCGCGGAACCAAACGCACGCAGTGGCCTGGGCGGGGCGGCCCCAGTGGGCATCTCCCGCGGAACCAAACGCACGCAGTGGCCTGGGCGGGGCTCTGCGCAGGAGGCGAGGACGCAGTCGCACAGGAGCGAGCCCTCCAGGGCTCACAGCGGCCCCTCCGTCCCCCAAGCTGCAACAGCCCCATGTTCGTGAGTGGGTGGCTGGGTACATCACACGTGGAGTGCCCCCTGCCGTGCCAAGGAGCGGCGGTGGTGAATCCCTCGCACCTGGGTGAGTGAAGGAAGCCGGTCTGAAAGGTCGGGTACCATCGATTCCAGTCGCATGACGTTCTTGAAAACGGGCCACGCGGGGGCAGCAGGAGGGAGAGTGGGTGGCGGGCTGCTCTGTGCCTGCTGTGCTGGGCCCCGCACCCCGCACCCCGATGTCAGGTTACACGGTCCGTTCACAAAGCGTGTTCTGCGCGGACTCTGCCGGTGTAAGCGCTGCTCTGCGCCCACGTTGTCTCCTGAGAAGCTGACGTGGTTCTGGTCCAGGGACCCACGCACGGCCTTCTGGACAGCGGGCGGGTGATCAAGGGTGCCGGCGGCGTGGCCATCTCTGCTCTCTGCTCTCCCGCAGGTGAGGCAGGTGGAGTCGGGGACCGTCCAGTTCCAGTTCTCGCTGAGCCCTGACGGACACCCGGACACCCCCGGGCTCCCCCGCGCGGAGCGGCGGCCCTCGAGGAGGGCACCCACGTCCCCCGCAAGTAAGTGTTGGCGGGAAGCTGACCTCAGGCCCTCAGCCCTCCCGCTGCTCCGGGAACGCGCCAGGCAGCACGGGGCGGGTGTTGGGAGGTTCGCGGAGGGCTGTGGTCTGAATCGTGGTTGACTGTTACGGCGGGGTGCGGCATGGCGGGGTGCTGCATTATGGGGTGCGGCATGGCGGGGTGCTGTATTGTGGGGTGCGGCATGGCGGGGTGCTGCATTATGGGGTGCGGCATGGCGGGGTGCTGCATTATGGGGTGCGGCATGGCGGGGTGCTGTATTGTGGGGTGCGGCATTGTGGGGTGTGGCATTGTGGGGTGCTGCATTGTGGAGTGTTGTATTGTGGGGTGAGGCATTGTGGGGTGCTGTTTTGTGGGGTGCGGCATTGTGGGGTGTTGTATTGTGGGGTGCTGCATGGTGGGGTGCGGCATTGTGGGGTGTTGTATTGTGGGGTGCTGCATTGTGGGGTGCTGTTTTGTGGGGTGCGGCATTGTGGGGTGCTGTTTTGTGGGGTGCTGCATTGTGGGGTGCTGTTTTGTGGGGTGCTGCATTGTGGGGTGCTGCATTGTGGGCTGCATTATGGAGGTTGTATTGGTGGGGTGCTGTTTTGTGGGGTGCGGCATTGTGGGGTGCTGCATTGTGGAGTGTTGTATTGGTGGGGTGCTGTTTTGTGGGGTGCTGCATTGTGGGGTGCTGCATTGTGGGGTGAGGCATTGTGGGGTGCTGCATTGTGGGGTGCTGCATTGTGGGGTGCGGCAGCGTGGCCAGCTGTTACCCCTACGCGGCAGCCACCAGTGAGCTCAGCTACTTGCAGCTCCGGCTGAAGGCCGGGAAGGTTCCGTTGGTGACAGCTACTGGCTGCCTCCCGAGGCTGCCCCGCGGACACGGGCACGAGAACCCGAGCTGGGCCAGAGCCACGGACCACCGGCTCTGTCCCGTGTCGTTAACACGCTGTGAGATTGTTGTTGTTTTTAGATACATTTTTATTGGTTTCAGAGAGGAAGGGAGAGGGAGAGAGAAACATCAGTGATGAGAGAATGGCTGCCTCCTGCACGCCCCACACTGGGGATTGAACCCGCAACCTGGGCCTATGTCCTGACTGGGAATCGAACTGGGACTTCCTGGTTCATAGGTCGATGCTCAAGCTCTGGGCCACACCAGCCAGGTCAGTTTGTTGTTTTTAAAAATGCTTTCTGCTTCCTTGGTGCCTGTGCAAGAGGGAGGCTGGGGCCTGTCTGTGGCTTAAGGGAGGGCGTGCAGGTTCCGCAGAGTGGTGTCCTGTTCCCTGCGGGGGGTGGGGGGTCCACGTGCGAGTCGGTGTCTGAGGAGCGGCTGTGGCCTCGGCTTTGTGCTCAGCGGGCTCGGCACCTTCTGCGGTGTCCGTGCCTGGTGCAGGCCGCCTGCTCTTTGCCCCGGGACACCCAGCCGGCGTCTTATGGCGAGCGGCACGGAGGTCAGGAGGGAGTGTGGGGGGAGACGCACGCTGATGGGTGTGCCGCACCGGCACAGCCATGGGTGAACCTGATGGGGGCGGGGGAGTGGTGAAGGATGAAGAAGGCAGACAAGAGAATAAAGCTGGGGCTGGGTCGGATGATGCTTCTCTGATTAGAGAGACAGCGCCTCGGCCTGCAAGCCGAGTCTTTATTTTATAGCAGATTCCACAAGAAAAGGAAGGGCGCCGTCAAGATGTTTACAAGTTCTTGCCGGTTTCGAACTGAGTCAGTTACAGGCACCTGATCAAGCTTTGTTTCTTGGCTGGCCTCCCGCAGCCCGTGTCGCTCAGCCACGTGGGGCCACAGGTTCGGACCACAGGTTCAAGCTCACAGCCACAGCCTTGGGCTATAATTGTGCTGGAACTTGCACGTGGCTTTGCCCTCTCCTTAGTCCCAGGCGTGACCCTGTCCAAGCGCTGTAGCCGCTCTCCACGGATGAGCATGGAACCTGAGGCTCTCAGCTCCCACAGGTCTCGCCTGCTGCAGGGATGTTCCAGCCTGCGGTGGCTGGAAAGTTAGAAAGAGGGAGCGGGCGCGAGTGCGCAGGGGAGGGCTCAGCAGTCCTCCCTCCCAGAGGCTGTGCTGACGGCCCAGCCAGTCTCTTCGGCCATGGGTCCCGGTGCCGGGTCCCCTGTGGGCGCGGGTCCCCTGTGGGCGTGGGTCCCCTCTGGGCACGGGTCCCCTCTGGGCACGGGTCCCCTGTGGGCGTGGGTCCCCTGTGGGCGCGGCTCCCCTGTGGGCGTGGGTCCTCTGTGGGCGCGGGTCCCCTCTGGACGTGGGTCCCGGTGCTGGGTCCCCTGTGGGCGTGGGTCCCCTGTGGGCACGGGTCCCCTCTGGGCACGGGTCCCCTCTGGGCACGGGTCCCCTGTGGGCGTGGGTCCCCTGTGGGCGCGGGTCCCCTGTGGGCGTGGGTCCTCTGTGGGCGCGGGTCCCCTCTGGACGTGGGTCCCGGTGCTGGGTCCCCTGTGGGCGTGGGTCACCTGTGGGCACGGGTCCCCTCTGGGCACGGGTCCCCTCTGGGCACGGGTCCCCTGTGGGCGCGGGTCCCCTCTGGGCGTGGGTCCCGGTGCTGGGTCCCCCCTGGGCGTGGACTTTATGAGCGGAGACTGTGGTTGATGGACTCTGGTCGTGTGGCTGTGACTTCCCGGTGGTGGAGGCAGCACCCTTGACATCTGAACACACTCGGCTGCCCAAGCGCGGCGCCCTGCGGAGAGGCGTGTGGCACCCTGCGGAGAGGCGTGTGGCACCCTGCGGAGAGGCGTGTGGCGCCCTGCGGAGAGGCATGTGGTGCCCTGCGGAGAGGCGTGCGGCGCCCTGCGGAGAGGCGTGCGGGCGCTGCGTGTTGCTTCGTGTTCCCGTGTCTGCGTGCCGTGCTTGCAAGCTGTCCTGCGGCTGCTGCTCGCCGCCGAGCGCGCGTGGGAAGCCGTGTTGCGGACGGCCGTGTGCAGCCGCCTGCCCTTGAGGAGCGCGGTGCCCTGCTGGGGTCCCTCGGGGGCCGGAGGGGCACTTCCTGTCGGACTCAGCTCAGAGCGATGCCCGGTTTTACTGGGGAGGCTGAGCGCATGAGGCACAGCACACACAGGGTGAACATACTGCACCACGGGCCACGCTTGCTTCTAGCCCATCTCCTGTCTCAAGCCCAACGTCTTCCCTCCCTGGCACATGCCTGGCCATGTGGAAGGAAGAAAGCCAGCTGCGGCCCTGAGCCCCGGGGACAGCGCTCTGCTGCGGAAGGGGGGTTTGTGGTGGAAAACGGACACGATCGCTCTGGTTTTGGACGGAGTGGCTTCCGAGGACAGTGGGAACGGTGACCCGCTCGCCCGTGTCTGCGGTGCCGAGGGACCGTGTCCTGGGCTCCTTGGACGGTGGCTGCGCAGGCAGCTGAGGGAGGACGGCTTTCCCGGAGGGCGCCGCCGGCTGTCGGGGTTATGAGGTCGCCATGGCGCTGGACGCGGCAGCAGATGGCCTTCGCAGGCGTCGTCATGTTCATGACACCCTGACGGCTGGCATCGCTCCCACTGCCTGGAGCGGCGGGGCCGTGGGCTGGGCCTGCTCTCCTGGGGCCCGGCTGCCCTCACGACGCGGCCCTTCGTGTGCTCTGCCCACGGCCCTGAACTGTGGGGTCACCAGTCTGGCTGGTTTCTGGCCCCGTGTGGGCACCGGGCACAGGTCAGGGGGCTCCTCCCCAGCCCTGGGTGTGGCACTGGGTGGCTGGCATTGGGGCGCTCCCTTGCCTTCTCTAGCTCTAGGGGCCGCCTGCATGCCTTGGCCCCTCCCTCCGTCTCCAAAGGCAGTGGTAGCATTATCTCTCCCGCCTCTGCCCTCCTGACTCCCTCTCATTTTCGGGGACTGCTGTGATCGCTGTGGGCGCCCCAGGGCACCGGCGTCTCCCCATCCCAGCCAGCAGTTAGCACCCTCAGTTCCCTGCACGTGGACAGTCTGGGTGCACCAGTCCACGGACAGTGCACAGGGCTGCCGTGTGGGAAACGTAAAGTCTGGTTTCACGTCGTGGACAGATAAATTCTAGGTGGATTAACAAGCAGACTTTTAGAAGTTCCAGAAATAGAGGGCTTGGAGGAAGAGAGAGCGTGGACACGAGCTGCCTGCCGTCAGGGACACTCGCGAGATGGTCTGATGGGCAGCGGGACGCAGTAACGTCAGCGTGAGAGAGAGTGACCTTGGACGGTCACTGCGGACAGCGTGCAGGGCAAGGTGGTAAGAGGCAGCAGCTCCGAAGGGCGTGGGTGCGCTCGCCGGGTGGCGTCCCTGCCCCTCGGGTTCCTCGGCTGCCACGTGGGGTGGGGCACGGAGCTAAACACGGAAATCAGCACTGAGGCGTAGCAGGGAAAATCAGAGAGTGTTTGTGTGGCCTCGAGGCCAGGAAGGCCGAGCACAAGCCGAGCGGAGAAGCTTGAGGGACGTGATTGTTCAGTACGGATATTTTGCGTGAGGAGGCTTATCCACAAAGTTAAAAGGCAAACCTGGGGCGGAAGGATGTAGCACACACAGCCACGGACACTCATCGGCAGACGTAGGAGATCGGAAAGAGGAGAGTATACACAGAGCTGCTTCCGATCAACACAGGCAGGTAAACAGCCGAGGAGGGAAGTGGGCCAAGGACGCGAGGTCACGGAGGATTCCGTGAGCACAGACCCGCCCAGGCTCAGGGCCGCCCGCCCGCCCTTGTCCTCCTTGTCCTGCCGCTGCTGTAACCCCCTGGCTGGCGGCACCCGTGGGCAGCGGCCACGGTCAGACCCCTTCCAACCGCAGTCCCGTTAGCCCCAGCCCCACAGGCCTGGCGCCCAGCGGGGCAGCAGCGAGCAGTCTGTCTCCACGGGGATGCTTTTGACCCCAGCCTCAGGGTGCACCCCTGTGCACGGAGCCGCCCAGGGCAGGGGGCTTCCACCCGCGACAGCCCCGTGTGGGTGTGGCTTCTGCCCGTTACCCGCCATTCCGAGGAGCCTGAGGGCGTTTTCTCAGGGGGGCCCCCTTCCGCTCCCCCATCCATCCTGCAGTTCCTCTTGGGAGTCTGCGATGGCCCAGGCTTCTGTCCGCTTTAGAGAGACAGTAAATGAACGAATGACGAAGGTTTTAGGTAGCTGAAGGAATCAGGTTTTCCTCGGGGCGGATGGTGAAGGCGGGACGCTGCGTGTGTGGGGCTCGGAGACTGGGGGTGCTCTCTGTCCTTCCCCGCAGTACTGCCGCGAGCGTGCTGCGGCTCCACAAACTCACCTGTCGTGAAAAAGGAGAGTCTGACTTGGGGGAACCTCCCGAGACGCCGTCTGATGGGACTGGCCTGTGTCAGGAGCTCTGTGTCCAGCTCCATCAGTGGGGTGCGTCTGTGCCGAGGTCAGCGGCTTCAGGCCAGGCCAGGCCAGGCCAGGGAGGAAGCAGCTGAGGCTTGTGGGCTGATGACCTGCTGCAGCTAGACGTGTAAGCGAATGTGTGCCTGTGTTCCAATAAAACTTTATTTACAAGCACAGGCGGTGGGCTGGACTCGAGCAGCAGCCACAACATGCAGATCCCTGATTGGCAGCGTCCTTTTGGCCACGTCTTTATCGGGTACGAGGGACGGAGACTCGGCTCCGAGTAGCCTGAACGAGGGAGGGACTTGATGGGCTCGTGGATAGAAAACCCGGAGGTGGAGCTGATGTGGGGCCTGGCTGCTCGTGGGGACTCCGTGTGATCGTCCCCCTGTCTGTCCCTCTCCCACAGCCTGTCCCCTTGCCCTCGAGCTGCCAGTGTTGGCTTCTCCCAGGAAGGGCTTCTCCACGCGGTGGCCCGGGAGCGCCACGCTTCTCCTGGCCGAGGTGTTGCTCTGCCTGGCGCAGGCACACCGAGTGGCAGGCTGCCGGGCCCACGCTGTGGGGTCCACGCTGTGGGGTCCACGCTGTGGTTCTGCACGGGAGCCAGCTCTGGGGGCCGGGAGGATGGGAGTCGGACTCGGCAGACGTGGGGCAGCGTCACCTGCTTTGCAGCGACTGTTGGGGACAGCAGACCCGCGTGGACGGAACCTGGCCTCTGGTTCGTCTAGTTGGGATTTATCGCTGCCTTCCCACCACTGCACACGCCGCCCTCGCCCGGTTCCGAGCGTTTGAAGACACGGCCTCCCGAGACCCAGTGGAACCGACGTAAACATCCATTGCGGTTGCGTCTGATGGAAACTTTTCTGACTCCAGTATTTTACCAGCGTCTATGGGCCCTGTGGAAGCCTTAATGACAGGCGGCTGTCACTTTAAGTGAGGTGCTTGAGCTTCCTGTTGTGAATTACCCTTTTTATTTCATCCATAAAAGACAAGGGAGCAGGGGTCCGTTCCTCAGCCTCAGGAAAGCCTGCAGGCAGCCACTAGAGGGCGCTCCGGCCCCACTTTTCCTGACTGGGAACTTCCCTGACCCACATTTTGCTTTCGAATGTTCTGCTGGTGTGGGACCCCGTTGTGTTCCCTTCATAGATTTAGAACAGCCGCGGGGGGCGGGTCATAGAAAATACGTCCCTCCAGCAGGCAGCGTCCTTCCTCCGTCCAGGAAAGCCAGCCAGTGGGAGGGGGGAGGCAGCGAGCCCAGCTTTAAAGGGGCCCGAGGGCAGTGCCACTCCGGGGGGTGGCATTCTGAGCGGCCCTGCAGGTGACCCCAGCCTGGGGCGCCCCAGATCCTCAGCCCGTGCTCTGAGCTCCCCAGCACGGAACCCCAGCCCACTCCCTTGGTCTCTTCCTGGGTGTTGCTCACCCCCTTCCTGTGCTCAGTCAGGGAGGGTGACCTTTACCCCGAACGGCCTCTCCGATGGGTTTGCCTGATGAACTGAGTGTCCGGAGCACCGTAACCACTGACTAACTCCCGATTCCCAAGGCCTGCCGAGGGGAGCCACTTTCCACAGGCTTCCTCTGAGTCACAGCGACCATCTCGAGCAGTGATCCCCGCCCTTCCCCGGGACCTATCCTGGGACCTCACCAGAGCCCCCACCTGCCAGGGCCCGGCCCCTCCCTGCCTTGGTCTGAGCTGCTGCAAGAACTAAGCCACGGTGCCCTCCCCCCCCACCCCAAGCATTAACTGAGCCTTCAGTCACACACAGGCAGGCTCGGGCCCCTGGGCAGCACTCCCTCCGGAGCGCCCCCAGCAGGCCCTGCTTCCTCAGCACCCCCCCCCCCCCCGCCCCCTCCGCGAACGCACAGCTGCGTCTCAGGAACAGTTGGCGTTGGGGCTGAAGGGCTTCACCTGCCTGGAGCCCGGGGCCCACGTCTGCTGGTCACAGGAAGGGCCGCGCTGCGGGGTCCCGCCAGCGTTTGCAGAGAGGGTGCTGGCCGCCCCCACCCTCTGCAGCTGGAGGGGCGTCCCCGAGCAGACCCTGCCCCACTTCACTCACCTGCACGGGTTTGTACCTTTCCAGGGCCCACCCTCAGAGTGCCCTCGGTGAGTGTTGGCTGGGAAAGCAGCCGCTCTTGCCCTGCTGGGGATGCACCCGTGACGGCAGGTGCCCTCCAGGCAGATGCAGAGGGGGCGGGAGGGGCTGCTGGAAGGACAGCAGGGCTGGGGGCTCCCGGCTCGCCTTTGGGAGAGGAGGCTGCGCCTCCAGCAGCGCCCAAGGGGTGGAGGCCTCGGCTCTGCTCACAGCGGTTCTCAGGTTCTCAGGGCAGGAGAGCGAGGCGAGTGACAGCGTCAGGGAATGGGAGTCCTCAGACGGGGCTGCACTCGCCGAGCTGGACGGCGAGCTTCTCCTTCATCTCAGGCCGGGGGGCTCCGTCTGCACGGCTCAGCTGTGGCCTGGGACCCTGGTTTCATCCTTCCTGTCTGGGCACCTCGGCTTCCCTCGGCCCTTGAGCCGCCCGCCGTGCCGCAGGCAGAGCGGTCGTCTCCGAGTCCCTGACCTGTGTTTACCTGGTCGGGGCCTGTGGTGGCCCTGCCGCCTGACGTCACCCAGGGCGGGGCTCGGTGTGGCTGGCAGAGGCGCTGGAGGCAGCAGCTGCCGCGTGGGGCCTGCTTCCTCGGTGCTGAGCTGCGAGCAGCCCTGGTGCCTCCAGGAGCGTGTTCAGGGCTCGCGGGACAGACAGACACTCCATGCAGGCGCGTGGGGCTCGCCCTCTCGGCTGTGACGTGCTCGGCAGCTGCTCCTGCCGGACCCAGGGTCTCCTCCCCTTTCCATGTCCACTCCCCCCGCCCCCCAGCCCCCCTCGTGCACGCACCGGCCTTGATTCCCGGGCGCCCTGGTGGGTCCCTGCTTCCAGCGGAGCAGCTGCAGACCTGTGCACGCTGTCACTGCACGCGTTGCCCGTTGCCTCTGGCGGAAGTGGGGCTTCCCAGTCGGACTGTCACCCTGGCTGGGGCGGGGGGGGGGGGGGCGTGGAGGGATTGAAGCCAGGGCTCTCGGAGGACACGTGTTCTCTGGGCTCCACACGGTGGTGTGAGAAGTGACCGCACCGCCCACGACACGGACATAAAGCAGGTGTGAAGCCGAGGGATGCTGTGGTTTTGGTGCGTTTTCTCAGCCCGCGCCGCCCTGGGCACGGATTGGGGCTTCGTGTGCGTGGATCGCAGGGGGTGTCGTTGATGGCCAGCGGAGGCTTTTCTGGTGCTGTGTACGCGCTGGGAAGGTTCGAGGTAAAGAATCGCCTTAAAGACACGGGGCACCGGCTAGGAGAACCTGGAGGCTTTAATGCCCAACGCCCCCGGCTCAGACTTCACTCCGTGAGGGCTCAGCGGACTCGCAGAGGGCTGGCTCCCAGGGGCCGGCTCTCTTGCCAGGGAGAATGGAGCCATTTCCTGCCATTTTCCTCATTACCAAGGCCCGCCCGCCCGCGGGACTGTGTCTCCATTTAGGGCAGAACAAAGGAGACTGCGCTGGCTGATCCTGTTCCCTCTGCTGCCGCTGCCTCTGGCGAGGTGGGGGGGGCTGCGTCAGAGCTCCAGATGGTCGGGCAGGCAGAGGCCACCGCTTGAGGACAGTGGCCCCAGCGGAACCCCATCTGGGTTTTGCTTCTGCTGAAGCGCATCTTTCCCGGGAAGCCGACCTGCTCAGCGACGCTCTGACTCCCTCCCCAGTGAGCGCATCTCGGGAACCGGAGGCTCCTCGGCTGCAGCGTCTAGCAGCCGTGGGCAAACTACGGCCCGCGGGCCGGATCCGGCCCGTTCGGCTGTTCTATCCGGCCCGTGGAGCTGAAAGAGCGGAGGGTTCTCTTGCTCTCCCCTCCGCTCCTTTACTTTGAATTTATATCAGTTCACACAAACACTCCATCCATGCTTTAGTTCCGGCCCTCCGGTCCAGTTTAAGAACCCATTGTGGCCCTCGAGTCAAAAAGTTTGCCCACCCCTGGTCTAGGGGACGTGGGCCGCTGAACCTGGCTTGTTAGAGGGGGTGGCAGCCGGCTGGGGGCTCGGGGCTCGGGCTGAGCTTCGACCTAAGAACCAGGAGGTCACGTTCGATTCCCGGTCAGGGCACAGGCCCGGGTTGTGGGCTCCATGCCCAGAGTGGGGCGTGCAGGAGGCAGCCGATCCCTGATTCTCTCTCATCGTTGATGTTTCTCTCTCTCTCCCGCTCCCTTCCTCTCTGAGGTCAATAAAAATAAAAAGAGGGTGCTGAGGGAGCCCCCTCTGTGCCCGGCTGCCCCGGCCCTCACTCCCCATCGGCCCGGCCCGCAGCGGGTGCTCCGCCTGCCCTCTCTGGGTGGGCTCTGGAGCAGCGGGGAGGCTGTGAGGGCGGCCTGGGCGCACAGCAAGGCGGTCTGGGTGGCGCTTCGTGTGCTCAGTTCCTCCTGGGGGACAGAGGCTGCGTGGCTGTCGGTTTTGTTTTGTGCCTGAGAGCGGCCAGACAGGCGCGGGCATGCTCTGTGGAGAGCGCGGCACCTCCCGTCCCAGCCCTGGTGAGGCTGGCTCGTCAGCAGCCCCGAGGCCTGCCCTGCGCCGTGGGTCCTGGGGCCTCGGGGCTGCAGGGACAGGGGAAGCTCATGGGCTCATGCACGTTCATGGCGCTGGCCTGTTCCCGGGCTCAGGCGTGGCTGTGTGGGGACTTGGGCAGCAGAGGCCACAGAAGAGGCAGGGAGAGGCCGGGGCAGTGGTCAGAGCCCCAGGAGGCAGGGCTAGGCCGCCATGGGTGGGCTGTGCCTGCAGGGGTCCAGGCTGTCCTGAAGCCCAGTGGGGGTGGTGGCCATGTGGACAGAGTCTGGTGTCGGAAGGGAACTGTGACGAGCGAGGCAGGGTGTGGCCCTAAGGCTGGAGATGGGCCGTGGCCCTCGGGAGTCCACGCGGGTCACCCTGGCAGGCGAAGGCGCGCAACACGTGTGTAATGATTGAGAGGCAACCGCTGTCCAGTGTGCAGCAGTGCGGGGCTCCCTGCAGGGCCAGGGCCGGCCGCTCGCCTCACCTTCCCCGGGGGCTTGGGGGCGGGGCGGGAGCAGCGCAGGCAAACAGCACCCTGCCCCCTCCCGACCACCGAGCAGGACAGTGCTGGCAGGCGCTCAGCCTGGGGTCAAGGTCAAAGGACACTCTCAGCCCCTCCTGAGGGGAGCGCGGGAGGGCTGGCCGGGACCCTTCCTGTGCTCGAAGGCCCACGCCGCCCGCCTGCCAGTGGGGCTCTGCGGCCAGGCTCGCTCAGTGGGCCGTCGGGAGGCGGGGCCTGCGGAGCCGGAGCTGAGAGCCGCAGCAGCAGCGGAGCTCCGTTCCTTCCCCGAGGCGTGACCGGAGGAGCCACCTTGTGTGTTCTCTGCACGCCCCGTCTTCAAACTGCTGAGCGTGGGCATGGCCTGGTCACCGCTGTCCGACTCCAGTGGCACGGGGTACCCCCGAGGGAGAGGTCCAGGCCCTGAAGGGTGGGGGCTCCGGGTGCCCTGGGCCCCGCTGAGGCCGATGGCTCCCTCCCGTCCTGTGTGCTTCCTCCCAGGCCCGCCAGTGCCGCCGCCCCAGGGGCTCGCCGCCTCCCAGGACTCGCCTGTGGGACCAGGGGTAAGTCCAGAACCGGCTACTGCAGGCTCCGGTGCAGGAGGGGCCCTGCAGCTTTAGGGACAGTCGGTGCCCTGTGCTGTCCTGCGGCGGGGACGGGGCTGGGCGCCGAGGGGAGGGGCCGTCTGCTGCGTTGGGTGGCCGGGGGTCCCGCCTCCCTCCCGGCCGTCTGTGCAGCGGCTGCCAGGGCAGCTTCCGGACCCTGTCAGGGACCCTCCGTTGGCATCGAAGGACTCCCTTTGAAACAAGTGGTCTCCCTGACAGTGTGTCTGGGGGTTGAGAATGGCCAGGACTGAACAGCCTTTGCCTTCTCGGTCTTCACCCCTCCTCTGCCCACGCCCCTGACAGGAGAGGGCCCGCCGTCCCCCCTGCCCAGGGAGCCAGCTGAGCGCAGTGCCGGGGGGACAGGGCACAGCCTCGCACGTCGGCGGCTGCCTGTCGGAGGGCACACCTGTCGGAGGGCACACCTGTCCGTGGGCGGCCTGTCGGAGGGCACACCTGTCCGTGGGCGGCCTGTCGGAGGGCACACCTGTCCGTGGGCGGCCTGTCGGAGGGCACACCTGTCTGTGGGCGGCCTGTCCGTGGCAGGTGCCTGCGTGGCAGTGGGGCTCTGGCTTGCTTGGTTAGAAACGGAAGGGCCTTGGCGACGGTGGGCCCAGGGGCGGAGGGCAAACCCAGAGAGAACCCTGCCGCCCACGCGCGCCAGAGCCTGGCGTCCCGGGCCCTCCCTCCCCGCCATCCGCTTGTCCTCGTTGCTGCGTTTACTCAGAGACTTGGGGCCAGGAGAGGTCACGCAGTCCTCTCTCTCGAGAATTCGAAGGACATTGGAACGGCTTGGGGTCCAGAGCAGCTGCTGAGCGGAGGCTGAGGGCCTCGGTGCCTCCCGTGGTCGCCCAGAGCCTCCTGCCCAGCGCCCGCGTGGGTGGGGGCCCCGCGAGGTCACTGAGTGGCTGATCTCACCAGCTTTCTTCCCTCCAGCTGTCCCTGTCCCAGCTCGCAGCCTCCCCTCCATCCCCGACGCGTTGCCGCTCGGCCAAGCCCTCTTCCCAGCAGCCCGCCAGCTCCGAGCCCTCGGGGGCCCAGCTGGTAAGTGCGCCCCATTCCTCCCGGGTGGTGGCTCCTGACACTGGGAAGGCGTTGATTTGCCAGCACGCCGGCCCCTGGCTGGGTGACCGGGCCGTGGTGGGTTCCCGGGGACACGGGGTGACCGGCCGTCCATGCCTCGGGATTTGCACCATGAGCGTTGGGCCTGCACCTGCGTGCTCAGCTGAGGCTTTGCTCTGTGGGGAAGGCAGCGGGAAGCCGCCCAGGGGCTCTGGACACAGGAGGGAGCGGGATGAAGATAGAGGCTCCCAGCGCGGCAGAGGGAGGACCCGTGAGGCCCCCACTCCCCCCCCCCCCCCCCCCCCGCTCGCGGCAGCCGATGGCCTAGAAGAGCCCTTTCCTTTCATCCCGCGTCACCTGGGGGACCCGCACGGAGTTGGCTCTCAAAAGTGGCCGGTTCACCTGCACACGGGGTCCCAGTCTTGCCTGGAGTCTGTGAGGAGACAGTCTGTGTCATTACTTGTTTGAAGGTGGTTCCACCTTCTAAGCCAGCCGTGGGCAAACTACGGCCCGCGGCCGGATCCGGCCCGTTCGGCTGTTCTATCCGGCCCGCAGAGCCGAAAGAGCGGAGGGTTCTCTTGCTCTCCCCTCCGCTCCTTTACTTAGAATTTGTATTAGTTCACACAAACACTCCATCCATGCTTTTGTTCCAGCCCTCCGGTCCAGTTTAAGAACCCATTGTGGCCCTCGAGTCAAAAAGTTTGCCCACCCCTGTTAAGCACAGGGCAGGGCCAGGGCGGGGCCAGGGTGGGGCCAGGGCGGGGTCACAGCTGTCCCACAGTCCGCACTCACAGGTGTAACCCTGCTTTGCCCACATGCACACGGCTCCTGTGTTCTCGAGGAGCTTGCATCTCTGTTATTTTTTTAAAATAAATCTTTATTGTTCAGATTACAGTTGTTCCTCTTTTTTACCCCCTTAGCTCCCCTCCACCCGGTTCCCACCCCACCCCATACCCCTCCACTGTCCTCGTCCATAGGTGTACGATTTTTGTCCAGTCTCTACCCGCACTCCCACACCCCCTGCCCCCCAAGAATTGTCAGTCCACTCCCTTTCTATGCCCCTGATTCTATTCTATTCACCAGTTTATTCTGTTCATCAGATTTTTTATTTACTTGAGTTTTAGATTCACTTGTTGATAGACATGTATTTGTTGTTCATAATTTTTATCTTTACCTTTTTCTTCCTCTTCCTCTTCTTAAAGAATATCTTTCAGCATTTCATATAATACTGGTTTGGCGGTGATGAACTCCTTTAGCTTTTTCTTATCTGTGAAGCTCTTTATCTGCCCTTCAATTCTGAATGATAGCTTTGCTGGGTAGAGTAATCTTGGTTGTAGGTACTTGCTATTCATCACTTTGAATATTTCTTGCCACTCCCGTCTGGCCTGCATAGTTTCTGTTGAGAAGTCAGCTGACAGTCATATGGGTGCTCCCTTGTAGGTAACTAACTGTTTTTCTCTTGCTGCTTTTAATATTCTCTCTTTGTCTTTTGCTCTTGGCATTTTAATTATGATGTGTCTTGGTGTGGTCCTCTTTGGATTCCTTTTGTTTGGGGTTCTCTGCGCTTCCTGGACTTGTAAGTCTATTTCTTTCACCAGGTGGGAGAAGTTTTCTGTCATTATTTCTTCAAATAGGTTTTCAGTATCTTTCTCTCTCTTCTTCTGGCACCCCCATAATTGGGATGTTGGTACGCTTGAGGTTGTCCCAGAGGCTCCTTACACTGTCTTCATATTTTTGGATTCTTTTTTCTTTTTGCTTTTCCTGTTGGGTGTTTTTTGCTTCTTCATATTTCAAATCTTTGACTTGATTGTTGGGATCCTCTAGTCTGCTGTTGGATCTCTGTGTATTATTCTTTATTTCAGTCAGTGTATGCTTAATTTCTGATTGGTCCTTTTTCATATCCTTGAGGGTCTCACTAAATTTCTCAGAGGTTTCTAGAAGATTCTTGAGTAACCTTATAACAGTGGTTTTGAACTCTATATCCAGTCGTTTGCTTTCCTCCATTTCTTTCATTTGTGACTTGTTTCTTTGTCTCCGCATTTTGGCTGATTCCCCATGTTTGTGTCTATGTACTGGGTAGCTGCTAAGACTCCTTGAGTTGATAGAGTGGCTTTGTGTGCTAGGTGTCCTATAGGGCCCAGTGGCTCAGCCTCCCCAGTCACCTGAGGTCGACGCTCTTGGTGCACCCCTTTGTGGGCTGTGTGCACAGTCTTGTTGTAGTTGAGCCTTGATTGTTGTTGGTATCACTGGGAGGAATTGACTCCAGGCCAATTGGCTGTGAGGATCAGCTGTGTCTACACTGGGAGAACTGCGCAGGAAACACCCTTATGGGGCAGGACTTGCTTCAGTGGGGCTTTGGTGCTCACTGAGTCTGTCCCCTGAGTGTGTCCCTTATGGATGTGAGGAGTTGTAATCTGGATGGTCCCACTCTGACCACTGGGTACACTGGCTCTTGGATCTCCAAGGAGGTGCAAGGTCAGCCACTGTCTGGGGCCGCCCAGCCAGAGCTACAGAGACATCTGCAGATTCCTCCTCTTTGTACGGGGTTTGGGGGTGCCCAGACGAGGCCCAGCTCTGAAGCAAGGCAGGCTGCTGCTGCCGGGCCTTGGGCCTTCTTTTGGAAGCTCTGGGGCTCTCTGACCCAGCTGCAGTTTGGCAGGTTTTAGAAGGAGAAAGGACAGGCCATTCATATGCAAAAGCCGATGCACACAGCTTGGGTGGGTTGTAACTTGGGTGGGGTTGTCCATTGGGTGGGGTGGGGCCACTGGGAATCACCAGGGCGGAGCAAACAGCGATGGCTGCCCGTCAGCCCTGAACTGGAGAAGTTCCCGGTTCTCTGGTTCTCCGTGTCCCGTGCCCCTGTGCGGGAACAATGATCGCTGCGAGCACCTCTGGGAGAAAGCCGCCCTCGCGTTCCTGTCCCGATGCCAGACAGTCCGGTTTCTCCCCGAATGTGCCTGGGTGCCCCAGAGTCTCGCCCGGGACTGGAGTTCAGAGCAGTCAGGAGCTTGTGTCTCCCTCCCGGTTTAAAAAGCAGCACGTCCGGGTGCCAGCACTTTCCGTGCCCGCACCTCTTACCGGTCTCACTGCGCCCTCTTCCCCTCGCTAGCTGTGGGCTTCCCCTCAGCGGCTTCCCCGCGGTTCTGGGGGGCAGTTGTCCTGCCCTTTAGTTGTGGTTTCGATGAGGTTGTGGGAGGAGCCAGTACAGGCGCTGACCTGTGCCGCCATCTTTGTGCTCTGCATCTTATTTTATGATTCCTGTTCAGTCCTCGCCCGAGGACAGGCCTGTTCATCTCAGGCTCCCGCCTCTTGTGCTGTTGGGCTGCTGGCACATGGCGTCCCCCTGGACTGAGACCGGCCGCCGGGGAGCAGGCTTGGCGGGGCGTCCTGGGGCCCCGCAGGCCTTTCCCGGGGACGGGCGTCGTGCTCTGGAGGGAAGCGGCCGGCGGTGCGAGTGGCGTGGGCACGGGAACGCGTCTGTGCGCCGGGCAGGCCCGTGTTGAAGGAGGTTGCGTGTCTCGCCCATAAACGTGGTTTGGTGTGAACGAGCCTTCCCCGCCCCCCCGGCCCCCGGCGCTGAGTTCATAAAATCAGCGGTTCCCGCCTTGCTGCTTTTCCCTCACAGAATACAGGGCGCCCCGTAAATTTGAACTCCAGATGAAACGTAACTTGGTGGCCTAAGGCTGTCTCAGATATTCCCCGGGACACGCACGGCAATTCATCCCTGTCCGCCTGAGGTTGAAGGCCGCCGAGCCTCCTGTGTTTCTACCTGCTGATGTCCCCGTGGCAGCCGCTCCGCGATGGGCCCCTAGACGGAGCCCCCTGGGCCTGACCTGGGCCTGACCTGGGCCTGACCTGGGCCTCTCCCGTCAGCAGGAGCCCCCCCTGGAGGGCGGGATCGCGCACCTGGAGGCCGACCTGAGCCCGACGCCCGTGGTCCCGGGAACCTGTGTCGTCGAGCAGTTGCAGGAGCTGCCCTTCGCCCCCGTGCACGCCCCCATCGTTGTGGGGGCCCAGGCCCGGAGGTGAGGGGCGGCTCGGGAGGGACTTGGCACACAGGTGCCCTGGAGACCGCTGGGCCCTCTGAACCCAGGCCGTCCCCAGAGGCCTTGCCCAGGCCGCTGAGCGGCTGTGTGTTTCAGCTCCGGAGGCAGGCTCTCGCGGGCCTGCCTGGAGCTCCTGCAGGCCGCCGGCTTCCCCGAGATCCTGGACGCCAGCCAGCAGCCGGCGGAGGCCGTCAGCCCTGCGGACCCCGTGAAGTTCAGCCCGCAGAAGGAGGAAGCCGACCGTCTCCGGGGCAACGAGGTCGTGCTGCAGTTCCTGGCCTTCAGCAGGTGCGCTCTCCACGGCCGGTCTGCTGCTCTGGCCTGGCTTGTGCATCCGAGCTGGCAGACCCCCGGGCCAGGTCTCAATAGACGGAGGGATGCGTCTGTGGTTCGGGTTGGCGCGGACTGGCACACTGCTGCCAGCCACCGCGCAAGGGGGCGACGGAAGCCCGCTCTCCGCTGAGGACACTTGACTAAGCCACGGCTCTGTCGGACTCAGGGTGCCCCAGGACGACCCGGGAGCGCCGTGGCCGCGCACCGTGTATTTCACCTTCCAGTTCTACCGCTTCCCGCCCGCGACGACCCCGCGGCTGCAGCTGCTCCCGCTGGACGGGGCCGGGAAGAGCCGCTCGGGCTCCCTGTCGCACGTCCTCGTTCCCAGCAGTCACCACGGCTCCTCTGATGCCGGTGAGCCGGACTCGTCTCAGAGTCTCTTTGTTTTTTTAAATCCTCACCTGAGGATGTTTGTTCCATTATTTGTAGAGCGTGAGTGAGTGGGAGGGAGGAGGGAGAGAGAGAGAAACATGGATGTGAGAGCCACATCGACGGACTGCCTCCCAAATGCGCGCAACTGGGCCGGGGAACCCGCAACCCAGGAAGTGCCCCAGACTGGAAATCGAACCCGGGACCCTTCTGTCAGCGGGTCAACACGCTAACCACGGAGCAACCGGCCAGGGGGCTGAACGTTTCATTGTTAAAAAATGCTGTACAGTGAAAAACTCCCCGACACATACAGAACCTGAGAAACTAATATGACGCGTCACCTCCAACCGTCTCGACTGCGTCCCCACCCAGACCTTCTCCAACCAGCGCTGCCATTTCTTGTACTTCGTCTGTGGTTTCCTTATGTACATCTGAAACACGAAGGCGTCTTTTTGAAAAAACAGACTCAATAATACTGTCCCGCCTAAAAATTAGTCATTAATATCATCAAACATCCAGCCAATGTAAAATTCCGCCCAGTAATTTCGTACAATTTTTTAATAGTTTGTTGAGATCAGGTCCTTGCGTGGCAGTGGGGACTCACGTCTCCTTTGTGTGTGGTTGCTACCACCGTGCCATCGGTTGTTGATTTTTCTGTTGATGTGGCCACGTGCTTGTCCCCTGGGGTTCCCCGCACGCTGCACTTGGGTTTTGCATCCCAGAGGTGCTCCCAGTTTGGATACAAACCCCTTTCCATTTTGAATTCCCAGAGAGAAATTTGCCCCCAAATTAAATTTCCTTGCAAGTTGAAGTCCAGAGAAATTAAACTCCAAAATCAAGTTTTCTTGTCATTATGAATTAAAACTTGAAGTCCAAAATTCTCAAGTTAGAGTCTAAAACAAGTTTCTTATACAATGGAGTCTCCATCAAAAGTGTCCCTGCCTGGTGTCCCTGCAGCGGGTGTCCCCCTGCCTGGGTGTCCCCCTGCCTGGGTGTCCCCCCTCCCCCATGGACAGGCCATTCCTTAAGGCCTCAGTGCCCAGTTGCTCATGAGCCTCACTTAAGAGAGATTGTCACAAACTGGTGAATGGAATAGAATCAGGGGCATGGAAGGGGAGCAGACCGACAATTCTCAGGGGGAAGAGGGTGTGGGGGTGCGGGAAGAGACTGGACAAAGAGCTTACACCTATGGACGAGGACAGTGGGGGGCAAAGGCCTGGGGTGGGAACAATAAAGATTAGAGAGAAAAAAAGAGAGAGCTTGTCTTGCTCTGGCCAGTGTGCGCAGTGGTTAGAGCATCTCTCCATGCACCAGAGGGTCTAGGGTTCGATTTCTGGTGAAGGGCACGTGCCTGGGTTGCAGGATTAATCCCCAGCCTGGGTCAGGGCTCGAGCAGGAGGCAACCAATCAATGTGTGTGTGTGTCTGTCTCTCTCTCCACCGACCTTCCTCCCTTCCACTCTCTCTGAAAATCAACGGGAAGACATCCTTGAGTGAAGGTTAACCAAAAAAAAAAAAAAAAAAAGAGAGATTATCTTTTGTCGGTGAAATATGCAAGCAACAAAGAGCACAGTTCCAAGCATTTTTAAAATGAATAGACTTTTTTGAAGAGCAGTTTCAGTTTTATAGGGAAATTGAGCTGATAGTAGGGTTCCCGTGTACGCCCCACCCCACGGCCTCCCCTGGCATCACCGTCTTGCATTCGTGTGGTTGACGCGTTTGTTACAATGATGAACCAATCCCGATACATTGCTGTTAGCTACGGCTCATAGTTTACACTAAGATCTACTCCTGGTGTTGGACATTCTGCAGATTTTGACAGATGTTTGACATCCTGTACCGATTGTGATAGTACCGCAGGGAATAACTTCACCGCCCTGAGAAGTGCCCCTGTAAGCTGTCCCACTGTGGTCCTCACTCCATTTCCCTGGGGCCCAATGCCCCCCGCCACCCCGCAGTGCCGTGTCCTCCCCCCAGGGCTGTGTCCCCTTCCCGACCCACTTTGTCCTCCCACCGATAGCGCTGTCCTGGTTTTGAGGGGACGTTACCGGGTGGGCACCCACAGGGCTGAGGTGGCTGGGGGTGGGGTGAGGACTGCAGCCTGGCCCAGGCCGCATGGGGTGCTGGGTAAACATCCACCCCCTCCTCCAGGAGTTAATGTTCTGCTCATCGGGGGGCTTCGTAAATAGGGTTGCATTATGGATGGAAAGGGGGAATGTTGTTTTGAACGTGGCCCCAGCATGGCTGTTCCCTGCCCCTCAACTCCTGGCGATTTCAGTGGCATTTTTGTCAATTTAGGGTGAATGATGACGCCACGTGGGGAAGGTGAAGGCGGGCGCCCACCTCTCAGGAACAAGCCTGATAGTCCAGAGCGGCCCTGGCAAGGGCCTGCACTCCCCGCGGGGCTGCTGCGTTAGATCCGGGGTGTGTGTGTGTGGGGGGGAGGGTGAGAGGCTGGGGGTGGGGCCGGTGGCCTGTGCTGAGCTCTGGGGGTGGGGCCGGCGCGTGTGAGGGAACGTCCAGCTTTGACAGGAGATGCTGACTAACTTCTCCCCGATGCCTGAGCCTGAGCCTGAGCGTGACTCCCGCAGCCCCCGGGGCCCTGCCCCCCTGCCCCCCCCCCCCCCGCGTGGCCTGATCACCAGTCCTGGGGGGAGCATCCGTCTTCGTTTGGGCGGGGTTGGTTGAACCTGTTGGAAAGCAGCGCCGTCTCCGGGTGTGGATCTGGATTTGGTGACGTCTTTGATGAATGTGTTTATTAGACTGTAGCTGTGAGGGAAACAGGAACTAGCAGGACCAGAGCAGAAGCCTCTTCCCAGTGTGAGGGTGATACATGGCCCCTTGCGTTTGGACTCACTTGGGGCCTCTCGGAACAGGGCCTCCGGGCTTCCAGCTGAGGTACCTGGTGGACCCCGGGTTCCTGAGGCCCGGGGAGCGGCGCTGGTTCACCCGCTACCTGGCCGTGCAGAGCCTGCAGGTGGACGTGTGGGACGGAGACTCCCTGCTGCTCATCGGCTCGGCCGCCGTGCCCCTGAAGGTAGCGGCTCCCCCGGGGGTGGACGTGGTGGGTGAGTCGCGTGGCCCTCCGCTGAGTTTGCAGAGAAGCCCCGCCTGCACTGGGTCGGGTTCCGGGTCGGACCTGCCAGGCGGTGACGTGCCGTCTCCTCGCAGCACCTCCTCCGCCAGGGCCGCCCGGCGGTGCAGGTCTCCCACGAGCTCGAGGTCCTGGCGACCGAATACGAACAGGACGCGATGGTGCTGAGCGGAGCCGTGACTGCGTCTGGCAGCGTCAGGCCGATCGGCGTCCACACGGTGGTGAAGGGCCTGCTGCACCTGACCTTGGCCAACGTGGGTGAGAGTCCTGACGTCTCGTCTGGCCTTTCGTCCTTTCCTGGCAGCCACGCGCCTTCCCAGCTGGAGCATGACTCCCCCAGGCAGCGGCACAATTGTGGGCATCGTACAGTCAGCAGGAAGTAGGAAAACTCTTATTAGTTTGACCACTGGGCCTGCCCTTCTCTGCCTGCCCTGCCCTTGTGCCCTGGGCCTGCCCTTGGCTGCCTGCCCTTGTCTGCCTGCCCTTGACCACAGAGCCTGCCCTTGTGCCCTGGGCCTGCCCTTGTCTGCCTGGCCTGCCCTTGTGCCCTGGGCCTGCCCTTGCCCACAGAGCCTGCCCTTGTCTGCCTGCCCTTGTCTGCCTGCCCTTGACCACTGGGCCTGCCCTTGACGGCCAGGCCTGCCCTGGGCCAGTTGAGTGTGTTCCTGATTTCTGATCAGGGTTTGGGCAGTTAGTCGCCCTGGCCTGGCCCTCGTTTGTTCTTGGTGCTGTCCCGGGGCCCCTGTGATAGTCCTCACATTCGGCGACCAGGAGAGGTTTTCCTGGGAGTGCCAGCGACAGAACTGCCCCGTCTCAGAGGAGGGAGATAAATGTTCCTGGACGTGTGTAGCTTGGCGACCGGGCGCGAGAAGCACCCCTTTAGGGCCCATCCTTGACCTTCGCCCTGTGGTGCCCTGTGCCCCAAGAGTGGTGGGCAGGAAGCCTGAGCCCCGATTCCCCCTCCACGTGCAGGGAGTCTGGGCTGGGGGTGACCTTCTGGGTGTGACTGAGGCCCCTGACGGGGGCAGAGCACCAGTAACCAGCCCACTCCGCCGCCCTGGAGGCACATAGCAGGGCTGCGGTTGTTCTGGGCAGAATTGAAAGCTGGACGAATCGAAGCCAGGAGGGGTTTGTGGAGCTGTGTCCACCTGGAGGACTCAGCCTCTACTGTTGCATCAGGAATTTTCCACTCAAAACCCAGCCTGAGCGTGAGGCTCGGGCCCAGGGGCCATCCGCAGCGTCTGCAGCCGGCCGTCAGCCCAGGCCAGGCGGGCAGGGCAGCGGCAGGTGCGCGCTCATTAAGGCGCCGCGGTTTCTGCTGCTTGTTTACAAATGTTGCATCCAGGGCAGCTGGGAACACAGACAGTGTGGAAGCAGCAAAACTCAATTAGGTTCTGGAGAAATAAACGAGCCACATGTGAGCGGCAGACGTTGCTCAGAAGCGCGCAGGACCGGGGAGTTGCAGTCCGCTTCCAGGATTGCGCGGGTTATTTCTCCGTTTAATCACGAGCCCGCACTGGGCACGGCTCCGGTGCTACAATCTTATCTCCAGAAGAAAGATTAGCTCCATTACGTGTTATCTTCAATTGTCATTTTCATGCTTTGCCTGCAAGGGAGCGATAAGCTCATGGGAGAGTCTGAGAGACCTGCTCGCGAGGCGCCACGCAGACGCGCACGGAGCGGTTAACAAAGGACGGGCGCGCATGCCGCACGCCGGGCCCGCGTGGCCGCGCTGCCGTTCCCTGGGCCGTATTTGTTGTAGCTTTTATTTCTGTGTAAACGTGGCTGTTCGGCACCAGGCAGCAGGCACAGGCCCACAGACGGGGTGATGGCTGGGGAACCTCCCGGGTGACAGCAGGGGCCCCCTGCCCAGTCCCGCCCGGGCAGCGCTAAGCCTCCTGCGCTCAGACCGCGTGGGGCCTGGAGGAAGCGTCGCTGCGGCACTCGGTCTCCGTGGATCCTTCCGCGGGAGCGCGTCCTCGGCCAGTGGCTTCCAGGCCCGGACAGGCTGCTCTGCAGCGGCCTTTCCTTGGTCGTGGAGGCGTCCAGGAGCCCGTCCGTTCCTTGGCCCCAGTGCCTTGGGTGCGGTGTGGCCGCTGGCCCTGGGTGCCTTCTGGGCGGCCTCCTGGGGAAGGGCTGCCCAGAGCCCGGCTTCGCAGTCACGTCTCGTGTTCTCACGGTGGAAGGAGAAGGGGTGAGGGTGTGCACCGTGATAAGTTACCGGAGTGTGAGGGGGCCCTGTGTATGGGAGGGTCGGCTCCCGCACCCGCTGTCGGTCCCACGCGCCTTCTGTCTCATGAGGGAAGGAAACCGCAGCAGTTTCAGACGGAAACAGCCCTGGGGGAGCTCGGATCCTGGCCCTGCGGCCCTCGGTTGTTGCTCACACGTAGGCTCCGCTTTTCCAGTTGATTGTGAACAAACCAGCATCCAAGTACAAGTGCAGGAGGCTGGGGACCGTCTGTCCAGGAGGGGACCACGTGGCCCTGCTGTCCCACACGCCGCAGGGACAGTCAGCCCCGCGAGCCCGAGCCCCCAGGACGCTGGCCCCTGCCCCTGCGCTGTTGGCCCGGGTCCTGACCTGTGCGCTTCCTTGGTCTCCGCGTGTCCCCCAGGCTTAGACTAGGCGGTGCTCCTCGCAGTTGGACGGGGACCAGAGGCAGCCTGGCCTGCCTGCAGGGGGCCCCTCGCGGCAGGAGCGGGTGGAGAAAGCTGCGGGAGAGTCTGCTTCCCTCGTGTGGCCGAGTCCGCTGCCCGCAGTGAGGTGGCCTGTGCCACCTGCTGGGCAATTGGGCAGTAGGCTCTCAGACCGGGCCCAGAGCTTGCCAGGGCCTGTGGCCACACACCCCTGGTGCAGAAGCAACGGTGCGGAGCCAGGAGCCTGGGCCACCTCTGAGCTGGTGGCAGGGAGGGAGGGCTTGGGGCTGGGGGGCGTGCCAGCCTGAGCTCCCTCTGGGGCACGTGGCTCTGGACGGCATGGAGGGGCGAGGTGACCAGGGCAGTGCCAAAGCCGGGGCCCTGGAGCAGGCTGCTGTCTCCTTCATGCTCGCCAGAGGGGAGGGAGGGTCAGAGGGGAGGGAGGGCCAGAGGGGAGGGAGGGCCAGAGGGGAGGGAGGGCCAGAGGGTCAGAGGGGAGGGAGGGCCAGAGAGGAGGGAGGGTCAGAGGGGAGGGAGGGCCAGAAGGGAGGGAGGGCAAGAGGGGAGGGAGGGTCAGAGGGGAGGGAGGGTCAGAAGGAAGGGAGGGTTAGAGGGGAGGGAGGGCCAGAGGGGAGGGAGGGCTGGTTGACAGCCAGCCGGGCCTCCTCGTGGGCACGTGGTGTGCCCTCAGGCTCTTACTGTGGTGAGGTCTCACGTGGGCGCTTTCTGTCTAGGTCACCCGTGTGAGCAGAGCGGGAGAGAGGCCAGCACGCTGCCACCTTCCAGGCTGCGGGTCATCTCGAATGAGGGAGCCGGCCGCTTCGACGGAGGAAGCCTCCTCATGCCCGGGGCCCCGAGACGTGAGTGGGCGGGCGGGGGTGCGTGGGTGTGATTGACGTGGGGCGGGGTGGAGCACACCCAGACAGAGGAGGCTGCCCGCGTGCAGTGTGCGCGTGTCGTGTGCACGCCCCTCTGGACCTGGGCGCAGAGTGGTGGCTGCCACTGCCCCGGTGTGCCCGCCTCCTGGTTCACCGCGTTGGGCAGGCCCGGCGCTCCGGCCTGGCTGGGCAGCCTGGGATCGCGCAGAGAATCCTAACCCACGAGCGGCCTTGGTTTGTGGGTGGCCCCTCTGCGGGGAAGAGAAGATGAAGCAAAGCCGAGGAACGTGGACTAAGGCCAGAACTCCTCTGACCTGTGAACTGACGAGGGCGCGGGGGACCGGAGATGAACCGTGACCTCTGGCTCCTCTGAACCTTCTAGGGGTGAAAAACGTGGTCCAGGCACAGAAGCTGGCAGAGGTGGACAGCGAGCTGGCCGCCATGCTGTTCACACCCCTGCCGCCGGGGAGCAAGGGGCCCCGGGGCACCGTGCAGGAGGGGGACGCCGTTCGCAGGCGCAAGCTGGAGCGGATGCGGGCTGTGCGTGCGCAGGAGGCCGGCGGCGAGCGGGGCGCCCGGAGGAGCGTGCTGGTGAGCGCTCCCTGTGGGGCCACCCGCTCCCTAGGGACCAGGAGCCAGAGTGGAAGCAGCCTGGCCAGCGGCCCCGCTCCACCGGGAAGGTCTACGGCCTGCTCCCCCGCCCCCAGGGAGGCCCCCAGTGGGGCACAGCCCCCCTCCCTCCCCCCCCGTGTTCACACCCCCAGCAGAAAGGCCCCGGCTTGGGTATTACAGTCATTTCCGTCAGAAATCGAACCTGGCCCCGCCCTTGAGCTCCAGGCCAGAGGCGGTCAGTTGGCCTTCCTCCTGACGTCTGGGCCGCCTATGTCGGGAGCTCCGGCCTGGGGTGGCCCCGCTGGTCTCAGTCTCGCACAGCAGCCCTGGGCCCACTGTTAGTGGGGGGCTCACCGGAAAAGCAGCCGACCTCCAGCCTCGGAGCACCCCTGGACTGCCAAGCCCGCGGAACCACGGGCAGAGGAGGGAGGGTTGGCGGGGGACCCGCGGCGCAGCCCCACGGCAGCTGCCCGAGGTCCGGGCCCCGCGGAGGGCTGTCGGGGCAGGACACGCCCCTGCAGGGACTCTGCTGCAGACAGGGCTCCTGGGGAGCCGGCCACCTGTCGGTTTTGAGGGGGCTCTTTTCTCTTTTCTTGGAAACCTCTGACTCCAATTCTCCGTGATGCCCGAACCGGCCTTAGGGCGGGGAGGGGGGTTGAGGGGGGTGGTGTAGTCCAGTCGGCAAACCGCGGCTCGTGAGCCACATGCGGCTCTTTGGCCCCTTGAGTGTGGCTCTTCCACAAAATACCACGGCTTGGGCGAGTCTATTTTGAAGAAGTGGCGTTAGAAGTTTAAGTTTAAAAATGTGGCTCTCCAAAGAAATTTCCATCATTGTCCTGTGGATATTGGGCTCTGTGGACTAATGAGTTTGCCGACCACTGGAGTCAATCTGGAGCTTGCAGGGCAGACCCCACCTCCCGTGGGTACACCACCTGCGGGCAGAGAGCAGCCAGGAGGGGGTGAGCCCAGGAGAAACCTGGACCTCGGGGCGGGGCGGAAGGCGGTGGGAAGCGGCCTCGAGGAGCGCGTGCCCAGGATGTGGCCCTGTCTCAGGCCCGGTGTCTCGCAGGCTGAACAGAATGTCCGGGCTCAGCATGCGCGGGACCTGCAGGTCATCGCCGCCTACCGGGAGCGCACCAAGGCCCAGAACATCGCCAGCGCGCTGAGCCTGGCCATCACCGTGGAGCACACCCTCTACGCCTCACTGGGCACCGTGGAGTTCTTCGAGTTTGCCCTCAGGAACCCCCACAACACGCCACACACTGTGACCATCGAGGTGGACAACCCTGAGCTCAGGTGGGGCCAGCTGGGAGGGGCGGGGCCAGCTGGGAGGGGCGGGGCTAGCTGGGAGGGGTGGGGCCAGCTCGGAGGGGCGGGGCCCTCCCTGGGGGGCGGGCCTTGGGGCCTCGGGGGAACGTTCTCGCTCAGCTCTGCCCCCCACCCAGCCTCATCGTGGACAGCCGGGAGTGGAGGCACTTGAAGGCCGCGGCCGGCCTGCACACGCCTGTGGAGGAGGACATGTTCCGCCTGCAGGGCGGCCTCGCACCCCAGCTCTTCCTGCGCCCCCGGGAAACCGCCCACATCCCCTTCAAGTACCAGACCTTCTCCGTGGTGCAGGTGGGCCTCCCAGGGCCGAGGGCTGGTCGCCAGGCGCACGACGTGGGGACTGGGGGCCTGAGCCGCCACATGGCTGAGCCTTCGGGCGTCGCCTCTGCGCGGCCTCGCACCCCGGCTCCCAGGCGTGCGCGGTGGTCAGACGCCTCACATTCCCTGCGTGCCCGGGGGGTGGCATGAAAGGCGAGGCCGCCTCCGAGTCTCTTTACTAAACGGGTAAGGGCTTCCCAGGCGTCAGAGCTGGGGGCCGACTCCCAGCCCGGCCTCTGCGGTGAGGGCTGTGCCCTGGTGACTGTCGCATGTGCTCCCAGCAAGAGGCCAGGCCCGAGGCTTCCCGTACAGATGTGAGGAGCATGTGTACATGTGCATGTGTGTGCATGAGTGCGTGTGCGTGATGGGGAGGTGTGGGCACGTGTCTCATTTTTTGGACAGTGACCTTGAGGTCAGCTCTGTGGGATGGTGGTCACCCCTTAAATGGCCTGAGGGATCCCAGGGCTCGCAGATTTCCCGGGGGGCTCTGCACGCACTGTGGGCCAGAGGTTAAGGACAGAGGTGAGTCGTCAGCCTCTGGCTCCAGGCAGAGCGGGGTCAGCATGGGGGCCCTCTCTCCACAGCTCACGCCGCCTCCCAGCCTCGGGGCGGCGGGGCCGGTTATAGCAGCCGCTGAGCGCCGCTGTGAGCGCCGTGCGGCCAGGGCAGCTGTTCCACAGTGGGCCGTCCTGCCGGTGGACAGCGGCGCCTGCCCCCAGGATCCGTCCGTGACCCGCGGGTGCTGGTTGCTTTCCCACAGGCCTCTATGGACCTGAGACCCGAGAAGGGCACGGAGCCCGGATCCCCTGGGAAGGACAGCACGATGCCCACCAGACACGCCAAGGTGAGGGCGGAAGACAGGCCTGATCCCATGTGCACGAGGCCGTGGGGTGCGAGCCGTGTCCTCCACGGGGGCCGGCAGTGTCATGGGTTCTGCTGGCTCTCAGGCCGCCTGGGCCCGGCCCCTCCGCCCTCGCCGGCCTCCTGGAGGGAAGGGGTGCGGGCAGGGCACTCAGAGGGGGGCTTGCACGTCCAGGTGCTGGCGCGGCTGCTGTGCAGCCCTTGTGCGGGTGTGAGCCGCTGCCCCGTGCCCGCTCTGCCCGCTATCCTCATGCTCCATCTCTGCGGCTGCGGGCACCTGCACAGGCCCGGGGGCTGGCTGTTCACGTGCCCAGCATCCCAGGGGGTGCAGTGGTGGGACGTGCCCGCATCCGCCCTCCCTCCGGTGCCCCTTCCTGCCGGCGGGCGGTGGTGCCCGCTCCCTCCCTGAGCAGCCGCATACCAGGCTCCTGGGTGGAGAAGGACATTTAGAAACCAAACCTGGGTGCTGGGTGCATGCGCCCGTCAGACGCGGCCGCCGCCTGAGGGGTTGGAGCGGGGATCGCACCAGCGCTCGGAGGTGTGGTATCGCGGCATCACGGGTATCGCAGGCTTGTCAGCGGCCCTCCCCTGGGGCTTGTGATCCCGTTTCTGCCGTGAGACACCGGCTTCATCTCCCTCCACGGCTTTACCTGTCGGCTCGGCTTTGAGGACAGCCAGCCTGTGGGCGCTGCCCTGTGAGTGGGTGCTGCCCTGTGGGTGGTGCTGCCCTGTGGGTGCTGCCCTGTGGGTGGTGCCGCCCTGTGGGTGCTGCCCTGTGGGTGGTGCTGCCCTGTGGGTGGTGCTGCCCTGTGAGGCGTGCTGCCCTGTGGGTGGTGCTGCCCTGTGGGTGGTGCTGCCCTGTGAGTGGGTGCTGCCTTGTGGGTGCTGCCCTGTGAGGGGTGCTGCCTTGTGGGTGCTGCCCTGTGAGGGGTGCTGCCTTGTGGGTGCTGCCCTGTGAGGGGTGCTGCCCTGTGGGTGCTGCCCTGTGGGTGCTGCCCTGTGGGTGCTGCCCTGTGAGTGGTGCTGCCCTGTGGGTGCTGCCCTGTGAGTGGTGCTGCCCTGTGAGGGGTGCTGCCCTGTGAGGGGTGCTGCCCTGTGGGTGCTGCCCTGTGAGGGGTGCTGCCCTGTGGGTGCTGCCCTGTGGGTGCTGCCCTGTGAGTGGTGCTGCCCTGTGGGTGGTGCCGCCCTGTGGGTGGTGCTGCCCTGTGGGTGGTGCCGCCCTGTGGGTGCTGCCCTGTGGGTGCTGCCCTGTGGGTGGTGCCCTGTGAGTGGTGCTGCCCTGTGGGTGCTGCCCTGTGGGTGGTGCTGCCCTGTGGGTGCTGCCGGCCATACTAGCTGGTGGTGAGTGCATGTGGGTGCGTGCACTGAACATGTGTGTGCGTGCACTGAACATGTGTGTGCGTGCACTGAATATGTGGGTGCAGTCCCAGATGGGACCCTGCAGGCCAAGGTTCTGGGCGCTTCTCTGTCCTGTGCTCACGCTTACTGAAGGGACTCTTCTCCGGGCAGTCATGTCACCAGCTCGATGTGTGTGGATCTGTGTGTTTCACTAACATGTAGAGGTCCTTTAAAAATTAACTTAGTTTTTAAGTTAAAAGCGTTTACATGAGTCCAAAATCAAGCTGTAAAATGAGATACACGTAGGAAGAACTGGCTTCCTTTCCCACCCCTTTCCCTGTGTGCACGTACATGTGTGTACACACATGTGCACATGAGTGTGAACATGTGTGTATGTGATGTGTGTGCCGAGCCTGAACGTGGCCCTGAGACCTTGGCAGTGGGTGCACAGAGCCTTCCTGTTCACTCTTTCAAAGCCTCTGGTGGGCACGGGTGCTCATTGCGTGTCCACCATTCCCCGTCCGTGGACTGAGTCCCTTCTCGCCCTTGGCCGTGGCGCGTGGTGCTGCACACGGCGGCCGCTGCCCCCTCCGAAGGGCCGGCCCTCCTGCGCCGATGGGCCGTTTCCAGACTTTTGCTGGCCTGCACGAATGTGCCCGCGCTCAGAACTTCTTCTTGAAGCGAAAACTGCAGAAAACCTGAAACGGTCGGTCTGAGAACTCGGTTATATTTGCAAGTTCTGCTCAAGCAGCACGAAAGATAAAGTCATTTTCCAATGGATGCCTCAGCGAGGCAATAAAACTCGGTGGGTGGGGTGTCAGGGCATCCTCGACGGCTGTGAGCTGGGCATGGGGCTCCTCTCTGAGCCGGAGCACAGGCCCCGGGAGCACCCCGCGTTGCAGGGACCGACCCCCAGGGTGGCGCCTCCAGATGCAGCTTCACTAGGCGGAACCAGACGAGTGCTGCTGGCAGAGCCGAGGGCGCAGGCGGAAGGGGGGGCGCAGACTCGGTGTCGGGCGGGGTGGGGTACAGGGGGCAGGGAGTGACCTCAGACTCAGGGTGTCGTGTGGGGCTGGGGCACAGGCGGAAGGGGGCACAGACTCAGGGTGTCGGGTGGGGCTGGGGCACAGGCGGAAGGGGGGGCACAGACTCAGGGTGGGGCTGGGGCGCAGGCGGAAGGGGGGGCACAGACTCAGGGTGTTGGCGGGGCTGGGGCACAGAGCTCTGCCGTGTGGAGGGTGTGCTGTTCCGCGCGGGACGTGGGCTCGTGGGCGCCTGTCCTGTTAGTCTGTCACTTGGACCTTTCTGCGTACCCATCCTTCTATACGTGTGCCAGGAATGGGGGGGGGGGGGGCGGTAGTAGCGGAAGGCGTGGTGGGCGCTGGGCTGCAGACCCCCCCCCCGCATCCCAGGTGTGTGGCTTCCTCAGTAGAAAGAGCAGTGGCAGCCGTCATGGCACACAAGTGGGGGACACGTCCACATGCAGATGCCCTGCCGGGCACCGCCCCTCAGCGTGGGCACCCCCGTGCAGACTGCTCTGTCTCAGGCCGGGTTCCACCCGTGGGGCGGTGAGGACGCGGAGACCTGGCCGTGGCCGCGGCAGGGCCTGGTGCACACAGCTGCCCGCGGGCCGTGCGCCCTGACGCGGCCTCCCGCTCGCAGGTGTTGTTCCGGGCGGGCGGCGGCAAGCCCCTGGCCGTGCTCCTCCTGACGGTGCAGCCGCAGCCCCACCCGGTGGCCCAGGTCTTCCGCTTCTACCACCCGGAGCTCACCTTCCTGAAGAAGGCCATCCGCCTGCCCCCCTGGCACACGCTCCCAGGCAGGTCCCGGGGGCCCGGGCGCGTTCTGTGGGCTCAGAGCTGGGAAGGGTTCGCCCCGAGGGTGGCGGTGGCATCGTTGTTGCCCTGTGATGCTCTCACCCGACACCCGGCACAGCTGTCGGCTCTCCTTCCTGCCTGTGCCGTTTCAAACGGCGAAGACAGCGTGCCCACGGCGCCCTCCTGAGCGCCCCCCCGAGCGCCCCCCCTGATTGCGCTGGTGCCTGTGGCACCGAGGGCGCCCGCGCTGGCACTGGCCGCTGGCACTCGCGCTTCCCCTTTGGCCTCTGCCTGCAGACGGGCCCCCGGGTGGCCGAGCAGGAACCCAGTGTCCACGCAGGGGCGGTGGCGTGGAGGCCCGTCCCCTCGGCACCCGTGCGGCCACGCCGGGCGGGAAGACACCTCTGTCTTGGCCTTTTCCGCTCCAGGTGCTCCCGTGGGGATGCCTGGAGAGGCGCCCCCGGTCCACGTCCGCTGCAGCGACCCGCACGTCATCTGTGAGACCCAGAACACGGTGAGTGCGGCCGCTCCGTCCTTGCCCGCACGCCCGCGGTCCCTGCACCCCCTGCAGCCGCCTCGCGCGTCTCCGTGCGCTGGCCTCTTCCCCGGGCGAGGGGCTGTTTGCCGTGCCTGTGAGGGCTTCCTGGACGAGTCCCATCTTCCTGCCAGCACACCGGTCCTTGACTGTCTGAGGGGAGAGTGAGGAGCGAGGGTCTGAGGGCACCTATGAATCGCCACTGTGTACAGGGTGGCGGCTGTCGTGCGAAGACCAGGTGGGACGCGGGGTACGGGCCCCTCCAGGAGAGAGTTTCTGAGCTCAGTGCACAATCGAGGCGTTTTTTCATGGCAGTGAAAAAGCTGGCGGATTCTGAGCACAGAAAACGAGAGGCGTCGCGGCCTGGTTCTTACCTGCTGTGGCCTCGCGGGGACCAGGGGCGAGTCAGGTCCAGGGGCGGCGTCCCTGTGATGCCCCCACTGTCCACAGGGTCCGGGGGAGCCGAGGGACGTGTTCCTGAAGGTGGCCAGTGGCCCAAGCCCGGATGTCAAAGACTTCTTTGTTGTCGTTTACGTGTGAGTATGCGAACCCGGCGGTCGGCGGCGGGGGCGGGCGGGGTGGGGAGGAAGCAGCGGGTGCTGGGCGTTGAGCGTGGCCAGGCCTGGCTGCTCCTCGGCTTGTCATGGGCTGGCAGGGCCTGGCGAAGGGCGCCCTTCGCTCAGGGCGGCACCCGCAGCCGAGGGACGGTGGGTCCAGAGCCCACCAAGGAGAGGAAGTGGAGGCAGCTGCGCGGCCCATTCAGTCCCAGGCCCGCTGCCCGTCCAGTGCCTCCTCCGGGCGATGGAGACTGTCGGCCCGCCCTCTGCTCCCCCCACTGCATGACCCTGTTCGGGGACCTTGCTGGGTGACCCTGCGGGGGACCTGGGCCCTCCCGTCCCTGGAAGTGGCGTCTCCCAGCCCCGAGAACTTGAAAGCTGGCGCGAGGTGAGGTGTCCGCGGCGCCTCTGAGGACGGCAGCGCGCAGCCTGTGCGCAGCGGCCGTCACGGGCGGAGGGGCCTGCAGCGTGGAGTCCCCATCAGACCCCGAGGGGCCGCGTGGCTGAGCCCACTTTACAGGCCTGCTGACCTCCAGGCCCGCGGCCTTCCACGCAGCGCAGCCACGGCCTTGCCTCGGGCCTGGTTCGGGGTTCTGGCTTCCCAGGGTGTCTGGCTGCGAAGCTCACACCGACGTCCCTCTCGTGCCCCCCGAGTCCAAGTGACGCCTGGGCTGCAGCCCCCAAGCCTCCCACGCGGGAGGGTGACAGCTGCTGTCCGCGCGGCCTCCTGCCCCCTCCTCCGGGCAGCCTTCTCGGCTTCCTCCTGGCTTCTGTGCCCACAGGGACCGCTGGCTGGCGGCGCCCGTTCAGATCTGGCAGGTCTACCTGCACTCCCTGCAGCGCGTGGATGTCTCCTGTGTCGTGGGCCAGCGGACCCGCCTGTCCCTGGTCCTCCGGGGGACGCCGACGCTCAGGAACGTGCGGGCCTTCACCTCACACCCCCAGGAGCTGACGGTACGGCCTTGGGCTGCCGGACCCCTTCGGTATCCCCTGGCCGCGGCCATTCTCGCCCACCTGGGCCGGTGGGGCGGCGGCGGGGGCGGCGTGGGCTGCGCTCAGAGAGTGGTCCCGAGGAGGGGCTCACTGCCCCTCCGACGGGCGGTCTGTGGAGTCTCTGTCCGATCCCTTCACCAGACAGGCATCGTGGGGCGGGACGTGTAAACCCACCGCCCGTCTCAGAGTCGCTGGGAGGAGAACACCAAGTCTGAGTCGGTGCAGCCAGTTGCACGCTGCTCAGCGGGCCGGGCGGGCGGGCTCCTGCCGGCAGCTCCTTGAGAGCCAGAGGGGTCACCGCCACGCGGGAGGGGACCCGCCCGACACAGAGGGCGTCGGACACGGTGGGGAACGGCTGTGGCCGCTGTGGCCCGGCCCACGGAGATCCGTGTGTGCGCTCGGGCCCTTTCTGCCGCACGCCGGCCACGTGGCCCCCGAGCAGGCTGTCCCCGAGCCGCGGGCTGGACCGCTGGGGGCAGGTGCCAGAGCCCCTCGTCCCCACTTCCCTCTCTGTTGTTTCCGAAGACGGACCCCAACGGCGTCTTCGCGCTGCCGCCCCACGGGGTGCAGGACCTGCACGTGGGCGTGAGGCCCCGCCGGGCGGGCAGCCGCTTCGTGCACCTCAACGTGGTCGACGTGGACTGCCACCAGCTGGTGGCCTCCTGGCTGGTGTGCCTCTCCTGCCGGCCGCCTCTCATCTCCAAGGTCTGGGAGGGGGCGTGGCCACACGGTGGGCGCACGGGTCACCTGGTCCCCCCACCCAGGCCTGGCTCCAGGCAGGAGCTTCCTCCCGTCCTTCTGGCCCCGGGGGGGGGGGGGGCTGGTCCTGTGCTGGGGGGCCTCCCCTGGGAGCCCCGGGGGGGGGGGTGCTCCTGTGCTGGGGGCCCCTCCCCTGGGAGCCCCGGGGGGGGGGGTGCTCCTGTGCTGGGGGCCCCTCCCCTGGGAGCCCCGGGGGGGGGGCTGGTCCTGTGCTGGGGGCCCCTCCCCTGGGAGCCCCGGGGGGGGGCTGGTCCTGTGCTGGGGGCCCCTCCCCTGGGAGCCCCGAGGGGGGGGCTGGTCCTGTGCTGGGGGCCCCTCCCCTGGGAGCCCCGAGGGGGGGGCTGCTCCTGTGCTGGGGGCCCCTCCCCTGGGAGCCCCGAGGGGGGGGGCTGCTCCTGTGCTGGGGGCCCCTCCCCTGGGAGCCCCGAGGGGGGGGGCTGCTCCTGTGCTGGGGGCCCCTCCCCTGGGAGCCCCGAGGGGGGGGCTGGTCCTGTGCTGGGGGCCCCTCCCCTGGGAGCCCCGAGGGGGGGGCTGGTCCTGTGCTGGGGGCCCCTCCCCTGGGAGCCCCGAGGGGGGGGGCTGCTCCTGTGCTGGGGGCCCCTCCCCTGGGAGCCCCGGGGGGGGGGCTGGTCCTGTGCTGGGGGCCCCTCCCCTGGGAGCCCCGAGGGGGGGGGTGCTCCTGTGCTGGGGGGCCTCCCCTGGGAGCCCCGAGGGGGGGGGGCTGCTCCTGTGCTGGGGGCCCCTCCCCTGGGAGCCCCGGGGGGGGGGGGGCTGCTCCTGTGCTGGGGGCCCCTCCCCTGGGAGCCCCGAGGGGGGCTGTCTGTCCTGCTTGTGCAGACGTCCCAGCTGCAGGCCCCGTCCCCCCCGCAGAGCAGGCTCAGGAGTCCCCGCAGGAAACCACACCCACGCCCACGCCGCCCCCCCACAGGCCTTCGAGATCACCATGGCCGCGGGGGAGGGGAAGGGCGCCCACAAGCAGATCACCTACACCAACCCCTACCCCTTCCGCCGGGCCTACCGCCTGCACAGCGACCACCCTGATCTGCTGCAGTTCACGGAGGACACCTTCCAGGTGGGCAGTTTGCGGGCTGGGGGCCTGAGCCCTGGGCTGGGGTGGAGGTTGGAGCCAGGCCATCGAGTCCTGGCGTCTTCACCGAGCCCTGGGCGGCGAGCTGGGCGGCTGCGCTCTGTGCGGTGCTTGGGGGGCGGGGGGAGGGCACCTGTGTGAGCGCCACTGCTTCTTCTCAGAGACCCCCGCGTCCGGGCGACATTTAGGGATCGGACCTGATGACGGACCCAACCTGTGGTTTCTCCATAGTTTTACCAGAACTGCCCCACGTTGATCCTTCTTTGTCTTGAGCGTTTGAGGAAGGTCGGCAGGAAGCCAGTGGGGGTGCCTCTGTGGTTGGGAGGTGTCCCCGGGTCCTGGAAGGCGGTCATGTGGGCCTCACAGGAGCAGGGGACCACAGCTCAGAGCTGGTGCCTGGAGGACCCCCAGCCCGAGGCCGAGGCCGAGGCCCAGCCAGGCCAAGGTGCTCTGTGGTCACGCCACCCAGGGCTGGAGGGAACACGTGGGGGGGTGGGGGTTGCTGGAGGAGCGGGCGCTGGCTGGGCGCTGACGGCCACCTGTTCCAGGTCGCGGGCGGAGAGACCTACACCATCGACCTGCGGTTCGCGCCCAGTCGGAGGGCCGGGGAGCGCGAGGTGCTCATTCACATCAACGACCACGAGGACAAGAACGAGGAGACGTTCTGCGTGAAGGTCATCTACCAGTGAAGGAGCCTCCCGCCTCCCGCCTCCCGCCTCCCGCCTCCCGAGCCTCCACGGCCTCTCTGGGCCTCCACGGGCCTCCACAGCCTCCCCGGGCCTCCACGGGCCTCCCCGGGCCTCCACGGGCCTCCCCGGCCTCCACGGGCCTCCCCGGGCCTCCACGGCCTCCCCGGGCCTCCACGGGCCTCCATGGGTGGCGGCCTCCCAGCGGCGGGTGGCAGCGGGCTGAGGAGTGGGTGTCGCAGGCCCTGGCGCTTGGAGGGCTGCTCTGGGGGAGCTGCTGCCCTCAGGTCGGTTGAGAGCATTGGCTGTTGCACACACGAGCCACCGGCTGATGTTCTGTTTGTCTTCAGCGAGCGTGTTCTCTGAATCGTTCTAAATGACGAAAGGACGTTCTTACTGGGCTTTGTACAAACATACCATTTGCTATGCAATGTTTTATACTGGGAATGTATCTTTTTTAAAGTTACGTATGAAAATAGTAAACTTTTACACCTTTTTCTCTTTGGACAGTTTTCTGTCTGAGCATAAACCTGGTTTTCCCTTGGGGACGGCGGGTGGCCGGTGGCCTCCTGGGGGTGTGCTCATAGTTGGCGGGTGGCGGGGGGGCACGACTTGGACCTGCTTCTGCTTCTGGTCGCCCCGGAAAAGCAGGGTGACGGCTCATCCCAGGCCCTCAACGCAATCCCACCTGCAAAGTCCCCTCCGTCTCCGGTCACACGGGCCAAGGCCAGAGCCCGGTCACGTGGCCCCGACTGTGCTTGAGCTGCCACCCTGAGGCGCAGTCAGACCTGGACAGGAGTGCTCCGGGCGGCCTCTGGAAAGCCTCTCGCAGCCTGGCGCCATCCTCTCCCTCGGCCCTGCCCCCACCCCTGTGGGAGCCCCTCCCGAGGCCACGCTGGCACTCAGCCCGGTCCTGGGCACAGGCGAGGCCCCGAGGCCCTCCCAGGAGTGAGAATCGGCCCGAGATGGGCGGCGCTTTTCAAAGCTGCTTGCCCTCTGTGCGCCTCCCCCCCTCCCCCTCCCTCCCCCCCTCTCCCTCCCTCCCCCCCTCCCCCACTTCCTCACAAAGAACAGGGTCCCTTTGTTAGGATGACTTTTCAGTTAGCAGCCAGGGCCCCTTCTCCCTGGTCACCCAGACGCGCCTTCTCCCTTCAAAACTGCTCGGCCGATGTCCCGGACCCGCCTTCCGTTTCCCTCCTGGCTCCGGGGGCCCGGGTGCAGCTGGCACCTGCGGAGCCTGCGGTTTACAGGATGGGGCCGGGCCTCCTGGCGCACAGACGCTCCCACCGTCTCCCGGAAACCTGGTCTGGTTGTTCCATCAAGGGCGCTTTCCCTACGCTCCTCCTCCTCCTCCTCCTCCTCCTCCTCCTCCTCCTCCTCCTCTCCCCCCCCCCCCCCTCCTCCTCCTCCTCCTCCTTCTCCTCCTCCCCCCCCCCCGCTTCCTGTTGAAGCTGCCCCTCTCTAAATGGAGTCAAACGGAAGGCAGACAATCTGCGTGGCTGATGACTTAATGCTGTGTTTGATCTATTTACAAATACACGAGGGCTGAAAGCTGTTGCCCCAAGTTCCGAGAGGCGGGGAAGCAGCCGCCACGTGTGCTGAACGGCCTCTTGCCCCCCAGGTGTGTGCAACCCTGGCCCTCGGCCGCAGACCCAGCCTTCCCTCTCCTCCAGGGCGCAGGCTGAGGCCCTGACCTGGAGACACCCAGCAGGGGCGGGGAGAAGGCGGGAGGGCATCGGCCTGCCGTGAGAAGTAGTTCAGGCGGGCAGCGTCCGGCGTGGCCTGGGCACAGTGGGGTGGCCGCCCTCCAGGGTGGTGGACGCAGGGGCAGTGGATTCGGAAGCGCTTCCCGCTGGTGGAGGCGGGCGGGGCTCAGCGTACAGGTAGAGCCCACCCGTTCGGGCGTGTCTGCTGGCCAGGCCACCTGGGCCTTCCGGCCCCGAAGCAAAGCCGGGTCCGAGCTGGTGGGTGGGAGACGGCAGTGAGGGAGGCTCCTCGCCGTGCCCGGGAGGCCCCGTGGACGCCAGCCGGTCTCTCCCCCCTGCCCGCCTCCCCCCCCCCCCCCCCGCCGAGGCCGTGGGCAGCGTGGAAAGCCAAGTGTAGGTACTGTTGTCACACCGGCTGTGGTTGAGCGTGTCCCCCAGAACCTCAGAGTGTGCCCTTGTTGGGGAGTAGGGCCTTTGCAGATGGCATTAGGTAAAGACTGAGGTGACTTCACCCTGGCGGGGGGGGGGGGGGGTCCCTCAATTCAGAGTCTTTACAGGAGATGGGAGGGGACACCCGGGGTTCACGTGGCGGCAGAGGCAGAGGTGGGAGGGATGTGGCCCACGCAGATGCAGGCATGGCTGTCTCCCCCCGACCTCCCCCCACATGACCGGACTCGCCTGACCCCGGGCGCAGGACGTCTTAGAGGGGACGGAGGCAGAGGACACCACCCGTGCATGCGGGGAGGGGACGCCGGCTGGTGGGACCGTCTCATCTCCTGATCTCGGTGGAATCGGGAACTGAGGCCGATGGGACGCGCCCGAGTGCCAAGGTGACGGTGAGGAGCCGTCTCCCCTGGGGAGGAGGAGGCCTCTGCTTGGTCTGGGCGAGAGCGGCGTCTTCCTGGGAGTAATTCTTCCATTCACTGACTTCTTCCCGTCCCATTGCGGTGGGATCCTCTTCCAGCCGAGTGGCCGGCGGGTAACGATGTTTTCCTCCGAAGCGAGGCCGCGATGGCCCAGGGGCCGCGGTGGCTTTAAAACAACTCCCGCCGTCTCGCCACGACGGCGAGAACGGGTCGCCAGGCTGCGGGGCTCAGCCCTGTCCCTCCCTGGACGGCGGGGACCCAGCGAGGCTCCGCTCAGGCCACCCGCCCCGCCCCGAGGCCGCCTTGCCCGTGCGTGAGCGGGGACTGGTCTCTGTCCCCCAGAGGTGGTGTCCTGGTGTCGTTGGCTCCCGGAGCTGTAAGGTGTTTCCAGGCCAGGACGGCCTGACGGTTCAGCGGGGCAGAGCCCTCCTTCCGCCGTGCCGGGGTCGGCGTGAGGTGCTCCGTGGGGCTTTCTCGAGCGACTGCTTTGTCAGCTTCGCCACCAGGATGCTCGGCGTGGGGTCCATGGCCCAGGCCCCAAGGCCCGTCACGCCCAAGCCCTCCCCCGCTCCGACCGAAGCCTCTTCTGAGAGTCATCTCACCTGATGGTCGCACCCCCTCCCAGACGGGTCCTCTCAGGCCCCGTTTACACGAGGTGGGAGCCACGTGCCTTGCCCAGGGTCACACAGCCAGGAGCCAGGAGCATCGGGGTGTGGCCTCGACGCCCCTCACTCACTGGGGGGTGCCGAGCAAGGCTGCATGTGGTGAGCTGGGGAGCCCACACTTCATAGGGTCTGTGCCCGGGTCCCCGACAGCAGGGTCAGGAGAAGACGGAGTGGCAGCCAGGGCCCCCCTGAGCCCTCCTTCTCCCCGGTGACAGGCAGGGTTTGGGCCCAATCCCTGGACATCACGCAGTGTGGGTCAAAGGGCAAGGGTGGCTAGAGGAGTGAGGGACAGACCGGGTCTAGAGCCAGTCATGCGAAGGGGTGCCTCCCCGGACACCCAGCTTTTTAAAGGGCACGGAGACCATAGGCAGCAGGCGGGGTCTGGAAGTGCCAGTGGCCCGGCCCCGGCCCCTGGACCTGGCCTTGCAGCCTGCGGCCTGGGCGGTCTGTGGGGAGCGGGGTTGGGAGCCGTTGGCTGGGAGAAGGCAAGGCCTGTGGTCCAGACCAGCCAGGTCACGTGGGGAAGCCCTGCCCACAGGCCCTGGTCTCCCTGGTGGTGACGGACGACACCTGCCGAGCTGGAAGCGTTAAGACAAGCTGGGAGTCATCACAGACATGCTGCTGGCTGCTGCGGAGCCGGGACGGCCTCCCTGTGGGGTCGCCCTCCGGGGAGGCCAGCGCTGGGAGGCTGCGCCCAGGGCAGCTGTGAGGAGGAGCCGGAGGGGGCCCTGCCTCCAGCCCAGGAATGCAGGGCCCCGCTGCCGTCTGGTCTGCACGTCCTAGGCTGCTCTCCGGAGGCAGCCAGCGCGATGGGGGACCCCGGGAGCCGTGCACGGGGGACAGCGGAGGGAATAGCTGGCAGCCGCTGCGGCTGGTTTGGTTTTCCTTGGCGAGAGAAGTTAGGGCCTGGCAGTTTGGGAACTCAGTCCGCGGCTTTCTGGCAGAGCGGAGGCTGCGGGCCGCGGGGCCACCTGAGCGCGCTGGGAACGTGCCAGTGGCAGGCTAGCTCTCCAGGCGGCCTCTGTCGGCGTCCTCCTCCCCCCGCTGCAGCGCAACCGGCAAGCTGGGACTCAGGGACAATCGCTCTCGTCTTCTTTTTAAAAAATGTACCTTTATCGATGTCAGAGACGAAGGCAGAGGGAAGGAGAGAAGCATCGATGATGAGAGAGTCATGGATTGGCTGCCTCCTGCACGCCCCCTACTGGGGTCGAGTCCGCAACCCTGGCCTGTGCCCTGACCAGGACCTTCTGGTTCATAGGTCGGTCGATGCTCAACCACCGAGCCCTCCCCCCACACCCCCCCGGCACTTTTTTTTTAAAAAAAGTATTTTATTGAATTTTTACAGAGAGGAAGGGAGAGGGATAGAGAGTTAGAAACATTGATGAGAGAGAAACATCAATCAGCTGCCTCCTGCACACCCCCCACTGGGGACGTGCCCACAACCAAGGTACGTGCCCTTGACCGGAATCGAACCCGGGACCTTTCAGTCCTCAGGCCGATGCTCTATCTACTGAGCCAAACTGGTCTCGGCCCCCCCCCACCCGGCACTTTTGTCTTCTTTTGATAAAGACTTTGTTTTTAGGACGGTTTAAGGTTCACAGCACCATTGAGAGGAAGGTACGGAGAGCTCTCCTATGTTCCCCGGCCCACACGGCCTCCCCCACTGTCGATTCACTCACCACGATGGGACATTTCTTTTAAAACCAGGGAAGACCCTACCTCAACGCGTCGCTGTCACCCCCGGTCCCCGGTCACCGTAGGGCTCACGCGTGGCGGTGCGCATCCTGTGGGCAGCCCAGTGTGTGATGGCGCGTCCATCCTCCTAACGACCTGCAGGCAGTCTCACTGCCCTGCTGACCCGGGCGCCTGCCCCTCCCCCTCCCGCCCCAGCCCGGCAGCCACGGGCCTTGCTGCTGCCCCCCCCTTCCCTGCTGCTGCTTCCTCCCCCACGCTGCTACCCCCCCCACCCCCCCGCCACGGGCCTTCTCCAGGAGCAGCAGCTGGAGCCCTCCATACGCCGGCTTTCGGGCGGGCCTTCGCTGTGACGTTTCCTCGTGGCTTTCCATAGCTCGGTGCGTGTTTCTTTCTGGGTAAGTAACATCCGCTTGTCTGGACGGGCCCGGCTTCTGCACCCACTCACCCACCGAGGCGTCCCGGTGGCTCCCCAGTCCTGGCGCTTCTCAGTGAGGCTGCGTGAACGTCTGTGTGCAGGTTCCCGCGTGGACAGGTGTGGGACTCCTTTTGGCAAATACCAAGGGGCAGGGCCGCTGGGTCGTGTGGCGAGGGCATGGTTAGGTTTGTAAGAATCTGCCGACTGGCTTCCAAAGCGGCTGCGCCCGCTGCATCCCACAGCGCCGAGGAGGTCCCCGCCGCGCCGTCCTCGCCAGCACTCACGTGGCCAGCACTCGCCGTGGCCAGCGCCTCCTCGCCAGCCCTCGCCGTGGCCAGCGCCTCCTCGCCAGCACTCATGTGGCCAGCACTCACGTGGCCAGCGCCTCCTCACCAGCACTCGCTGTGGCCAGCACTCGCCGTGGTCAGCGCCTCCTCGCCCACACTCGCTGTGGTCAGTGCCTCCTCGCCCACACTCGCTGTGGTCAGCGCCTCCTCGCCAGCACTCGCCGTGGTCAGCGCCTCCTCGCCAGCACTCGCCGTGGTCAGCGCCTCGTCGCCAGCACTTGCCGTGGTCAGCGCCTCCTCGCCCACACTCACTGTGGTCAGCGCCTCGTTGCCAGCACTCGCCGTGGTCAGCACTCGCGTGGCCAGCACTCACCGTGGCCAGCGTTCAGATTGTGGTGCCGGTAGCTGTGTAATGCCGTCTCGTGGCTGTTTTAACCTGTGCTTCCTAAGGACACAGGGTGTGAAGCGTCCTTGTCCCGGCGCCCACACTCTACCCTCCTCCCCAGCTACATCGCAGGGGACCTCTCACGCCCGCCCCTCCTCTTGCGCCCACCTCCCTTAGGCGGCCAGGACTCGGCCCCTCCTGTTTCTGTGCCCCCAGAACCGGCGGCTCCCCCGCCCCTGCTCTCCCGCCTCATTGCTGCCTGTAGGCGGGAAGGTGCGACAGCTGTGCCCTCTTCTCGCTTTCTGTTCCAAAATCCAGGCCCTCTCCCCCCCTGGTTCCAGCAGGAGTGGCCGCATCGCCCGCAAAGGCCTGCAAAAATGCAAATGAAAGTGAGATTACGGTTTTTTCTACATAAGCAACGTAGCAGCTCAGATCTGGCCCGGGCTGCCAGCCGAATCCACCGGAGAGAAATCCGTGTTGGAATAGTTGCCTGTGTTCTCATGGAACATTTATGGTGGGGCCGCCGGGCTCCCATAAAGCCTCTCCATTAATTATTCATCATGGAATTCAGACGAAATGCCAAACACCCTCCCGCCAAAGGGGCCGTGCTGTATGGTTTTTTCTGTTACCTCTGAAGAGCTGGGCTTTTTTTGGTTGTTAATCCTCACCTGAGGATATTGCCCATTGATTTTCAGAGAGAGTGGAAGGGAGAAAGAAGGAGGGAGAGAGAGAGAGAGAGAGAGAGAGAAAGAGAGAGAGAGAGGGAGAGGGAGAGGGAGAGAGGTCAATTGGTTGCCTCCCGCACACGTCTTGACCGGGGCTGGGGATCGAACCTGCAACCCAGGTGTGGAGAGCGGCTACAGCGCTTGGACAGGTTCAAGCCTGGGACTAAGGAGAGGGCACGGTCCTCTCGTGGCAAAGCCCTCCCAGCACAATTACAGCCAAAGGCTGTGGCTGTGAGCTTGAACCTATGGTCCGAACCTGTGGCCCCCCGTGGCTGAGCGACACGGGCTGCGGGAGGTGCAGCCAGGAAACAAAGCTTGATCAGGTGCCTGTAACTGAGTCGGTTCGGAACCTGCGAGAATGTTGTAAACATCTTGACGACGCCCTTCCTTTGCCTCGTGGAAACTGGCTATAAAATAAAGGCTCGGCTTGCAGGCCCTGGCGCTGTCGCTCGCTCTCCCACCCAGACCCAGCTTCCTCTCTTGTCTGTCTTCTTTAATCCCGCACCGCCCCCCCCCCCCCTCAGGCTCACCCCTGGCCGTGCTGAGCGCGGCACAGATGTCCCACCTGGCTTTGGGGTCATGCCTGCTTTGGGGTTGCCCCAGCCCCTGCCCCCGCGCCCCCCCAGGAGCCCCAGGTGCTGTGACAGGCAGCTGTCCCCTCAGAGCAGCGGCCTTGGCTGCTCAGTGAAGAGCTGTCACGCGCTCCTGGGCCGCTTCCTCGCCATCTGTCTTGGGAGCGAGATCACGGGCGGCTGGAGAGGAGCTCCCATTTGTAACTGCAAATTGTCTTCTCTTCCTCCTCATCCCCCCCGCCCCCCCCCCCCCCCCCCGCCCAGTCACAGCCCAGCTGCAGCCACTCCCACGCGTCCAGGGGCCGCCTGCTTTGCAGCGAGCACGGCCAGGTTTCCCCAACACGGACCCCCTCCCCCTGCGTCCTCTCAGGGCTGGGGCACCCCCCGGGGTCAGGGGTGGTGGAGGAAGCCAGATGGGAGGAGGTTGGGAGGAAGGGAGGTGCCTGACACCTGGGGCTGATGCAGGGCCCGAGATGACTGTTCCTCTCCCCCTCTCCCCCTCTCCCCCTGTCCCCCTGTCCCCCTCTCCCCTTCCCCAGGGCCTCAGTCCCCCTGTCTCCTCTCCCCCTCCTGCTCCCTCCTCCTGAGCTTTTGGCGGGGGGGGTCTCCGGAAGGAAGGCCAGCAAACACAGGCCCTTCCTCTTTCCACCGGGATTGAGAGCTGCCAGACATACCCCAGCCCCCTTCCCCCACCCCGCCCACCCAGCTGAGGAACGCAAACGTCGATGGACAGTGTGCGGGCTAAGATTTAGCTCGTCAGTCACGCCTCCCTCTCCACTGTGTCATCAGGCGGTGACCTCAGCCTCAGCTCCCACCCCTTCGCCGCTGGCCTCTCATGAAGGCGGAGAGAGCCCCGCACACAGCACACGGCACACGGCACACGGCACACCGCGCAGCCGAGCGGCCTGGGGCCCCGGGGGGCAGGGGCAGCCACCTGGATGGAGGAGCCTTCGATGTTGTTTTGTGCGTCTTCAGACGTGATTTCTCGTGGGGCTTGGACCTGGGTCCCAGTGGAGACCCGGTCACATTTGTGAAGGCGGTTGAATGGCGTGTGGAGAGACAGAGGCAGGGTACGGAGGAATGATATCAACGGGGAACGCTCCCGGCTTGAAATGCCATCGCGTGGGGACCCCCGTCTGGTTTCTCCCTCCTCACCTGAAACGTGGGGTGACTGGTGAAGAAAATTCACGCCCCCCCCCCCCCCCCCCACACACAGGGGAATGCCGCAGCGTTGCGATGGCGAGTCTGCTCGGAAGACACGGCTCTGCTCTCAGCGTGTGGCCCGGGCCCGCACAGCACCCCAGCCCCGCCGTCTCCTCAGCGCCGATGGAGAACGCAGGGCGGATGCTAGTTCGGCCGCACGGGAAAACAGCCCTGTTTCCTGTGTCCGTTACACATGCTGGAGCCGCCGTGGGCCCCGGGCAGTCACGCAGAGACGGCGACTGGCCCCCAAAGATCCAGCGTCTGCTCCCCCACCCCGGGGCCGTCGCCGGGAGCTGGCGGCGCGGGCAGGCCCTTTCTTCTCCCAGGCACCCCCCCCACCCCCCCGCGGCCTTCACCTGCCTGCTGGTTCTGTGTGTCCTGTCCTTCAACAGGAGACGGGCTGGCCGCACGCACGGCGGGCACCGCCCGTGGGCCCCGTGGGGACAGAGCCGCTCGGGTGGAGTGCGGGTGGGTGGGTGCTGGGCTGGGGCTGCGTCTCTGAACCTCCCTGGCGCCCACTGACCCCATTGCTTACACCCAGAGCGGCCCTTCCTGCCCCCAGCCGGGAGCCAGTGTGGAGGGTGGGGTGTGGGGGCAAGGTGGGACCTGGTTTCCCAGACTTGGGGGAAAAGCCTGGCTCCTCGCTGGTGTGAGATGCCACCCCTCCCCCTCAGCCACACGTTAAAACCCTCCTCACTGAGTGGGGCTACTTCGGAGGAACGGCCCCAGCACCTCGAGTGCACCGCTGAGACTCTTTAGCCCTTCCCCACGAGGGCGCTGGGGGCTTCCCCCCGTGGACGGAGCTCTGTGCGGTCCACGTGTCTGGCGATGTACCCACTGGGCGTGGACCTGGCTGCTGTAACAGGTAGATCCGGACATCACCGGTGACGGGGGGGGGGAGGCGCGCAACGCAGGTTTGCTTCGGTTTCCCGCACGTGACAGTCCAGCGGGGGGTGCTGGGCGGGGCAGGCTCCTCTGCCTTCCTGCTTCCTACGCCCAGGGGGGTTCGGCACCCTTTTCTTGGCCCATAGACGCCTTAGGAAGGAAGGCTGGTGAGGCCCATCGACCTCCTGTCCAAAACAAAGTGACACATGTAACATTAGGAAGGAAATCCGTTACGTGGAAACGTAGGTCACTGCAGCGTGGCAATGGCTGCGCTTCACTCACGCATCGCAGGGCAGCGGCCGGTCCCGCACCCCGTGACCGGGGTGCGGTGGGAGCGAGGAGGATCGTGTGTCTGCAGTCGCTGCATTGTGACAGGAAGGTGCCGGGGTGTCAGTGTGTCTTGGAGCCATGGGGACTGCGCATGTGTGTGTCCGTAATAGAGGGAGGTGCTGAGTATCAGCTAGAGGAGGGGGAGTGTAAGGTAAGCGTAGAGTTTATTTCCCGCCTGAATGCCTGACGCCCTGGTTAAGCATCCCCCCCCAGGCCCTCTCCATTGTCGGCACCTTTCGGCAGAAGGGGGAAGAGTGTGGAAAATTAAGCCCACTCTCTTTAAAAAAATATGTTTTTATTGATTTTAAGGAGAGAGAAAGGGAGAGAAAGAGAGAGAACCATCGTTGAGAGAGAAACATCAGCATCGATTGGCTGCTTCCTGCACATCCCCTGTTGGGGATTGAGCCTGCAACCTGGGCATGTGCCCTAACCAGACATCGAATGGGTGACTGCTTGGTGCATGGGTGGGTGCTCAATCCACTGAGCCACACTGGCTGGGCTAAGGCCACTCTTGACAGTGTTTGCCTGCGAGGGGCACAGGTCACCCCCACACACGTTCTGTTGGCAAGACACGGTGGCGTGCCAGGCAAATGCAAGTGCTAGCTGCTATGGGTGACACCCTGAGGCTGGAGCGGAAGACACCCAGCCCCCCCGGTCCGGCCCTCCCCTCCCGCGTGGGCGGGGAGTCCACAGGAAGTACTGGACCACTGACAGCTGGCCAGGACTTTTGTCTCACTGGCCGCCATGGCAGCGAGGGCAGCATTAGCATCTCCACCTGCACGCACGTTGTTCTGTCTCATTACTCGGCAGTGTCTCCGAATTCAGCAACTTTAGGCGGAACGTTGTTGTCGTGGGTTGAATTATGTCTTTCAGAATGATCCATCCAAGGCCTATCTCCAAGTCCCCGTGGCTACAGCCTTCTTTGGAAATGGGGTCACTGCAGGTGTCAATCCCGCTAAGATGGATCATTAATTAGGTGGCTCCTAGTCCAAGATGACTGTGGTACCCAGCACATCCTGGCATAGGGATATAGGGCACCTGAGGGATGAGTAGGTGCCTGGAACTGTCCACGAGGCAGTGCTGAAACCCGGTGGTCAAGGGCGTGTCGGCGGCGGCACCCCGCCCCCCGACTCTTCAGGTCTGCGTGTGCCCCCCAGTACGCCCACTCGATCTCAGAATGTTCACGGTGGGGCTGGTCAGACTCTCTCCCGGGTGGCTTAGGCCCGAGGACTTTATGAAACAGCCAGCTCAGGGTTGCGTTTTGTCCTAAAATCCGTCGTCTCTTTTCTCCGTCCGTCATTCTGGGTGTCTCACAGCCTGCACGGCTCGGCTGACAACGGGCACTAGTTACTGGTCGGGAGGTAAAGTGTGCGCCCGAGGAGGAAAACATCCTCTTATGGGGCATCGTTACACGAAGACGCGTCTTTTGATGGTCACCGATTTAGAGGCGGGTTTCCTCTGGGGAAGGGGAGGAAGATGCTTGGTCCAGCCCCGAGCGTTCGGAGGACTCTTAGGTGCGTCCTCCCAGTGTCTCCATCCTTGATCAGGGGCCCACGCGTTCCCTGTCGGTCCTTGACACCAGCCCGGGAGACCTGTCAAGGCGACTCGCCCAGGCTCCTTTGAAGTTTTCCAACCTTACATGTAATTACAGCCCTGATTTCCCCTACCATCTCCCCTCAGGCCGCAGGAGACGAGGAGCCACTTTTAACGCCGCCGTGGGGCCTCCTGGCTTTGACGGTGTGTCCCGAGCGGATAATTGGCCGACCCGCACTTGGCATTCTCTTGCATCAAGTCTAGGGCGGTTAACAAAGCCGGCAAAGCCTCCCGCCCTGACAGCACCCGTGGATCCCACAGGCTCCAAAGGCCAACGCTTCCCTTCCACCCGTGCCTCCCCCAGCTCACGGCGGCTGAGAGTCCCGATGGTCGTGGTGCTACTGTCCACCAGGGATCATCATCGCTCTACTCACCGCCCAGTCCTGAGTGTCCTCGCCGCTGCCTCGCAAGGGCGCCACACCATCCCAGGATTCCCCACGGAGGGCAGCTCTCTGCGTGTGGTGTGGGTTCCCCAGAAGCAGGGCCCGCGACAAGGACGTGGGGGCAGGGACTTTCATGGGGATGTGTCCCCAGGGAGGGGGAGCAGGGACAGCGGGAGGGGACAGGGCGGCGGGAACATGAAATGACAGGACTTGCCATGGAGATGGCTGCTGCTCTGTTCCACCGAGCTTTCGTCCTGCGGGGGACCCAGGAGGGTGTTGAGGGCCTCTCATTCATGGTTATACCCCGGGAGGAGGTGAGGCTGGGCCATTTGTCCATCACCTCCCATCCCGTTTTTTTCAGGGTTGCATCTGGGGTGGCGTTCTCCCCCGCAGCTCTGGGCTGTGTGTGAGCAAGGGCTCGCCTCCCTCATTTCCCAGAAAGCTCAGATGCAAGGGAAGAGGGAGGGAGGCCCTTGAATAGGGAACTGTCCACCTCCGTGGTGCTGAATTCGGGTGGGTCGGGAAGTAAGGTGTGGCCTGGCTCCAGCATCTGCTGCACCCAGTAGGTGGGTTTGGACCCAGAATGTCTCCAAGATGCCTGACACCCTGCCTGCCCCACGCTGTGGAGTGGCTCCAAAAATCCCATCTCCTTTACCGACGGCGCCGGCACTTCAGCCCGCCCCCTAACTCCGTATGGATTTGCACTAATGGGGGCTCACAGCATCCGCACGTGGAGAGCAGAGGGCGGCCCGCCAGCTGGGGGCCTCTTTGTCACTTGTTTGTCAACTCCGGCTTGCGCAGAAAGAAACCAGGCAGCCAGCTGTGGCGTGGAGGAAGCGGCACGCTGATTCCCGTTTCTGTATTCCGAGCGGGTCGTCGCTGGCACCCCGGGGACGCCGGGTCAGGACACGGTAATCTCCGGCTGGGATAAGTAGCGCCTGCCCCATTTTTCTCAGTTTGGGCTCCTGGAGACAAGCGTCAGCTGTTTCATCAGCAGCAAAGTGCTCCCCTGTGGCCCGGCCGGAGGGAGATTGCTTTTCCTCCCACTCCCGGGCCTGCCCTCGCCTCCTCTCCCGCCCGTAGCCCGTGAGTTATCGGTCTCCCCGGCCGTAAAAGAGACACGTGTCCCCCTTTCCCGGTGTGGCTGTGGCCCCTGTGAGGGCGCCCGTGGCTGTGAAGATGCGCGGAGGCCCCGTCACAGTCACAGTGGGGACTGAGCCCCGGATGTGGAAAGACCACTCAGGCGGAGGGGAGCTAGTGAGCCGGGTACCCTGGGTGGGACCCCCGAACGCCTCAGCAGATGCAGGCCGCTGGGTCGTAGCTTCTCGGCTCCGGAGCCCCCAGGACACCCGGGAGGAAAAGCGGGGGACAGAGGGTTTGAGGCTGTAAAGAGCCCCCACATCGTCTCTGGCTTTGCGGGGAGCCCAGGACCCCAGGCCGCGCCCCCCGTGGGCACTGGGAAGAACGTGTGCTCTGGAAGCTCGGCAGCGCATCTGTCACACGGCATGACCTTGACAGGTGGTGGAGTTCCTCTGAGCCGAGGGCTCGGCAGGCTGCACCTCCAGGGCCGTCACGGGGATGAATGAAGGGCCAGGCGACCTGCTGGCCCCGCGTGGGGCACACAGCCCGGCTACTCTCCCTTTCCCGGGTCCCAGGCAGGGAGTGGAGCTCTGCAGTTCTACGGCTTGGGAACCGGCGGCTCCGGGACGATGACGCGAATGCCGTCGCTGACCCCAACTCCTGGAGAGGGATTGAAGGGGGGACTTCAGTCCTAGCTGGTGTGGCTCAGTGGGTAGAGCATCGGCCTGCAGACCCAAGGATCCCTGGTTCGATGCCGGTCAAGGGCACGTGCCTGGGTTGCAGGCTCCATCCCCAGCCCTGGTCAGGGCAGTGTGCGGGAGGCAACCAATTGATGTGTCTCTCTCGCATCGATGTGTCTCTCTCTGTCTCTCCCCCTCCCTTCCACTCTCTCTAAACATCCACGGAACGCTATCCTCAGGTGGGGATTAACCACGCTGCCGAGCTGTGGGCTGCGAGTCCCTGTGTCTGGCTCCTGAGAACGGAGCGTGCGCCATCTGGGCTCCAGACCAGCGGGACAACTCGGTCACCTGGTACCTTGTCCAACGCCTGACCCATCGCTTCCTGAGTTTCTGAAACAATAGCTGCAGGTGCTCCCGGGTGCTCCCACCGGGGAGGGCCCAGGGCCAGCGGCTGCGGGAGCCGGGCCTTCGTGCAGCCGGAAGCTGCTCTGAGTTAGGGGGGCTATGCAGCTCCTCCACCCTCCGCCCTCCGCCCTCCGCCCTCCGCCCTCCGCCCTCCGCCCTCCGCCCTCCACCGTCCACCCTCCACCCTTCACCCTCCACTCTCCACCCTCCACCCTCCACCCTCCACCCTCCACCCTCCACCGTCCACCGTCCACCGTCCACCCTCCACCCTTCACCCTCCACTCTCCACCCTCCACCCTTCACCCTCCACCCTCCACCTTCCACCGTCCACCGTCCGCCCTCCGCCCTCCACCCTCCACCCTCCACCCTCCACCCTCCACCCTCCACCTTCCACCGTCCACCGTCCACCGTCCACCGTCCACCCTCCACCCTTCACCCTCCACTCTCCACCCTCCACCCTTCACCCTCCACCCTCCACCTTCCACCGTCCACCATCCACCCTCCGCCCTCCACCCTCCACCCTCCACCCTCCACCCTCCGCCCTCCGCCCTTCACCCTCCACCCTCCACCCTCCACCCTCCACCCTCCGCCCTCCGCCCTCCGTGCGCTTCTCCAGCTCGCTGCCAACGTCACGGGTATTTTTCTCTCCCTCTCCCTTTCTCTCTGAAATTAATAAAAAAATATTTTTGAACGCTTTTTAAAATATATATATTTTTATTGATGTCAGAGAGGAAGAGACAGAGAGAGCAAGAGAAACATCAATGACGAGAAAGAACCATGGATCGGCTGCCTCCTGCACGCCCCACACTGGGGATGGAGCCTGCAACCCAGGCATGTGCCCTGACCGGGAATCGAACCATGCCCTCCTGGTTCATAGGTCGATGCTCAACCACTGAGCCACACTGGCCGGGCAAAACTTTTTTTTTGTTTGTTTAAAGTAGAGGCACTAACCCCTTGCCTTTGTTATCTGTGTTATTCTAGCAGGTGAGGGCCACCTGGAGAGGCACACGATCCCCTAGGGGAGCCAAGCCCCCCCTGCCGGGAGCCGCCAGGCCCTGGGTGCTCCATGGGCCGGGAGACCCGGGATGGCCTTGGGAGCCGGGCACAGGGGTTCCAGGCCAGGCTCTCCCTCTGGGTCTTTACACCCAGAAAGGCTCCCTGCCCTCAGGGCCCAGTGCTTTCCTCCTGGGCTGGTGTGCAACTGAACGTGCCGATATCGCCTGACGGCGCTTATGTGACTCCTGCCGCCGTGTCCAGGGGCATCGACTCTGCAGAAATGTCAAGCCCAGCAGCCACGGCCTTGCCCGTGCTCCGCCCACGCCCCTTCCCTCCTTTTCCGAGGCCCTTCAGGAAACGGCAATGTTTCCCCTCCCGTGGAGGGTGGAGGGGAAACTGAGGCTCGGGGCTTGGGAGAGAGGCGGGAGGCAGCCAGCGGGGCAGGGCCACCCCGCGTGTGGCTACTCCCTCCGTCTCAGCTCAGGGACAGCGGCTCTCTCTCTCTCTTTCCTCCAAAGCTGGAACAATGGGCCTTTACAAAAGTGTCGGAGAAGAAAACACCGATGGGAAAAATCAAGCACTTAGACAAATCGCTTTCTGTTTTTATTTACCCCAGACGTGAACGCACCGGCGTGGGCTGGGATCAGAGCTGTTCCGTTTTGTATCGTCACAGAACCATTCCTAATGCAACGCTCTCGAGACATCGCAGGTCCCCAGGCGCCCACTGTGGAGTCTCTCCTGCCTCCGGGGATGACTGGCAGGAGGAGGTGGGGAGGGGAGGCGCCTCCCGGAGGGAGGGAGCTGGGAGAGCGGGAGGCAGCGGCACAGGTGCGGCGCGGGGCGGCGCCGTGTGTAACGGAAGGACGGTAATTTCCTTTGACACTGATCATGTATTATTCAGCTGGAGTAAAAATAAACCTTATTAGCTGGGAAAATAGATCCCCTTCCTCGGCCCACGCTGTGCCAACTGCTACCTAACAGCGATGATCAGGACAGCAGTGAAGTTTGCAAACACCGTGTCGCACGACAAGAATCGGTGCCTCGCTGGGAAGAGATGTACACTCGCAAAGGCGTCGACATAATGCGCTTACTCTTCCCCAGCACGGCGCAGGTGGGTGGGTCGTCTGCTCGCCCACCCACTCATTCACCTATTGGGCCTCAATGCTTGCTGAAGGGTGTGGGCCTGGGAGACAATTCGAGAGCTAGCACGCTGGCCCCAGGACACGGAGGGTGTGGCCAGGTGTCCAGCTGAGTGGAGCATCAGGCCAGTGAGCTGTTTGGCAGAGGATCACCCCCAGGCCAGCGGGGCCCAACAGTGGCCACGGCGTCTCCGTCTTCTGCGGGTTCTCCTGGCCAGAGCTGCACCCCATGTTCTCCACGGCTCCCGGGACGCTGGTGTGGGGACAAGCTTGGGCGTCGATGGCTCGTGGCAGAAGATCAAACCGGAGGACGTGGACTTTGGCACGCAAAAGTTTTACGAATCCCTGGACTCGTTTGTTTGGTGTGTATCTTTTTATGTACGCACGGAAGTGATAGCCTATAAAAACCCCCGTCCAATTAAGTCCAGAGAGCTCCTTCGATGAGTGTAAAATAAGTTAGAAGCGATAAGGAAGCATCGTGTCAGTTTAATTGGTGGCGCTTTTTTCTTTCTGAGGGGTAGATAAAAAGTACGGGAGCGTTTTGCCATCAACGGTGTCATAAATTCAATGAGATATAAGTAACGAGTTGCTATGAGCCAGGCACAATTAGATGCATGATAAGTATTTTAACTCATTTGATTCTTTTTTTAAAAAAATAGTTTTTATTGATTTTAGAGAGGAAAGGAGAGGGAGAGGGAGAGAGAAACATCAATGATGAGAGAGAATCATGGATCGGCTGCCTCCTGCACGCCTCCCACTGGGGATCGAGCCCACAACCTGGGCATGTGCCCTGACCGGGAATCCAACCGCGACCTCCTGGTTCAAAGGTTGACACTCAACCACTGAGCCACGCCAGCTGGGTGCATCTAATTCTTTAAAAAAATATGTTTTTTACCCTAATCCAGTGGTCGGCAAACTGCGGCTCTGTGGCCCCTTGAGTGTGGCTCTTCCACAAAACACCACGGCCTGGGCGAGTCTATTTTGAAGAAGTGGCGTTAGAAGAAGTTTAAGTTTAAAAAAATTTGGCTCTCAAAAGAAATTTCAATCGTTGTGCTGTGGATATTTGGCTCTGTTGACTAATGAGTTTGCCGACCACTGCGGGCCTAACCGGTTTGGCTCAGTGGATAGAGCGTCGGCCTGCAGACTCAAGGGTCCCGGGTTCGATTCTGGTCAAGGGCATGTACCTTGATTGCAGGCACATCCCCAGTAGGGAATGTGCAGGAGGCAGCTGATCGATGTTTCTCTCTCATCGGTGTTTCTGACTCTTTCCGTCTCCTTTCCTCTCTGTAAAAAATAATAAAGTTATAAAAAATGTTTTTATTGATTTTAGAGAGAGAGGAAGTGAGGAGGAGAGAGAGATAGAAACATCTATTGGCTGCCTCCTGCACGCCCCCTACTGGGGGTCAAGCCCGCAATCTGGGCATGTGCCCCGACTGGCAGTCGAACCGGCAACCTCTTGGTGCATGGGACGATGCCCAAACTACTGAGCCACACTGGCCAGGGCCCTCATTTAATTCTTACGAGAGCCTTACACGGTGCTGGGTGTGAAAGAGGGACATTCACCTGGGAAACTCCGGGGGGGCCGGGAGGGTGTGAGAGATTTGAGCAAAGACCCCAGGAGGTGAGGGGGCTCCAGGGTCCCTGTGCCTTGAGAGGGAACCTTTATCTTCGCAACAAGGCGTCCCCACGAGGGAATGTTGCCCTGGCTGCAGTACTCAGATCTGCCTCCTTGATCTCTCTAAGGCGTAAATGTTTGTTACTGTTTCTTTATTGAACCAGAAGAAAATCATCAGCGCGTTGTACTTCTCCCACAAGAACGAAGAAATGAAAAGACAAGGGAAAAGGCCTCCCCGCGATCTTATTGGGTTTTAAAAAATTGAAGCGAGGCGTGTGAGAATCTAATTACATTTACATGAACAACGACTCTATAAAGAAGATGGATTTATTCCATTGTCGGGGCTCATTTCGTAGCTGTCTCATCCGGAGGGCGCGTGGGGACTCCTGGCCCGAAAGCCGGACGCTCCGGGCGGTGCCGAGGGGCTTCCTCAGTGCGGGTGGCGGGTGGCGGATGGCGGATGGCGCTCCACGCCCCCTGCCCATGTCCGGGGCCGGGCTCGAGCTCACAGAACTTGGGAGATGTGGTCACAAGGTTTTATCTTTTGAAATGAAGCCAAAGCCACCTGGTGAACAAGCAGCCGGCTTCCTGCTGCCTCTCTCTGGGGGGTGGGGGGAAGGGGTGGGGGCGGAGACCCTTGATACTGGCAGGAGTTTCCATTCAGCTCCTCTGTCTGGACATCTGGTCGACCTCACCACAACACCCGTCCATCGTCAGCCACCAGAGCAGGGGTGGGGGATCGTTCTCTGCCAAGGGCCGTGTGGATCCTTACACCATCGTTCTCGGGCCACACAGAAATGATCAGCTTAAAACTTAGCCTGCTGTATTTGGTCAAACATTTAATTAACTCACCCCGAGTGCCTTGGCAGGGCCAGACTACGTGATTTCTGCTGTGGAGCGAACGCTCCAGACCAAATTAAAATTTGGGGAGCCTTTATTAGCCGGCCGGCGACTGCTCGGCCTTTCTCCACGCAGGGAGTCCAGAGAGCAGCCCCGACCCTTTGTGCGGGACCGCTTTTAAGCACATGTACCACATCTTGTTTTTGCAGAGCAAGTAACCCAAGACAAAACAGCTTTTCTTCAGTAATGTCAGGGTCCTGTGATTGAGGACCGTGTTATTCACAGGAAAGGACCACCTTCTGTGCGTGGCCCATGCTCAGCCCCGCAGCTTCGGAGGGGACACTGTCCCCTAACTACCACCAGGGGGGGCATTCGGTCCCAGGGCCGGCCCTGGGCTTCCCTCCCCAGGAACCCCACCCACACCTTCCGCCCATCGAGAGGGGGGTTGGGGCAGAGCCTCCGGGACTGGGGCGGAGGGGCCCGGCCTCCGAGGACTGTGGAGACGTGGCATAGTGAACATCGGGCCTCCCGTCAGCACCGTGACGGAGCCGGTGGAACCGCAGACATCACGGGCCACCGCGAAGGCACGTGACGTTGAAGCCTGTGTTCACACTTCAAACCAACACCGTGCGGCGTGCTGGCTGTAGTTGGAAAATTACCGTAAGGAGTCGGGACCAAGGGCGCTCCTGTCCTAGACCGGATCTGAATGCTGTGGCAGGTGAGCGTGCCCAGCCCCCAGGAGGCTATGATGGGCGTGCCCAGCCCCCGGGAGGCTATGATGGGCGTGCCCAGCCCCGGGAGGCTATGATGGGGGTGCCCAGCCCCCAGGAGGCTATGATGGGTGTGCCCAGCCCCCGGAGGGTATGATGAGCGTGCCCAGCCCCCGGGAGGGTATGATGGGTGTGCCCAGCCCCCGGAGGGTATGATGGGCGTGCCCAGCCCCCGGGAGGGTATGATGGGCGTGCCCAGCCCCCGGGAGGCTATGATGGGCGTGCCCAGCCCCGGGAGGCTATGATGGGGGTGCCCAGCCCCCAGGAGGCTATGATGGGTGTGCCCAGCCCCCGGAGGGTATGATGAGCGTGCCCAGCCCCCGGGAGGGTATGATGGGTGTGCCCAGCCCCCGGAGGGTATGATGGGCGTGCCCAGCCCCCGGGAGGGTATGATGGGCGTGCCCAGCCCCCGGGAGGCTATGATGGGCGTGCCCAGCCCCTGGAGGCTAGGATGAGTGTTCCTAGTCCCTGGAGGCTAGGATGAGCGTGCCCAGTCCCTGGAGGCTAGGATGAGTGTTCCCAGCCCCCCGGAGGCTATGATGGGCGTGCCCAGTCCCTGGGGGGCTATGATGAGCGTGCCCAGCCCCCGGGGGGCTATGATGGGCGTGCCCAGCCCCCGGGAGGCTATGATGGGTGTGCCCAGCCCCCAGAGGGTATGATGGGGGTGCCCAGCCCCCGGAGGCTATGATGGGCGTGCCCAGTCCCTGGGGGGCTATGATGAGTGTGCCCAGCCCCCGGGAGGCTATGAGGCGGAGCTCTGGCTTCCCGTGTTGAAGTTGAAGACAGCGTGAGGGCAGGAACCACACGGCTGTGGGGAGCATTATGTGATCGTCAGTAAGTAAAGCAGACGGTTCATCACTCCTCCTCATGAACCTGGGGCTCAGCTTCAAAAAGCGCCCCGCAAACCACCAGGACGTGGGCGCCATTGGAACGAAGCTTTGGAGGGAGAAGCGGGGGGTGGGGGGCTGCGCCCCGTCTGCGCTGTGACTGTGCCGGGGCTGCGAGGTGGGCGGGGGAGACCGTGGAGCGAATGAGCCTGGAGAAAGCTCAGGCACCAGGGGTCACACCGAGGCAGACGGCACACAAGCAAAGCCAGTCACCTCCATGCTGGCGGGATGTGTGTGGCATGGGAATGGGTGTGGCGTGGGGTCCCCCCCGCGCACATGCAGCCCCTGTCCCCTGCATGCCCAGCGAGCCCAACCTCGGAGCTTTGTGGGGCCCTTTCCCGGGCCGTGACCCTGTGTGGCCCTGCCGTGACCCTGCGTGGCCCTGCCGTGGCCCTGCGTGGCCCTGCCGTGGCCCTGCGTGGCCCTGCCGTGGCCCTTTCCCGTGCCATGTCCCTGCGTGGCCCTGCCGTGATCCTGCGTGGCCCCGCGTGGCTGGCTCCTCCCCCCAGGCCCAGTCATCGCCTCTGGAGGCCCCGCCTTGTCGCCCGGCGTCACTCTGATCGTGGTCCTGAGGCTCCTTCGGTGCTTCACGATCCCTGTGAACTGCTGTCCCCACAGCCGCTGAGCCCTTCAAGGCGGGGCCTCGGCCTGCAGGTTGCAGACATCGGCTGAGGACACCGGGTGGGACCAGGCCCGGCCGAGGGGGAGGGACCAGGCCTCTGTTCTCCAGAGGCACGCGGGAGAGGCAGGTGGGAGGGGAGAGGCACGTGGGAGAGGCATGGTGGGGGTGGGGGTGGGGGTGGGGGTGGGGGTGGAGCCCAGGACAAGCTGTGCCCTTGACCCGGAGGCCACTGCCCGGGGCCGGTGACTCCTGGGCCCAGGCTCCGGCTCCCTGCTCTGTCCTTGCACAGAGGGTCCTCCCTCCCGGCCGGGCCCCCGGAGGGCAGTGACTGGTCTCGGTCCTGGCCTTCCGGGTGGCGTGCAGCTGACCTCCATGGGACCGAGGGGTCAGGAGACGGGGTGGGGGTGTCCACCTGGGGCCTGTGAGCAGCGCCCTCAGGATGCAGATCGCCCTCTGTCCCTCCTTGGCCACCCTTCCGCTTCAGAGGGCTGGGGGTGGCTGCTCTGGAATGTGGGGGTCCTCCTTGCAGCCCACTATCCCCCTCAGGCAGGGTCTCCATGCAGCGGGGAGTGTGGGATCCAGGGCCGGGCTAGAGGCAGGAGGAGAAATGCCGGGTCAGGGTCCTGCCAGCCCAGGGCCGCTCAGAGGCGGCAGAAAGCTGTGCCTCGGGCAGGTGGGCACCGGGAGCTCCCTGCTGGCCTCCCCCCCCACCCCCAGGCTCGCAGGCTCTGCTCTGCTGAGAAGACAGATGCCCGTCCCCCGAGACAGATGCCTGCTGTTCCGTGGCGGCCCCTTGGGCCCCGTTGCTGCACGTGCCGGGGGAAATGTGGCCCCCTTGCCATGTGTGCCGGGTCTCACCTGCTCCAGCTTCTCCGACGAAGTTAAGCTCTGTTTCTGGATTTGGGGCAGGTCTGCGCTCACATGGCTCCGTGGGCCTCTGCGGCTCCCTTCAAGGCCGGCGGGGCCCTCCCTGAGGCTGAGGGGGGCCCTGGGGAGCCCGCAGGAGGGAAGGAGGCAGGGGAGAGCAGGCTGCGTGGGGCGGGAAAGGCCCCACAGGAGCCGTCGGGAGCTGACGGAGGAGCAGGAACGGCACGCTGGGGCGGGCGCCCTGGGCACCTGCACAGGGACCCTGTGGAGCGGGAGGAGAGGGGCTTGCTGGCACCGGCCAGGCCAGCGGCGCTGGGCCTCCGAGAGCCTGGCTCCTCCGGCTCCTGGCCCAGGTCCTGTGTGGCTCCTGTGCCCACCTGTCACTGTGCCCGCAGCCCCGGGCCTGGGAGGCGCGCGGAGGACGGACCCCCCCTGGCCCTGCCACGCGCAGCTTGGAATATGGGCGCCCGGGGGCCCACCGTCCTCTGGCCGCTCACACTAATTGCATTTCATTTGGACCGAGATGGATTTCAGTGCAAGACAACAGGCAGCCCCGGGCAGTGCAACCACTGATTAAAAATGTTAATTGTCTGGAGCGAGACAGTGGTCGGTGGCTGCACACAGCCTCTGTCCTTCGAGGGGTCTATTCTCCTCCGGGACAGGACGTCTATGTTCTTACTTTCCCCAAAGGAGCCAAAAAGAAAAGGAAAACTTAAGCTCTGTAAGGCGAGGTTTCCTTAGGAAATCAACCTTCCCAGCCGGCGGGGCTCGGTGGTTGAGCATCGACCTAGGAACCAGGAGGTCAGGGTTCGATTCCCGGTCAGGGCACAGGCCCGGGTTGCGGGCTCGATCCCCAGTGTGGGGCGTGCAGGAGGCAGCCGATCCATGGTTCTCTCTCATCACTGATGTTTCTCTCTCTCTCTCTCTCCCTCTCCCTTCCTCTCTGACATCAATACAAACATATTAAAACAAAAGAAAACCGGCCTCCATTCCCACGTGGCGGCGTGGCTGTGTTTAGCTCTGGTCCAGGCACAGGGCCATCCCTAGAGGTAGGCGGGCGGGAGCGAGCTCGGCCCGGGCCTCGAGCGGCACCTCCGCTGTCCAGGCTCCCTCCTCACCGTGGTCATCCTGAGCCACCAGGCGGCTGAGAACAGCAGAACCCAGGGAGCTGGTGGGGTGAGGTGGGGGTGCGCTCCGTGGAGAACATTCTGGAAGCAGGGGCTCTGGGTCGGAGGCTGGACAGGGGTCCCGAGCCTTACCCTCCCGCCTGGACCACATCTTTCGTCTCTACCAGGCTGACCTCCCACCCCCGGGACACGGGACACGGGACACGGGACACGGGACACGGGACACGGACACGGACACGGGCATCTCCATCTGAAATGAATGGAACTCTCGGGTGATTACTCCTGAGGGCTCTGCGTTTCCTGGTGGCCCCGCCCCTGGGCTCCTGCGTGGGGGTCCCTGTAGCTGCGGGTGCGTCTGGCCATGTCTGTGGAGACAGAAAGCCGTCACCCGTGTTTATCGCTGTGACACACATTCCTGAAGTCCACAAACCTCAGACCTGGGAGAGGGAACTGACTCTCCAAACAGCCCAGGCCCAGCCAGTGGGGGTGGCTGCGAGTCAGAGGCAAACGGGGGCTGGGAGTGGAGGATGTGGCGGGTTTTGGGGGGAAAGCCCACCCAGTTAGAACGGTTGGGTTTGGTCTCTCTAAGAGTTAAAGAGAGAGAAGGAGGCAGACCTGAGACAGGGCAGGGAAAAGGGTTCCAGGCAGGGGAACAGCGTGTGTGAGGGGCTCTGAGGCCTGAGACAGGCAGGCGGGAGGGGGTATCCCAAACCTGGGGATGCAGATGAGGAAGGGGTGCCCCTGCTGGCAAGAGAAATGCAAAACGAGGGGGGATGCTGGTTTTCTCATTTTCCAGCACACCAACAGCACTGATGCGCAGACGCTCCGAGGCTGCCGGGAACAGGCGGTTTGGCAGGAAGCTTGGCCCCCCCCCCCCACCCCCACCCCCACACCATCTCCGAAGCTGCCCACATCCCTCCTCCAGCCCCGGCAGTTCTTCCGTTGGGAGCTTTTACTCCGAGAGACCAGGGACGTGCACCACGATGCAGGGTGCGAACCCCGACATTTACAAAAGTGGAAAATGGCCCTGTTCCAGGGCATCACGGTATTTTCACGCCGGACTATGAGGGGCCCCTCCTATTTTCAGAACGGATCCAGTGAACAGCGGGCGAGGATGCCTTCGGGCTCAGTGCGATCTCGGTTTTGTTAAACGGCGTTTGCACGTTGGATAAACAGCCGGGCGCCAGCGTGGTGACGGCTCGGTGGCGGAGTGCCGGGCGCCTGGATCTCCTGCTGCATTTCTTTCCGTGCTGCTTCGGTGAGGAAGAAAAAAAAAATCCGTATAAAGACCCACATTGGAAAGCAGGTTTGTCCCGGGGCCCTTCTCTTCCCGCCGGGCTGTTGCCGCGCCCTGGCTCTGAAAAGCCAAGTTCGTGGCCCACGTGGCCGCCGGCTCCATCACTGGGCTGCACCAAGATGAACACGCAGCTCCGGCGGGAGAAGCTCCCCGGCACAAGCTCCTGCGCTCACAGCCCTGCCTTCAGGTGGGACCTCGAGCTCCAGAACCTGGTATTGAGGGCCCCTCACGATTTTGCCTCCGTTCCAGCTGTTTCTCTGGCAGGTTCTCTGCGATCCGGGCCCCCCGACCTACCCCTCTAAATCTCTGATTCTCTTTCATGAACCCCCATCTCTGTGCCTCCTGCCACTTCTTTCTGGAGGGCTAAACCTCACCGTGGTCTTCTGGGGGAACTCCTACTCATCCTTCAAAACCTTTTCCACATGTTCCCCACTGTAATAATATCACTTCTGCTTTGAAACCCGGGTGCTCTCAGGGTGTCGTCCAAATTTCTTAGCATGATTCCTGTTTGTCACCCCATTCTCTTCGTCCCTGCTCCTGCACCTTCACCCCCTAACCCCCATGACCCTCCCCCCCACCCACTGCTGTGTTCTGCACATGAAACTCTCGCAGCTGCCTGTCACACCTCTCTCCTCACCCCCTGCCTGGCTGACTCCTATACTTCTTTTAAGTTTCAGCCTTAAATATCCCTTCCCTGAGGGCCTTCCTTGACCTCCCTATAGGGTTAGGGTCTCTCACATGGTTCCTGCCCCTGCCCCCCCCGTCCCCCGGGCCTGTACCCTATGTGGTGCCCATTGTGAGGAGCCACAGTTTCCCCCTTACCTGTCTGTCTCCTGTCAGAGTCCCCGTGAGCTCTGAGGGTGCAGCTGTCACTGGACGGGGGTGATGATGATGATGATGATGACTGTGGGTCTGTGGTTTGGGCTCCGAGCCTCAGGAGGCATTTTATTGTTTCCCGGGGGCCCAGGGCACGAAGGCGTGCACCTCGACAGGAACCGTGGGCCTCGAGGCTGCGGTGGGCACAGGGGCGGGTCTCGGCCCATCCTCCGCGCCCCCACCCAGCCCCTTCCGCTGCGGCCCGCCCCCCCCACCTGTCCCCTGTGTGCCGGCAGCCCGCTCCCGCCGCCACCACTCCCACGCGCTGACGGTGGCACCAGCCCTGCCTGCACCTGTTGACGGCGTGGAGCGATGGGGGCCGGCGGCCTCAGCGGGTGTGAACGCAGCTGCTGCCCCGATCGCCCCTCAGGAGCAGAGGGTGGCGGAGAAGCCCTCAGGGGCGATCAGGCCCAGCAGCTGCCACTCCCACCCGCTGACAGCGCTGAGTGATGAGGGCCGGGCTCCGGCAATGGGTGCGAGCAGGGCTGGCGCTGGCAGCAGGTGCGGGCACCCAGTGGGACCGTGGAGCGTGGGAGCAAAGGATTTTCAGTAACCCGAGGCTCGTCCCGATGACAGCCATCGGTGCCCTGCCTTGGTCTGGCACCCCTGCTCACCTGCTCCACCATCCCGCCACAGCTGACGCCTGCCAGGTTCCACGCTCTGCCACCTGCTGCCGACACCCGCCATGTTCCCTGCGCCCCCTGGTGGTCAGCACACGTCATAGCAACTGGTTGTTCTGTTGTTCCACTATTTGGTCTATTTGCATATTAGGGTTTCATATATATAGGTTTTTAAAAATATATATATTTTTATTGATTTCAGAGAGGAAGGAAGAAGGAGAGAGAGTTAGAAACCTCAATGATGAGAATCATTGATCGGCTGCCTCCTGCACACCCCACACAGGGGATCAAACCCGCAACCCGGGAATGGAACTGTGACCTCCTGGTTAATAGGTCGATGCTCAACCCCTGAGCCCTGCTGGCCAGGCCACAGGAGACATTTTAACTTGTTCCCTGACTCTCTCCACGAGCCCCCGGGCTGCATGGCTGTCCTGCTTCGCACTGGGCGGGAATGCGCATGGGCAGGGCCCTGAGACACAGGGGCTGGGGCTGCTCTAGAAGCCACCGATGTGCCCAGGCGACCCCCCCCGCCGGTCTTTGCCTGTCCATAGTCTGACAGCCCAGCAGACTGGGCCCTCTGGCCCCGTGGCCTCGGGCAAAATGACCCGTTCCCAACCCGTGTGCTGTCTGTAAACGGGGCTGAGGAGGGCGCCAGCTCTGGGTCCCGGGGTGGTGCTGTGGCTCCTGTGGGCATGCAGGCGCTGTCCCCTCGTCCCAAGGCCAGTTCCAGCCGTGACAAGGCCAGGTCTGACAGGGCCTTCGGCCAGGGCCCAGCCCGCAGTGCGAGCCGCTTGGCCAGTGTTGAACTGACTTAGGGGTATTCGGTCCTGTCTCACCTCTCTCACTGTCTCACCTGTCTCACCTCTCACCTCTCTCACTGTCTCACCTGTCTCACCTCTCACCTCTCTCACTGTCTCACCTGTCTCACCTGTCTCACCTGTCTCACCTCTCTCACTGTCTCACCTGTCTCACCTCTCTCACTGTCTCACCTCTCTCACTGTCTCACCTCTCTCACTGTCTCACCTGTCTCACCTCCCTCACTGTCTCACCTGTCTCACCTCTCTCACTGTCTCACCTGTCTCACCTCTCTCACTGTCTCACCTCTCTCACTGTCTCACCTCTCTCACTGTCTCACCTCTCTCACTGTCTCACCTCTCTCACTGTCTCACCTCTCTCACTGTCTCACCTGTCTCACCTCCCTCACTGTCTCACCTGTCTCACCTCTCTCACTGTCTCACTTCTCTCACTGAACCAGACCTTCTCCTGGCTGGATGGCTCCTCCCTGCAGGAATGGCCACCTCGTTCTGCAGGAGGGGCCTGCAGGGTGGTGTGAGACCGTCTCTGTACTCCCACAATGCAGCTGGACGGCATCCTCGATGCGTACCCAGGAGGGACGTGTGGGGTCCGTGTGGAGAGCATGCGCACTTTAGCAGAATCTGCTGGCTCCCATTTCAGACTTCCCAGTCTATGGTATTAAATATCTCTCTCTATAAAAGCCCAAGTGACCGTCCGACCGTCCGACCATCCGACCGTCCGACCGTCCGACCGTCCGACCATCTGACTGGTAGCTATGACACGCACTGACCACCAGGGGGCAGATGCTCAGTGCAGGAGCTGCTGAGCTGCAGTGACTTGGCAGCTGCAGTTCTTGGGTGACACACTGGGGACCAGAGAGGAGGGAGCTGGATTCTGGGGTGTGTTACCCAAGAACCGCCCTCTCGCAATCTGGGACCCCTGGGGCATGTTGGAGAGCTGGTTTTGGCCTGATCCCCACAGGCCAGGCAGAGGGACCCCACTGGTGCACGAACCTGTGCACTGGGCCCTTAGTATATACATATTAAATTGATTTCAGAGAGGAAGAGAGAGGGAGAGAGAGAGAAACATCAATGATGAGAGAGAATCATTGATCGGCTGTCTCCTGCATGCCCCACCCTGGGGATCGAGCCACAACCCAGGCATGTGCTCTGACCGGGAATTAAACTGTGACCTCCTGGTTCATAGGTCCACGCTCAACCACTGAGCCCCGCTGGCCAGGCCCAGTCTATGGGATTTTTGTTATGCAGCCTGAACTGACTAAGACAGGCTACAAATGTCCTTTCTGAACGTTTAAAGAAACCGTGTGTCTGAAACAGGTGACCTTGTCCCTCCCTGGAACCTCCAGCATCAGCCAGTGCCAGGGCTGAGGGCCTGGCTGGGCCACAGGGGCCGGAGGCCGGGGGCCGGGGGCCGGGAGGACCCCTGACCTTCCATCTGTCGAGGAGGGAGGCTGCTGCTGACACCGGGCTGGGAACAAAGTCCCACGAGAAGAACGTGACCCGGCCCCATGCATCTTATGACAGTGTCCCCGTGCTGGACACGTGGCGTTGAGGGCCCACGTGTCCAGAACGCACGGAAACAAGGCTCCCAGCAAAACCCCCGTTTGCTTCAGCCGCCTGTGGAGCGTGGAGGCTGTGACTCTGACTAACGAGCGCCACGGCGGCGGAGCGGGCGCGTTCAGGTGCGGATTGGCTAATTACAGAGCGCTGGCTCGAACCGTCGCTTAATGTTGTGACGCGCTGTCCATCCGTGGTCAGGGCACTCAGGGGCTGTCCCCTCGGTGGCTTGAGGGACGGCTGGCCCCGTCGAAGGCCTGGTGTCGGGCGCTCAGGCGGCTGTGCTGTCCCCGGGTTAATGAAGGCAGCTCCCTGAGTGCTGGCGGAAGACCCCCCTCCCGCCGCGGCGGTGAAGGTGCCGAGCTCTGTGGAGGTGCCATGCATCGATGCCAGTGTCCGGGTGGCTCTCCTCTGTGGCCAAGGAGGATGTTTCAGGAGAGAGGGGGGCGTCCTGGAAGGCACTTCCTGAAGGAGGAGCCCCCCCCCCCCCCCGGTGCTCTCCCACCCCCCGCCTGCCTGTGGTCAAACTCAGAGGGGTTTCTGGTTTTTTGGTTTTGTTCTTGAATCTGTGCGTTTAGGTTGCGGACTTCCACTTCCAGGACTATTTCTTTTTCTTTCCCTTAGACTCCCCAAAGCAGGATCGTCTTCATTTTTTATGTCAAGGTCACACTGCAGGTCAGCTCTGCGGCGCTGCCCCTTCTGGCAGCGGTGCTGCCTGAGGATGGAGTTTGGCCTGGACGCTCGCTGCCGGCGCTGGGTGACATGCAGATGAGCGCTCCAGCCTCCCAGGACCAGTGTCCGAGCCAGGGGCTGGCTCCAGACGGGCAGGCCGCAAAGCCCCCATCCCTGCTGGGTCCCCACCCCACCTGCAGAGCCAGATCAGGACGAGGCAAAGGTGACAGGCTCAGCTACCCCTCCGGTCACTTACAGCCCACGAGGGCGTGTCACCCAAAACCTCCTCCGCCGGGAAGTCTCTCAAGCATCCCCCGGCCTCGGAGCAGCCTGGTTTGCAGAGTCAGACACACACATCCCACTAGGTCCAGTAGAGCGAAGGAAGGTGGGTGGTGGACTGGACCTCTCATCTCCTTGGCGAAGCTCCAATCGGCTGCCCCTTCCCCCGCTGGGCAGGCCCTGGAGGACCTTGACCTTCCTCACTCTCCTGGCCCAGCCTGGGACCCAGCCCCTCCTGCGGGGGTTGGGGGGGGGGCGGTCCCAGCTTGCTTGGGGCCGAGGGCGACAAGATTGCATTGTCACCCTACCTGGGGTTCCTGGCCGCCGCTCCCGGCCACAGCAGGCCGGGCTGTCAGAATAATGTGTCGGAGGGTGTGGACGAGGCCTTGCTTATTGCAAACAGTAAATTAAAGGAGCATCTACCCTCCTCCCCGCCCGGGGAACCGCGGAGCAGCGGGAACACGGTCCAGGGCCGACGCTCAGCGGCGCCTGGATTACCAGGAACCTCATAAAAACTACGGAATGATTTTTCAGCGCGATAAGGGCTGTGGGCACACGGAAATCACACCCATCGGACGGCGCCTGCCCGGAGGAGGCGCAGGCGGGCGGGGAGGGATTCCGTTCCCATTTTTAATTTGCAAGAACCTTGTAAACGCCTAATGGAAGGAGCAGCCGCCATCCGGGGGGCTTGATTCCTTAAGCCTGATCTGTCCTTCGTGCCTCCAAAGAAAAACAATTTGGTTCCTGAACATGAGTGATGGGCTGGGAGCTGGCATCTTCGCACACCCATCTCCGGGCCGGTTTCGGGGCGAGGCTGCTGGGGGCTGAGTGAAGGGGGGCGGCTGGGAGCACAGGCCTGGTGTCCTGTGGGGATCACTGTTCTGAATCCAGCCTTGAGTGGAGGCCAGAGTGAGATGCCTCCCGTGACCTGTAGTCCCCAGGCCTGGAGGCAGGAGGGGCTGTGTGAGCCCCGGACCCTCTGCTGGTCAAGTCTAGGACGGTTCCACGTCCCTTCCCCAACAAGCCTGACCTCATTCACGGCCAGCACCCCTCGCAAGCACGTCAGAAGGGCCCAGGAAGTGTGTTTTAAAATGAACGAAGGGCCTCAGCCCTGCAGCGCCCACCTGCAGTGGGTGTTTGTGAGGGGGGTGTCCATGAGCGCATTGCATCCTTGCACGTGTGAATTCTCAGGGCCGAGGTCCCGATGAGCGCGGTCGCCCACGCAGACCGTCTGCTGAGCGCTCACCTGGTGCCAGGCACGGGGCTGGGGGAAGAAGTCAGACGCGGCTCTCTCTGAGCTCACAGCCACGTGCACGTGGCCTTTCTCTCAAGAACCCACTTTTGTGGACTTATCTGGTGGTTTCCGAGAGTGAGGAGGAGGCGGCCCAGTGTGGGGGAGTGAAGGGGCTGTGGACACGAGCTTTGGAGTCAGGCTTCAGGGAGTGTGCACGGGGTCCTGTGTCGGTTCTCTACGGCTGCGTAACAAGCAGCCCCGAACTCAACACACGTGGATTATGGCACAGTTAGCGAGGTCAGGCGTTCAGCGACTCCTCTGCTTTAGGGTCTCCTACAGGCTGCACTCCAGATGGCGGCCGGGGCTGAGGTCTGATGCGAAGGCTGGACCGAGGAAGGGTTCACGTCGAGGCTCACTCCGTGGTTGATGGCAGCAACCAGGCGCTCCAGACTGTTGACCGAGGGCCTGAGTATTGTTCTGACTATCGGCCAGAGGCTCCCTCAGGGCCTGGGCACTGCGGCCTCCCTACAGCTCCCAGCACAGCAGCTTGTCTCGTCAGAGCAAAGCACAAGGGCGAGAGACGGAGAACCAGCAGGCGGGAGTGAGAGGGTGAGCCCGTCCTGGAAGTGTTGGTCATCGCTTTGCCACAGTCTATTCATTAGGAGCAAGTCACCAGCAGCCCACACCCCAGGGGAGGCCACATGAGGGCGAGGCCAGGAGGAGGGCCACTGGGGCCACCTCTGAGATGTCCGTCAGGGGCAGCACCGACGGACGTCTCTCTCCATTTCTCCGTGGCATCATGGATGGGTTGGCAGGTTGCCAGAAGCCAATTCCAGCAGGTCAGCAGGGCTGAATCATCTGGAAATGGCTGAGGGCATTTCCCCAAACCTGAAAAGGATGCATAAAATGATTGCTTGCTGCCAGACAGCGGAGGGCATCTTAATCTGCATGTTACTGCCTCCTACTGGCCCAACACCTGAACAGCCAGAGGCAGTTCCCCCAACCTGACAATGGATTCTGTGTACTAAACCCTGGCCTTTGAAGTGTATAACTACCTTCCCTTAGGACAATTTGTGTTAATAAAAAGCAAAGGGTCCTGAGACAAGGGAGAACTTAGTTCCTTTAGCTAACTCTTCTCTGCTCCCCCCCCCCCCCCCCGAAATGCCTTCAAAAATTATGTTTCGTCTCTGGACTCTTGATTAATTTACACACAGCCCTTCTCCAGATTCCCGAACCCTTCTAGATGCTGGACAAGACCCCCGGCATTAGCAGGTGCTTCCAAAGGGCCCCTGGCTTTAAAAGGAGTTGGTCCTGGTCGTCTTTGCGGTCCCAGGACCTGACACACAGGGCAGACGGTCACCACCCCTGTGAGCAGCCTGTGGAAACCCCGAGGGGAAACCTGGTGTTTCATTGACGGTGACACGTATGTGCTTACAAGTGTCTGCCCTTTTTAGTTTTTCTGAATCTGTGACTCGTCTCTTTATGTCCTTTGCTCATTTCCCCCCAGTGAGGGTGTGTTATGGGCTGAGTTGTGTCCCCCAAGTTCATTACTGAAGTCCCAACCCCCAGGACCTCAGAAGGTGACTGCGTGTGGAGTCGGGGTCTTTAAAGAGGAGAGTAAGGTAACATGAGGTCCAGGGCTGGCCTAATCCAGCAGGGCGGTGTCCTTCCAAGAAGAGAAGATCAGGACACAGACACACAGGGGCCACGTGAGGACACAGGGAGCCAGCGCCCACCTGCATGTCCAGGAGAGAGGCCCCGGGAGGACCAGCCTGCCCACCCTGGCTCGGCGGCTTCCCTCCTCCAGGGCTGGGAGAGAGAACATTGCCCTGGTTTAAGGCTCCCATCTGGGGGGCACGGAACGACTGACATGCCTCGCTGTGGGGTTGGAGAAACGAGCAGAGATAAACCAAGGAACTTATATACTTACATATGCACAGCCCATGGACACGGGCAATAGGGTGGTGAAGACAGGGGGTGGGCAGGGGCTAGGGGGAGGGGAGGAAAGAGGGGGAGGTACCTGTAAGACTATCAACAATAAAAATATATTTAAAAATGAAAAAAAATATAATCTTGTAAAAAAAAAAAAAGACTCTGGTCTGTGGTATTTCTTATGGTTACCCAAAGCCTCCGCCTCCACATGCCATCCCACTGGGAGTTTGGGGTTCAACATATGAATTTTGGGGGACACAAACATTCAGTGTGTAGCGGCGGCGGGGGGTGGGAGGGAGAGTGCTGTGATCATCTGAGGAACCATCCGATCTGGACCCTGTCCCCGTGGGGGTGCAGACACGGGTGGGGTGGGGTCAGGAGGGGTAGCCGGGATTGTGGGGGAGTGGGCAGTGCCGGGGGGTGTTCTATCTCGGGAGGTGGAGCGGGGGCATCTGGACCCAAGAGCTGTGGGCCTGCAGGAGTGTGGCCCGACCTCCATCCCCACGGCCTCTCCATGGGCCACCTGGAGCGTTGTGTCCACCCGGGCGTGTTCTTCGGGAGCCCGATGGCCGATGGAGGAGGCCTCTGGCGGTGGGGTCAGGGGACCCAGCTGGGCCCCTTGAGCTCCTGGGGAGGGCCACCTCCCGCTCTGGTGGCTGTGAGGGCGGAGTCAGGGGATGCGCTGGGTTCCCAGGCTGGGGGTAATAAAGGGCACCCCACTTTCTTTCTTGACAAGTGGTCCATTCAAGGGAGGAGCAGCTGTGAGCCAGCGCTGTCCCCAGGCCTCTGCCCTACATGCGATGAAGTGGTGACCTCATTTATTTTAAAGACTTGTCTTATCACCTATTTATAAGATTATGGATTTCTTATTACTTCCTTTGATGAAACTCAAGCGAGAGTGCTTTCCCCCACTCCATCCGCGCTCTGCCTATAAAACATGACAGTAATAACAGGGAGGGAGCGGGGACTGCGCGGGACCGAGGCCGTGCGAGGCACCTGTCCACACACCCTGGGGATCATCCCAGCTCCGGGCGCCAAGGCTGGCCTGCCAGCTGCCTGTGGACGCGCAGCCCCGGCACCCCCATCCCCAAGTCCTGGCATGAACCCCGGGTGGGAAGCTGCCTGTAGCTTAAGGGAAGTGTCCACACGACCATCCTTACTTCCGACCCCCCTGCAGAGCCCGAGGTCTTTTCTGGTGGATGGCACCCCCCGGGCGTTGTCACACGGAGCTCCCAGCCCCTCAAGTTCAGCGATTCCCTAGAAGGGCTCGGGGACTCCCTGGAACCTGTTATCCTCGCAGCTGTGGTTTCGGGAAGTGAAAAGGCAGGTTGAAACCCGCCAGAGAGACACCTGGGCCGCAGGAAGAAAGGGTCCCCGGCAGGGCTTCCAGCCGTCCCCTCCCCATGGAGCCGTGCCCAGCGCCAACTCTTGTAGAAACGGCGTGTGACAATGCCCGTGGAGTGCCACCCGCCAGAAACGCGCCCCAGCCTTGGTGTCCCGTGGGACCTGCTTGGCCACTCCCATGGCTGACCGCAGGCTCCAGTGCCCTCAACGGGGAGCTGATACCACGTGTCTGGAGGTCCCCACCCTCAGTCACATTGTTAGAGTGTCTGGCGTGGCCCCAGACACCCCGGTGAACAAGGACACTCAGGCATGGCCTCCCAGAGGCTGAGGCAAGCACCAGACCTCGCGTTGGCGAGGCTAAGTTCTCTACGTACACGGCTCTGCCCCTTGCCAAGAGGGATGAGGCCTGAACACGCTCAACGGGGCTCCTGGCATTTTCATAGAGACATGCGTTTGCAGGACGGGGGTGAGCCAGATCCCACCTGACAGCTGCCCGGAGCCTCGAAGGGTTCCCTGCCTGTCCCCAGGCACACGGCCTTTCTTTCCCTCAGTCACCAGCCACCAGGCCAGGGCTGACCTCTCACCGCAAAAGCCTAGTGAGAGTGAACAGTTAGAGTCTGGGTGGTGGGTGCAGACGGGTCTACCTCTAGGTTAAAGTAACCACAGGAAAGGGCTGGCACCATCGCTCTTGGGGTGATGGGCCCCTGACTGGAAACTGATGATGGTGCTGGTTTAGCAAAACTGTCTGTGACGTAATGTGAGGTGAGGATCCCTTGCTGGGGAGACAAGGATGGAGGGGAGTCCTGTTGATAGATAACCTGTGAATATTGGTCAATGAGTGAGCCATGATGGATGGGTGAATCGATAGATGGATGGATGAGTGGATGGATAGATAAATGAATGGATGGATGAAAGAATAAATGGATGAATAGATAGACAAATAAGTGTATAGAAGAATGGATGGATGGATAAAAGATGGATGTATAGAAGGATGGATGGGTGGATGGATGGATGGATGGATGAAGGGAAGGATAGATGGTGGATGGATAAATGGTGGATGTATAAATATATGGATGAATAGATGGATGAATGGACAATGATGATAGATGGATGGATGGATGGATGGATGGATGGAAGGAAGGATGAATGGAAGGATGGAAGGATGGCTGGCTGCTTGGCTGGATAGAAGGATGGATGAGTGGATAATGATGATGGGTGGATAGATAGATGGATGTATAAATGGTGGATGGGTGGGTGGGTGGATGGATGGATAGATGGTTGGATGGATGGGTGGATGGAAGGATGGATAGATGGATGGATGTATAAATGGTGGATGGGTGGATGGATAGATGGATGGATGGATGGGTGGATGGAAGGATGGATGGAAGAATGGATTGGTAGATGAATGGATGTATAAATGGTGGATGGGTGGGTGGGTGGATGGGTAGATGGATGGATGGATGGATGGGTGGATGGAAGGATGGATGGAAGAATGGATGGATAGATGAATGGATGTATAAATGGTGGATGAGTGGGTGGGTGGATGGGTAGATGTATGGATGGATGGATGGATGGGTGGATGGAAGGATGGATAGATGAATGGATGTATAAATGGTGGATGGGTGGGTGGGTGGATGGGTAGATGTATGGATGGGTAGATGGATGGATGGATGGATGGGTGGATGGAAGGATGGATGGAAGAATGGATGGATAGATGAATGGATGTATAAATGGTGGATGAGTGGGTGGGTGGATGGGTAGATGTATGGATGGATGGATGGATGGGTGGATGGAAGGATGGATAGATGAATGGATGTATAAATGGTGGATGGGTGGGTGGGTGGATGGGTAGATGTATGGATGGATGGATGGATGGGTGGATGGAAGGATGGATAGATGAATGGATGTATAAACGGTGGGTGGGTGGATGGGTAGATGGATGGATGGATGGGTGGATGGAAGGATGGATAGATGAATGGATGTATAAACGGTGGGTGGGTGGATGGGTAGATGAATGGATGGATGGGTGGATGGAAGGATGGGTGGATGGAAGAATGGATGAGTGCTGTGGGTGCGGGAGCAGTATGATGCGTGGTATGCGAACATGTGGGTAAGGAGCCCAGGGCCCGGAGGCCTTGGGGATGGCTCCACTGGCCAAGGTTTGTATGAGGAGCAGATGAAGCCACTCAGGTGCACTGGCCCGCACAGCAGCTGGCACAGCCGAGCTCTCAGCAGAAGGGTCTCCTGCCTCCTGTTCTCCCTGCCGGGCCACAGCGCCCACGTGCCCATGGGTCTGCCTCCTCCGTCCCAGGAGTTTGAGAAATTGCAGCGTCATTTCCCAGGAGCCCCCAGGGCAGTGTGAGGCGCCTGCAATCACTAATAAATTATTCTTTATTAAGTGTGTTTCCTTCATTCATCATTCCTTTGCCGCTTCATTTACCCTTCTCCAGTTTCAGTGGATTTCAGGCGTCACCGAGGACGACATAACTTATTTTATTAAGCCATTTATTTTCTGGGTACATGTTTAAAGGTTAATTAATCAATTAAAATGGAGGGTGAAGGATGGGAACCGAATCCTCCCGAGACTGAAGTGACATCGTCGACACGTGCGGGGAGAGAGGCGAGCATCTGTCCTTTGACTTGGGGAGGATAAAGGGGCGTCAGATGCATCAGAGTGAGTGGCACTGAGGACAGCGAGGCCCAGCGCCTTCGCCTCCTGGGAAGGTGGCAGCCACAGCAGGATGGAGGGAGGGGGGGTGGCAGCAGCAGGAGAGTAACAGGCGGGCACAGCCCAGGTCCCAGGCCCGCTCCCCGCTGGCTGGGCCGGGAACCAGCCTCCTGGAGAGAAAGAGAAGCTCCGAGCAGCCGATCCCATCCACAAAGCTGAAATCAGACTCCCCCAGCGCGTCGTAAATAATAAATAAAAACACCTCGTAAATAGTTAACGAGGAAGAAGCACACTCTGAGCCGAAAGTAAACTGTCATGAACGCACACAGCAAACTGCCCTTCCATCCAGATTTCCCGGGGGACGAGGGGGTGGCTGGCGGGAGCTCGCTGGTCGCTCCGGGTGGGTGCGACCCCTGCTCCACCCTGACTGGCCAGCCTGTCATTTTAGGGGGAGGGAACAGCTGGCTCAGGAGAGGAAAAATAATGAGCACGTCTCAGCCCAGGAGTTTTCAGTTTACCGTGAGGGTCTGAGTGATTAATACTGTAATCAGGTGACGGTTATCCAATCGGGGGTAACGGCAGCCGGGAGGGAGTGCCTGCCCTGGGCAGGGAGATGTGTACAGCGACCTCATGACCCCGTGGAGACCTGAAGCAGGCGTCTGCCTCGCGCACGGAAAGGTCGCCCGTTCCATCCGGGTCAGGGCACGTATCCAGGCTTCAGGTTCGATCCCCAGTCCCCGTGCATATGGGAGGCAACCGATCAATGTTTCTCTCTCTCCCCCTCTCTCTAAAATCAATAAAAAATGGTATCCTTTGCATCTTCCTGTAAAAAGATTAAAGCGGTATCATTCCTGTATTTCACTCGGGAGGCGGAAGCCCAGAGGGGCTGCCCCGCTGGCTCGCTCTCAGGGTTCGAGGATGTGAACCCAGATCTCAACTCTCCTGTTCCCTCGCAGAGGGTCACATGGGCGCTCCTGGTGACCTCCTCATGGCCCTGGCTCCAACACCCCCCAGAGCCGTGGGGAGATGGGTGCCCGTTTCTCCATGCTGGTCTGCCAACCCCAGCAGACCCTGGCCGACCCCGACTGACCCTGGCCGACCCCGGCCGACCCCGACTGATCCTGGCCGACTCCGGCCGACCCCGACTGACCCTGGCCGACCCCGGCTGACCCTGGCTGACCCCGGCTGACCCTGGCTAAACCCAGCCGACCCTGGCTGACCCTGGCTGACCCCGGCTGACCCTGGCCGACACTGGCTGACCCCGGCCGATCCTGGCCGGCCCTGTCTGACCCCGGCTGACCCTGGCCGATCCTGGCTGGCCCTGTCTGATCCCGGCTGACCCTGGCTGACCTCGAAGGCCATGCTGAGTCCACAGGTGCTGGCTGTTGCAGGGGAAGAAGCAGCCAAACAATGTGGTTCGTGCACACTCGCAGAAGCAGAGGCAGCATCACGCTTTAACCTGCCAGCTCGTAAACACCGAGCGGGGCCGCAGTCGGGGCGCTTCCCGGAGCAGAAGTTCCCCGGGGCCTCTGCTCGGGCCACTGCCCTCTCAGACCCGGGCCTGTCACTGCGGGGTGTGCAGACACGGTGCTTCCCCTGAGCCTTCCAAGTTCCCAGGGGTCAGCGGTGGAAGGCAGGGTTAAAGGACAGGCAGCGACACAGAGGGAACAGCCAGCACAGCCCGGAACAATGGGAACAATGTACGCAGCGTGCGGACTCCCACTCCCGCACAAACAGAGCCCAAACCTGCGTGAGCCCCTGAGCCCGTGTGCCCCTGAGCCCGTGTGCCCTTGTGCCCCTGAGCCCGTGTGCCCGTGAGGCCGTGTGCCATGAGCCTGTGAGCCCGTGAGCCCCTGAGCCCGTGTGCCCGTGAGGCCGTGAGGCCGTGTGCCCCTGAGCCCGTGAGCCATGAGCCTGTGAGCCCGTGTGCCTGTGAGCCCGTGAGCCATGAGCCTGTGAGCCCGTGTGCCTGTGAGCCCGTGAGCCATGAGCCTGTGAGCCCGTGTGCCCGTGAGCCCGTGTGCCCGTGAGCCATGAGCCCATGAGCTCGTAAGCCTGTGAGCCTGTGAGCCCGTGTGCCCGTGAGCCCGTGTGCCCGTGAGCCATGAGCCCGTGAGCTCGTAAGCCTGTGAGCCTGTGAGCCCGTGTGCCCGTGAGCCTGTGAGACCGTGAGCCTGTGAGCCCATGTGCCCGTGAGCTATGAGCCCGTGAGCCCGTGAGCCTGTGTGCCCGTGAGCCCGTGAGCCTGTGTGCCCGTGTGCCCGTGAGCCCGGGCCGGCAGGGCTGCGGACCTGCCCATGCAGCAGAAGAGGAGGCTGGGAAAGCACAGCAGTGACGGTCTGAGAGCTGAACTCGCTGGAAGCCGATCTGATTGCCAGGGTCCCCAGGGTGTGATCGCCCGCGAGGCCTTCCAGTGGTGACAGGACACCGTGGAAGCTTTAGTTCATTTTCAGAAAAGCGAAGTGACTGCCCGGTCACCCGAGTGAGCTAATCTTGACAAACGCGAAATTACAGCTCCCGGCACAGAACTGATAGGTGACACCTCTGTCACCGCGGACAGAGGAGACAAAACGAGGAGGCGTCACTCAGAACCGCACACCGGGGCCGCGAGGACGAGCACCTGCTGCGCCGAGAAGGTCGCACACTAGGCACAGAGTCAAGGCTCGGCGGGGCTCGGAGGGGACAGGTGTGACAGGCCTGTGTGAGGGCTGTGACAGGCGTCTGTCCCCCACACTCTCGGACACTTAGCGCGAGTCAGCGCTGTGCACGCCAGCGCCCTCACAGCGTGGCGGATAGAGCTGCCAGGTGCATGGATGGGACTAGGCCCTTGTGTGGGGCTTGGGGGCTCCTGGGTCCCGGGCACAGGTGATGGGAGTGACTGTGGGGCCGTGGATCCCTCGTGAGTGTGATGAAGGCATGGAAGGCCGCCCCATTCTACCCCTGTCCACACGCCATGGTTTTCTTCGCTGGCTGTGGCAGGAAATTGATGCCATGCATTGGACATATTTAAAGACTCCATATCCAACATTGCATTAGATGACAAAGGGATATTCCCAGAATGCAATGCAATGACACAGCCCCTCCATCTCTTGCCCACATTGAGGCGTCTCAGCTCCCAGCTCTGGACCACCTGCTGTCACACGGAGCTCCCAGGCTGGCCTTGGTCAGAAGCTCCTCAGTGTGGGGATTCACTGGCCTGACCCTCTACACCGTGACCCTGCACAGCCGCCGACCGCCCTCTACACCGTGTCCCTGCCCAGCCGCCGACCGCCCTGCAGACTCGCTCTAGACTTTGGCCAGACTGAACTGCGAGCAGGGACTTCCCAACACGCAGGAGGAAAGAGTAAGGGCTCCCCTCAGCCCAGCTCCAGGTGCGCACCCAAAGGCTCTCAGACACCATCTCTCATGTCATCGCCATCTTTAAATCACCCCCGTCTTTCATCTTTAAACGCTGTGTTTTATTTTTATCCCCAAAGCTTTCTGAAAGCCAGCGGTCGGTACGCGAGCCCAAAGCCCTGTATGTAATCGGTGCGTTTTGGAAGTCCCCACTCAGATTCGGGGCTGGCGTTGTGGATCCTGATGTCTCGAGGGCGAAAGAGCACATGGCTTACCTTCCACTTTGCGGGGGGCGGGGGGGGGGGGAGCCAGCTCTCGTGCTGGGCCCAGCCTCATGCTGCCGCCCTCCACGGAGCAGCGCTGGCCTCGTTTCCAGGTGGAGAAGCCAGGTTCAAGGAGGTGGCCCGGCTGGCAGTTAGGCAGAGATGTGGCCAGTGTGCAGCCGCCAATTCCCACGCCCGCCCCCCGGACCATGTTGGGGTCCTGGTACCAGCCTCGGAGGAATGAGGGCTTCTGCCCCAGGCACCCCTGCCTGAGGCCCCTCCCCACGTCCTGCTTGGCTGCGCTCAGCACGCTGTCCTGGGCTTTGAGTTGGACACATCCCGGTCCCTTTGCGTGAATTCTTCTTGCCAGGCCTGGAGCCAGCTCAGGGGCACAGCGGTGACAGCAGCGGTGGCCCCTGCGCTGAGGGGCGGGGGCCCGAGACCCACTCGGGGCCTCAGAGATGGACCTTCACGGACAGGGTCTCTGCTGGGGAATTTCTCCACCTCCTGCCTCCTCCTGCCAGCCCGCCGGGCACTGGGGAGCGACCCTCAACACATGGGAGCCCTCTCGCTCGGGGACAGTGCCACCCCACCGCCCGCTCCCCTCCTCCCTCAGCGCCAGCCCTGCGCTCCTGCTCCGGGGAGGGTGTCACCTCTGCTTGGACTTTTTTTTTTTTTTTTTTTTTTAATATATTTTATTGATGTTTTACAGAGAGGAAGGGAGAGGGATAGAGAGCTAGAAACATCGATGAGAGAGAAACATCGATCAGCTGCCTCCTGCACACCTCCCACTGGGGATGTGCCCGCAACCAAGGTACATGCCCTTGACCGGAATCGAACCCGGGACCCTTCAGTCCGCAGGCCGACGCTCTATCCACTGAGCCAAACCGGTTTGGGCTCTGCTTGGACTTTCACTTAAAGGACCAGGAATGAGCGGCTGTGTCTGCAGCACCCACCCCCACCCCGGCAGCTCACTTCAAACCCGAGCTGATGAATATATGATCACAGAGCTTTGCCGAGAGGAAGGTCTGAAGAGGAAAGCGGGTTTGGAGCCGCCGCGGTCACAGGGCGGCTCCCGTCGGGCATGCGAAGCAGGATGTTCATTTTTTATGGGTTCCCGACCCCAACATGTGCCCCGTGCAGCCGGAGGGAGAGAGACCCCCGAGGCAGCTTGTTCCTGAGAAAGCGAGCTGCAGCGCTGGTAGCTGGGGAGTATGCGCAGGGGGCTCAGCCTTCCTGGGAAGCTCCCAGAATGTTCCAGCAGGCCCGGCTCCCGAAGCTGGGGCGGGATGGCCGAGGGGGCTGAGTAATTAGCCCCAATTTATATTAATGGCATTTTCGATTAGCCACAGCTGAGCCTGGCTGCGGCCCTGGGCGCAGGGACCAGATGGGAAGGGGAAATGCAAAAACATATTTTTTTTAATGTGAAAAAGACAACATAAAAGCAGCAGCTGTGGAAGCGGGAGGCAGCGGGAGGCCGAGGGTGTCCGTCTGTCTGTCTGCCTTGGGCATCTGGCAACTCCCAAGGGCCCCTGTCTGCCCCACACCCTGAGGGGCCCTGCACCCACAGCCATTCAGGGAAGCCCCCTGTGCCTGCCCCCCCCTGCAAGGGTTGGGGCTTTGCAGAGAGCAGCATGGGGAGGACTTGGGGGACCCCTGGAGCAGGTGGGCAAGAGATGGGTACCCCTGCAGTGTCACCAGCACCGTGGCCGCCTCAGCCCACCCCGTCTTCCTCTTCGGGGCCCACCACAGACCCAGAGGTGCCTGGTGGGGGGAGGGGGAGGAGTGGGCCAGGGGTGAGCTCAGCTGAGAATCCAGGTCCCCCGTCAGCTCCCCGAACCAGGCTGTCCTCCAGCTTCAGTCCCCGGCTGCTGAGAGGACACGGAGAATGGCCGGCTCAGGGGACCCTGGGCTGCCCTTGCTGCCCTGCCCCATTGCCCATGGCTTTGGGCGAGTGTCACAGTGCTCAGAGCCTCAGCTTCCGCCTTTAGTAAAGTGGAAGGTAAGCCATGTGTTTGCCCGTGCGGGCAGCAGGAGGACTCACTGAGCCAAGCGAGTCAGGGGGCACAGCCAGGGGCACCCCCAGGGCGGGGCCCTGTGTGCCTGTCCCCCTCCCTTATTTGCTGGGTGTGGGGGAGACTCAGGTCCTGGAGGAGAGACAGGGAGCCAGCAGGGAGTCACAGGCCTTGGGACAGTGGCGTTTACACACCCGTGGGCAAGGCTGTGTCCCTCTGTCAGCAGCCTAGGCCGCAGCGACCAGTCTGCACGGTGGGCGGGGCCAACACGGTGGGCAGGATCAGCGTGATGGGCGGGGCCAGCCGGTGGGCGGGGCCAGCATGGTGGGCAGGGCCAGCGTGGTGGGCGGGGCCAGCATGGTGGGCAGAATCAGCATGATGGGCGGGGGCAGCGTGATGGGCGGGGCCACCACGGTGGGCAGGATCAGCACGATTGGCGGGGCCAGCATGGTGGGCAGGATCAGCGTGATGGGCGGGGCCAGCATGGTGGGCAGGATCAGTGTGATGGGCGGGGCCAGCCGGTGGGCGGGGCCAGCATGGTGGGCAGGATCAGTACGATGGGCGGGGCCAGCACGGTACCCCACAGCAAGGGCTGGGAGACTTGCTATCTGCCTGGCTCCTGCGGCCTGTGCGGAATGGAGTGGTCCCTGACCGAGGACTCCGAGGACGAGGACGCGGGCTGTGACTGAGGGCTCTTGTTACAGTGTTTCTCTTCTACCCGCTCTGGCGCCTGCCCTCCACAGCTGCGTCCTCTCACCCAGTCTCCTGACCGCCTTGTAAGGACTCGCGGAAGAGGAGGGCCGAGTCCTGAGTGCCCTGTGCCAGGGGTGGGCGAGGCGGTGGATGCACCCAGGCTGTCCCTCCACAGGCTCGGAGTCCGTGGTCAGCTCCCTCTGTCTCTCTGAGCCTCAGTGAGTCACCTGCGGAATGGGGATGAGGCGGCCCGGTGTGGCCCTGGGCGGGGCCGGTGGGGGTGCACCCTCGGAAGGCTGCGGGCAGCGTCTCCCCAGGCGCTCTCCCCTCTTTCCAGGGCCTCCCCAGCATTCTTAGCAGAGGAAACTCGAAGCCTTCTTCTCTCAGCATCGAAAACAGCCATAAATCTACCACGAAGCAGGACACGGTGGACTCCTGTGGTTCAGGGGAGTCAGCCTTGGACACGTGACGCCTCCGACCTGGGTGCAGGCGGGCTGGGTGATAATTTGCACTAATTGACACCTGGGCGCCTCCAGGGCCACGCTGCCCCCTTGCTCCTGGAAACCGCTGACACCAAGGAGGCGGGCTCTGCCCCAGATTTGCTGCTGTGTGCATCCTGGAAGGAGGAAAGCAGGACACAGCAACGCTACGCCACCTCTCTCTCCCTCCTCCTTCCCTCTCCCTCCCTCTCTCCCTTCCCTCCTCTCTCTCCCCTTCCTCCCTTCCCCTCCTTCCCTCTCTCCCTTCCTCTCTCCTTTCCCTCCTCTCTCCCCCCTTCCTCCCTTCCCCTCCCTTCCTCTCTCTCCCCCTTCCTCCCTTCCCCTCCTTCCCTCTCTCCCTTCCCTCCTCTCTCCCCCCTTCCTCCCTTCCCCTCCCTTCCTCTCTCCCTCTCCTTCCCTTCTTTCCCCTCCCTTCTCCTCCCTCTCCCTCCCCCTCCTTTCCTCTCTCCCTCTCCCTTCCTCTCTCCCTCTCCCTTCCTCCCTCCCTTCCTTCCCTCCCCTTCCTCCCTCCCTTGCTTCCCCTCCCTTCTTCTCTCCCCCTCCTTTCCTCTCTCCCTCCCTCTCCGGAATCAGGAGAAGCTGGGAGCAAATGCAAGAACGGAACAGACTGGACAAGGCCGGCCTGGGGCTGGGTTCCCTGCAGAAGAAAGGGACCCCGGGTGGCCAGGAGCTGTCTGGCCTCTGGACTTTCAGCCAAGTCTGCGCAATTCAGCGTCCACAGGCTCCGCCCAGGCCCCTGTCCACGTGCCGGATCTGCTGGGGCTGTGAGCTGCGGCCGGGAGGGGCTCACCCCTTTGTTTACCATCGTCCAGGGACGACTGTCCTCCACTCTGACACCGATGTCCTGAAAACCATTGTTTCATCTATTCGTTCACTTTTCTTCAGTCGGGGCCTCTGATGTCTGACACTCCGTCTTGGCGGGGAGCAAAAGGGCCGCTGGCAGGGCACAGCAGCCGCCCCGTCCCCTCCCCCGTGCATGGCCAGTGTTCTCACTGAGCTAACCCCTTGTGGGTCCCCCCCCCCGCCCCGGAGGCTGATGGCTTCTCAGAAGTGTGGGGGCTGGTGTCAGCATTTGTACCTGCCCGATTCACCTCCTTAGTGACCCCAACAACCTTTTCCTGGTGCGTGAGTCCTAACCCCGCCCTGCCTGCCTCACGGCAGCTGTAAAATGGGGTGTCCCCGGTGCCCTCACAAAGAAAGGCTGTGTGTGTGGGGGGTGCCCTATACCCCGAGAGCCTGCACTCCCGTCAGCCTCTCTGTGCTTTTCACGTCAGAGACGCCGGCTTCCCAAGACCGGATTGCCGTTTGGGGGTGTCCAAGGTCAGAGGCAGGAGGGAGCCCAGGAAAGGAAACAAACCAGACTGGAATGACTGAGCCCGCGTTCTTTCCCGCCAGCTTGCAGGAGCTGCTGCTAATACGCTAACGCTTTTCTGCTCCAGGAACTGGGGAACCGCGGGGAGGGGGGGCGGGGGGAGGTCACCCCAGGCAGCGGGGCCTCCTATTGAGCCGTCTGTACAGGACACACGCCTGACGACCTTGTGCCCACACCGTCCAGCCCACGATCTGGGAGGGACTAGGATGGCGTTGTTTAAAGCCACAGAGCGGGGCCTGGCCTCAGACCCACACACAGCCCCGCGCTGGGCCTCGGAGGCTCGCCCCCCGGGAAGTGCAGGCGTCCCTCCAGGTCGCCTCGGGGACCGGGTCCTCCTGCGCCAGGGGCTGTGGGGAGAGGGGGTGCAAACGAGGCTGGAGCTGCTGCTGGGAGCGCCTGCGTGCAGCCAGGATTTAATTCTTGGGAGCCTGAGGGGGGACTGTCTCTCCAATCCTACCAGTTAGCGCCCCCCCCACCCCCAGGCACCCGTTGTCCTGCCCGGCGATGGCCCCTCCTGTCCCCTGCCTCTCTCAGCCTCCCGTGCCCCGTCACCCAGCCCCCGGTTGGAGGCCCCTGTCCTAGGAGCCTGTGCCTCAGGACTCCGACCGACGAGGAAACCGAGGCTCGGAGAGGCGGAGGGCTGTGCCCGGGGCTATGCCCAGGCTCGAACCCTGACCCCAACCTGCTGTCAGCGGGCCGGGGCACGGCCAGGCCCATGGCAGCACCAGGGCATGAGTGAGGGCAGTGCCCTTTCTCCTGGGCGCGCCCAGAAGACGCGGTGCCCTGCGCAGTGCTGGGCCGGAAGCTTGGCCCAGGTCTCCCCTGAGCCCCGCCTGCTCTGGAGGGAGGCCGGGGGGGGGGGGGGGGCGGGGGCAGGGCTGCGGGGGATGGTGGAAGAAACCACTGCTGGGTGGGAAGGCCCTGGGGCAGGGGTCCTCAAACTTTTTTTTAAAATATATTTTGATTTTTTTTTAAAATATATTTTATTGATATTTTACAGAGAGGAAGGGAGAGGGATAGAAAGTCAGAAACATCGATGAGAGAGAAACATCGATCAGCTGCCTCCTGCACACCTCCCACTGGGGATGTGCCTCGCAACCAAGGTCCATGCCCTTGACCGGAATCGAACCCAGGACCCTTCAGTCCGCAGGCCAACGCTCTATCCACTGAGCCAAACCAGTCAGGGCGGTTCTCAAACTTTTTAAACAGGGGGCCAGTTCCCTGTCCCTCAGACCGTTGGAGGGCCGGACTATAGTTTAAAAAAAAACTATGAACAAATTCCTATGCGCACTGCGGGCCCGGGACGCGTCGGCTGCTAAGCGGGACAGGCAGCGGCACCCGGCGGGCCGGATCAATGTCCTCAGTGGGCCTCATGTGGCCCGTGGGCTGTAGTTTGAGGACCCCTGCCCTGGGGCATCAGGGCTGCTTGTCACTGCAGCAGCCGCTGGCAGCTACACTCCTCCTCCGCAGCACCAAGGGCCGGAGGGAACCGCAGGCGCCCGCTGGAGGCTGCCCTGACAGAGGAGAGCCCCGCCTGCCCTGACAGAGGACTCGCGGCGCCGTCCACGGACCCCGAGAGCGTCCTGTTATTTTTTCCCAACGCCGTCCCGCTCATGGAGCCCAACCACGTCACCCGCCCGTGAGTGCATTAGCCGCCAGGATCAAGGCGAGCGCGGCCTGACGGAGTGATGCCTGTGAGTCACTCCCCGAAGCTGCCCCCGAGTGCGAGTGGACAGGGACAGCGTGCTCTGCGAGGGCCCCCCATGGCCCGCCCGCCTGGGGTTCCCAGGATGGGGTGCGGGGGGGAGGTCTGTCAGGGTCTCCAGGGGCCGTCGGACGTTGGCAGCCGCGCCCTTCGCGTAGCCAGGAGCCTGACCCGCTGCCCACGCCCGTCCCCACGCCAGGAAGGACGGTTGTTGCTGGGGCTTTGCTCCCGGGAGGAGAGGGAACGTGAGGGCCCCTTGGGGGACCGGGAGAGGGGACGGCGCTGGCCCACTGCAGGGAGGAGGCTGCGGGGGCCGAGCAGGGGGAAACCCTGAGGCTGTGAAGAGCACACCCGTGCCAGGGAGGGCGGGCGGGCAGAGCACAGGGCGGCCGGAACGGTGACCCGTCCTCAGGGTGCCGCCGCCGGGAAGGCTGTCTCCAGGGAAGGTGGAGGGGAGCCGCAGCCCTGGGCAGGACCTGGCCCTGGGCCTCCTCCTGGGGGAGGCTGACACCGGGCTGTGCCCAAACCCGGCTGTCAGGCTGCACCGTCCCATTTTGGGGGCCCACGGGCAACAGGACACGGCGGCTCTGGGACGGGTGCTCGCCTGCGGGGGGGGGGGGGGGGGGGCAGGCCGAGCTGGTTTAGGAACCGGCGGGGTTCCCAGTGTCTCAGGATCCAGCCGACACCCAGGAGGGGCAGACGGAGGGAGTTGTCGGGCCTCCTCTGAGCCTCAGTGGGGAGACGTCTGAGGGGGCCTCTGTGGGGATGACATCTGTCGACGCTTGCCGCAATGAAAATGAAAACGGAGACACTTAAAACGTCTGTATGTATGTATTCTTTTTAAAAGCACAGGGATAACCCTCATTCCATACGAACATAAGTGACATGCGTGACGTCTGAGAGAAGTTCATGGACGGAACAATGCGAGAGGGAAATGCAAAGAGCCCCATCCCTGGTGGTAGCCGGCAGGTAACGGGGCGCGCCACCCAGAGGCCCATCCTTCGTTTCCATGCTAATCATTCGTCTTTCCCGACGGGGTGTCCCGTCCTGGGGGCCGGGCACAGGTGGGGGTGGCCCCATCCCTCGCCCCAGCGCCCAAAGACCCTGGGGTGCCTCTGCAGCCGCTCAGGCCAGAAAACCCTTCACCCGCTCCGTGCTGGCGGTTCTTCTACGTCTAGACCATTAAATGCCGCTTACTCTTCAATGTAGCTATTTAGTCCAATAGTCTTAATTATTTTTCAAAAATTTAAAACGCACATCGATTCTTCCGCGTTGGCTCGAGTGAAATCTCAATTAGCGGCCGGGCCCGGGGAGCCGACGGCCACTGTGTCCAGCCTCCGTGCCTGAGGCTGGGGGCTCCCGAGCCCGGGCACCCCATGCTGGGTCCGGAGGATGGGACTCTCCCGCCCGCGGGTCCCGAAGGAGAGCAGAGAGCGCCCAGGGTCTGGCTGGAGCCCGTGACTGAGGCTCTGTGACTGTCCCGCCCGAAGGGAAGACCCGTGGACAGGAAGTGCCCGTTCTCGTGTCCATCTGTCGGCCCATGGAGCACCCACCATGGGCACCACGGGGGGGCGCGGCCCCGTGCAGACACCAGCACGCAGCGCGGTCCCTTCGGCACGGCCGCAGGCTGCAGGGAACGACCGGACGGGCCGTTCATTGTGACGGCCAAGGGTGACCTGAGTGGGGTGGGCGTGGAGAGGGATTGAGAAGAGGCAGACAAGAGAAGAAAGCTGGGTCTGGGTGGGACGCTGTCCTCTCTGATGGAGAGCGAGCGACAGCGCCAAGGGCGATGACCCGTGTCTTTCTTTTACAGCCGATGCCACGCGGCAAAGGAAGGGCGCGTGAAGATGTTTACAACGTTCTCGTGGGTTTCGATCCTACTCAGCTACGTGCACCTGAACTCGATCAAGCCCACGTCACTCAGGCACGTGGGGCCACGTGTTCGGACCACAGGTTCACGCTCACAACTCCAGCTGTTGGCTATCATGGTGCGGGGAAGACTCTGCCCCCCAGGCTGGGACTTGCACGTGGCCATGGGGTGCCTGGGCCCTCCCATCAGTCCGAGGCTTGGACCTGTCCAGACACTGTGGCCGCTCCCCACAGTTCATAAAGGAAAATCTTCGCGCTCTTGGTTTTTCGGTATTTTGTTAATCCTTACCCAAGGATATTTTTTTCTATTGATTTTCAGAGCGAGTGGAAGGAGGAGGGGGGAGAAAGAAAGGGACGAGAGAGAAACATGGATGTGAGAGAGACGCATTGATTGGTTGCCTCCTGCGCAAACCCCAGCCAGGACCGGGATTGAACCTGCCCCCCCCCCCCACCCCCGCACGTGCCCTTGACTGGGAATCGAACCCGCGACCCTTCGGTGCTCTTACGGGCTAGGGAGGGTCCCAAGGGGCCTCTGTGAGGGGGTGATACCTATCGACACTTAGCGTGTTGAAAATGAAAACGGAGACACTTAAAATGTCTGTATGTATTAATTTTTAAAAGCACAGGGATAGCCCTCATTCCAACCGAACTTAAATGACATGCTTCAGGGAAGCTGGCGACCTGTGTCCCCGCCCCCGCGGCGAAAGGGTGGCCTGCGACCCCTCTGGGGGCGTCGGCTCCGCGTCTGGTTCCCGGGAGACCCGGCTCTGCAGCGGCCGCCTGGGGCTGCGGCCACATGGGGTTTGGTTTAAAATGTGTGAAGACGCCCTCACCGGTGTGGCTCAGTGGACAGAGCGTCGGCCTGCGGACGGAAGGGTCCCAGGTTCGATTCCGGCCAAGGGCATGTACCTTGGTTGCGGGCACATCCCCAGTAGGAGGTGTGCAGGAGGCAGCTGATCGATGTTTCTCTCTCATCGATGTTTCTGGCTCTCTATCCCTCTCCCTTCCTCTCTGTAAAAAATCAATAAAATATATTTAAAAAAAAATAAAATGTGTGAAGACAGCGCCCGCACAGGGGGCCGGGGACGCGGGGGGCGCCGCAGGCAGGGGGAGGCGGAGGGAGGTGACGCCGCTGGAGGACCCACCGAGAGGAGCGGGCGGGGCGGGCGGGAACCCTACTGTTACTGGGGGGAGATTCGCAGCCGGGGGGGGGGGTGGGGGCCGGCATTGTCTCCTCTCCGTCTGGGTAGCTGTGTCCTTCCCCGTCCCCGCCCTTCGCGCTCCGCTCCCCCGGGACACGGAGCCTCTTCCCATCCAGCTTCTCAAACCTCCGAAGGGGCTTGGCGGCAGCTCGGCCGGCTCTGTCCACACGTGGCTGCCGGGTTCCGGAGCCGGACGGAGCCTCGGAGTTCACCAACCGCTCCCGGGCGGGGCGGGCCTCACCTCGCCGGCCGCCTCCGGGCAGCGCCCTGGTTCCACGTGGGAGACCGGGGAGAGGCCAAGAGGCCGCTGCGATGCACCGCGGTCACTGCCGCTGCACGCCCCGGGCCGCGCCCCCAGTGAAAGCCGGATCCGGGCGCAGGGCAGAGCGACTGCGTACCCTGCTTCGTGACCCTCGGCTGCTCCGGATCGTACAGTCACCGCGGCTCCTCGAACCTGCTAATGCGGGCGCCGCTCACCGAGGAGCTGACACGTCTGCCGGGGCGCTCAGCGGGCGTGCAGCCCGGGAAGGACAGGGAGGAGGCGATTTTGCTGAGAGGGTGGCCAGGCGTCGGGCGGGTTCCCGCGGTGACGTGTTTGGGCGGGTGGCCCTTCGGCGAAGTCTGCAGCAGGTGTGGGCACTGAGAGGGCTGGGCACGCCAGTGACCCACGGAGAGGCTGGGGGACGGACGGAGTGACCCATGGAGAGGCTGGGGGATGGACGGAGTGACCCACGGAGAGGCTGGGGGACGGACGGAGTGACCCACGGAGAGGCTGGGGGATGGACGGAGTGACCCACGGAGAGGCTGGGGGACGGACGGAGTGACCCACGGAGAGGCTGGGGGACGGAGTGACCCACGGAGAGGCTGGGGGATGGACGGAGTGACCCACGGAGAGGCTGGGGGACGGACGGAGTGACCCACGGAGAGGCTGGGAGATGGACGGAGTGACCCACGGAGAGGTTGGGGGATGGACGGAGTGACCCACGGAGAGGCTGGGGGATGGACGGAGTGACCCACGGAGAGGCTGGGGGATGGATGGAGTGACCCACGGAGAGGCTGGGGGATGGACGGAGTGACCCATGGAGAGGCTGGGGGACGGACGGAGTGACCCACGGAGAGGCTGGGGGATGGATGGAGTGACCCACGGAGAGGCTGGGGGATGGAAGGAGTGACCCATGGAGAGGCTGGGGGACGGATGGAGTGACCCACGGAGAGGCTGGGGGACGGACGGAGTGACCCATGGAGAGGCTGGGCACGCCAGTGACCCACGGAGAGGCTGGGGGATGGATGGAGTGACCCACGGAGAGGCTGGGGGACAGACGGAGTGATCCACGGAGAGGCTGGGGGACGGACGGAGTGACCCACGGAGAGGCTGGGGGACGGACGGAGTGACCCACGGAGAGGCTGGGGCACGGACGGAGTGACCTACGGAGAGGCTGGGGGACGGACGGAGTGACCCACGGAGAGGCTGGGGGACGGACGGAGTGACCCACAGAGAGGCTGGGGGATGGACGGAGTGACCCACGGAGAAGCTGGGGGATGGACGGAGTGACCCACGGAGAGGCTGGGGGACGGATGGAGTGACCCACGGAGAGGCTGGGGGATGGACAGAGTGACCCACGGAGAGGCTGGGGGATGGATGGAGTGACCCACGGAGAGGCTGGGGGATGGACGGAGTGCCGGTGGCCATCCCCACTCCAGGATTCTGCTGCCGATGTGAAGTTCTGAGTGTGGTTGTCCTAACAGGGCCCTGGCTGCTACCTGGCTGCCCCTTATCCTGGACACCGTATCTGGGAAGCACCTACTGTGTGCCAGGATCAAACAATGTGCTGGAAGGAGTCATGGGCAGACAGACAGGGCTCCTGCCTGCGGAGCCCTCCCCAGCTTCAGTGCCCTGCTGCTCCCAGCTGTGTCGAGAGGGCAGGTGGAGGAGAGAGGGCAGGGGGAGGAGAGAGGGCAGGGGGAGGAGAGAGGGCAGGGGGAGGAGAGGGCAGGTGGAGGAGAGGGCAGGTGGAGGAGAGAGGGCAGGTGGAGGAGAGAGGGCAGGTGGAGGAGAGAGGGCAGGGGGAGGAGAGAGGGCAGGTGGAGGAGAGGGCAGGTGGAGGAGAGGGCAGGTGGAGGAGAGGGCAGGTGGAGGAGAGAGGGCAGGTGGAGGAGAGAGGGCAGGGGGAGGAGAGAGGGCAGGTGGAGGAGAGGGCAGGGGGAGGAGAGGGCAGGTGGAGGAGAGGGCAGGTGGAGGAGAGAGGGCAGGTGGAGGAGAGAGGGCAGGTGGAGGAGAGAGGGCAGGTGGAGGAGAGGGCAGGTGGAGGAGAGGGCAGGTGGAGGAGAGGGCAGGTGGAGGAGAGGGCAGGTGGAGGAGAGGGCAGGTGGAGGAGAGAGGGCAGGTGGAGGAGAGGGCAGGGGGAGGAGAGAGGGCAGGGGGAGGAGAGGGCAGGTGGAGGAGAGAGGGCAGGTGGAGGAGAGAGGGCAGGTGGAGGAGAGAGGGCAGGTGGAGGAGAGGGCAGGTGGAGGAGAGGGCAGGTGGAGGAGAGGGCAGGTGGAGGAGAGGGCAGGGGGAGGAGAGAGGGCAGGGGGAGGAGAGAGGGCAGGTGGAGGAGAGGGCAGGTGGAGGAGAGAGGGCAGGTGGAGGAGAGGGCAGGTGGAGGAGAGGGCAGGTGGAGGAGAGAGGGCAGGTGGAGGAGAGAGGGCAGGTGGAGGAGAGGGCAGGTGGAGGAGAGGGCAGGTGGAGGAGAGGGCAGGTGGAGGAGAGGGCAGGTGGAGGAGAGAGGGCAGGTGGAGGAGAGGGCAGGTGGAGGAGAGAGGGCAGGTGGAGGAGAGAGGGCAGGTGGAGGAGAGGGCAGGTGGAGGAGAGGGCAGGTGGAGGAGAGGGCAGGTGGAGGAGAGGGCAGGTGGAGGAGAGGGCAGGTGGAGGAGAGAGGGCAGGTGGAGGAGAGGGCAGGTGGAGGAGAGGGCAGGTGGAGGAGAGGGCAGGTGGAGGAGAGGGCAGGTGGAGGAGAGAGGGCAGGTGGAGGAGAGGGCAGGTGGAGGAGAGGGCAGGTGGAGGAGAGGGCAGGTGGAGGAGAGGGCAGGTGGAGGGGAGGGCAGGTGGAGGAGAGGGCAGGGGGAGGAGAGGGCAGGTGGAGGAGAGGGCAGGGGGAGGAGAGGGCAGGTGGAGGAGAGAGGGCAGGTGGAGGAGAGAGGGCAGGTGGAGGAGAGGGCAGGTGGAGGAGAGAGGGCAGGTGGAGGAGAGGGCAGGTGGCGGAGAGAGGGCAGGTGGAGGAGAGAGGGCAGGTGGAGGAGAGAGGGCAGGGGGAGGAGAGAGGGCAGGTGGAGGAGAGGGCAGGTGGAGGAGAGGGCAGGTGGAGGAGAGGGCAGGTGGAGGAGAGGGCAGGTGGAGGAGAGGGGGCAGGTGGAGGAGAGGGGGCAGGTGGAGGAGAGGGCAGGTGGAGGAGAGGGCAGGTGGAGGAGAGAGGGCAGGGGGAGGAGAGGGCAGGGGGAGGAGAGGGCAGGGGGAGGAGAGAGGGCAGGGGGAGGATAGGGCAGGTGGAGGAGAGGGCAGGTGGAGGAGAGGGCAGGTGGAGGAGAGAGGGCAGGTGGAGGAGAGGGGGCAGGTGGAGGAGAGGGCAGGTGGAGGAGAGGGGGCAGGTGGAGGAGAGGGCAGGTGGAGGAGAGGGCAGGTGGAGGAGAGAGGGCAGGGGGAGGAGAGGGCAGGGGGAGGAGAGAGGGCAGGTGGAGGAGAGAGGGCAGGTGGAGGAGAGGGCAGGTGGAGGAGAGGGCAGGGGGAGGAGAGAGGGCAGGGGGAGGAGAGGGCAGGTGGAGGAGAGGGCAGGTGGAGGAGAGGGCAGGTGGAGGAGAGGGCAGGTGGAGGAGAGGGCAGGTGGAGGAGAGGGCAGGTGGAGGAGAGGGCAGGTGGAGGAGAGAGGGCAGGTGGAGGAGAGGGCAGGTGGAGGAGAGGGCAGGTGGAGGAGAGGGCAGGTGGAGGAGAGGGCAGGTGGAGGAGAGGGCAGGTGGAGGAGAGAGGGCAGGTGGAGGAGAGGGCAGGTGGAGGAGAGGGCAGGTGGAGGAGAGGGCAGGTGGAGGAGAGGGCAGGTGGAGGGGAGGGCAGGTGGAGGAGAGGGCAGGGGGAGGAGAGGGCAGGTGGAGGAGAGGGCAGGGGGAGGAGAGGGCAGGTGGAGGAGAGAGGGCAGGTGGAGGAGAGAGGGCAGGTGGAGGAGAGGGCAGGTGGAGGAGAGAGGGCAGGTGGAGGAGAGGGCAGGTGGCGGAGAGAGGGCAGGTGGAGGAGAGAGGGCAGGTGGAGGAGAGAGGGCAGGGGGAGGAGAGAGGGCAGGTGGAGGAGAGGGCAGGTGGAGGAGAGGGCAGGTGGAGGAGAGGGCAGGTGGAGGAGAGGGCAGGTGGAGGAGAGGGGGCAGGTGGAGGAGAGGGCAGGTGGAGGAGAGGGCAGGTGGAGGAGAGAGGGCAGGGGGAGGAGAGGGCAGGGGGAGGAGAGGGCAGGGGGAGGAGAGAGGGCAGGGGGAGGATAGGGCAGGTGGAGGAGAGGGCAGGTGGAGGAGAGGGCAGGTGGAGGAGAGAGGGCAGGTGGAGGAGAGGGGGCAGGTGGAGGAGAGGGCAGGTGGAGGAGAGGGGGCAGGTGGAGGAGAGGGCAGGTGGAGGAGAGGGCAGGTGGAGGAGAGAGGGCAGGGGGAGGAGAGGGCAGGGGGAGGAGAGAGGGCAGGTGGAGGAGAGAGGGCAGGGGGAGGAGAGGGCAGGTGGAGGAGAGGGCAGGGGGAGGAGAGAGGGCAGGGGGAGGAGAGGGCAGGTGGAGGAGAGGGCAGGTGGAGGAGAGGGCAGGTGGAGGAGAGGGGGCAGGTGGAGGAGAGGGCAGGTGGAGGAGAGGGCAGGTGGAGGAGAGGGCAGGGGGAGGAGAGGGCAGGGGGAGGAGAGGGCAGGGGGAGGAGAGAGGGCAGGGGGAGGAGAGGGCAGGGGGAGGAGAGGGCAGGTGGAGGAGAGGGCAGGGGGAGGAGAGAGGGCAGGGGGAGGAGAGGGCAGGGGGAGGAGAGGGCAGGTGGAGGAGAGGGCAGGTGGAGGAGAGGGCAGCGGGAGGAGAGAGGGCAGGTGGAGGAGAGGGCAGGGGGAGGAGAGGGCAGGGGGAGGAGAGGGCAGGTGGAGGAGAGGGCAGGGGGAGGAGAGAGGGCAGGGGGAGGAGAGGGCAGGGGGAGGAGAGGGCAGGTGGAGGAGAGGGCACAGGAGCCCTTGCTGCGCTGGGTGGGCGATGAACCTCCTCTTCCCTAGATGGGGCAGACCCCACGGGGACCACAGCTCCACCCGGTCACAGACGCTGAGCTGGGAGAAGGGCTTTCGGAACAAAAGGAAGCGCCGCTGGGCCCCTGGGGGCCACGCCAGCAGCCGCAGAAGAGCCGAGGCTGGCTCGCGCCCACCAGCAGGAAATCACTCCTGAGAAAGTGCTCGGCCCCCTCCCCCACCCCTCCCCGCCCTCCCTCCCCACCACGGCGTCTTGTCATTAATTTGAGAGGAGAAAGCCAACCTCTGTGGAACTCCGTCTCCGCCTCCCCTCCCCCCATAGTTTATTAAAAAACCAGACGCCCAGCAAATCATTTTTATGAGCAATTACGTGCCCCGCGCGTGTGCGTGGCGGGCTCAGCTGAGGGACGGATGGAGCCCCGGCCGAGGGCGGGGCTGGCTCTCTGGTTCTGCACCAACCCTGGCCCGGCTGCCGCCCCTGCGGGGAGGTGGTGCCCCCCCCGCCCCCCCCTCCCCGTCTCCGGAGGAGTGATGTGCAGGCCTGAGCGCCCGGCCGCTCACTTTCCAATATTCCCTCCTCTCCACGGGAGCTGTGCTTCATAACTTCCGTTCCTGCGGAATCTGATTTACACATCTCAGCGGGAGGAGAACAGCAGGAATGTGGGCTGGCGCCCCCCCTGCCCCTCCCACACGCTAAGCGGACTCCTCGTGGGCCCCGAAGGGAAGGACCAGCAGCTTTCCCTGTGCGATGTGGACGGGCCCACGCCTCCCGCCTCCCGCCTCCGGAGCGGTCACCGGTTCTGTCGTTGCCGTCAGAGGAAGCGTCCTCACCGTCCCGCCACCCGCCACCTGCAGGCAAGCCCGTCCACGTCCCAAGGGGACTCCGCAGCCTGTGTCCCGCGGCCCCTGGGAGCTCCGGTTCCGTCCAGACACCGGGCAGTCATGGTTACTCAGCCGCCTACCCTTTGGCAAAGTGAGGTGCGCGGTGTAACTCGGACATCATCCTTTCACTTCTTTATTTTTTATTTTTTAAAATATGTTTTATTGATTTTTTACAGAGAGGAAAGGAGAGTTAGAAACATCAATGAGAGAGAAACATCGATCAGCTGTCTCCTGCACACCTCCCACTGGGGATGTGCCCGCAACCAAGGTACATGCCCTTGACCGGAATCGAACCCGGGACCCTTCAGTCCGCAGGCTGACGCTCTATCCACTGAGCCAAACCAGTCAGGGCCGGACATCATCCTTTTAAAGGCAAATATCACCTGGACGCAGACGAGAGCATGGGGAAGGCCTGCGGTGGGCATGGGGATGGGCCGGGAGGGAGACACGTGTAATATGTTCAGCAATGAAGTTTAACACACACACACACACACACACACACACACACACACACACACACACCACATATCAGAGCCCCTTCCTGACAGCACTTCCCCTGGTGTTGGAGTTGATTTACAGCCTTCAGTCTTACAAGGGCCCAAACGGAAGCCATCCGTGTGCGATCCACTCTCTTGAACAGACAGACGAGAGGGGAGGCGGGAGCGTGTCCCTGGTCACACAGACCTGTGGCGGCGGCGGAGGCCGTCCCACCTGCGTGGTACGAAGTCAGTCCCCGTGGGCACCGCGGCTCCAGCGCTGACAAGCGTTCCTTCTTCGTCAGAGCCCTCCCGCGTGGAGGCGTGAGCAGTAACCGGGCCAGCCGGTCATCTCTCTCGACGTTACATCCTGAGCGCGAACGGCACGGGGCTCAGAACCTGTGGCATCTGGCCACGTGGGTTGGCCCCCCTCCTCCGTGGCCCTGCGGCCAGGTAGCCACACGGACAGCGTCTCGTGGGTCCCGACCAGTCAGTCCCTTCCTTCTGTGAATTCTGTGTCCGCGGCCGAGCGAGGCCGTGGACGTGGCCACATGGGGATTCGGGCGGGCTCGGTCCGCAGACCCTCACTCCAGACACGGCACCTGCCCTGAGCCTCGGCCTCCGGGTGCCACGTGGCGTGGCTGCCATGCGGCTCCCTCCACGGGCACCTGTGGGAGGGACGGAAAGGGAGCAAACGACTCTTCTGCTTCCCAGGATCCAGGGCGCCCGCCGGCTGCCTCTCCAGCTGTGGCTGAACCGAGGGATGTGGCCACCTGCACGTTTAGCCGAAGCTGGGGTCCCCAGCAGCGCTGCCCTGACTGACACGCTGGCCCACAGCCCCTCCGCCCACTCGCCGCAGACCTCCCCGATTCCCTGACCCCGGACCTGCTCGCTCTGTCCCCCCACGTTCAGCGATGCACCCAGCGATGCAGGGACCCCAGATGGGAAATGCACGCCCAGCTGGGGCCTCCCCATCCTGCTCCAGGATGTCCCACCTGCGGCCCGCCTGCTCCCACGGTGGCTCCGCTCTGCGGGGGGGGACACTCAGGGCAGCCACTTCCACGCTGCATGGCCGTGGCCGATGGGTGCCGTGCATGACATGACAAAGGCTCCCCGCCAAGACGCAGCGGAGGCCGTGCTGGGGCGGGGTCGGCCACGTCCTGGTGCTTGGTAGAGAATCAAAGGCAGGCCGAGGAGGGGGCCTCGTGGTGGAGAAGGGGGAGGTCCCAGCCCTGCTGGGGGCTGTGGGGAGCTGCAGGCACTCACTAGAACCGGGGCGTCCCGTGTGACTGACGGGGACCATAGTCAGCGCTCTCTGCTGGACCCTAAGCTGGAAGTGGGGCAAAGATGGAGGAAGCTGCCTGTGACCGAGCAAGTCCCGCCATGTGGGGCCAGTGGTCTCAGGTTATTGTTTGGCTAGAGGCCCAGTGCATGAAGTTCGTGAACTCCGGGGGGGGGGGGTCCCCTCAGCCTGGCCTACGCCCTCTTGCAGTCCGGAGCCCTTGGGGGATGTCTGACTGACGGCTTAGGCCACGTGGGGCCAGTGGTCTCCGGTTATTGTTGGATTCTGTTTGTTATGAGAGACAGCAGTTGAATTCTCACCCGTCGGACTCACAGCAGCCGGCAGCCAGGGCTGCTCGCTGTGCATGAGAGTATGAGACGGTAGTCATAGCCTCATGCAGCTGAAGGATGGTGCAGACACAATTCAGCAAGAGAGCTGTGTACATGTGCACGTGTGCCTGTGTGCATGCCTGTAAATTGATGTATATGCGTGTGCAGTGCATGTGTGTATATGTACACCCACATGTGCATGAATATGTGTACACACATGCATGTGCACGTGTGCATGTGTATGCATGCATGCATGTGCATGGATGTGTGTGTATGTGTATGCATGTGTGCCTGTATTATGTGTATATGTTTGTGCCTGTATATGCATATATGCCTGTGCATAAATGTGTGTGCACCTGTGCATGAAGGTGTATATGTGTGCAAGTGTATGCATGTGCATGTGCGTGAATGTGTGCCTATGCGTGAATGTGTGCATGCATGTGCATGTGCATGCATATGTACATATGTCAGCGAGTTTGATAGTGCATGTGTGCACATGTTGTGAGTACACACATGTGTGTAGGCATGTGCAAGCATGTGTGTGTCTGATGTTTTCAGGGACCAGCGGGGACACTTCTCTCATTGGATCCCCGCCCCCTAAAGTCAATGCAGCCCCAGGTTTCAAGGGGGACCCTGCCTCCTGGGTGGAGACTCCCGGCTGATTGTCCGGGCGGCTCCCATGGGCTGTGGCAGGCGTGGAAGCGCCGCTGTTACTCTAGTCCAGGGTCTTCCCCTCCAGGGTAGAGTCTATAGCAGCCTTGGGCCAACTACGGCCTGCGGGCCGGATCCGGCTGTTCTATCCGGTTCTCTTGCTCTCCCCTCCGCTCCTTTACTTTGAATTTATATCAGTTCACACAAACACTCCATCCATGCTTTTGTTCCGGCCCTCCGGTCCAGTTTAAGAACCCATTGTGGCCCTCGAGTCAAAAAGTTTGCCCACCCCTGATCTATAGGGCCAGGCATTCAAAGTGATTATTCAGAAACACCGAGTCAAGTGACTTAGCTTCTGGGAACCTGCCCCCCACAGGTTCCCGGCAAACAGCCCGATCCTGCCCTTTGGCCCCGAGATGCGCCGGCGCTGTCCTCGCGGTTCCTGGTTCAGGGACGTGTACATTCGCTTCCTTTTGGAGACGATGAAGGCTGCGTGTCAGAGCAGGGAGTGGGAGCGAGAGACATGTGGGCACAATTTAAACTGTCATTTAAAGGCTTAGACGAAATACTGTGGGTTCCAAAGGTCCGCGAGGGGGGCTGGAGGGAAGTGTGGGGGCCACACAAGACAGCGTTTCCACAGAGTGGCCTGCCAGTGGCCCGGCCCGGTGAGGGACGGGTGAGCCGGGCTCTGGCTGCGGATGCCTGTGGGTACACAAGCTGGGGCGCCATTTACTCGGGATTTGTGAGCATTTTCTTCCCCAAACAAACCTTTCGAGCGCAGGTTGGGAAGTGAGTCACGCGCCGTGGGAGTGAGTGCGGTGGCCAGGCGGTCCCGGGCTCTGGTCCCTTCTCCTTGGGATTCCAGCAAGAGGCTCCAGCTCAGGCCACTGTGCTCGGGCGCCGGGGCCAAAGGGAGCCAGTTGGTCTGGGCAGGCAGGAAGGTCCTGGCAGGCTGATCAATGGAGCGTTGCCCACGTCTGAATCCCAGGCAGGCCACCGGCCAGGTGGGCGGCCTTGGGTTAGTTATTAACAAACGTAAGCCCTGGTTTCCTCATTTGCAATAATTGGCCCTCCCTCCAAAGGATTGTTGTGGGGATAAAATGAATGAATACAAGGAAGCGATGAAAAGTGTTGGCATTTAGCAAACGCCAGTGATTATGTTGGCCACCGTAATCGCCATCTTCACCATCATCACCATCATCGTCACAATCATCACCATCAGCATCACCACCATCATCATCACAATCACCACCATCAACATCATCACCATCACCATATTCATCTTCACCATCACCCTCACCATCATCATCACCATCATTACCATCATCACCATCATCATCTTCACCATCATCACCACCATCGCATCATTATCAGCATCATCATTGCCAGTATCATCACCACCATCATCATCTTCACCATCATCACCACCATCGCATCATTATCAGCATCATCATCACCAGTATCATCACCACCATCACCATCTTCACCATCATCACCACCATCACATCATTATCAGCATCATCATCACCAGTATCATCACCACCATCACCACCACCACCACTACCACCATCATCATCATCTTCACCATCATCACCACCATCGCATCATTATCAGCATCATCCCCACCATCACCACCACCACCACCACCACCATCATCACCATCACCATCATCATCATCATCATCATCATCATCATCACCAGCATTACCACCACTATCATAACCATGATTTTGTGGTGTATCATCTGGCTTGGTAGGAGGCACAGAGAGGTTTCATTGGCGGTGGTGACTATCAGAAATGAAAGAAGCACATGCGTGGTGAACGAGGAAAGAAATGTGAGTACTCTGAGTAGGTGCTATCACCATCCCTATCTCACAGAGAAGGAGGCCGAAGCACAGAGAGGCTGTGTAACCTGCCCAGCACCACACAGGGGAGTCAGGGTTCAAAGGAGAGAAATCTAGATCGGTCTCTTACCCCTGGAAAGGATTAAGCCCTGCAGGGAGGGTGGCTGTGTAGAATAGCCTCGGAGGGGCTCAAGCCCCTGTGAGAGGCTCCCGGGTAATGACTCCGTCATTTCCCTCCGTTTATCCAGGTAACCGATTCCAAAGGAGCGGACCAGGTGGGTCAGATGCTTTGAAACATGTTCATAGATTAGTAAACAAAATGGGAAGCTCTGGGGAGAGAGATTACACTCTGAAAAAAAAAAACAACAGTGAATGGGATTCTGTTTTGATCATAGAAGTGCCGTGGACAGCTGGGCCGAGGCCCGCCTCGCCTCGCTGCTCACAGTCTATTTCCCAGGACACCGGATGACTGACGGCCGCAATCGCCTGTCTAAATGTTTCTCGTTTGATCCTCCTCTTATTGGAGCGTTGAGAGGTGGGATGAGCTGTGGCTGCTTCAGGGCCTCAGCCCAGGAAAAAAAAGGCAATGCTCACCCCCGAGTCAGATGGACCCCCCCCCCCCCCTGCCCCCGCCCCGTCATAAAGTGCCTCTCACCCACTTCCTCTCCCAACAAGCAGCGTGCTTTCAATGGAGCAGGCGACGGACCCGTGCGCCCCATCTAATAAAAGGACCGAGGATGCACTATTTAGTGTCAGAATGACACATGCTTCAATTAGGCAGACGGGACGATCTCGCTCCAAAATAGATACGGATTAAATTTTCATAAGGCTGTGCTCTGTGTACGGTACGGCACCGCTACCAGCTCTCAGACAGCACAAATCCACATGGAAACTTCTGTTCCCTGGGAGCCAAGCTCCTCGCCAATCATTTGGCAGCTGCGGATGGTTGTTTATCAGAGCCCCCGGTCCTGTCACGTGGGAGGAGCGCTGTCCGGACCGGGGACGTCGCCCAGGGAGGAGTCTTGCTCTGGCATCGACACACCCTCTCCCGAGAGACCGGAAGGCGTGTTTTGAATGGAGCATTTGGCTAAACGCGTGCAGAGACTTTTTTTGCACGTGTGACATCTCTCCTGCTGGGTGCAGATTTAAAGCTGAACCAGGATGGCCAGGGCGGGGTCTGGTTCAGAGCCAGGGCATCGGCTCCCCAACGCGCCTGGGCCCGCCCCCCCCACCCGCCCCGGGGCTGGCCGCCACGCCCGGTTTGGTAGCACGAAGGTGATAGTGTTTGTTTGGCGTCCTGGGACCCTCCGCAGTGTATCCTCAGCTGTCGCCGCACGGAAGGAGATGTGACAGCCGGTCTCAGTGATTGAGGCTTCCTTCCCAGTCACTCCCCTGGCCTCCATCCTCGGGTTTTCCGCGTTCTCCAGACATGACGAGGGCACATGGTTCTTAGGAAAATGCCGCGGCGGTGTGAGAACACTCAGCGTGCCGCAAACACGGGCCTGGTGGCCGGGAACGGTGCTTGGCGTGTCATGCAAGTCCTCCTGCAGAAAACAGAAATACTGAATGAGCTACTGCCCTTGAGGAAACATACATGCACAAGAAAAGGAACACCCCAGGCCAGGAATTTATTTTTAATATTTTTAATTAGTTAACTAATTAATTAATGTTAGAGAGAGAGGAAGTGAGAGGAGAGAGAGAGAAACAGCAATGTGAGAGTGAAACATGGACTGGCTGCCTCCCGCACGCCCCCTACTGGGGACCCAGCCTGAGCCCTGGGCGTGGGCCCTGACTGGGAACCAGTAACCTTTCTGTTCACGGGCCGACGCCCAGCCCCCTGAGCAGCCGGCCGGCTCCCGGCCAGAAATGAACACGGACGGGCAAGTGTGAGCTCCGGTGCCTTGGGCAGCGCTGCGGGTCCCAGGGGAGGGCTGGAGGCGGAGTCTTGGGTTGTCATGACCATTCAGGGTGGGTGGGAGGCCTTGGGCCCACGGGGTGGGTGCAGGGCTGGGACCCTTGCACAGACCCAGGACTATTGGGACCGGCGGCATCATTAGGGGTCGGAGACTGGAAACTCAGCCCAGCCGCCTAGGACAGGGGTCGGCAAACTCAGTCAACAGAGCGGCAAACCACTGGCCCAGGCCCTAGGGCAGGCATCCTCAAACTACGCCCCGCGGGCCACATGTGGCCCGCCGAGGACATTGATCCGGCCCGCTGGGTGCCGCTGCCTGTCCTGCTTAGCAGCCGACACGGCCCGGGCCCGCAGTGCGCATAGGAATTTGTTCATAGTTTTTTTTTTTAAACTATAGTCCGGCCCTCCAACAGTCTGAGGGACAGTGAACTGGCCCCCTGTTTAAAAAGTTTGAGGACCCCTGCCCTAGGGCATTACCCTTACCCAGAAGTTCTGACTTCAGGTTAAAGACATTAGTACATTATTAAAATGTTTTTTAAGTGTTTTTCCCTAAGGCAGTGGTCGGCAAACTTATTAATCAACAGAGCGGCAAACTGCAGCTCGCGAGCCGCATGTGGCTCGTGAGCCGCGGTTTGCTGACCACTGGCCTAGGGGTTTGCAAGCTCATGATGCCCGGAGACATGGGGGGCGAGGGGGGGGCGGGGGGTGTAACTGGAAAATGGAAGCTCCAAGCCTGCTCCTCCTAGGAGTCTGGAGTCCAAATTTATGCCGCTAACATGGTTCTTCATATTTTTGAAAATTCGCTTACCTACAGAGGAAGTGGCACCTCCCCTGGGACTCTCCTGACCCTGGGTCCTGGAAGTGGCCTCTGGAGCGGCATCGCCCGCTGGGACCGGTGTCTCAGCGTGGGGCCGGCCGGCTCTCCGCCTCTCGCCTGGACTCGGGGTACGCGCAGCTCCCTGGAGGGACAGGGCCACCTGGGCCCCGTGTGTGTCCAGCCCGGTGCCCGACCCCTGACACCCGACCCCTGTCCCCAGGCCCATGAGAGCTGCTGAGCGAGGGGATGGGGGTCCCTGGGCCTCCATTCCCGCCCCTGGTCTTCTCTGGGACTCCGGCCCAAGGTTTAAACGGAAACCCACTTTTATGCCTTGAAACAACTCGAGGAAAGAAACACAGCGGAGCTCTCTCATTCAGCTTAGATTCTTACAGAGGAGGACGGAGGGCTGTTAGACGTTTCCCCGGGACGTGAGCCTGCCCTTCCCCCGCGCGTCTGCAGCCCTGACCGGCGGCCGCTGCTCGCCAAGGTCTTTAGAGGAAGGCTC